>NC_045476.1:91122333-91827333 GCF_009650955.1 Corvus moneduloides
TGCCATTATCCAAGATGGTTTTATTATAGTCTCACCCACGGTCTGTTTAGGCATTTGTGCCTTCATCTGCTATTAAATAACACTTTAAAGCAGTGTTTAACTGAGAAATGTGAGCTGGCTCAGAATGGACATTGTGCCAAATAGGCATCCCCAAGTGTTAAATTGGTGTGTTCTTTGAAAGAAGGAAGGACCACGTTGTTTGATTTTAGTGATTCATATCCCTAGATTTTGATCTTCAGGTGTTTCTGCAGCAGAGGTGCATATCTGATAGAAGGAGTATATTCAGCATTGTAAATATGCCTGCTTATGGTATGAATGCTCAAGAATGAATGATTGATCTGTGAAAAATGAAAGCAAATCCTTGTAAGAAATACACTTCATCTTTTTATATGCACATGGAGTCTAAAGTAAGAACACACCAATCTGATATAAAGCTGTACGGTTTATTATTTCAGGTCTGTCTGTGCCTGCAAATTGTCATGTTACTGTGACACAAATTTTCACTTTATTGACTATAAAAAAAGGTGATGCATTTCAGGGAGAAAAAAAATTTAATACTTATATATTGTGATAGGTCCTTTACAGTGCCTTTGTGGTAGCTTTAACTGGAAGATGTGATGAAGAAGTACTTAGCCTGCTGCTAAAGCTGCCTGAAAACAGTAGGAGTTCCCTGGTAGCAGAAGAATTATGTTCTTTACCAGCACTGGACTTGTATACCACGTTTGTATTGATTATACAAAATTTGAATGTACGTCACATCATTTACAAGGTAGGATGTTTTCTTTTGAAGGTAGTATTAAACATACAGAGAGATAGATTAATAGTTCTACTATTTCTTCATGTATTCTTTCTCCATGAAAGCAAACAGTGGACATATGGCATTTTTTGTCTTTATTTAGTTCCCCAGAATACAACAGTTGAAGAATGGGGCTGATAGACGCTACTGCATTCAATTTCTTGCTTCCCCATGAAAATCATCACTGAGGAGTTAATTTTGAAAGCTTTACAGAGAACACAGGAAGTCGAAGACATAATAAAATTATTCTTTAGCAGAGTTTGACGTTCATGCAATTAGTCACTTCATTATTTGTAAGAGTGGAAGACTGATCTGACAACATTTGAACTAAAACCAGTATAGGAGCTCACATCACAAGAATGACAAAGCTATTTTCCAGGAAGAATTTGCACTGTGGATGCAAAAGTCTGTAGCACAACTGTATTAACTGTACAATTGTAGATAATCTGGGATCTAGTATGAGTATTCAGCGAGATAATGGTTTTATCTGTAAGGACAGAATTACTGAATGGGATAGTTAGAAGACATTTCAGTTCTTTTGGGGGTAATTGATTGACAGAAGATAAATGTAAGCATGAATAGCTGATATATAGTTATAACATTGTGAGGAAGAATAATTTTTTCTAAAGCCGTAGATGTCTGGTTCTACTCTGGATGCTGCATGCTCAGTTAAACAGGTTAGACATAGAATCTTAAAAGAAGACAATTTCCCAGAATAGGTAAAGATACCAGAGGGAAAAGAAAAGGTTTTTACTTCCTGAATTATTTGCAAACCTAGAAGGAAAAAAAATAGAAGAAAATAAACCAGTTCTTGTTCTGATGTGTGTTTCTGCTGAACTCTACAGAAACCTAATCAAGTCCTAGCAAAGAATAAAAAATGTTGTCAGCTCATCCTAAATGATAATGGAAATTCTGCTACTTTTTAGCCAAATAAGATATTTTTTTATAGGTGATTTTCAAATCTTAATTATTTTTTTTTTTTACTATTATAAAAAATAATAAGGTAATAATAAGTAAAAGCAGATGAAGGCTGAGAAGAAAATCAAGCACAGACATTATAGTACGAAGACAGAGGTAGATAAAGTAAAGATAATCAGAGGAAGAACTGAAACTATATAGTGAGATTGTAGTGGTTTTATTATTTTGCATAGGCAGGTAACAATGAATCAGTTTATATTATTGTTTCATCTAACTAATCCACAAAAGCAAAGGGAACTGAGAGAAAATCCATAATGATGAATTTGCATGGTGGAAATAGCAAACAGCCAATTGAACTTAGGTCAAGTAGGTAATAAAATGCACACAGTTATTTTGGGTATGAAAAATTCAAAGGCAGGAAGAGTGTGTCAGGAAAGTTAGTTACTTTAGGAGTCATATTAAGCAATAAAAGTGCTTTCTAGATTTAATTTAACTTATAAATTATTTTAAAAATATGAAATTGTTGCATTGAACATCCTTAAACTGGTGAAGGAAAAGTTTCCATTTACAGTTAATTCTAAGGGGATAGAATGTTGCAGATCCTATTAGCATCTTGGGTTGGAGAGCTCTCTTCAACTTGGCAAGTGTAAACATGTCCTCTGCATATTAATTCATGATTTGTCATAAGCCAGTTCTAACATTACATTACAGAGAGCTTCTCTTCAGCTTAATCTGAGAGCAACTGGGGAGTTATATCAAAAGGAGTTTTGTTTAACATGGTTTGTAGGAACATTATATAATCAGTTTTAGAATAAAGATGAATAATTTTGAATGTTTCATTGAAAGGTTAGCATTTGTTTCTAACTGGAATTTACTGTGGTGATTTTTTTCCTTCTTTTCCAAGGTCCAGATACCAGCTGAGATAGGCAATGTATTAAATATGCTACTGGATGTGGTTTCTAGTATCAGTTCACTTCTCAATAAAGTCCACCATGTCATGGAAAAACTTCCAGTGTTCCTCCAAGGAATTCAAAATATTGGTGTGCTCGACATCTCCACATTGCAGCAGGTATGGGTAGGATTTCAATATGCAAAATTAATTCCCATTCTGAGGTGATTTGGTAGGGATATGTGCTTAGTAAGGAGGCACACTAATAGAAATGATTTCCTAGAAAGTTGGGAACTTAGAGAAGAATCCATAAACCCTAACAAGATACATTTGGTCTCTTTCGAGCAGTCTGGTAATTCTGAGACTATTGATATGTCGGGGGTTTTTTGTTAACTTATGAGATCATAGTCTAAGTTACTTCAGTGTTTGTCAACTGACTAACATTATGGTCTATTATCTGTGACTTGGAGATAGCTAGCCAGGTCTTTTCTGCTAACAGCGTTTGCATGGGGTTTTTTTATGAGCAGACTATTATTTTGTTTACAAGAAATAGCTTAACTTTTTTTAAAGGATATGATTTCAAGACAGAATATGCAGTTCTTGTATCTACCACGTGTTTCTGTTCGTGTCACCTAAAGGGTTTGTGCAATAGTTCTGCTTGGCAGACATTCAAAAAAAAAAGAAAAAAAGTGGCATGAGGTGTGAGTGAGGGTATCTCTTTTGTCCCTGCCTTGAAGGGCAGGTGTATGCACACCTACACAGCCAGCACCGTGGTCAATCTAGTGTTAAATGAATCATCAGAAAGATTTCTGTTTCTAAGCAGGTTCTGATTCCATAGGAAGACCTGCTGACCCCCACGGCATTACCTTCTGGGTTTGCTGTCCTTTGTGGAAACTTGAGGATTGAATCTGGTTTAAAATTGCAAACCTCTAAAAGATCCCACAGTGGTAAACGGTGCAATCTGGTTTATTGCTAGAGTACAGAGTAAAAACTGCCTTAAGTACTATTTGCCTTAGTGATATCTTTTTGAAGATCTTCTAATCTGTGTGATAGAGACATGTTGAAAAATGCTGTTCTGGTGCATCTATCAGTTTTGGTTTTGAGCCTCTCTTTTTGGGGTGGCTGCTGCAATGAACGGTGCCTTTCATCAGGTACTTGCATCTTTCCTGCTTTCCTTAAACTTTCCTTCCAGCAAATGAAATATTCTTTTCAGACTGAACTCCCAAAGTTCCTTATTTGATAGAAGAACCTCTCAAAAGGTGCTGTTAAAAAAAGTTTGCAAAGGAACAAATGGAACAGCAGAGGGCCATCTGCTCACAGTTTTAAGCTTTGCTCGATGGCCACTCCTATTATCCTGTAATACATCGTAGATTTAACCTTGGCACTTTTGTTCTTTTTGAGTTCTAACCTTTTTTTGACACAATCTTCATTTTCTAATGTTTCGCTAAATCCCTTTTTCTTGTGAATTTGCTGGGATTTTTTGATCACCTAATAATTTGTAGAGGATTAAAATAATCAGTGCCTATTTCTTTTGTTAATAAATTACATTTTTGATTTCAAGGGCTCTTCTGTCTCTGTAACTTTTTTAAATTTCGAAGACTAGTAAAAGTGTGTCCTTTTTTTTTCATGTTTAACTCGATTTTTTTATACTTTCCAATAATAATTTTAGTTATTGATTATTTTTTGCTTCTTTTCTATGGTGGCCAAACTTGTGCTATTGAATAAGTGCTCCACTGAAGTGCAGATATTGCTTATACACCTCTGTCCTTAAATGTTTTCTTCTGCTTCCAAAGGAGTCCATCCTTCTGGATTTTTGTTTTCATGATAACTAAGAGCAAAGTAGTTCAAACACATAGAAAGATTTTCAGATAAAGAATGTAAATGTTTTTAAGGTAAAAATATGTGGACCTTCATCAGAAAGACATATTGTCAATTTTGAAGTTGACTAAAAAAATAATTACTTCTATAATGAAAGAAGAAATAAAGTAATTGTCAGCTATGTACAGGGATTTCTGTCTAAAAGGAAAAGTGAAAGGAAAGAAATAATTTTATTATATCTGTAAAATGTGAAGTTGAATTGAAAAGCTATACATATTGTAATAAAAGATGATGTAAAAACTCAATATCTATCCATCAGCAGTAATTGGAATATGGAGCCACATTCTACTGTTGAAAACACGGAGTGAATGGGTAACTCCCTGAGGAAAAACACTGCTGATTTCAGTAATGACTTTTACTTGTTTTTGCTGTTTGAAATTATTTGCTTATGTTTTCATACCTAATTTTTTGAATGCTTGTCACTCATCAATAGATAAGCTGCAGGGGACTCCCTGAGTTGCTGAATGCTGTTAATTGTGAGTGGTGGCCTCACTCTGTAATCCTTCCACTAACTTGAACAAATTCTCTGTTGAACCTATCACTGCAGAACAGTCTGGGTTATAAAGGTATAAAATTCTGACTTAGGTTTATTTGTGGCTACTATATTTATTCTTGTATCAAAAATGTTCTGTAACATTTTTAACTTCTCTGCCCTGCCCATATGTTTGCAGAAGACCAATCACAGTCCTCTGTTTTGATAGGTTGAATAGACTTATTTTAGTATTTGTTTTTTGCTTTAGTTTTTTTATTTTATAACAGGCTCTCAGTTGCCTAAGACAGCCTAGCATCGTTTTTGCATGCTGGGTTTGGAAGAAGAAATGTGTACAGTCTTTGAGGGGAATTATGACTGATGACTCTTGTAACCTGCTCATTCTTGTCTATACCTACTAAAATGACTTTCCTAAACTTGCATTCAGCTTTATCATAAACTGCACACATTTTTGTCTCTTACATGATCAAGGATGAGTGATATACTCAGGTGACCTCCATTTTATAGCAACATCTCTTGATTTCAGTTGATAAATAACATTCTGCACTGGTTATCTTTCTATTCAATTTGATTTGAATTAGGTAATTGGTTTCTTGCCATATTGCATTCTGATCTTCTTTTCTCCTGCAATGCCTTCTGGTATTAAATGATAGGCAAATTTAGGCAATTTGCTTCTTTCAGGGCTCACAGGAATAACACTAATGACTTCTCTGTAGTCCAGTGCTTTCTTTCCTGTTAACAGGCTCCGTGCAATATTTTCTTAATGCCATTTTTTATCTGCCACTACTAATCAGCAATGGGATCAATGCTGATTAATATTTTCTAGAGCAAGAACATTAATTGGTTGTTAGAGTTCACCTGAATTTGAGACAGCATGTATCTTTTTTGGGAAGAAAGGAATTGTTCTCCCATGTAAATATGTTTTGTTGGTCAGGAATGATAATTTGAGAATGCATTAAATTCTACTTCTCAAATATTTTTTGTCTTTAATGTTCTCCACTTTAAAATTTACAGTATACCTTGCCCTAATAAACATCAGAATCAGATATCCATTATTTCCTGGATCATTATACTCCTCCTTCCTGAATATATATGACTTTTCTACTTTTCAGATGGTGCCACCTAAATTTGATAGGCTTCTGAAAAACTGTTCAATCAAATCAGCAGTTTTGCTGCTATCCCCCTGATTCTGTCAATTTCAGGACAAAAAAGACTTTGACCTGTTTACATTTTTTCCCAGACTTAGGAATATCTATTTCTCTGAATTTGTTTCCTTTAGCCTTCTGGTTGCATTAAATTTTGAAATATCTTTAACCTCCTTGTAGTTTTCCAGGAAAATTGCATTATTTTTTCTCTTTCTTTCTCTCTAATGTAATGATTCTGAATGTATTTTAGTTTTATGTGCAAGCTGTAGCCCAGTATGACTTTTAAGTTTCTTTTTTTAGGTAGCTGGTACTTCTATTCCATGTGAATTTATTTTTATCCATAATATTTTTTTAGGCATACAGCTGTTCAGTTAGGTCAGAAGCTCCTAGGCTATGAGCTTTTTGCCTTCATTTGAAAATCCAGTTCCAGATAACCTTTTAATCTTCCATACCAGCCTTCCTCTTCCATGAATTTGCTACAGTGGCTTGCTTGACTGATTACTTTGTTTGTAGGAGGTTGGTTGTTTGGATTCATCAGTCTTGATTACAGCCCTACTTTACATAGTTTAAACTAGAACAACTCGATCAAAGATAACTTTTTTTTTGTTATATATTTCTCATACTTTATCAAAGCCAAATTTTAAGAAACATATCTTTTCGAGTCAGTGGATATTTAATTGAAATACAGTAAGTAGATCCAGCCTGTTAGTGGCAGTTTACTGCATAAATATTCATTATTTGAATTTCAAGTTATTTTAATTTGAACTGGAATTAATTAGCAAGTTTGTGCTCTTTGACTGAAATAAGCCTCATTTATCCCTCTAGTGAAAATAGTCACTAATAAAGATTCATAACCAATTTTATACAGCATTGTGCATAAATAAAGTTTATTTCTCCAGTGAAGTCCATGCCAGCAGATTCATTCAAGGGCTGTGGATGATTGTATTATGAAATATGGGTATTATTTATTTACTATGCTCTGTGCCGAAAATGTAAGCTAAAAGTAAGATTTTGGGAGCAGCTAACACTGAGGTTTAAACGACACTTTCTAATATTCCTCCAGGATTGCTAAAGAAGCACCTGGCACTTCAGTAAATGCATTGATCAGGATAAACTGTTTCTAACAGCGCAATTTCTAAACTGTCTGTGATTATGTCTTTATGTAAAGTGCTGTACTACTTTGAAAATTGACTCTTCTCTTTAAAAAAATTCCGACAATAAAATGCTAATTTTTTTCAGTGCCGAATGTTTGTGTTTGACATATCACAGTGTTTTTTCTATTTGCCAGTTGTGGAGTCTTCAAATGATGTCTGATAGTCTAGTTATGCATTTCTTGACAAGCATCTGCAATAGTAATGAGTATCAGGCAAGCCAGTGCACTCTTTAGTTGTCCCACAGCAGCACGATGCCTTGCAGTTGTGTCCTCTTAGAGCTGTGCACCTGTACAGCCTTCTGTGAGATATCACTTACAACTGAGCACATTATCTGAAAAGGGGAGCTGCACAGAGGATGAGACTATTGTTGTTCTTCTTTCTTTTTGAATGTGGTGAATGATGGTGCTTAAGCCATAAAAGCAGGCAGATTGCTCTCTCTCCTCATTAGAAGTATGCTAGTCATGAACAAATGGCAATAATAAATGCTCGTATGACTCAAGACGTGCAAAAACTGCAAGCTCATCTAACAAGTTAAAAGATGTACTTGAAAAATAGGCTTTTAGGGCATGTGCATCTGAATAATTTTTTTTCTTATTAGCAACTGTCTTCACTGCAAACATTCATAACTAAACTGTTTTCGTTATTTCTTCTGCCTTTGTGACACAGGAATAATCTACCAGAAGAGCACATTTTGTGAAAACTGGAATCAGGGTATCTGCAGTCCAGTTGTCTTGATGTTTTCATTCCTTTTCTGCCTAACTGCTACACAGTATTTTTCAAGTTTTAGTGTAGTACATTGTGCTACTGCCTTTCATTGAGTATCCTGACAATTAATACTACGTTACCTTTCCCCGTAATAATGGTGATCAGAAGAACAGAAATGAGCACACCAGGCCCTCATCCTTATGGGCTGTTTCAACAGCCTAATTTTGTCAATCTCCTTAGATGTCAATATTGACAGAACACCAGGGCTACTCCTTGAAGCTACTTAAAGCAACTTCGATTCATCTGTATTTTTGTCCATTTGTTCTAGCTTTTACAAGGTGGGCAGTTCAGAAGTTCAGCTGTTGGATCCCTGGAGTCTGTAATCAAGGCAGTGTGTAAAGAAGAATCTTCATTTTTCAGCAATGCAAACCTTTTCATAGACATGCCCAGAATCATGGGACTTTTGGAGGACAATATGGGAAAATACGGCATTCCTGAAAACTCAAGTAAGAAAAACATCAATCACAAGTTGCAGTACGCATTCAGAGTTAAGAGACGTTTTTCCCACTTAAATGGAAATGTTTATATACCCATTGACGTCTCAGTTGATACTGACTCAGTTAACTTCAGCACAAGATGCTGATCAATAAAAATTTAGTGGCTATGAGATAATTGTGGGTGAGACAGAAGTGATTCTGGTTTTTTTCTATCTTTGCAAATAATTAAGAGTATTCCTTTCTTTGAGACATTTTTATTAACAGTTTTACAGCACTTGGTATTAAAAACATATCTTTGAGATACCAGATTGAGAATATATTGCTGCTTTCCCTTCTTCTGTAAACACAAAGCTGTGGTAATTATTGAGCAGTAAAATATGCAAACCTTCTGGATAGAACGAGTTTTTTAATGGTTGATATTCCTATTCTCTTTGTCAAGTGCTCAGAAAAATCCCTTAGCACTCACTTTCACCTTTGGTCCCTTTCCTCAATACACATTTGACTTACCCTGATTAATTTTAGTATTGTTAATAACCTTGTTAGTGCCTCAGGTGGCCCTGTGCAAGAGAAGACTACAGTGATAGAGTGTCACTAGAGTGTCATAGATAAGAGTGTCACTCCATCATCTATTGGTTTCTACAGCCCAAAGTTGCTCCAGGCTTGGCTGGGATCCTTGGGAGGGAGCCAGAGCTCTGTTTTGGCCTTCTCACTTGCATGTGTGGGATGTAATGCTAAGCAGGCAGCTCTGTTTTTCTTTCCTACTGGAAGATTGAAGTCAGCTGGATGGCTGATTAGAAAGATTGTTTGGAACTTTGTCTCTTTAAAAGCTGTTTAGGCCAGAAGCACTGTTTCTTGATCTTTTTTTTTCCAGAGTTCTTTTCTTTTTTTTTCAGAGTTGTCACAACTCTGGTGTGCTGTGAGACCTTTTACCACAGGACTCTGAAATATTTAAGGCATCCGTTATTTCCTACATTCCCATGAGTGAATTAATACTGTTGCCCATACTTTACAAATTTCTGCATGGGGCAATGGAAAAAAAAATTGAGGCCGCAGAAACTTGATTCATACCCCTTCACAGTGATTAACTTGTATGTATTTTTTGTATACCAACACTTCCTAGTGACTTTCTGAAGTTCACAGCAAAGCCAGAGTAGCAGGTCTTCAGTGTCCTTTAGCCTATTGACATTTCTGACCGGCCAACTTGTAGCCTCATTATTCTTTGCTATTGTTTAGCAATGATTGTTTTTAGTAATGATTGTTTAATTTAAGAAAGTAAAAATTTGGGTAAAGAACTGGCCTTTCTTAATGAAATATTTCTGACACATCTTTCTTTCACTTTCTTTCAGGAGTTTAAATGGTTTTGGCCTAGTTTTCCATTATGTAAAAGGATTTGTCTTCCTTGAGGAGTTAATGACATTTTTTAGTATTTCTTCAGAGCACTAGAAATGGGATACTTTGATACCACTTGTAAGAAATAATAAAACCCCCCAAAAACATCAGTTGGGCATAAAAATCTGCATGTTTCTAATAGGAAACTGATTGCCTTTACATGAGTACAAATGCAGTGGGATATCTTTGAAACTGTTCCTTAGATCCTAGTTCTGAAGGACATACACCCTAATGTATTAATAGCCCCATGTGATGTAGGAATACGGGTTTTTATTAAAGAATGCAAAAGACAATTGATTAGATGTTTCAAATCAAGAAGTTAAGTGTCCTGAAAATTTTTTGCCTGCCTTTTTGGTAGGCTTTTATAAGATTATACAAAAAGAAAAGTCAGTATTTGTGAAGGATTTTGTATATTCCTACTTCTTTCTTATATAGGAACCCAAAGCTGAAGAACAATGGCAGGTGTGGAAGGAGGTTTTTTTCTTTTAATTCTTCCCTCTAAATTCAATTTTGTGGGAAGAAGGTTCACATATGTCCTTCTGCTCTAACAAACAGGCACTAATATGATTTTAGGATAGATGGGATTCACAGGCTGCTTTTCAGAAATGCAAGGAGCTCTGGCTTCTGATTTTTTTTTCCTGTTCAGTGTTTAGAGTTCTTCATCCTCAACACTATCATAGACTGTGGTTAAAGAATTTCTGTAGGGGCCTATACTGATTGTTTAGTGGTAGTTGGATGATGTTGTTACCAAAATACTGGCAACAGTATTTGGCATGGTGCTGTGGTAGACTCTAAAATAAGACTCAAGCTTTTCTTTGAATAAAAAAATTCCAATCTCACCTGTGTTGTCCATCTTAAATTCGAGCCTGTCTTTGTTTTTGCAGCTCCTTTTTGCTTGAAGCTTTATCAGGAGATTTTGCAGGCTCCTAATGGGGCTTTGCTATGGACTTTCCTGAAACCTTTATTACATGGGAAGATACTGTACAATTCAAACATCAACATGATTAACCTGGTGATGGAGAAGGTGAGTATCAAAAAACCCCACTATTTCTGTGTATTGATTTTGTCTTTGTACTTGGTTTTAAAGGTCCGCTTCTTCCAGGGTAGGAAGAAACAATTGGATAATTACCTTTCAGAAACATAGATCCAACCTGCCCCCTGAGGTCTCACCTGTTTCCCACTTTAAACTCAATGCTTCTCTTAACTTTTATCCTACTTGTTACATTGGTTCCAACTCACTGTGAAAAGCAGAATTTTGCCCATAGTCCTTTAAACCATGAATAGAAAGATTAAATGGAACACATTAGCAAAAGTGTCACGGGAATCATACTGAATCAAGGTGTAGGGTGCAGGTATTCTAGGCAAGCTTTTGCCTTCAATATTTTCTTATGGGAAATGGGAACTGTAATGGGGCATCATAGAGACCTGGGGAAGGGATGCTCCAGGGAAAAAAGCCTGTTCTTAGGGAGTCACTGAGCTGAATTAAAAAAAAAAAAAAGAAGAAATCTTCAGTTCATCCTTCCTGATTGTTTCTAACACCAGTATCTGAGTGACCAGTCATAACTGAGGTGCTGTATGTGTGGATGCTGATGATGGTATTCAAGAGTTTTACTGTCTCTGCAGTTCTGTTATGGCTGCTATTCTGTCTTGAGTGTGATTATTGACAGTGACATGTTTCTTCATGCCTAGATTAGAGGCACTTCTGTAAGAGAAGGGTTTATGACTTGTTTTAGATTTCTCTGCAAATTTTGCATTGATCTAAATATATGGCTTTTACTCTGCAATATTAGTTATTGCAAGAATGACAATTTGGATTAATTTAAAATCTGGACAAAAACAATTGCTGCTTGTAAGTGGTACACAAAAAGACCATAGTAACTTTAAATATGATGGTAACGATATTCTCTGTAAATTGAAAACTTTGTGGTATTCTGATTTGTGTTCTAAAAAATAGTAAAAAACTAAGTCCAAAACCCCATTCTAGATAGCAGATAATAGATAACTTTATAGTTTCTGTTCTGAATTGGAAAAAAGATATTGAGTGATTTCATATTTTGCAGTTAAATAACTTAATTTGAGGAACAGGTTATCACTCTGGAGTACAGTATGATTAATTTAAAATTTTTAGTCAGTTAGAAATGAAGCTGCTCTTGATGTTTATAGATGGAAATTCTACAAAGACGAGTTGTAAGAAATGATAAATATTACATATCTTTTTGAAATTATATTCTGTGTTACAATGACATTTAGAATACAGCACTTAAAACATTTCCCCATTATTTTGCCAATTAATATGCCAAACCTCCATTCTTAAAAGCATCTGTAAGAAAGATGAATATCTTCACACACAGTATGTTCCCCCACAGACCTTTAGTGAAATCTGGACTGAGTAATACAGTTCAGGAAGAAGTTAGCTTGTGGGTTGGTTTTTTCGATTTGTTGGTTTGTTGGTTGGCTGATTGGGATTTTTTTTTGGGGTGGGGTTTAATGCTCTGGAACAATAAGAAGATCCTGGTAGAAGCTCTCATTCTCATTATATATTCTCAGGCTCACAGAAGTTCCACCAGCTTATTCAGAAATCTGTATAAATACACTCTTTCCCCTCTTCCCAGTCCTGCAAATCTAACAAGCAGTTATGAATGGGGATCTGTTTATGTGTAAATATGAAAGTAGTGGGAAATTTTCTTCTCTGGTTTTATTACAAAAATCTCCCAGCTGTTCCTTGAACAGAAACAAAAGTTTAAATTCAAAATATTGTCCCCAGTGTCTCAAACGTGGCTACTAAACCCCAACCCTGTAGCCTTTACAAGCCTGATCTCCTACTGAAATTGGAACAGTTCTAGTTTCCTTCAGAGTGTGTGGCTACATGTCATCTATTTACTAGAAGAAAGAAGTAGCAGATTACAGCTTTGAAGAACACTGATGTTTGTATACTCTAACATATTCTCTAAGATTTCCACATGGACTATTAAATTTGAGACTGTGTAATTGACCTTTCTTCGATAAATTGTGAGGTTGCTGGGTTCGAGTTTCAGAGACGGCAGCAGTTCTACTGTGTGGAGTAATGGTGATAGTCACAGAAACAGGCTGTGGTGATGACTGAGGGTAAAACAGTTCAGTGCCCTATGGCATCCAGGAACTCAGAGGCCACATGTGACATCTTTGATCTTTGCCTTCACAAAACTTTTTTGCCACTGATGAACTGATCTTATGGAAGTATTTCCTATTTCAGAAGATTCTCAGAGTTGATCTTATATTCAGCACTCATGTTAGAAGAACCTTCTGCTGTTTCCAAAAACTTTGGGGTCAGGCTTGCCAGGACTTTACCGCTATAATCTGTCCACTTGCTTTTCAGGTTATATGAATTCCTAGTATTTATTGTTCCTTTGGTGAGTTCTGCATCAAGCACTTCTTCCTCACTTGCTTTTTATTCCACTTCAGACTGCGGCACCTTCTATTTTAATATTTTGTGGTTTTATCTCCCAGCTGTAATTATTTATATTCTCTATTTACTACTACGCTTTATTTTAATTTATTATTAGTATAAAAAAATTTAAAACTTACTTAGATTTCAGAATTATTAGTCTGCAATCCTCTGGTTCCCCTAGCATCTTTATACATATTTTTGCATTTGTTATTTTCCACTTCCCTCATGACAAGGGAGTTTTAATCAGGAGGTTACACTACACTGAGTAGTTCAGCTATTTAATCCTCGAGTGCTTCTGAAATTCTTCACTGGACATTATCTTTTCCTGGAAATTACTTATTGTCAATTTTTTTTAAGTTGTGCTTAAGTTTTTTTTGTGTTAAGTTTTTTTTAAGTTTTACTGTGCACGTTTATTTTTTACTGCTGCTTTGATTAGAGACAGATTGTCCAAAGTGTTCTGCATGTGGAAGGCTTCTGTCTCAGGAACTTCCCAAATGCTTGCTGTCATGAATGAAAAAGCAAAAAACACTTTTAAACTAACTCCTCGTTTTGCTTTTTTTTGCCTAAGGTTTTGGGTTTTTTTTTCTTATTTGGATGTAACCTTCCTTTGAAAGGAAGTTTTCTAGTGGCTTCCTGCTTTGTATTGTGTGTATATATATATATGTGGTCTTCCTCAAATCTTTTTTTGATAAGCAGTAGGTATTTGTTCAGTTTCCTCTATGGTGCCTTAAACTCTGTACCTCCTGCACACAACTTAACCACTTTGCTGCTTTTAATTTCTTTGAAATAAGTGTTTACATTACAGAAAGTTCACCTTTTCCAAAAATCCATGCTGCTGCTGTTTTTTTAGTTTCTTGTGTAAGGCAGTTGAATACAAGCACATTATAGTTACTGTAGCTCTTTGAAAGCAATTTCAGCACAAAAATTATTCCTTTGTGCTGCTCAGAATCAAGTCAAGAAGCACTAAGATCTACAGAGCCCAAATCTTACAAGCTGCTTGATACAGTAGTTTCTAGTGGTGTCTGAAAGTTTGATCTCCTTGTGTTCTGGTGTGACCTGTGGTTGCTCTGTCCTAGGGAGAAAGCAATCTCCGAGACTGGCTGCTTGCTACCCTTGCAGCCTTCCTGGTCTCCTTCATCTTGTCACCGTCATGCCTGGTTTGTGGGTTTCAATCCATGAGGTTTCTGTGTTGCTTCTGATGGGAAGAACTTGTTTAGTCTATTTGACAGCAGATTTAGTTTAACATTTAGGATCACTTTCTCTTTAACCTTAATGAATTCCATTCTTTGAAGTGGAATAGGGATTCTCATAGAAATTAAATGCGTAATGTTTTTCAGGGAAACAAAATTACATGTAAGGTCTCTTTGGGGCCTTCTGTGTTATAAAGAGGAAAAAAGAGCCACCAGAAGTTGTTTTTTCATGTTGTGCTAAGAGTGGGATTTTGAAAAAGGCACTTAAAATACTATGGCAGAAATTTTATACTTTCAATGGGAATTATTGCAAAAAGTGTGGTCCCAAACTAGAGTTTACAACTCACTGCAGACACTCTTTGCTGGAAAATGTCAACAATTTTTACCATAACAACCATGCTGGATTGTTCTTAAATGCACTTCTGTGACTGATAACAGCAATTTAAACAAAAAGATGCCACAATATTTTCTAGTCTTGAGTATACTTGTGAGCTGTTTAAAACAGGCTGGAAAAAAAAAAATTCCGCTTGTTTGCTAAGAGAGAAATTGTAACCTATGTTTGACTGGGACAGAAAATGTTTTGCTTTACTCAAGTCTTTCCCTGTGAGAGTATTTTGAAACAGATTTATTGATCAGTTGAATTTATTGTCCAAGCTGTTCTTCCAAATTTCATTTTTATTATGTATTCAGTCGAACTAGTTTGAATAAAAGACCCACAACTGAAAGGCTTTCTTTTGAATATGTCCTAACTGTATTTCTTTTTCTGTCTTTCTGAAGCACCCCCATGGTACTCTCTGTGAAAGAGACACTATAAAATAAAGAAGTCTTTATGATACTTCAGGTGGGAAACATGCAGAGCACAGGAAAACTTTGGTTTGCTTGGTATTGAAAAAGATGCTTTTAATTTCTTAAGTAAAAAAAAAAGAAGAGAACGGATATTCTTACTGCTGTTTATCCAAATGAAATGGAAAGGAGTTGCAGAAGATCTAAAGTGTACCAGTTTTTTCTCTTTCTTAAGATTTACTGTGCATGTTTCACTTCATTTGTTTCCCTGCATTCTTTTTCCCAGGCTAATTTCACTTTTGGTTTTGTGGAAAACTTGAAGACTTATTCTGAGACATGGCTTAGGATGTCTGAGGTCTTCAAAACCAGTGGAAATGTTCTCACAGTTTCACGACTGCAGGTTGGTGAGCTGTGGGAAATCTATCTATTTTCCAACTTTTTGCTGTGTGATCTAGACAGTATTTCTATACACGTAAAACCACACATATATCTGACTTCAGGTTTAAAAACAGCTGAAAAAGAGGCAGATTAGCTTTAGGTTATGAACCTATAGCCTGATGCTGAGAAACTTCTGATGTAAAAATAATTAAAAGCAATGTTGCCTCACTATCTCCAGTATCACTGAACAATAAGGGAAATAACATGGTTTTGGTATTTGTTTGTTCATTGCTTATATTTGCCAGCAAAATGTGAAACTGATTAAAAAAACTGATGAGGGAAATATTGACTATAAAATAAAAAAGGCATTCTTGTGTCTTCCCCTGTGACCTCTCCTAAATCCCTTTCCCACCCCCTGCCATTTATTTGAAAGGTGTGGTGTTAACCTGTTAAGAGGGAAAGACCGAAGACATGGAGAGGCTAAATGACTTCTCCAGTGTTATGCAGGAAATCTTGGTAATGGAACTGAACATTAATGCATATGTATATTTTGTATATTTAGAGAAGGTAAACTTGAGGTAACATCTATCACTTTTCGTTTTAGGAAGCACTTCAAAACAATTTCATAAAGCATTTCATAGAAAGTAATTTGGATATCAACATGGAAAAACTCCTTAAAAAAATGCAAGCATATGGTACGTATATGAAAGTACATGTAATGATTAGCCCTGTTAGACTTCAATTTAGAACTACATTTAGTTGAAATTGAATATTTTACCTGTCTCCGTGATACTTAAGCAAAGTAATAAGAGACTTTACGCTCTTGAGTTAGTCTCAATTGTAATTGTCTTTTTTCTTTTGGGTGACTGGGTAGTTTGAATTTCAAATATTAAAACAATATTGGTAACAAGTCAGAAGTGGCAAAGTGTCATGGGAGAGTCCAAACATATCATCTATACTTAAAAGGAGTGAAGGGAGATATAAACCCAGTAGCCACAGTCCATTAGGTAGAAGTATATTTTTGTAGTACATTTTGAAGGAAATAAATAGAAAATGAGATTGGATAGAGTGTGTTTGATCAAAAAGTCTCTGTGGGTTTTTTTCTCCATTTATTCAGAATCAGTTGAGTGTGGTGCCCTTGAGCCTCAGAAAAGCCTGAGAGGGTTATAACCAGGGAGCTGCATTGTCAATAGGAAGCAACCAGGGTCAGTCCCAGCCCTGGGATAGCCCAGCGGGGCCGTGGGGATGATGCTGAGGGCAGAATATCAACCTGTGGGAAGCAGTGCGGGCCCAGGTCCATGCCCAGGTCCAGAACCAGGTGTGTAGTGGTGGGAGCTGCAACCTGGAGCAGGCCCAGGCCCAGCTCTGTGCAGCTCTGTTGGAAAGAAGTGGCCCTGATTCATGGGTCTGCATGGGTCTGCCCAGCAGCCTCCCCCTGGGCACAGCCATCCCTGGCTGGCCCTTTCTGCGTTGGTAGTGAACCCTGGCAGTCAAACAGAGAGCCTCCAGGGTTAGATAGATAGCCCAAGGAGAATGTTTCTTAATGGAGAAGAAGGGAAGCTATTATTTTGACTAATTTGGGATATTCAAGGATTTAAGTAGGAGAAGAGAAAGGATTATGCTGTAAAATTAAGTTACTTAACTATTTTATACGACTTTGATAATTGAAAAAAGTTCAGTATGTCCAGCTGTCAGTAAGGTAGGTGCACGATCATTAAAATGCTTGCTAGCATGTGCCAGAAGGAAAAGTTTGTACTGAAGCAGAGTCCAATGTCATTTAAGAAAAGTTCATGATTTTGACGATCAGAAAGAGGGAAAAGTGGGATAAAACGCAGTAACAGACAGTACGACATCATGGACAAAGGGAGCAGGGTACTTCCTAGAGGAGGATTGTGGTAGAAAGGACAGATCTGTGTGGTTTCAGTCAGTGGTGTTAGGAAAATTATGAGCCAGACACGAATCTGTTCCAGTCACTTTCTGGAGGAGGGCAGTGATGAGCTCTCAGGCACCCCCACAGAGGGACTTTGTGACCCTCATTGCTTTGAAAAAATGGACTTTACAGAAATACAGGTCATTAAGTCTGCTTTACAGTCAAAGAATTAAGAGTACCGCTAAAATAAATTAAGTGTACCTGAAGTACAGCTTTTATTGGTTTTCAGTATCTGCCTCTAGGCAGGAGATGGACAAAATCCATGGAAACTCTTGAGAGCTTGTAAATTAAGTGTGTTCTCAGTCTTAAGTTGTACTGCTGCCCAGAGCTGGTACGGTGTTTTGGTTTGACTCTGGCTCAATGCCAGACACCCATGAGAGTCGCTCGCTCACCTGCCCCTGACACAACTGGGTAGAGGAGAGAAAAAAATTAACAAAGGGTTCATGAGTTAAGGACTGGCAGAAATAATTTTTCGGGGGAGCCTGAGTGCTGGAGAGCTAGCCAGAGTAATGACACATACACCGATATGATTTGAGCATCGTTCTCCCGTTATTGTTTATGTACACAAGCTTATATCTACTTTTGCAAAGATTCACACCCAGTCCCTCTAGACGGCCTCTAATCCGCGGGGGAGCCGACCAGTGTATTGCTTTGCCAAGGACTTCCAGGGCTGCCTGCAGCCAGGTGCTTTCCAGGCTTGGCTGCAGCCAGGGGCCAGTTCAGGGGATTTTCCTCAGCAACCCTGAGTTGTCCAATTTTTCCAGGGGTATCATATGCCCCTGTTCCACAAGGAATCCCTCTACAATAATTCAAGCGCAAAACAGGCTCAACTTAAGGTTTCAAAGTGAATTTATTACTAACTAAGAGTCAAAGGAGGATAGTGAGAAGTAAAATAAGTCCTTAGAACACCTTCCCCCCCCCCAGCCCCTCCCTCCTTCTCACCGACAGCACAGGGAGACAGGGCATTGGGTCAGTTCATCACCGAATTTCCTCCCACTGCTCCGGGAGAGGAGTCTTCCCCTGTGGGCCGTGGGGTCCCTCCCACAGGAGGCAGTTCTCCCTGAACCTCTCTGACATTGGTCCACTCTCAGGAGCAGCAGCCACATCGCACCTCCTGTAGCATGAGCCCCTCCCACGGGCACACAGTCGTCCCAAAAGTGATGCGCTGCGGGTCTCTCTTTCCACGGGGTGCAGTCCTCGAAGGAAAGGCTGCTTCAGCCTGGAAGCAAGGGCTGTCTCTCTCCACTGGGTCTTCCACTGGATCACAGCCTCCTCCAGGCATCCACCCGCTCCGGCACAGGCACCTCCCCCACAGGCTGCGGGTGGATCTCTGCATCCCCTGTGGATCCCCATGGGCTGCAGGGGCACAGCTGCTTCACCATGGTCCTCACCATGGTCTGCAGAGGAATCTCGGCTCCGGCACCTGGAGCACCTCCTCCCCCTCCTTCTTCACTGACCTTGGTGTCTCCATGTTGTTTTCCCTCACATGTTCTCACCTCCTCCTCTTCTCTGACTGGAAGAAAAACTGTGTGACTTTATGTTGATTTTCTTCTTAAATATGTCATCATAGAGGCATTGCCAGCCTCTCTCATTGGCCCAGGTTTGGCCACCAGCATGTCCCCCTTCAGAGCCATCAGGGATTTGCTCTGCTGGACATGGTGGGAACTTCCAGGACCTTCTCAGAGGAGTGACTTCTGTGGCCCCTCAGCTACCAAAAACCAGGCTGTGCCAAACCAATGCATACAGTCATGGTTGGTGTGATCTGGTGTGGCTTTTCTTTTGCAGACAGGTTGTGAGATTTAGTTGAAATTGGCCTTGGTTTGAAGGCTTTGTTTGAAGACTTGGGCTGGCTGTGCACTCTTTCATTAAGAAAAATGGCAAATGGCATCTGGAATTCAAACTGGAAAGAATCCGTGTTCCATGTCCTCCTTAGGCAAGCGAATCAAATTTGAATCTACTTTCTCTTCAGATGATTTTCTTAACCAGTGAACTGCTGGCTTGTCTGGGTTGGGCAAAGCTCACGCCTCAAGGTGAAGATGGATCATAATACAGCTAAAAACCGAAGCCTGCAGAAACACAATATTGGAAAGATAGGATGTAGGAAAGAGCAAGTCTCTAAAACTGCAGGGCCTGCTGGAAACAGCTGTCTCAATCTATCAGTTGAGTAATAACTGGATTTGGTTTTTGAGGACCTAACACTGAGAACTACATGAGAGGTTACGGACAAACCAGATTCCATTATATAGTTGTCATGATCTCTGGAATTATCAGATCCATCCTCACTGATGCCGACAACATCACAGAAATCTGTACCTGTGTTTCTCAAGCTTTTTAACAGAACTAAGGAGATTCGATAATATGCAATAAATGGTTTATAGTTTGAATGGTCAAGACAGAATATGATTTAAGTGGAGTGGGTTATGAAACTAGAATTTCCTTATTTTAAGGGAATACAGTTGACGAAATTAACATCATATAAAAACTGAAAATCAATATGGGCTATAGATCACAAGAGCTTTTATGCCTTTGTGAAACTGATCTCTCCAAAGTGCCAGAGCACTCCTCTGCATTTACACGTTGATTATACTTCTTTGTATAGATTCACTTGGTCATTTTACTTCTTGAAAAATGATATGCACTCTTATTTTTATCTTAGTCTGTATATTTTTTGTTCATTTTATTAGTCCATAATAATGTGTAATTTAACTGTAAACCTCTGTTCTTCTGTTTGTTTTTTAAGAAATTTCATTAATCTTATATTGCATCAGCTGTTTATTCCTGTAATTACCTAGCTTGCATTAAAGTCTTGAATATATCCATATGTTACTGGTTTTACCACTCACAATCTTTTTTTTTATCCAAAACTCCAGTTTTCTAAAATCTCCTGATCTCTGTGATTGTCTTCTAACTAAAGCAAATATTCCCTTCTTTTGTCACATCTTTACTCTCATTCAGCTGACTTCTAATTGTCCTCAAATACAAGTTGCTTGTATTTGTATCTTTTTTAATTTCTCTGCAATGCTATAAAAATTTTAACAGACTTAGTGACGTTATTCTCCCTGCTACTCCTGCTATAAAGTGTCATGGACAGAGTGGATAGATGTAGAACTCTTCCAAACTCTATAAAATCATCATGCTGCAAGACCTCGCAAAGTTATCAATTTCTAAACGTGTTTAACAGGGTTACTGTGTCAGATTTACTCATGTGGAGCAAGGTAAATATTTAGCTGAGGGGTGAAAAGCTTGTGGTTTTCTTTTAAAGCCCTTTGCTTCCTAAGCTAGCTGTGTGTGGGCAAGACAATTATTTTCCTCTATGCTTGCTTTTCAGCCCAGCAACTTGGAATAATTTTCTACCAACTTTACATAAACCCTATTCCACTAGTACTTGTGAGCTCCTTGCTGAGCACAGTCCTTAAAAACCTTCAGGAAGGCACTGGAAGGCATTTGTGCTGCAAGCTCCTCTTTTAAAGTCTTACTTGCTGAATGTCTCTCTCATCCTTCTGCAATTTCTTCCAGATGTGAAGTTTTTTTTTACTATCAAGGACTCTCCCTTAGAGAGGGCTGCATACGACTCAGTATACAACAGCTAGGGTGATGAAAAAATAAAACCAAAACAAGCATCTTTGTTTTGTGCTACCCCTCTGCTGCCCACACTGTAATGAAGTAGTTTTGTGTGTATTTAGAAGGCAGGAAACAAATAGCTGTAATGTCATCACTGAAAACTGTGCCACCACCCAAATCTTCTGATAACTAAAAACTTCCTTCTAATTTTTGACCTAAATTTATTTATTCCTGATTTATTCAAATTTATTTTTCACGCAACTTTTTATTTTACTTAAATAGCACTTCTACCCGAAGGTTTTACATAAACCATTTGTATTTCCTTCCAGTTACTTAATAATAGGTTAAACCAGCTGCGTGGAAGATGAGGGCTGACTTGGTTTTTAACAAAATATAAAGATAATAGTGAACACAGATTTGCCATGTTTTTCATTCATAATTGCTACATTTATAAATGAGAAAGAACCAAGGTCATCAATTCTATAGATCTTGATTTTAAAACTTTCATGTAGATGGCATTTTTTCATATATGTGTTTCCACGAGAAATATTTAGGTATACCACACTCCAAGCCAACACCAATATAGGTGTTATTTCTTATGCTAAAATATTCAACAATTTAACTCACGAGAGAAGCTTTATTTAGCTAATTATTGATTTCAAATTAAGGTCTTGTGTGTATATATATCACTGAATGATAGAATGCTTTCAGTAGGAGGGGACCTTAAGGATGATCTAGCTCCAGCCCCTCTGCTGTGGGGCCACCTTCCGCTAGACCAGGTGGCTCAGAGCCCCATCCAGCATGGCCTTGAACATTTCCAGGCTTGGGGCATTCACAACTTCTCTGGGCAACCCGTTCCAACCTAAACCTACTCTCCTACAGTTTAAAGCCATTGCCTCTTATCCCCTTGCTATACATCTGCCCTTGTAAAAAGTCCTCTCCACCTTTTTTGTAGGCCCCCTTCAGGTACTGGACGGCCACAATGAGATCTGGAAGGTGCTATGGTGTCTGTCTGGAGCCTTCTCTTCTCCAGGTTGAACAACCCCAACCCTCTCAGCCTATCTTCATACAGAAGAAAGTATATTGGGCTACATATAATTACATATACCTATATAAAAATATATACGAAAACTTAACCCTATCACTTGGGCTTAATATTAGGAATATTCTCTTCTCTCTAATGCTGTAAAAGAAGGAGCAGCATAGGTGTTTCCTTTATTGTCCTCCTCAAGGATAGTCATAAATAAGACATGTATCATCTCTATTCAGTTCTGGTTTCTCTCAACATATGAATTCACCCTGTCACTGTTTGCCCAGCTGTTGGACTCTAGACTGTCAGTTCCTCTACTTTTTCTCCTTGTGCACTTTACCCTTTCTCACTGTCAATCATGCCTCTTCTTCAGACTGTTTCATACATTTTCCACTTATCTGCCTTCTTATTGTAATATTTCCTGTGCTGATGCTGAGTAACATCTATGATCCAGCATTTGTCCGTCACCACTGTCATCATAGGAGGTCATCACCTGTTCTTTTTAAAGGCTGTATCTTCAAGTGAGTCTTGAAAAATTTAAGATGGAAAATTGTGTTGGATGTTTTATACATGTTTTATAGCATTGCTTACTACCTGAGAAATTCAGATGCTTTCATCAAATCCAGATGAGTTAAGATTGTTTCTAGATCATGCTATCCTTCTGGTCATTCTCTCAAACATAAGGATATAGCATTATCCCTACATTCTTTACCAATAGAGGGAGATCTGAATTCCTCCAAAGGTTAAGTGTTTTTTTGCAAACCAGGTTTTGGTTGAGGCATATGTTCATCCTGGATCCATGGATAAGTGAAAATGTAGAGATTATTAGACCTTTTTCAGATGCTTTTAGATGTAGGACTCCTGTTAAAATGCTTATGCTCTACAGAGCATGGTTCTTGAAATATTCACAGTGTCAAGGACAAAAGAACTCGATAAGATGTTACCAAATGAGAGATAAATATATGTTGTGATGTCTGAAGTACAGTAATTCCCTTGTATTTGTGTGAGTGAGTAATTATGGAAATGTATGAAAATGTTAGAAGTCCTACAGTTTCGTGGGTGTGGTCTCTTTCTAGAACTTTGCTAGAATCTGTTACTTTTTTGTTCCTCTGAAGTTGAAGGAAAGCGCAGCTGAGGGCTCGTAAAAGCCACTGGAACATGAACTGCACTTCCAAAAGTTCACACTAAAATTTCTGTATTTTTTAAAATTCTTTTTTTTTTTCAATACAATGTGCAAGTGACAACACACCTTTCTGTTCTGATCATTGAAACTAAGCAAGTCCAATTTGTTTCCTCATCTTAGAAGCGATGATGAACAAGATGCTTAACAGCTCAGCAAGTAAACAGATTGACCTGTTGACACAGCTTGTAGTAAATATCTCTCCCTGTGTGTTACTGGACCGTTTCCAGCCTTTTGACTCTGTTGAGAAATTGGAGGAGAAGGCTCATGAACTCATGCAGGAAAACAATCTTTTGGCTAGTAAGTACCTTATGTAAAATGTATTTTTACAGAAAACTTCAGACTTTGTAGTTGTTGTCTGTGTTTATTGATAGGGTAGGTTAAGGTAACACAGTTTCAAAGCATGCACTAAATAACATAAAATTCAGTCACATTAAAGCACATTTGAATGCTCTAATGTAAGCTGGAAAGACTAATTACATTGTTTTAACTGGGGAATGGCCAAATTAATCATTGAAGTTTCTTATTTCTAACAAAATATTTAAAAGAATGATCATAAATATTTGAAGAAGAAAAAGATGAAAAAATGTGGAATACTGAAGAAAATTAACAAAATGACAAGAATATCTAGTTTATCTAGTTTACACCCTTTAAAAATTTAGTTTTTATATTCTTGACTTTTCAAAAAGGAGGAAAGAGAGGGGTTTTGGTAAGATTTACTGTTAAACCAACGCCTCAGAGAAATTAGTTTGTTTATTCAGAGTAAATAAATTCTTAAGGAATTTCTTTTCTTGCCTGGGATTAAATTTTCTCTCTTTTTCCTGTATTATGTACTTATTGCTGATAATCAATTAATTTTACAAAAGATTTAAAAAGGCAAGAAATTTCCTTGAAATTTTCCTTTCTTCAAAGAAAGAAATGGACAGATAAATCTTGGCCCTCAGAAAATTGAATTATAAAATTCTAGATCCATTTTGCTTCCATTTACCTAGGGAAGGGTCATATGCTAATATAAGCCAAGACATTTCTTGTGAGTATTTTTCAGTACTGTGACCTTATTATCTCTTCACATTATTAGAGAGAGAGAAGATGGCATTTTAAGGAACCTAATGTGTCCAACATGTCAATGTTACATGCTCTGATGTGGGCATACATTCCCCTCCATACAAGGATGTTAAACTGGAATGGAATTTCCCTTTCTTTGTTTATGGTCTTCAGAGCCTTCGTAGCCTCATGGAATGTCTTAGAAAATCAACTGTTTGTGTAAATGGGAAAATGAGATTGGCCAGTTGAAAGAAAAAAGCTTTGCAGTAAAGTATTCTATCTTTTATTAGCTTTCGGACGGTAGGTAAGATATCTCTCCCTTTTACTAAGGAAGAAAAGGGCAACATTTTGCATCTATGCAGAAGTCCTAAAACGTCTGGGTCACCCTAAAAGAGAGCACAAGCAGTTTCATGTATTTGGCTTAATCTTTATGAAAGCTGCGTATTAAGCTTTCATCTGTTTGGTAGGGTTTTTTTTTTCCTTTATACAGAGCTAAAGAAAACAAACATACAAATTCTGCTGTGCTAAACTAGAAGTTTTGCAATTGACTTGAAAATTATTATCAGAGTAAATTTTAGTGGGTTGGTATGTTTTCTTTGTCATCTACTTATGAAAGTTGCTATCCTTTGATGGACAAATTTTATGGCTGCTGCTTTTGCTGTGGAACTGATATCAGTCCCCCAAAAAGGGTGAAAAGTGGATGCAAAGAGAAAACTGCAGTTCAAAAAAAGACAAATCACCTCAAATAAAAATGATTCTTACAAACCCATTTATCATGTGAATAAACTTTTACATTTCTCATTCATGTATGTAAAAAATGGGTCTCTGAAACCTGCCATTTTTGGGCTTGGGATCAAGAAAGTTTGGAGGCCTGCCCCGGCAGATGAATGTATTCTATATCATATGGTAATTAGCCATGAATTAGCTATGGAAATAGCATAAATTATATAAACTTAGTTATGAAACTTCCCTTTTTCTTGTGTCAGGTATCATCTTCTATACGCCAGAGGACAAGAATCAAGATTCTAGCAATCTCCTTCCAAGACACATTTCATATACAATTAGAACTAGTGTTCTCTACAGCATGAGAACAGATTTGATTAAACACCCAACATGGAAATCCCATCCCCACAAGTTGCCAGCTGATGGGTTTAAATACAACCATGTCTTTATTCCTCTTCAAGACATGATTGAAAGGGCAATTATTTCAGCACAGACTGGGACAGACACCTCAGAGACAGCAATTCAGGTGCAAGCCATGCCTTACCCTTGTCATACCAGTGATCTGTAAGTAAACTTTCAGCTTTTTAATTTGATGTATTATCCTTATTAGATTAGTTCTAGAGAACTTGGGATCCTACTAGGTTACCACTCTTTAGTGGGAGAATGTGTATCTCTGCACAGGATTAAACAAGTACATCCAGTACCAGAGTATTACAGCATAGCAAATATTGTCTAACAGCTGTGTTTAACATAACACGTTATACAATGTTTGTCTGGAAAATGACCCCTTACAAAATGTTTGCAGCCATAATATGGAGTAGTCTGCTGGACAGAGGCTGTGTCAACATAGTGTGCAATTAACTTAGATTATTCTAAGAGATCCCTTTTAAATCCTTAGTAGTCCTGTACACAAGCTGTAAATTGGTCCCTTCAAGGGTGAAGTTGATGAAGCAAAAATGTAGGGTTGTTCTCTGTAAAACTATCAAAACATCCCAACTATTAGATTTTAAGATTAGTCAGTGGTAATAAATTTGTTAAAATGGAATAAAAATTGACTGGGTCATGTTATTTCTCATTGTCCAAATATATTACTTTGCCATCAGCACAAATCTGAATTTTGTTTGACTTTGAATGGAGCCCTAAAGAGTAATTATATCAGTTGTATTGTTTTAAATACTAATATATATATAATAATATATATATGTAGCACCAATACATACATTTAGCTTATTACATAAAAAATAATTTTAGAAAGTAATTCTAAACCAGAACAGGAATAAATCTTATTGTTCATATCAGTTCTTATTTTGTGCGTATTTTGAGAACAGTTCCAGTATTAACCTATTAACATTCTGCTAGGAAACAGTTTACTTTTGAAGGCTGAAAACTCTTCCTATATGTTCTTTCATAGTTTCTTGAACAACATAGGGTTTTTTTTCCCACTTATGATGATGTTAACATGGATGGTTTCAGTTGCTGGCATGGTTCGCAAGCTGGTTTATGAAAGAGAAATTCATCTTGAAGAGGTAAGAGGCAGATTAACCTCTGAAAAGAAAATTTATTCATATAAGTGCAGTGAAATGCAAAAATTTTGAGGTACTTTTATGTACTCATAATCCAGATGGCTTTATTTTCACTTGTTTCCTCTGGGCAGTAGGTTCTAGTTCTAGCTGTCAACTCAGATTCACAACATTGTTTGAACATCAGTATGCAAATATTGTCCATGAGAGAAAAAGCAACAAGCAAAAGTTGAAGCTGGAAAGTGTTATTTGGGAAGGCCTTGTGATTAGAATGTTTTTTGTTTTGGATTCTTTTTCAGTTTTTGCTCTATGTAGTCTGTAATGATAAAACTGCCTAAACCAAGTTAAGAATTTGTCACGTACTGTGTAATTATCAGAAATATAAGGGAGATGGCATACAAAAGAAAAAAAAAAGAGAAACAATTATTTGCTTCTATCAACAGCTAGTCTTCACAGGTGGCAAGTATATGGAAGGACAGGGTCCTTGTGGTACATTTTCTAAAGGGATAAATACACCTTTTCAAGTATTACACTGATTTCACCATATTAGCAGAATTACTGCTTGAGTAAGATTTTTAATGTGGGGAATAATTGAGGAGTTATCTAATTTATCTAATATTTCTGTTGTAAGATAAAATTTTTTAATGCTTCAAAATATTAAATCAACAATAATAATTTTGATTTGACCTTATGAGAAACACTTCAGAGGTTTTATTCAATTGTATCTAAAAGCAATTTTTTTAAAAAAGATATATACTTCATACCTGGCTAAGTTATTATTTGCTGGTAGTACATAAAGATTATAAACTGTATTTTTCTTTCAGAAGAGCAACAGGATGGGAAAAAAAAAATTCGTTTATACATTGCTATGGGCATTTTCAGTATGTTTTAGAGTATAAAAAGGCAAACTCCTCACTAGAAGAACCAGTAATCTGACATCTGGTCCTGAAACCCTATGCAAAAGAGGGTTGTGCTGAGCACTATGACTCCTCGTGTTCATGTGTGATGATCTCAGAGGACTGCCCTGCTCAATACTGTGTCTGATCCAGGAGAGAACACAGGACAAGGGAAAAGAAACAAGAAATTTAAAGGGAAGATAACATCCTTTGGGAAGCTCGTAGTGTCTTGGTGACAACATGTTTAAAACAGAAAAACAAAAAGAAAGTTGGTTTCCTAACTTTAACTCTCTTTGCTATGTTGTCTTGCAGTATATGAAGACAATGGGTGTGTATCCAGCCATTCATTTCTTTGCTTGGTTTTTGGAGAATGTCATTGTGCTCACAGTAAGCAGCTCTGGTCTGGCCATCATTTTAAAAGCAAGCAGTATCTTTGCTTATAGCAATGGCTTCCTTATCTTCCTTTTTCTCCTGGAATTTGGAGTTACAGTTATCACATTAAGCTATTTTTTGGGGGCATTTTTTAGCAGTGCCGATACAGCAGCTCTGTATGCCAGCCTTGTCTATATGATCAGCTTTTTACCCTATATAGTTTTGTTGGTCTTGCAGAACCAGCTGAGTTTCACCAGCCAGATTATAATGGTAAATATTTCTTCTTCTTTTCTAACTTTTCCTCTAACTATGCTGTGAATTTCTATAGTTTCAAAACTTTAGACCATAATGTACTTATTTTTTCCCATGTTTCTGTTTGCTTTTGTGATCACTGGAAATAAATCACACTAATAAATATCCAGCTGAGAAAATATTTGAAGGTAGAAAGGAATGAAAAATAAATTGTCAGGGCAATTTTGTAAACCTACAGAAAATATCAGGGATTTGCATTCCTCATGCTCATGAGTTCTCTTAGTGTCTTGACCTCAAAATATTTGTAACATTAGTGTATTTTCAAGATCACCTGGTGACATGCCACTTCTCAAAGTCATTATTTGTTTGGAAGAAAACTAGTGATTGATTTTCTGTTAAGTATAATTGGAGAATAGATCAGAAATTTGTCCAGCCATATAATCTGAGGTATATGTTTCTTTGGCATAGGTTCTTTAGGTCCTTTTCTGTTTTTTGTATCCCAAAGGCTGTTGTACGTCTTTGTATTGTCCTAACATACTGTATCCCTGAACGTGACATCAAATATCACCATCATATAATGAAAACCATATTTCACACATTATGGCTTCACTATTTCAAAATAACTCGATAAATTAAGCTGGTGGAATAATTAATACACTATTAAAAAAATGCTCATTTTTTCAGTGTCAGTTGGTCAGATAAAATAATACTTTCCAGTATTAATAACTAGGTCAGTGGAGCTCTGTTAGGTGGAGCAAATACTACTGAGGTTTTTTGGGGGAGTATTATTAAAACATAAAAGGAAATAGCAACCATTAGCCTATGTGGAGGAAAAAAATGTCTGTTTAATTTGTGCTTGCATTTAGTATCACAATATATTTTATTTCATGGAACTTGTTAACAACATGTTTTTATTTGATGTTCACATCCTCTTTCTCCTTTGGTGTTGTAGTGTCTTCTTTCTACAACTGCATTTGGGCAAGGAATATTTTTCATTACATATTTTGAGGGCCAAGAAATAGGTAAGCTCTTTGGTTAGGAGAAAAGCTTTATAATTATTATTTCAAAAACTCCAGTTGGAGATGTTTTTCAATTTGTTCTGAAAAAAATCTCTAACGAGTTAATAAGTTAGATCAAGTTCAGGTACTTAAAGGACTGTAATCCTTTTTTTTTACTATTATGGTGAGATCAATATTGATGACAGCAGATGTTTCGAACTATTGAAAAAGTATCATAATGATACAACTGCTGGTAAGAGTGGAAGAGACAATTGCAGAAAATATTACTTAAATGTCCCACCAGACACTTCATCAAAATGACTCATCTTTACTGAAGGAAGGGAAAAATGTGTTTTGGGAAAAACTACTTTCCTTAACAATTGTAGAAAAAGAATTGTAGAAGCAATACCATGATCCATTGTACTGCAAACAAAGCAGCATTTTCAGTAAAAAAAGTGAAATATTTTAAATAAATTAACGACTTTGTTACTTTTGTTTTTCATTTAGTGGTGTGGTAGCTTTCTGTAGTAGTAGTGTTTGCACCTTCTTTTTTCCTTTCCTGTCTTCTGCAATGTAATAATTTTATGAAGCAATTATTCAGTGAGTTCATTCCTGTTTACCTCTGAAAGCAGTCAATGCACACAATGCTTCTTAGTTAGAATTCACAGATTTAAATTTTCAGATTTAGCATTATAGAAATGACATTAACTTTGTGTAATCCTTTTCTTTAGATCAGCAGAGTGGCTTAAAGCCTGATTCATTGATCAGTGCCCCATTTTGTCAGTGTTGTAGTTCTTTTTCTTTTGCCAAATTAAGAGCCAGCTAAAACTTCATAAAAAGCTTTCTACAACAGCTTCTCTACATTTGCCCAGCAGCAGTGTCACCTGCTGTTCTAAACACAGGCTTGTAGAGGCATAGAAATCTATTTCTGTTCATCGGGATTACTGTTATTTACTATGATTTGTTTTGTGCCAGTGCTTAAATACCCAGAAGTGTGTGGTGTTGATGTGTTTGTGATCTTTAATGCTGTACTGATTTAGCTTTGACCTTTAAAAAAATCATTATTATTACTACCAGGAATTCAGTGGAATAATGTGCACCAGTCAGTGGCACAAGGAGGACACATGACCTTTGGATGGATGTGCTGGATGATGTTGTTTGACTCCATTTTATATTCTGTAGGTGGCTGGTATTTCAGCAATATTATTTCTGGTAAGATCATAGACTTGTTCTTATTTCATGCTTTTGAAGAAGTTATTTAATAATATTCCTCCGTTAATGTCTCTACAATGTAAACAGATCAGCCACCATAGGAAACACTTATTGTGCTACTGTCTTCCTTGGTTTTATGCAAATAAAACAAAAATTATGTCTTTTTCTGAGTTAAGGATCTGTTGCACAAAATTGTCTGATTTTCTTTAGGGACTGGAAAACACCATCATCCTAAATACATAAATATTGACTAGAGCTAACACATGGACTAGAATTTGTAGCCAGGCATGAAATATCTTTTGTTTGTTGATGGGTAGGCCAAATATTTGATAGAATTAGGAATTTATTGGATCCTCAGTAACAGAGCTTAGCCTAGTAGCGAAACCTCCTGTAAAAATGGTGACTCTTCTGAGTCAGTACTTGGGCTGAAACCTATGAACAGCAGCATGTTTTCAGATCAGAAAAACTTTGGACAGCCTGGTAACTGTATCTTGCTCTCAATCAGTCCACTGTCCAGTACATAAAGAAAACAAATTGATTTTCAAGTATATTTTCAGAAAGTAGTGGTGTGTTTTTAAAATTTTTTTCATGACCCAAGTTTTACAACTCTTATTGAGTTGGTTGATTTATTATTAATCATAGCCTCATGCCTCACTGTATGTTTTACCTTTCCTCTGATTTGCATATGTCACTTTTTTTTCTGGCTATTTTGTTTTTTTTTTTTAATTGAAAGTTAATTTTGCCTTGAAAGACAAGGATGGGTGGAATATGCAACTGAATTTTAAAAACTTTATCTTAAATTGACATTTGCCCTTCAGTGTCAATGCAATGGCATTCCAAAGAGAGAGTCTGTTTTGTGATGGGTAAGTGATGCCTGGAAAGATCAGGCAATGCCAAAGATTAGGTTGTACATAGGAGTATGTTTTTGCCTTTTCTGTTTATGTGACACAATAAGTGCTTCCTGTGGCGGCTGATTTGTTTGCATTTTGCAGATCTTAATGGAAGAGCTGGTGCAATGGACTATTTTCATAATAAAAAATTAGGCTCTTTGTCCTGGAAGAGTATTTGGTGAATTTTCATTCCTATGCGTTACAAGATTATGTTAAGTCTATTATTCTGTTACACTTTGAAACTGATTTGGAGACAGGGTAAAGCATTCCTGGAGTTTGATTATTTTATGGCAGGACCTGATTTTATGACAAAATGACTGTTATTACACTTTATTAAAATTTTTAAGCAGAGCCAAGTATTTGGGCTAATTAAATGGTCTAACCAGCTCATTGTAAGCAATAATAGGAAATTAGTAGTCGACAAACAGATGCAAAATGACTATCAATTTTTCAACAGTTTATATCATAATTCTAATATAGGAAAGTTTGGATTAAAGAACCGATGGTACTTTCCCTTTACTGTTTCCTACTGGAAGAAGCTGTGTGGTACAGAGAGAAGCAAGAGACATTGTCTGAATTCTAATATGTTTTTCTTCAATGAAAACTTCCAAGAAAAAGGTTTGTAGAAACAGAATTTGAACAATGGCTTTCTTTTGAATGGTGTGCTAGTCATGTTCACTGCTTTTATCATTGCCTGGTCCTGTATTATGTGTTTAGATCTTGTCCTTTTCTCTCTTTTATTATTTAGTATATACTACAAATATTACATAATAACTGCTACATTATACTACCCCCTGTAATGCTTGATTCATTCAGTGAAAACTATTGTACAGAAATATTTAAGAAAATGCTTTAAAAGATGTAAAGTAAGTATCTCTTGGGTTCATCCTGTGCCAGTGTATTGGCTCTTTGCTTTGTTTGCATCTTTTAGAGTTCACAGAGCCCTTTCATACTCTAACTGAATCTGAAACCTGTTGGGTTTTATTACTTTTTAAAATTTGCTTCTTGATTCATTGGAAAAATTAACTTTGTTAATTTCTTTCCCTTCTGTTTCTAATTTCCCTCTTCTATAATCACTGTTCTTTCTGTCTCTGCTTCTTAGCCTTTTGTCTGGAAAGCTGTTATTGTAACTAATTTTTATCTGCCTCCAGATACTTTCACTGCTCTTCTATGTATGTTCGCTTGCTTGCAGTTAATTCAGATTTTTTCACATTTTTTTCCCCCTCTCCAGTTCCTTTAAGGACTTTTTCACATGTAGTTTAGATTTTGGAAATGAAGGAGTAAGTCATTCTTACCCATATTCCATCTTGGGCCTTAGAACAACACGAAGGGTTGTGTTTTTTGGAAGTTACAATAACTTAAAAATGATCCAGTTGTCTGTAGCATAGCTGAAGAAGCTGAACAACGCAGCAGTTTTACACAGAGGTGTCTCCTAGATTAGAGCAGACTTCAAAATGTCTTGAGGTTCATTTAAACACTTGTGGAAAAACTATTTTTATGAGTTTAGTCTGAATTTCTGCAATTTGGAACAACTCCATTTTGTTAAGATGATTGAGTTTGGTCCTTACATAAAATGAAGATTTCCAGGGTTTCCCTTTGAGTTTACCACATAATCTGTGGAAAACAAAGACATAAACTTCTCTGCCTGACCAGTTATTAGTATGGTTTGTGCCTCAAGCCGTCTACGTGATTGCCTACACTTGTTGGGTCACTTCTCCTCATGTCATGTGGTTGATAGCAAATTGCCTGTGTGTGAATGCTAAAACTGTCATGCAGAAAAGGAGCTTGCTGCCTTTAAAAGAATTGCATGCCATTGTACTGACAGTGGGATAAATGCATCCATGAAGAATTTTCTTGGAACAGCAAAGTGACTTCAGTTGTTCCATACAGCCCAGGTAAGGGCTGGTTCCAGGGGCATGGAGAACATTTAGGAAAATTACAGGTGTGTGAGGGAGGAGCTGGGAGTGTAGGTCCTACCAGTTGGAACTACAAGTAGAGCAGCGCTGGCAGAGACCAGCGTGTTGAGTACCCTCTTGGAACTCCCCTGTGGGGAAGTCCCAGGGTAATCAGTTTAGCGCTTGCAAGTAACTTGGGGCTCTTCCTCTGAGTCTTTCCTGAGGCCCACTCTGCACTTGAATGCTTGTTAATTTACAGGATGAAAATTTAGGAAACAGTGGAAAGGTACCTGGAAGAGAGGTGCAAGGTTAGGAAGATCTCAGTAGTGTCACAACTGCTGGTAGTACCTTGCTAGCAAGTGACCTCAAGTTTAGAAAGAATTTTTGACAGAAGCTTAAAATTGAGTGTGAAAGGAGCAAAAAAACTTCTTCATGCACAGCATAAACAAACCAATCTTTGAAAGAACTATGTAATTTTTTATTTATAATTTGATTTATATAATTCAAGCTTTTTATGTATAGCATAATTCTCTGTTCTTGTAATGTTTACATTTTATTTATGTAAAAGTGTTGCAAACAGTATAACTATAAACCATAAATATTTTATATAAATGTATATTCATAAGGATAATTCTCTCTTCTCATAATTCTCAGGCATAAATGTTGTTTCTTTGGCATAACATTCCAATCTGGCTTGCCTTTGCTTAAAAAGAAAATAAGCCAATCAACGGTCAGATCTCTCAGTTGTAAAGAGTCAATAAAATATTGCACATTGATAATGTAATGGCTGCTGATTGACTGTGCTCATGTTTGGAAAGTAGTGCCGCCCTGACACAGAAAGGAAGGCAACTTTGCTGGTGTCATATGGCATCTCAGTTTCCTGAGGATGTTACCTCACAGTTAGAAAACTGCTGGATGTCTACTTGCCTTGAGGACCTTGAATTATGTTTAGACTAGGCTGCTGCTCTGAATCATTTCAGGGGTCTGCTTTTCTTAGCTGACTGAGGGGAATTGAGAAGATTAACTGCCTATGCCTGTGAATGTTATGTCAGAGTTGTGTACCTGGAACTGGGTGACATATGTGAAATAGCTTACACAGAATTTTCTCATGCTTATGGGCATAAAAATGATCCAAGTAACGTTGTTATAAGTATTTTTTTACTAGAAATAAAATATAGCAACTATCTTGACTTTATCAAGATGTATGCAGATACCCACATAACTTGGCATAACTGTTTTAAGCTGCTTTTTAAAACTGCAAATGGGCCAAATTCTCAGCAAATATTAATTGGCATGTTATCTTTCATTTCAGTGTAGTTTGTGTCCGTTCAGACAGTTTGAACATCTCTTCTAGTCTTTGGTAAATGGTAGCAGGGGTTAAGATATTTTGTTATTCCTTTTATACACACACACTTCAGATTCAGCAACAGATTCAGCAACAGATTCAGCAACCGGCTTGTTCTGCTGCTCTTCCCCACACAGACCCAGCACCTCAGAGCTGGAAACGGCCTTGCACTGAAGAAGCCACCATTGGCGTTGTGCTCCTGTCACTCACCAAAGAGCACGTGGATGGTCAGAAGGCCGCTGTTAAAGACCTCAACCTCACTTTCCATAAGGGCCAGATAACAGCACTCTTGGGACCTAATGGAGCTGGCAAGACAACAGTTATGTAAGTCTGACTTTTACAGCTATTACTATCCCCTCTGATCTCTGCTATGCTGTTTCAATTCAAAATTTTGTGAACTATTTGCTATGCCTTTTTTTTTCCCCCCCAAATAAGTATTTGATAAACTCCCCAAAGCACATGGAAAGTGAAGGTTGTATATCTATGACAAAAGCAATGTAATGAATACAGAACTAAGTCCTCTGTGCCACTTAAATCATGATGTAATATCTCAGGAACGGCTCAAGTAGGACCTGGGCATGTCTGGTTGTGGAGTTGAACACGTCTGGAAGGAGTGTTCTCTTCTGGCAACATATTTGTCCCTAAAGATTGCAGGGGACTTCTTTCTTGGCAGTTGACCAGAAATGAAAGTACTGAAATGAAAAATGACCTTTAAAAATGTCTCAACTAAAAAGTTTGTGTTTCTACCTTTCTGTTAGCTATGATCAGCATTCATCAAGCCAGTGATGCAGGATGGGACATAATTGAGAAACACTTTTCACAGAATACCCATGTGAAAAAGGAAACAGTCACCTGTTAGATTTGATTGGGGAAAAAAATTTGATTTTGTTTTGGAAAAAGGGAAATGAAAAACTCTTGAGATCATGTTCCAAAAACAAAACAAAACAACCCACCAACAAACCAACCAACCAAGCCACCAAAAAAAAAAAAAAAAAAAAAACCAAACCGGAAAAGCCACCAAAAGCAAAAATAGCTGAACCCAAACCCAAAACACTAGTGATGTTTCTATAACTGTATTCAACTGAATTGGTGTTGCTCTAGGAATGCTAGAACATGCCTCAGGATATCCAAGTGCTGAGCCAATTGTGTGCTATCTTGCTGATTTTTTTTTCTTTTCTTACATCAGATCCCTGCTGACCGGTCTGTATCCACCGAGCTCTGGCACCGTTATTGTTGATGGGAAGGACATACGCACTGAGCTGACTGCCATCAGGACAGAGCTGGGTGTTTGCCCCCAGTACGATGTCCTGTTCAACACACTGACGGTGAGAGAGCATCTCCTGCTTTACGGGTCAGTGAAGGCACCCGGCTGGACAAAAGAAGAGCTGAATGAGCAAGTCAGTGGGTAAGTTTTCTGTCCACTTGTTGAAATCTGTCAAGTAAATTGGTAACGACTATTGCAAGCCACTCAAACAAGAAAGAGAAAATGCAAAACTTGTAAGCAAAAGCCAATGGAAACTGCAGGGTTTTGTGAATTTTTATCACATTTCATGTTCTGAAACCGTGACTTGAAAATAGATTTCCTAGTTTCTAACTCTTACTTGAATCTACTTGTAGTGGAATTGTCAATGTTTAAAAACCTGGTATACAGAAACATCAAATAATGATGTTTTGACTGGAGTGGAGTTGGTTAGCCTTGTAGCAGCTGCAGGGGTTCTGCCTCATGCTGTCTGCCTTATCTCTGTCCTTGCTGGAGAGGCAGATAGAAACTAAACTGCTGTGCTTGCCCTGAGTTTATAGATAAATCAACAATGACTTTATATATTTACTATCCTGTATTGCCTCACATGCAGCAGAAGGAAGATTAGAAAACTAGAAAAGCCAGGTAAAAGCAGTGCTTGTTACAACCTTCTTAAATAGGCCACCTTATTTTCCTTTGCCAAATCCAGCCTTGAAATGTTTTTAATAAATGAAGAGGTTTAAAAATTAACAATCCAATAAGAAAACAAGTCAGAGCTCTGACATGACCTCACAGGATTTGCCACTTGTCACGTTAAAAACATTTGCTAGTGTTTTTGTGCTGATATTTCTTTGATACAGGACTAGATCTTATTTTTGCCTAGTGTATATTAAACTAACTGGTAAACTGTACAAGCTGAGGTCTGGTTCGGTAATAGCAAACTGCCCTTTTTCTACTTCAGGAATAAAAGTACTTCAGGAATAAAATCAATGCTTTCCAAACAGTGTGGTTGTGTAAGTAGTTTTGTTCACCTTCTGATTCATGATAGACTCTGTGCAGGGCTGGGCACTTCCATGCTTCAATAGAAATAAATGTCAAGTTGATGGGACTTCTCCTTAAGTGAATGCAGAGGCATTTTTGGCAAAGTGGCTTTCCTTTTTGGTAGCTATCATAAAAGCTTGTTACTTTTAAATTTTGATCAGAACAAACTCAGGTATGGGACACTACATTCTCTCCAGAAACAAGAGAAGCAATTCCCTAGAACCACAGAGAAAAAACAAACCTAGTACATGGTTTAAAATTTATGCAAAATAATATTCTGTATCTTATGGTACTTAGACTGCTGAATTGTAATTCTAGCAGTAGTCTGTCATGCTAATGGCCCATAAGAACACTTAGAACTCTTCAGGCCTTGCTACTAAGAAAAATTAAATTATTTTTAAAGGCAAAAAATGCTTTAAAAGACTTCAGAGAAATTAGAAAAGTAACAAAAGAATGAAACAAAATCTTTTTATTAACAAACAAAAGAGGGCTTCTGAAGAGGATAAGAATAATTTTCCTCACTCTCTATCTATAAAACAGCTATTGAGACATGTTTTCTTAAAAATGAGAAATTCTCTCAGGGTAATTGGCGTGCTGTACAGACTGCATATTCACTGAAACAATTCAGGAGTTTAGCTTAGGACTGTTGAGCCTTCCATGTCTTGCTTGACAGGCTGATAGCAGCTGAAAGCTCATAGGTCACTGAATGGATGCTCAGTTGATGTAAAATAAACTAAAGGTTAAGACCTTTATTAGTCATGTTTCCATACCATGCTCAGATGCAAGATCATCATCAGAGAGCAAGGGCTGAGTTGGAAACATCTGTAAGGTATCTCCCCATCCTTAACACAGGAAGTAGATTAGATTTGATTAGATAGTATTATTCTACCCAGGGATCACTAATCACTTTATTTCACAAACATATGTCTTCTAAAAGAAAAAAATGGAGTGGTGTTACCTTATGTACTACAAATGACTACACATTTTTGAAAATCTCAGGCATCTCTTGTGTTCTTTAAGTAGTTTGCAAAACCTGAAGCACTGTTTGAGTTATGAAGCCAACAGTATTTAAAGGGGCTATAATCTGGAGTTTGCTGAAGTTGTTGGAAAAACTAGTATTTATGTTATTAGCTTTAATTAAAAAATTTTCTGTACAATACTTATTCAGAATCTATGCATCAGGTGATGATGAGCATTTATGCCTTGTAGGTAAAGACATGTTTATTTTGCTATTTGTTTTTGACATCAAAGTATATAATCAGTCAGAGGTAGTGATTTTATTACTTTCCATTTGCAGTGACTTTTCAGTAGTTCTTCTTTGAGTGGACAGGATGTGACTAGAAAAACATTTTCAAAATTGGTCCAGTTTCTGTACTCCTGTTTCAGAGCTCTGGAAGATGTGGATTTATCCCAACATCAGTACAAACCTGTTGGAGCCCTTTCTGGGGGAATGAAAAGGAGGCTGTCAATTGCCATCTCCTTTATTGGAAACTCAAAGACAGTTGTTCTGGATGAGCCCACCAGTGGAGTAGATCCATGCTCTCGCCGTAGTATCTGGGATGTTCTTCTGAAGTACAAAGCTGGTACAAAGTTTATATGCATAATTTTTTTCTTATTTTCCTTTCTGGATTTTTTTCTTCAATAAATTTAAATTGGATAGTCAAAGTGCAGTCAAAATATTATCAGAACCTAAATACATTAATTTCTGAGGGAATATTAAGTTGAGTTTGGTAACTTAAAGACAAGTCAAATGGCATTACAAGAATTATCTGCTATTGTACAGAAAGATGCCCAATCTAAAAAAGGATTGAGCTTAGTTCTAAGTCCTGTCCTGAAGTTTCTTCCCTCTTTTCAGCTTCTCAAAATTACTTTCTGTTTCCATTTCCCATTTTACATATACTTGTATGTAGATGGTTATATACTTCTAATGAAAATATACTCATCAGTCAGTCTGCTACACTAATTCTAAAATTGATTGTGGGAAGCAAACTCTTCAGCTAGTGAGCACTCAGCTAGCTACAATAACTCACTTTGAATGATCCATTGAAAGAGACACTGCTGTTTTGTTGTTTTAAGGAATTTCTTAAGCTTTTAAAACAGCTGGAGGTTCTAAAGCCTTAATACTTCTTGCTGTGTATAAAACAGGGCAAAGTAAGTTTAGACATGAATATAACTCAAATTGTGATTCTGAATGCAGATTTTGTTTGTGTCCAGTATTTAAGATTTTGAAGAGTCCTGAAAACGTGTTTCCTTAAGGCTAAAGGAGCCTTGTGAGGTGGTTCTCTAGAAACCAAATTTTGTAGACATGCACCAATCTTTCCCATGCAGGTTGCACACTGATCTTTACCACTCACCATCTTGATGAGGCCGAGGTGCTCAGTGATCGCATTGCCATCCTGCAACGTGGCCAGCTGAGGTGCTGTGGTTCTCCCTCTTATCTGAGGGAGACATATGGCCAGGGACACAGTCTAACACTCATAAAAAAGGTATATTAAAAATGTACTGTACTGAAGAGTGCTTGCCAAGTATATTTTAAGGGAGGTGCATGTCCATGCCAGGAAGTAATATGTGATATAGAATATATTCTATATATATAGATAACCTACAAAACATGGTTCTATCAGCTTTCTTCGTTGTTTTGGGTGGGTGGTATTATTATTGTTATTTAGAAAAACAGAGTGGCATCTTTGAAAATGGTGAATATCAGTATTTAGCTGAAAAGGGGCTTGTTTCACTGTCCTTTATTCCTGGGAGGTAGTCTCTGTATTCCATTTGTGATGCAGGTTCAACAGTGGAAATCTTCCTGCATGAATTCTTCTATTAAGACCAATACTTCTGGTAATATTTAATTTTTTTGTGCATGATTATCTTTCTTTCTTCATAGCCCTCTGTGTTTGAAATCCAGGACCCTAAGCACACTGTTCAGGTCACATCGCTGGTACAGACCCATGTTCCAGAAGCCTTCTTGAAAGAGAACAGTGGGACTGAACTGACCTATATGATTCCAGAAAGGGCAGATAAGACCTCTTTTAAAGGTCTTTTTCAAGCTTTAGATCAAAGCCTTCAGCATCTACATGTGACTGGCTATGGCATTTCTGACACAACTTTGGAAGAGGTACTTGTAGTTTTTCTTTGTAATGACATTTTCTTGCTTAGAGAATCCAGTAATAGCTTCCAGATAATCTTGATTGTATCTTTTATATTGCAAAATTTCTTGTGAGAAGCATGTTTTCTAAAAAAAAAAAAAAAGCAAATAAACAAACCCTCCCAAATGAGGTGAAATCTACACTTTATAGTTTTGCTCTGCTGTTAATTTCAGCACCCACTCTACTATGACATATTTGTTATTTCAAGAATCTAATGTGAAGACTGATGAACTGTTTAACTCTTAAATGTTTGTTTCGGCATTAAGTTAAGGAAAATGTAATGTGTCATTGACTTAATGAGAAGCAGTGTTATCCTAAACCCATAGCGTCAGAACAAGCTTTGAACATTCAGGTCTGGTGGTTCAGTTCCGATGGCTCTTTGGACAGAAAAACTGCTAAGAATACTTTGCAATTTACAAGTTCTAAAGCTTAGGACTTAGCCAAACTGTGTGGTGGAATACCTAAAGAATATTTTCTGTGTACACTGAGAGACTTTGATATATGTATACATGAACATATATACACACATACATAAATATACATGTATGTGTGTGTTTATACTAAATGGATCAGAGGAAGAGACTCTCTTATGCATCTTCATCATTCTGAATTTAGCTCTGTGTAAATAGCCATGCCAACAAGAGATTATTTCCCTTGGACTCTTTTTACCCCATAAATAACAGCTAAATAACAAGATCCCCTAAACCACCACTATGCAAGTACTGTACTATAGATCCTTTAGAAGTAATTTTTTTCACTTCTTCAAGTGATGGGAGGAGACTAATGTCATTTTACATAGTTTACATGTTTAATAAACATTTCATATAATGTTATGAAGTAAATTATATTCCTGTGATACAATTCTATGAGGCAAGTAAAAAATTTATTGAAAAGTTTTTATTTTCTTATATAAGGTGATTAACATGCTATAAGGAATAATATTGTTCACTGCCAAACATTTAGATCTGGAGGTAATGCATATATTGAGAGTGATTTTGGTTTACATCCCCATGGATTTTCCAGAATTGATATGTATAAAGTAAATGTGAAGTTGTCATGGATATGAGGAAGATTCCTCAGTGTGCTGAATCTAGCACTCATTTGAGAGCTTGCTTTTAGCTGTTTTGTGAAGGGCAGGTTTAAAAACGTCTTTAAATGTGGTATTATATATTAATGTATCATTCTTCAGCTTGAAGACTTAATGCATTAATTTGGGTTGATTTCTGTCATCTCTGCATCTCATCGTTAGCTGCCGTTACAACCTCAATTCCCTATTAGCTTATCAAAAGCCTCTTTGCCTTGGGAACTAAAAGGATAGCAGAAAATATCATTGTTTAATCTATTCAAGCAATTCAATCTGGAAACAAACAACCCTGACTTTAAAGGAAGAAACGTGTTATAAATTTTATTTTATCCTTTCTTTTTTGTTCTCTTATACACTCACCATTATTCTTTTTCAGTCTGAGGGACCCTCACACTCTCTAAAAATCATATTCACTGAGGGAATATGCACTTCCATTCACATTTCAAAGGAATCTTGAAGTTCTAACAAATCAGTTTCTGACATCTTTAAATCTCACTAATATTATGTTTGCTCAAATTTAGGCTTTAGATATCTTTTTTAACCATTTGTATTTGTGTATTTTATAATACTTGTAATCCAAAGTGTTAGTAGAACCAAAAGGAGAATAGAAGGGTAATTAATTAAATCAAGCATATTCTAAGAGTTCTCTGGAGGATGCTGTTGTACTTTCTGGCAGCTCTGGTGATTTCAAAGCTTATTGCTTTCTTGCTTTTCTTTGAGGACAGAACAAAACGATTGTAGCATCTTTTCAAAATAAGATGTGTCAAAATTTGTTAATTGAGTACTATTTCTAAAGTTTCTTTCTTGAAATGACCTGAGAGTTTGCCTCAAAACTTTTCAGGGAAAGCCATATACTGCCTTGAAATGATACGCACTTTCTAGTGAGATGCAGGATGCTCTAACAACTTCTAGTAATGGCACAATCACATTAATCTATTTCACTGTAGTATTGTCATTTGGCCAGACCTGTTTCCACAAGGACAAAAAGCACTTCCTATACCTATTGAGAGCTTGGTGGTTTGAAAGAAGCACCAGGTGCACAGTCCTTCTCAACAGCCATCTGGACAAATCTTTGGTCAGACAGAGACTTGCTAGTCAAAACAGAAATTAAACAGAAGGGACACACAAGGGTCAAGCCCAGGTCTTAACTGAATGGCCCACACAGGGATTGAATCCACAACCTTGGGTTGTGGCAGAGCACCACGCTCTGACTAACTGAGCAAGCTGGAATTACTAAGGCATGTGGGAAAGGATGCTCTGCTGAGGTCTAGAACAAACCTTCTTTTAGATATAGCGAGAACATACTATCTCTTTGTCATGGTGCCTAATCCTGACTTTTCACACCTGTGTGTTTTGGAGGGTACTCACTCTGTTAATAACATTGTTAGGCTGATAGTACTTCTGTCCACAATATCTGGTGCAACATTAGGTAAATTATCATATTTTCATTGCAATGTAGTCCCTAATGATTCCCATTCTTAACAAGAAGTTTGAAAACTGGATACCATGGAGAGGACTTGCCCATGAGGGGCAATGCAGTGACCTTCTGCCTTTATGGCTGTATCAGAATAAGTGTCAATGAAGATACAGTAGACAGTATGTCTACTAGAAAAGCGTTTGGTGGGTTTGTTTCTTTTTTTTTTAAGGTATAACTACATCCTCTCTACAGTGACATAGTGAGATTAAAGAAGAAGATATGTGTCTGCAGCTATTTCGACACTAAAGTAAACATATGCAGGCAACATTTTGAAATGTAGCCTTTTTCCTAGCCACAGAGTTGTGGTTACTTTGTGGTTTCACCAAGTGGTTGACACACCTGAAGGACAGGATGCCATCTGGAGGGACCTAGACAGACCAAGAATTGGGCCCATGGGAATCCCATGAGGTTTAACAAGACCAAGTTCAAGGTGCCGCACCTGGATCTGGGCAACCCCCAGTACCAGCACAGTCTGGGGGATGAACAAATCAGAGCAGCCCTGCCCAGAAAGACTTGGGGTTGCTGGTGGAGGAGAGGCTGGACATGACCCAGCACTGTGCACTCACAGCCCAGAGAGCCAAACATGTCCTGGGCTGCATCCAAAGCAGCGTGGGCAGCAGGGTGAGGGAGGGGATTCTGCCCCTCTGCTCTGCTCTGGTGAGACCCCACCTGCAGTGCTGCATCAGCTCTGGGGTCCCAGCACAGGAAGGACAGGATACTGTTGGAGTGAGTCCACAGGAGGCCACCAAGGAGAATAGAGGGATGGAGAACCTCTCCTGTGAGGAAAGGCTGAGAGAATTGGGATTGTTCAGCCAGAAGATGAGAAGGCTTTGAGGAGACTTAATTGTGGCCTTTTGAGTACCTGAAGGGAGCCTACAAGACAGATAGAGAGGGACTTTTTACAGGCGCATGAAGTGACAGGACAAGGGGCAGTAGGTTTAAATTAGATATTAGGAAGAAATTCTTTTCTGTGAGGGTAGTGAGGCACTGGATGAGGTTGTCCAGAGAAGCTGTGGATGTCCCATCCCTGGAAGTGTTCAAGACTAGGCTGTATGGAGCTCCGAGGAATCTGGTCTAGTGGAAGATGCCCTCGTCCACGGCAGAGGGGTTGAAACTAGATGATCTTAAAGGTCTCTTCCAACCCAGGACATTCAGTGATTTTATGATTCATTTGTTACACTTTAGTTTGGTTTGCTTGACAGGATTGGTGTTCAGTGCCATCAGCAAGCAGGTCCAAGAAAACAAATTATAATGTGGCTTAGACTGTCAGGATTCACCCCCAGGGTCTAATATAGAAATATTAGGCCAGAAATTTCTGGCCTTGCAGTTGTTAATGACCAAAATTGTTCCCTGAAAGCTGGCAGGTAACAAATGCAATCAATAACCGCTGTTAAATGGCAATTATATCGACAAAGCAAAATATGGTTTTCGTAACAGCCAGACCCTAGCAAGTCAAGAAATATCTTTCAAGAGCTATAAAGCACTTCACATTGACTGGTTTTTATTGTCTATTGTATGAGCTCCTTGGAAACAACGAATTTTTTGTTATAGCTGATATCAGGTTCTTTTGTGGGAAGAAATAAATGGTTTCTTAATGATTTCTGAAAGTTGCACTGTGGGTATAATCTGTCTTGCAGCTCAACCCAAACAGAGAGGAAGGAGCAAAAGAAAACTTTCATCAAGACAAAGCAAAATTTGCTTGTTGGTAAGAGTTCCAGTTGTGGCCATAGATTTCTAGCTGGGGCATCAGAAGGGAGTTGAAGCTGTCACTGTTTCCTTGGTAAAAACTGCAGTAACTGAGTTCCAGAACATACCACAGCTTAGGAGCATAAAAAGTCAATCAAGGGCTGACAATCTACTGAAAAATCTTCACAGATAGTAGTGTTCATGGGTCAGCAATATTTTGCATAGGTGCTTTTGTATCTATTGGCATTTATTTAATTTCTCTTCTCCCCAGGATTTTACTGGAGAGCTTGACTAATTTTATGGTCATATTCCAGCAAGGTGGTTACAGCAGTCAGTAGTAATTTCTGACAGTCTGGATGGTTTAGGATAGATATATGTGTGTGCGTGTATATAATAGTTTTAGAAAATGGATTCTAAATTACTTTTTTCTACTTTCATCGAAGGTATTTCTGAAGCTGCTGCAGGACTCTGAGAAAATGCCCAATGTTCCACAGGCAGCACACCTGGACCATACAAATGATGCTGAATCAGTCTGTAAGTAAAAAATTATGTGTCTTCTGAAGCAACTAAATTTTTAAGGATCAAAAATGCAAATTTAAGCATGCACGATGTTCCCAAAGTTGAGGAATGCACAAGCAAATGGCGAATACTGCCTGCTACCATCTGCTAATTCCTTTTTTGTGTCTGCCTTGGATAGTAGTTTTTTATATGTCTGCTGTGATTTACCGCTATCATTTCACAGTCACTCCTCTGTGTACACATGCACACGAGCATTGTCTCACTGCACCGGCATTAACTTACTGCTTCGTGCCAGTCCCTGGAAACTAATTATCCTCTTTGTCTCATACTGAAAATGGATAAATATTGCTGAGATATACACGGATATAAAATCTATAAGCTGTTAGAAAGAAACATTCATGTTCATCCATGTGCAATTCAAAAGAAAAAAAATCTGGCTCCCCTTGTAATAGGAGATCTTTTGTCTTCTTAAGCAGCATGTTATTTTAGGTTCCCTTACATGTTTTTTTTAAAGAAAAACCCTTTATACTTCCTCTTTTTCTGCCCTGCAAGCCTGGGAGGAGGTCCTTGTGAACATTTCTGAAAACTCAGGAAGTTTGTTCTCTTTTAAACATTCTTTTTATAAGAAGAATCAATAATCATCACTAATGATCATAACGTGATGCCATTACAAAATCCAAGACTCAGGTTCTCTAATGTCACTGCCCATCAAGCTGATTAATATTTTCTCATTGTTTCTGGGATTTTCATGCTTCTATACTTATCATGTTTCTTTCTACTTGAAGATTGACATCTAGATTATAGTTTTCTTTGGTCAGATGTCAAACATTTTGTTCTATGTGCAGTACTTTTCATTTTGTTTCTATAAAGTACAGGCACAGGGAAGTCCTGATCTGTGGACCTTAATGTTACAGTAACATAAATAACAATTTTCAACCAAGCTTTCATTATTTGTTAAGATAAATTCAATTGTCTCTGCCAGTGATAAGTAATCATTGCCAATAATTGTGGCCTAAGGTGAGACCTTTTCTCACAAAGTGCAAGGTTGAATGGATGACTTTTTCCAGGTCTGTTTTCTGGGCTATTCCAGTCCCTGTTGAATCAGTAGAGACATAACTGTATAAAACTAAAACAACCTCACTAAGCAAATAAAATTGCCACTTCTGTCAGTGGTGAGAATGAGACTTCTATTCAAAACACAGTTTTGAATATCCCTTATTTTATAAGCCAGTTTATTTCTTCAAGACTCATCTAGGACATCTGAACTAGTTTCAAATCAAAACAATCTGTCTTGTCCATGTTGCATTTTCATTAAAGAGTAAGATTTACAGTTCCCAGAGTAAATGAAGACAATATATTTTACCTATGAGCCTGATATACTTTCCCATCTGCATCTCAAAATGTATAAAGTAGTATTTGTTCAAGTTATTAGATTAATAAAGAATTGAGTAATCAGAGACTGTATTTTTTCAGCCTGATAAATTATAGCAAGCAAATGTGATGATAATGCCATTTCTTTGTGGATGAGAGTACTGAAAAATTGTCATTCATTGCAGATGACTGTCATTCATCATTAAGGACAGTTGTGAAGTGTAGGCATAAGGGATCAGGGAAATGGTCATGAAAAGTATCCATCATTGTCAAACTTAACCAGAATACTCCATGGGCAATAGCTTGACCTGTATAACTTTGTCTTCGACAGCAGATTCCAAGGCAGTCAAACTTTCTGTTGTCAAAGTAGTCAAATGAATTTTCAAAACCCCCTAGACCAAGCAGCTGGGATTATTGAGGAGATCACAGGATGCTGCTATTTGATTTGTAAAAGAATTTGGACTAGAGAGATGCTTTGACAAAGCACAGATCTGAGCTCAAGCAGGAGTGTTGGCTATCCTTTACTGCTGCTGAGCTCTTGAGGTGTCAGGATTGTGCAGAAACCAAAATGTTGTCTCATGTGTCCCAGACTAGGAGGCCTAGCAGAGAGGTGTGTATGTTAGTTCTTAAATGAAACTGCAGAAAATCTGTACACGGTTTAGGCTGTTGACAAATGCCAAAAATAGGCAAGAGAAATTATTTCGGCAAAATATGACTGTATCTCATTGAAGTCAGAGATTTGATATTTCCTGGTTATGTTTTATGGTGTTTTAGTATACTGTGTCTGATTTGAATGGACTTAAATTTCTTCATAGCAGCCTCTATCGTGCTGTGCTTTGGATCTGTGACTGAAACAGTGTTGATAACACACCAGTGTTTTGGCTTTCACTGAGCAGTAATGGTGGTGCCAAGGCTCTCTCTTTTCCCATTTCCCTGCTGTGAATAAGCTGAGGATGAGAAAGAGGGTGTGAGAGGACATGAACTGGACAGAAGAACTAAATTGACCAGAGAGTTATTCAATGTCACACAGTGCCATTCTTGGCAACAAAAACCTGAGGGGAGGAATTTTTTTGAGGAGGTAGCTGTTGCTACCAGTGGCTGAGCATGTCTGCTCATGGGAGGTCGTGAGAGATTGCCTTTGCATTACCTGGGTTGGATTTTTTTTGTTTTTTAGATGGTTTGTTTGTTTGTTTGTTTTGGGTTTATTTTTCTTTCTTTTTCCTTTACTGCTTAAACTGCCTTTTTCCTGACCCACAATTTTTCTCACTTTCTCTTTTCCTATTCTCTTCCCCATCCTGCTGGAGGAGGGGGAGTATGGGTGAGCAGCTGTTTGGTGCTTGGCTGCTGCTTAAAGTCAACAACGAAAATAATGTAAAATAAACTCAGAATAATTTGAACATTTTTAAATGCAAATGTTAGAGGTAAGTAGCAGTCCATTAATTAAATTAATTGTAACACTTTTTAATATTGGTATTTTTAAAGATGCAAAGCACATTATAATAGCTAGTAGTTTGTTTCTTTGTGGAAGGTTTTCTCAAAATTTTTAGTTTTTTTCCAATGAAAAAACCTTAGAGTAAAACTCACCTTTTTGTGACAGCAGTTAAAATTTTGTTTTTAAGTCAGGGATGACTGTGTGTGCAGACATAATACATGCATATATTATAATATGGTCATGCATAATTAATTTCTAAATGGTTGGAACACACAATAGATGGTTATTGTTTTGTAGATGTATACAGAGCATGCAGAAAAATGGTTAGACTGAGCTTGCAATGACTGTTTGACAAGATCATTGAAGCCAAATAGCATAGAGAAAATGGAGAAACCAACTCTACGGAGGCCAATAAAATTATCATAATCCACAGCCGGCAGTATATGTACAGAAATAATCAGGAAAGCTCAGAGCAAGTCCAAGGGGTGAGTAGCTAACCATGGATAAATGACAAAAAGAATCTGAACATATGCAAAAGCAGGTAATAGGCTAGTGAGCGGTCTCATTGGCTCATTCAGGAAACAATATTGTTGAGTTAAGATACTCAGATGTTTTGCTGAGGAGCCAAATTAATTCATTTTGTAGCATTTACTGTCTTAGAAATTTCTGAGAAATACTAACTTTGGATCTAGTCCCTTCTGGCAGTAAAATACAGCTGGAACCCCTGAGGTATAATGAAACTGAACTGCCGAAAATTCAAAATGGATTCATTATATTTTTGCACACAGTAATATATAACATTTGAAATTTCTTGCCATATAATGCTACTAAGAGAGACTAAGAGTGTTGTAATATGTTTAAAAAAGCCAAAGAATAGTTATTAGTGGATATATAATATGAATAGCTATAGTAACAGGAGTGCTTTTAAATCTTAAATGCCTCGAACTTCTTGGATAAGTTAGCCTCTGAAAGCGTGGGTGTGGAAGCAGGTTGATGCATAACTAATTTTTAACATTGCTTAACCCTGTCTCTGAAGCAGCTGGTGTTGGACATTTTGAACCATATTGGGCCAAATGTTACATTGCTCCTGTTAGGATTGGCTTGATCAACAATATACGGTACTCATAAAGCACATCTAAAAGCTAATTTAACTAAGAAATTGTAGCTGAAAAAAAGCAGTCATTATTAGTGAAACATCAAACTGAAGAGCTTTTGTGAATTTCAGTTGGATTTCAACTCTGCCTTTTAATTATCTTCATGAGTGATGCTGAAGTAAACATAGTAAACATAACCTTGCTGATAAAATAAAAGACAACTGCTGAAAGGTGATGAGTAAGACCAGTGCTAAGGACTGAGTTAGATGACTTGAAAAGCTGAATCCATTCTAAATAACGGGTATTTTAATGAAGCCACATCCTAGGCATGTCTGAATAATGGGGAGTAATATCCTGGAAGACACTGACTCTGAGTTATCTGCTAATCCTGGTGGAAAAGCATTTTAAGACAGCTAAGGTGATTTATATTTAAGCTTAATGTACAAAATGATGTGAAGAGGTCATTTTGTCTATCCATTCAAAATTGATGAGACTGATGCTATAATACTAGTACAACTTTTGTGTCCACATTTTTAAGTTTGAATGACTTTAGGGAGAAATTGAGAATTCAGAAAGTGAGCAGAGAAGAATTAATATTGGAGGTTGGCAGTGAAGTCCTTATAAAGGCACCATCAGAGCTCCTTTAACGTAGTTTATCAAAAAATAAGGTAGAGAAGTAATTTGCTTAAAAATCCTTTTTTTTTTTTTTAATGCATGGAGACTATTGTCTGTTAAGTTATAATTCTACCTTTTATTTGGGCAGAAGGGATAAATGAAATAAAGGAAGAAAAAAGTAAACAAATAGCTGTAATCTAAAGACAGGCACTTCTCCTAAAAGTTAATTAGCTGTTGGAGTTATTCTACCCAGGGAAGTGTGTTGCTTCTCCTGGTGCATTTGACATAAGGCATGGTCTTTGCAGAAAATATGCTGTAGTAAAGGGTGTTATTGATTTCTGCACGTGAGCAGCAGAGTGGAATTTGATGTCTTTTGGTAGGTGGTCAAATGATTTCTTCTATTCTTAAACAGTATCCTTTAATCCGCTATGACAAATTGAATTCACAGGAACTACAAAAAATGGGTTGACAGAGATTTTTTTATAATATCCTTGAATTATGTTTTAACATCAGTTTTTAAATGGTGCTCACTTCTTTTCTGTGGGGTATGCCCAGCCCCTGCCCTGGAGGGATCTCTGCTGAGATTTCACAATCGCCCAGCAGGACTCCCTGGAAAGGCAACCACTTCTTTAGTCACGGTGAGAAAAGACAGACCCACAATCCTTTAGGAGACCCTATGCAGATCCTTTGTAACCCATTGGACTTCACCCATCCCCTGTATCCCTATGAAAGCTAAGCCCTCTGCCCCTGTGGGACAGGGAGAGCTCTCGTCCCTGGCTTTCCCCTTCGTCGGAGTACAGACCCACAATAAAGCTACCTCCGTGCGGAACCAGCCACACGAGCCTCTCGTCTCTCTCTGGTCTGGCTTTGGCCTGGAGGCTGCCCTGCAGAGCTGAGCTGAAATCACGAGCTGATAATCCCTAAAGAGCTGACAGTCTCTGCAAGGGCCCTCCTGCCAGCAGCTGAGGGAAGACACCAGGCCTCGGGAAGGCAATTCCTTTCGGGACCATCTCCCCGGACCGGTCACCTCTTCCTGGGTCAGAGCTACTGACCCCACCACCAGCTGTAATACTTTTCCCTGTAAAATTTGCATAAAAGGACCTAGGAATTAATTCAATACTCCACCTTACAAAATGTAACTTGATTTATGAGAAGAATATTGTGGACACAAAGCATCACTGTCTCTGTTTAGAAGTGGCTGCTGACATGAACACTGGTATTAAAATTTTCAAATTTTTGCTATCTACTGATAGAAGATAAAGCCTAAGTTTCAGTCTCTGGCAGTCTAACAGTATAGATAACATTACCACTTAAATTCAGCATGAAACCCTGAAAAAGAACTGTCAAAATAGCTGGTCTAAAAATCTTGGATACATTGTATTTTCCTTTAGCTTTTTTTACTGTTGTTTTAATTAGTTTCTTGCAGGAAATCTCATGATTCTTGCATGTGTTGAAAACTTAATTTTGCCTCTTTAAATATTTAGCTTTCTATCCCTTAAACCTGAATCTTGCTTTCTTCACCCTTTCAATATTCTCTGAAGGACAGAATAAGAATGGAGCATCTTTATAATGTTACCTATCAATTGTCACAAAAGTTAGCTGATTTTGAAAATAAGATCATTTGAGTTGTTTAAGGTTTATATATGAATTTGCTTTCTCAGTACGTGTGTAACTGTAAATCCTTCTATCCTTCTGAAAGCAAATTGTCAGTTTCTTCCTCCTTCCTCAGGTGTTTAATATTTTTTTACCCACTACTTTCTTCTCTCATCCCCTACAAGTTGTTTTCTTTGTGATTGCTGTCTGGTTCTTTTCTACTTTTCATCCACAGTATGAACATCTTGGATTCTCTCTTGGGTAGGCTCAGACATTAGAGGGCTGTTGAAAAACAATAGAAATACAGCTGTTTTCTAGTAAAGGATGCTATTCTTACAGTGCCAAGAAGCTCATCCATATTCCTAGCCTCCTTGTCCTCACATTCATCTCCTTGCTTCTGATATGTGAAAGAAATTGACCCTGTCTGCCCTTCTCACAGAGACCTTTTTTTTGTCTTCAGCACTAGAGAAGAAAATGGTCAGTAAAGCACCTGCCAAAAGGGGGCTCACTTGAAAAAAAAGACTACAGATTCCTGCAAGTTGTACTGAACCAGAGAACAAAACAACAAATTGTTTTGAAATTTGTATTTTGAAAACCAACTAATTGCTCATGAAAGTATGCTCTTGATGGAATTGAGTTGGTTTCATAAAAGTCACTTTATGAAAGTGACTTAGTAGCTCCTTTCCTGTAATTTGGTATTTTTCTTGTTCTTAAAACATATGAGTCTCATTTTGAGTGGAAAGTGTGCTTGAACCAGTATGTTGTGTTACAGATATGGATTCAGACTTCAGTAAGTTAGAAACTGGAAATAGTAACCTTCAGACTACAATCTGATAACAATTGAGGAAAGTTGTTGCATAGCCCCATCTTATGATGAAAGAGATGATGCCTCTTCTATCCTGCCTAAGATAGAAGAAGCAGAATCCTCAGGGAGACTTTATTTAAGTTGTGGGTCACCAGAACTGATGCAATCTCTGATGATGATGACTATATATTGAATTTCCACATATCTAAAGAGCCTTCTAAACAGAAAATTGTATTTGATATTAACATCTCTCAGGTCTTACTGCCTCATATGCATGTATGAGAATATGATAATATTGCGAACATGATTTTTTCTGACAACCTGTTTCCTTGCCTTTGTCCTAATCTGAATTGTTTTGTGTGTTAGTTATTAACAGTGCTTGCTTTAGAAGGGAAACTCTTTGGAAGCTCATCCACTATGTTCAGATATTTCTTTGAGCTGTAGGATAAAGAATACAGATAGTTGTAGGTGCATTAGGAAAGCTTTATTTATCGAAAGATAATTGTTAGAATGTGAGCCCCCTTAATATCTTGAAAAGCAAGTAATCAAATAATCTCAGTTGTGTAGCTCTCATGTCTTGCCTATAAGCCCTTCTTTGATTTCTTATTGACAGCGTATTTCTTCATACAGCGACTCTTGCCCCTCATCCTTGCTAGTGCTCCCTTCTGTGTGTGTGTGTCTCTACCTCCAATCTTTCCTTTGCACTCCTGGATGTCCTGTTGTTTTCTTTTAGTTCCTATATTTTGTTGAGGCTCTTACAACAGCTACAGACTGGATAAAAGTATTGACAGCCTATATGATCTTTCATGGCATTTTTAAAATCATGTCTTTTAAAGAAATATTCAGAAGCCAAATTCTCCATTCTGGAGGACTGCTTGTCTTCCATTTCATGTTGTAATGATGTCTAAGTAATTAAAAAAAATAGGAAAGAAATAAAACCATATAAGGGAAGTAGAACTCTTCCTCAGAGGATAACTTAGATCTGGCAGCCAGCATTCCTGTGTTCATTTGCTGCTTTTCAGAATGACCTGCATGCGCTTTTTGCAGGTATTCCACTTTTTTTCACATTTGCAGCATCATCAAAAATCTGTATTCAGTATATGATTTATGTGATAATCTGTTCTCCAAAACTCAACTGAAATTTAAACAACAATGGATTGCCACACGTCACAGCAATGATGGGTTGCCTGGTGTAACACGAATGCAACATATGAAGTAATACTTTCTTCCTAGTTTAAACAGTTAAATTCTTTTGGATTATGCTTTTTTTTGAGGTTCAGCAATTGGATTTTTCCAAAGATAGCATTTATATCTCATGTTCTAGATAAACTACTATTTCTCTCCCTCATAATATGGGGCCTATCTATTGGAGAAAATTTTCACTCTTAGATAATTAACACAAAGTCATACATAAGGTGTCAGAAAATATTTGTTGCTAATAGTCTTTAGGTTTTATATGAAAAGTAAATTTCAATGGTTTCTTGCCTTGCTTCAGCTCACAAGTGGAGAGTACGTTTTATAGATCTTTTCATGTTTGTATACATATATTTTTACAGATGAAGAAAGCGTGTGTGTATGTTCACACATGCACACAAGTATTTTAAAACAGTTTTGCTTTATTAATGCTGTTGCACCAGCAAATACAGACACTTTAATTTAAATTATGTAAGTAATGTAAATGAACAATTTTTTTAAGAAATGCTTATCAAGAGTAAGATGCTTACTTTTCCTTCTTACTTAACAGAGCATTGCTTAGGGAAAGGGCTTCATGGAATCTCCTTAACATCTTGCCTCATCTATTGAGTAAATACCATACATATGTAGAAGGTGTGCTACACATCTTAGTTGTGCCAGTAAAGCTCTCTTTGAGGCTGATGCTTCCACATGAAACTAGATTTTCACCTGTCCAGTGCCTTCTCAAAAGTATCTCCTTTGGTGAAATTGTTGTCTCTGCTCTGTTGCTAAAACATTCATTTTGTGCAACAAAAGCCAACAAAAAACTTTAGCAATATTCACACATCTGTTTTCTCACTACTAGCAGCATTCTGCGGTACTACATGTTTTGGGTTTTTTTTCTCAAAATTAACTAAAAACTGGTTTAGGAATTACAGGGGCAACATGCAAAGTAGCTTCAGTATGTAGAGCAGTATGTGGAGCACTTAGGACTGCACCATTTTTTGCCAACTGTTCATACGATAACCTTGTACAGGTCACAAGGTGACATCTTGATACAAGTTGTACACTACACTGTTGCTAGCCAATTCCTCATTTGAAATATGTGGGACTTCATGATGGTAGACCTGGTGTTGGACTTTTGTATAGGTGGAAATTTTTAGCCATGTAATTTTTTTCTGCTTCTATCGATCTCTTGGTCAATTTCACAGTTTATTTATGTTAACATATTCATTTGAGACATTAGAGAAAATGGAGCATTTGGTTCTGTTAATCAAGATCCATTATGCTGTTTAATACCACTATTCCTCAGGCAGATACCAGAATACCTGAGGAAAGAGATTATTCATCAAACACATTTTTCAATTGTTTGCTATAGCTTCAGATCTGAATAAAACATGCCTCCTGCCGAACTTTCAGTTTGGAATTGTTTCCCTGCACAAAATTTGATATGATTGTATTATTAATAGAAGAACTCCAGTAGAGATAGGGTCTAAAAATATTCTTGATTATGGGAGCTGCAATATTTTAGACTAAGTACTTTGTTTGTATTAAGGTAATACTTGCACAAATTCTAAAAGTTAAAGTGGGTCAGAATGTCCTTTTCTGTCAGGGTGAAATCTGGGCCCTGCTGAAGTTGTTTTCTCCATTTGATGTCTCATTTTTTTCTGAGCAATTCCAAGAGGTTTGTTCCAGAGTGCTGTATACAGTGTTTTCAAAGGCCACTCACTGCAAGCTGAGAAGCTGAATGACAGAAGTCATCTGCAGTACAAAAATGGACAGTTGCTATTTAAAAGTTCCCTTTCTGGGAAGCAAGTTACCAGTGGGAAGTGTTTGAGAACACCTGGTTTGAATATATAGTTCTTTCTTCCTTTGCTATATTTAATCTGTCTAGTTGGAAATGCTAAGGCATTTAGCATTAAGTCTCACATGCAATGTTATGGGCAGTGGTAAAGCAAACATTCAGATTTTGTGGCTGTCCTGCCCTTTCACCAGTTTTTCACCAAACACAGCAAAAGCACTGTGGGTTGTAGCCCTGTTGTCTGCATTGGATTCAATGCTGAAATGTTGTAACTTGAGTCTATAGGTTGAATTTAGTGGGTTGAATTCTAACAACTTCCTGAGTATTCTAGAAAGAAAAGGAACCAACCTCAACAAGTGTGCTGCTTATTGTAGTAGGAGGGTATGTCTAGTGCACAAGGTGTATCTGATGGTTGCTTGCCTGTGCATGCACAAATGTATTCTTTCTTTTGGCCAAGTCTGACATAGTTATATAGATACATATGAAATGAATTAGGATTTTTTTTGCAATTCTGACAGACTGTGCTTCTCCTCGACTTTTGTACCTTCAAAGATGACAGACAGAAGGTGTAAATAGGCTTCCTTTTCGTAGCCACCATTCCGTGCTTGTTTTTCAGCTCTTCCTTTACTTGCCTTCTCCTCCATGTGGCAATTCATTGCAGGTGCATCACTACAGGGGCAATAGTACTGCAATAAAAGGATATCTATTTGGAAAATTATCTCCTGGAAATTGAAATTAGCATAGCTGTTAATGTTGCAAGTTAACCATGCAGAAACTCAGAATCAGTGACTTAGAGTTTTCAAATCTGCACTTATTTTCTTTTCCAAGGCATGATAGTCTGTCTACCTGACTGAATACTTCTCTTTTTTTTTTTGTTTGTTTTTTTTTTGTATTCAAAGAATATGCCCATCCCATAATGATGAAGTTGCCCCAGCCTCAGTGGAGTTCACCCCACAGATCTAAAAAACCTACTTGTTATTTAATGCAAACTTCTTTTTCAGTGTGGTGTCAGCTGGCAAAAATCCCAACTAGAATGAAGGGAAGAGATATAAATCAAGGCAAAGCAGAAAAAATAATGGAAATGTAAAAACAGAGATTGTTTTAGGCATCACAAATGTAGAAACAATTGAAACCCTCTATTTATGAGTTATGGGAACAGTGCATTCAGCAGTGTGTCCTTCTCTTCCATCAGGTCCAGACTAGCTTAGGTGGCCATTAACCAGATTAGCTTGGCAGTCAGTGTAGCAACTGCATTTGGCTCTCCATGGAGTCTGTAGGGTGATGGATAGGAAGGCAGCACTATTGTTTCCCATTTCTTGATGCTCATGTACTGTTTGTGTTCTTATGGCTGCAGAAGGCAAGGAAATAGAGTATTTTGCCCTACAAAATTAATTCCCTTCACTGAAAGTAATGACAGTGCTGTTATAACCTGGAAGTGTTATGTTCCAAAATAAATATACATTAAGTCAAGTTTCTTCTGTGGCTACATTCCTGCCCATTTCCATACTAGTAAAAACAACAAGGGGTGTTTTGACATCATCTCACACTTGAGCAGCAACAGGGGTGTTGTTTTTCCTGGGCTGCTGTAGTAGCTATTATTGTGCAATATACGCACTGTGGTGCCTTGGAAACCCAATCTAAAGTCATGTCCTGTTGTTCCAAACACCCTACAGACTAATAGTAAGAATAAAAATCAAGGTCCTTAACACCTCTGACAGCTTGCAGTCTAGTTTTAAGACTGAGTGCAATGAGTAGATAAAACAGACAAATAGGTTTGGGAAGGCAAGAGTATAAAGCAGGTCCATAAATTAAAAGCAGAGGTCTCAGTTCATTGTCTTTCTAACTATTTTATTTACTTGCTAAATGCCATTTGGACTTTCTTGCTTCCCCAAATTTACTCTTAAAATAGAGACTGGTTGTGATGCACATCTGCTCTAAAGTTTTTATCTACTACCACACATGCAGTGCTGTTGCATGGTCTGGCATTTTTACTTTTAGAAGATTTTCTGTTATTTTGATACGAGTGATGACAAAGCTTAATGGGTTTTTGCAGTGGCATGAGACTGAGTATTTTTGCATTAAATAGAAGGTTAAAACAGTCAGGAAATTCTGTAGGCACTTCAGTATCAGTTATGTTAATTGAAGAGGCTGGCTTGCCTTCTTTCTGTATTGAATAGGCATTTCAGATACCTAAATTCATAGTTCATATAATAGAATTATAATGTTAGCTATAAGTAGTTGTGATTGTCTGTGAACATGGAAAGGAGAACTGGAATCTAATTTTTAGTTTTAATCTACTTTGCGTAATTGTTAAGAAATATTTTGCTTTCATTCAGTGGTGCTCATTGCTTTGTTATTGTTCATACATTTAGTATGTGGTAACTTTTAAAATGCAAGTTCTTGAAATTAAAGGATGATGTTCATAATGTAAATGAGTCTATGTTATGCCTGGAGAGAAAATAAAGACCTTGAGTTGGATTATTTTTCACACATAAATCTGTTCTGACTCTTGTGTAGATCTTTGCAGCAGCACAGTCTGATGCTGGTTGGCTGTAGAAAAAGTAGATTCAGATATGGACTCTGATCAAGTTCATGTAGTAAACTCTACAAAAGTTGGAGAGTTTGGGGGACAGGAATAGTAATTTGCTGCATTATGAGCTCCTTAATGAGCTCTTGAGAATCTAGGTAATGTATTCTATTCAGGTTATTTTGAGAACTATTGTAATGTATTCTCTTCAGTTGGGTTATTCAGTACTCAAAAATTAGTCCTGATTTTAATTATTTACAGATCTGCTCATTACCTATCCCAAAACTATGCCATGGAAGGTAGGGTTAAGGTCCAAGAGGAGGAGAGTATTTTAGAGCAGTGCTTGAAGTGTTCGTATCAGTCATATTTCACGTGAAACTATAAACTGAAAATTCCTTGTTTTTAACAGTTCCTCCTCTCCCAAAAAAATAATAAAAAAGACTGGAGCTCATTTTAGTTGTTAAAAAATTTACGGAATCAGAATCACAGAATCATTTAGGTAGGAAAAGAGCTCTGAGATCATTGAATCCAACCTATGACCTAACACCCCCATGTCAACTAGACCACGGCACTGAGCGCCACATCCAGTCTTTCCTTAAATACCTCCAGGGACAGTGACTCCTATACTTCCCTGGGCAGTCCAGTCCAATGTTGCATCACACTTTCTGTGAAGAAATTCCTCCTGATGTCCTACCTAAAACTCCCTCGTTGCAGCTTAAGACAATGTCCTCTTGTCCTGTCACTGGTTGGCTGGGAGAAGAGACCAATCCCCACCTGGCCACAGCCTCCTTTCAGGTGGTTGTAGAGAGTGATAAGGTCACCCCTGAGCCTCCTTCTCTGCAGGCTACACAACCCCAGCTCCCTCAGCCACTTCACATAAGACTTGTGCTCCAGGCCCTTCATTAGATTTGTTGTCCTTCTCTGCAAATGTATTTCCCATTATCATTTAATTATGTGCCTTATGTTATCTGTACAATGTGTTCATCTCCTGCGACAAGCCTAAATGAAAATTGTGGATGCAAAGAGTGCTGTCCAGGATCAAGCGCTCTTGCTTGGATGAACCTCTGTCACTGCTTTGATAACAATACAGCAAGAAAGAGTAAAAAAAAAATATTTTATGGATGAAGGCTTTTTGCTTTCTAACATCTGGATATTTTACACTTTTTCTTCTGCACAATCCTACTTTACACATCTGTCTTTCATTTAACCGGTGAAAGTCAGATATATCTCCTCTCCAACCTGGTGAGTGTGAGGGTGCTGTAAAGTGTTTCTCCTAAGATTTATGTGCAATGGTATCCTACCAGTTCTTCAGCCCCTTACACATTGCTGTGTAACACACTCTGTTTAGCCCTGACTGTAGAATGTATTTCTTCTGTATAGAGTGAGAGTTTGATAGGAGTTTGCCCCATTCTTTTCCTAAGCTTTTTGTGTACAAATGAACTTCTGTTCACACCCCTTATTCTGGGAAATAAAAAAGAATTAAGAGCCTAAAGAGGCTCCTTTATTAGTGTGCTGGTAGTTTTTCTAGGGACAGGGTTTTGGACTGTGAGATTTGGGTGTTGGAGTTTCTTCAGTGAGAGTATGCAGCACTTTATTCTGGTTATGCTGGTTCTTTCTTGATTTTTCAATAGGAATCAGATGTATTGTTCATGCTATCCTTTCAGTAGTCTTCACTGTAACAAAATATTAAGCGTGTCAGATCTTGAACAAGAATAATATCCTAGATAAAGGAAGGAAATCTTCTAATCAGTCAATTGTCTGGCTTGAGGAAAAGGGCATGGGAGATTTGAGTTGTGAAGGGGGTTCTTTAGAAGGTTGGGCAGCGACAGACACCAATGCTTTGGCTTTAAAACATGTTAATTCTACTGATGAACTCTACAGTTACCTAGATCTCTATTACTTTGAAAGGTCTTCAGGCCCATGAAGAATCCCATTTTGGGATCTGGGGATCAAAATATAAAACTAAAGTTTTAATTAAAACCCCACAGGTTTTCCCTTCAAAAATGTTACTTAATTGGATAAATCAATATGTGTGGAAAGGGAGAAACTGTAAGACAGGAAATTCTTAGGATGGAAACAATTTAAACCAATTTTTTAGAAGAAATGTTCAAAATGCCTAAACTTAAAAATACTCTGAGGGGAGGAATAGGAGGATTTATATCTAAAAATGCCACAAGGGAACTTCTCTTGTGAAATTTCCCCCCAAAATAAATATTTTTCTGGCCAGATCTGGATAGAGAGAGCTCATTACCCTATTATATATAAGCAAGAATCAGTCACAGTATGAAACACAGACCAGATGCATTCCCTTTATACTTTACATCATGAAAGCACCTTTTATCCAAATTTCCCACATGAAAATCAGTCTTCAAAATCCTCCTGGAAACAAAATCAATATTATACTAATTTTTATAATGAGTAGAAAAATGTGCAAGAAGAGGAAAGACATTTTTATATCTTCTAATGGAATGCTGTGCACAGATTGGTGGGCTAGTACTGCCTCTGGGCCAGTGTGGCATGTGCTGAAATGCAGAATTATGTCAGTTCACTTGCTCAGCTTAGAACTACTTGTTGGCGCAAAACTTCTGATAAGCCAATAAATATGTACTGCCTCTGAATGCAACCAGTTTCATATGAGCTAGCTCAACTGTTTTGCCAGGGTATTGCAGTTCCAGGATTATCTTCCCAAAATCTGGACCTCCTCTAAATGACTTGTCTAAATGCCAAAGTGACAGAAGTAGAATTGAACAGGTATCCTCCTGGCTGTGAACACATCCATTGCATAGCCACTCTTTCCTTATGCACCATGAAAAAAGATTAGAATTACATCATTTTCTAGAAGTGCAAAACACAGGACAAAAGGACCATCTAATACCAAGTCAGAGACTTCTACAATAATTTCTTCTGCTCCTAATTCCAGAGTAGTCTATAGGCAAGGATTTTGAAAATCTTTGTTTCTAGATTTTTGTTTCTAGGACTTGTTTTGTTTCCCTGTACCTAATATTAACCTATATGTATTGGAAACCAGCAAAAATCTTGTCCATAATACAAAGGAGAGTCTGGATGAATTGGGAAGTTAATTGTGAGTATAATTGGCCTTCTGGTGGATAATGGCAATCGTAAGTCAAGCAAGACAGCTTCTAACAGTTGGGTCAGGTTTTTAATTCTATGATCTAAATTATTAATGAGGATATTTTCATAAGCTTTCTGCATAAAAATTGACTTCATAACAGAGAGGTCAGCTGGTCTTGTCTTCTAGCCTTTATGATTCTCAGTGATAATCAGAAGCTGTTTTCCCACAAACGTATGCTGTTTTTATGCATCCTGACATACATACCAGATGTAGGTGGTCAATTACTTACAAGCTTTATGAAGCAAAAATTAATTCTGTAGGTTCTAGTTGAAAGCGTGATTTAATACCTTGGGAATCTTGAAAGCCATACTGAGTCAATTATGGAAAACCCAATGCAGGCTACTTTTCACAGTGTGGCTGCAGTGAGATGAAGTGGTATGATGCATAAAGAAAACAAGTGGATCAGTACAAGAATGCATAATACTGTAGCATAAATCAGTAGTGTTTCCACATCTGATAGATAGCTGCATTGAACACAATAAATCTTGAGACTGATACAGTGTTAATATAAGAGGACTTGAGACAAGTGGCGAGGTTGATTAGGACTGTAAAGATTTTTATAAGAGGAGAGTGAAAGGTTGAGATTGTTTATGCAGAAGATGGGTTGAAAACTTCTATAACCTGTCTCCTAAAGCAAGATTTAAGAGCCCATCCAGTATCATCAAATAGAATAAATTCAAAACAGATAAACAAGAATTTTGTTTTATGTATCTGAAACACAAAGAAATGACAGAATTCAAGGTCACAAAGATGGAAATTTAAGATACTTCAGAAAGATATTTGGCACCCTTTTAAGTTAGAATTTTAAATAATAAACATATGAGGTTTTGAAGAAGATAAATCACTTTTAAAAAAAGAAGTGCCTGAGTCAAACAGTCAAACATATACTTCCACTATAATGGTTTATTGCATCTTCTTGGGATATGTCTTGGCTCACTGGCGTTATGAATATTGAGTAAGAGTCAGGATATTGGGCAAAATGGACAATTATTTATATTCATGGTGACAGTTTCCGTTCCTTTGGCAATCTGAATTAATTTGTTATAATTTCTCTCTGCTCTGTTTGTCAAGAAAAAGGAATGAATGGCAGGTCTGATTTTCCTTTCTGTCCCCGGAAAGTAGATGTCATGGTTGCCTTTCAGAGATTCAAAGGGTCAAATGTTTTGAAGCCTCTTTCATTCACATTTCATGCATATGATCTATAAACAAGTCTGGGACTACAAAAAATATCTAATTCTGTGCTTCTGTTCTGGCATTTTGCTACTTTGATAAATGAGAGATAGCATACTTTACAATTTCAAGGATTCTGAGCTGGAAGCACTTACTGGATGTGTTTTATTCTAAAACCACTTGTACCCCGAAAATTTTTCTGCCTCTGAGTGTCTCAATTTTGTATTGCAACAACTATTGAGAGTCTTACCATGATAATATGAAGAACTTAATACATTTCTAAGAAGTTTTCTTTAAAAAAATTCTTAACAAGAATGTCTCCTCCTCCTACTCCAAATTACAGAATAAAAAATTCCAAACCTAAAATGTAATCCTTCTTGATCAGGGCACTTGAATGCTGAGCCAGAATCTGAATTCTGAAACTACTTTTTCTCTCCAGAGAGACTAAAAACCTTAAATCCCATTTGTGTTAGCTGTCAAATTAGCAAGCTATGGCTGTGATTAGAACTGCCTAAGGAAAGAATTTCTGTTCTATGGGATTTTCTGAGGAAAAAAACCCCAACATTTGGTTGTGAACTTAACGGAATAAATACCGGAATTTCCCCCCTTTCCCTTTCCCCAAAATAACCCCCAAATTAATTAGAGTTAATTATAGTCTGTTAAAATCAGATAATACTAATATTGAAAATGCCGGTCAAGCAGGTCAAGAGCAGGTTACTTAGTGCCATGTCCAGTCTGGTCTTGAGTTTCAGTTGTCTTCTTCACAGTGAAATTTATTTTCCTGGTATATGATATCAGAATTTCCCAGATACCAGCTGGTGCCTGTTGCAGCTTGTCCTTTCCCTGAGCAGGGATTTTGCTCCCTGATGCCACTAGCATCCTTAGGTGCTGCCAGAGAGCTGCTCCTGCTGCCAGCAGGTTCTCCTTGTCCACAGTGCCTGACATTAAGATGACTCCAAACAGGGTGGATCCCCTCCAGGTGCAGGTATGCACACACATCTGTGTTAAAAAGTACTGTTAGCCAGTGTTTTCCTCATCGTTGCCCCCGAGGGGCACCCCTACTAACCAGCTGCTCCTCAGCTGGATCCGGTATCCCTGCTCCCAGACTGCAGAATGGTGTCTGTCAGTCCCGCCAGTGATCATTGTGGTCCTCCACACCCCATTCAACTGTGGGAGACCACATCACAGGCTTTGTTAAATCAGAATAAACAGCACATGCTGCTCATCCTTCATTCACCAAACCAGCCCTGTACTCATGCTGAGCTCTAGGTGACACAGTACAAATATATCATGTTTATTCCCAGTCATTTCTTGGTTTTCATATCCTGGGTGTTATCTTCTGGAGAATTTGATGTGTGACCTTCCCAGGGACTGAGGGTGATTAACCTGTATTTACTTGGAGAAATGAGTGCAGAATTTGAGCTCTTTTGCTCAATGACCATGGTCAGAAGTTTGGCTTATTTTCTGATTAATTTTTCTCCCTGTTTGCCTCACTTCTTGGATAAAACTCTGATAGAACAATGCAAAGGTTTGGGGATTAAACTCAGGAAAAAACGGCTTTAAGAGAAGGACAATTAATTTGAGGTTACTTGAGAACTTCCATACACATAGTTGTTTAAACATGGAACATGGAAATGCTGCTTAGAGTGATCTCAGTATGCAGAAGGAAGGTAAAAAGTGGCAAATCACAAGGGTTCATAAAATATAGCATGACACTGAGCACTATAATAAACTGGCTATTCAGTCTTGCTACAGTGCAAATACCTGTGGTAGTAAATCTGCCAGACACTGCTATGCTGTGAGGAAGGAAAGAGGATGAAGGACATTCAGTTGGGCAGGGCCACAGGCAAGAGAATTTGATAAGAACCTGCACATACCTAGAAGGCATTAGGGGCTAAAATGGAGGCAAAGTGATTTGTGTGATTCACAAGTGTCTGACAGAGAATGATAAAATAAAATAAAATGAAGGGAGAGACTATCAGCAAACTGATTGATTGGTGAGATGTTAATGAGCTGTGGACACACTCCCATGTGAATCTGAAGGACAGCCCATGAGCTCTGAAAACTGAACTGACTAACAAATATGAAAATTTTATCAGTCCCATATGAGCAGGGAAATGAAGGGAATGATTTTATGAGAATCCATGTGCCTAGCAACTGTGATGCTCTGTTAGATGCTCTGAAGATGATCCATTGAAATTTCTGTGGAAAAGTTGCCACTGATTCCAGCCAAGGTAGATCAAGACCTTAGTTCTAATACACGACATGTTTGTCAAAGTAAATTTTCCAGGAACAAAGGTGGCAAGGCACAAGGAATGATTGTACCATTGCAGGACCATAGGGAATACCTAGGGAAAATAGGTATTCAGTAAGCCATTAGCTGTGCACAGGAAGCTATAGCAGTGTGTTAACTGAATATCTGTTTTTTCTCATAGGAAGAGTTAATTAGTTAATTAGTTTTACTTGGAAGTGATGTGGTATGGGGCTATACTATTCCATTCAGGAGAATGTGCTTGTTTTATGTAGTTTGGTTTTATTAGAGCTAAGAGGCCGTTATGTTCTACATTTGACAATGTAGCGCATTAAATTTCAATTTGATTTTCCTTGTTTGTCAAGAGGTTGTTTCTTTGTCTCACTTAGATATTTCACTTGCGGGAGCCTTGAGTGTGCGTGGAGCCCGCCTTGTTCTCATACAGATTGTGGCCCTTCTGATGAAAAGGTTCCACCACATAAGGCGAGACTGGAGAGGAAGCCTGTCAAATGTGCTGCTGCCCGTCCTCTTTGTTGCACTGGCAATGGCCTTGTTTAGTGTGAAGCCTCTGGCCATCAATTATCCTTCTCTCAAGCTGACACCAAGACTTTACGACAATGCAGAATCCTTCTTTAGGTAAAGGGCTCATCCATCATCATCAATATCCAGTGTTCTGGGACCTTTACCCTTGAGTTCTCATATTTTAAAGAATGTTTGTATTCTAGAAAGAATGATAGGTTACTTTTGAGAATAGTTATGTGGGGTTTTTCTCAGATGTTTAGTACACTTTTATAGATTATTATGAAGGAAAGATAAAATTAGAAAATCTTTGTGTGAAGGATTTTCTGGAGGAAAGAGCAAAGACTTTGGAGAAGATTGAACTCAAATCAATACCAGCCATGACCATTTATATGTAAATGGACAAGTGTATTTGAACAATCCTTTGCATGCTTCATTTTAAAAAATTGCTTAGGACTGAAGCTATTTTCTCAAAACAATTCTTCGGTTTAAAAATGCTACACAGTATTAACAAAGCCTGCTGCCCTTCTTACTCAACTTAATTTCTAAATGTTCAGCTTTGAAACCAACTAGATTATTTATTTATTTATTTATTCATTGACTTTTAGTGTACAATATCTATAGAATTAATTTTTATAGAGTGAATATCACATGTATGGGTCACTTTCTCTACTGTGCAAATGTACAGATAAACATAACAAGATGCTGTTTGAACTTATAAATATAATATAAATTTATTTTATAAGCATAAAAATTTTAGCCATGCTAACTGCTAGGAATAAGGGATTATAAAGAGAATGATGCCCATGGGTGGATGTTGAGATTTGTTTAGCCATAATTGTAATGAATTTTCTTTACATGCTCACATAGAGTTTTTTGAAATGAGATTACTTTGGTATGTTTCCTATGCATGGATTTTATAGTCCCTTAATTTCTTGGAAAATACATAGGACCTTGAGCCTGAAGGTTAATAGAGCTAAACATATTAATATGTCTTTATTTATTTTCTTTTTTTAAAATTTTTCTTTCCCCTTCACTCCTTACCCCTGTGGCCCACTTTAAACAGCACTGAAGATGATAACCTAGGAAACCTTTCTCAGATTCTACTGGGATATTTCTCTGACTGGGACCTCACATGCACAGATTCACAACCTGGGTAATTGTGACTAATGTAACTATTTCCTTAATTTTAAGTATTGAACTTTTCATTTTTTTTCTTTCTCTGTAATGGATTATCTTAGGCTTTTTTTGGCAGCATGGGGTTAGTGACAAATCTGTTCTGATAAACGAGCTGGCATCCAGGTAAAGAGCATAAGTAGGCTTTACTGTTAAAAGGTCTTATCTATACAGCTTAAAAGTCAGTGGCAGTAATCTGATTAATTTTACGATGATTTTGATCAAGTCTTGTGTCCATAGGAAGGATAAATAGATGATAAGGAAAATACTTGTTAGGAAGCATTCTAGATTTCCAAATTCAGGAATGCAGTGGTGACAATGCTTTAGTAAGTGCTGCAAATATGAGACATGAAGCTCATTCGATGCCTATAAAAATATTTTTAATAAATCAACTTTGATAAAAATGAGTAAAATTTGTATCACTTTAGACAGAGCTGCCACTGTGATCAAATACTAAGAAGGCGTTCAGCATGCCAGATCTGCTCATTACTCTCTGGATTTCTTCTGTTAAGTGATATATTCCTTTCATTTGATAGCTATACTTTTATTACATTTATTCCCATTAGAAAAAATAATTCATGCTGGCAGATAGAATCTATGTCATCCCAGGATTCATGCGAATGTGTGTCTGAACAGGAGGTATGTAGTTTTTTATTTACTTATGTATGTAAAAAATATGTGTGCCTATATTATTTCTAATTCATTGGCTGCTGTTTTTGAAGGGCTAGTGAAAGTGATGAGGAAATAAATCCTCACAGGTCCAGCCTTATTATGATTGGAGATTTACTTCTGTTTCAGCTAATGAAATTATACACAAATTTCTTGTTGATGTATATGAACACATATGTGCACTAGAAATGGCTATAGATTGATTTGAAATAACAGTAACAGAGACAGCCGAACTATTTTCAGCAGATGCAACTTACTTTAAATGTGTTACAGGACTCTGATTAAGAAAAATCATCATGTACAACAAGGTTAAAGTATAACACTTCCATAACATCTGGAACACTGCCTACTTTCAAAGGGAAGTGTGGGTGAACGTAGCTGATAGAACCCACCAGGGAATCTACACATGAATGAGATTTAATTGTTAGAGTTTGCTTTTGGCTTGGATTTTGGGTTTGAAAATACATCAGGCTTGAAGACATGAAGGATTTTGAAAAACATAATGAATTTCTGACCTTCTTGACTAATGACTTTTCCTGCTGACTTGCTCTGGGTTGAGTAATAAACAAGAGTATGAAACTGTGTCTGAGGTGGCAAATGTACTTCCCCAAAAGGGAATATCCTACAAAAAAGTTTCTTTTGTTTATAAAGACATAATTATTTAGAACAAGAGTTGCATATGAAATATAGCAATACTGTTTTGGGAAAAATGAAAGGAGGAAACTAGTTTTTTGTTTTTCTGCCCAAGGAATAAGTTTGTCTTTAATACTAATGAAACTTATACCTAAAATACAAGAAGGTTGAATAAAATACAAATGGGAACTTACACAGGGAGAGGCCTATTAACCATGAAAACTGAAAGGAGAGAAGTTGCTTGACAATGGAGGCAGAACTTGTATCTGTGAGCTATGTATGAGCAATCTTTGAGAGTGAATTTTTAATTTCTGTAGGGTCGAGACATCAAAAAAGCATTAAAATTTTTCAGTTGGTTGACATAAAGTGCTTTGTAAAGCTTCTGAGGTAATTGAGTCTAATATCTGTCACCTTTCTTTGGTTGTGAAAATGTCCCACTGAATCATTAGAAGACATCTTCCTTTATTCTTTTCTTCAGCCCATCAATGAAATTTTTAGAAGCATATAACGTTAATTAGAATTTTGATTTCATCTCATATTTATCTGGTGCCTATTTTGTGTTTCTTCTCAGGAAAAGCAAAGAAATAGCAGTCTTGCCTCTTTCATTGCTGTAAACATTCCTAAACTTATATACAAGTTTTGACGTTTTCAAAACAAACTGACTGACAGGGCTGCAAGAGAAATCAAAGGGATTTCTAATATGTAGCTGACACAATCGTTTGAGTTGCTTTACAAAACTAAACATAATTTATTGAAAATCTGTTAAAGCTGAGAAAGGCAAATCCAGTTAAAAAGAAATGCTGTAAAATCTGCATAAAAATCCAAAAATAAGGCTAAATGTAGTGCCACTGTTTTAAAAAAATGCTTTACTTATGTATACTTTTTTTTCAGATGTGCTCAAGCTTCAATACCTCTGCTCCCTATGTGAAGAATAAGAGAGGACATATTTTGTATAATCTTTCAGGGTTCCCTGTGGAAGAGTATTTAGTGTGGTCTTCCAACAAAACAAGGTAACCTTAAAATGTCTAGCTTTTGGCTGTCATTTGCATATAAACCCCATAGTCCTTCCTGATCCAGGGAATAAACATTTGTCACTGAGAATATAAACGTTAGTTGTCTTTATCTGGTGATTGTTATCAAGGCGTAGAGTCAGGCTGCCATTCAAGGTAGCATGACAGCCGCTCAGTGGTCTCATCTCAGAACTTCCTCCAGCAGTTGCATGATGATTGGCTCTAGGCATACTCTGGACTTTCTTCCACGTACTGAGTTATTTTAGCATCTCAGAGATGCATATCTAAACCAGGTGAACAAGATAATTTCCATTCCTCAGAGACTCAATCAAACAGAGGTGGATATGCTCCAATTAAAATTTTCTTTGAAGTAAAAAGGGCTGCTATGCCCCTGGCAATACTTCATAATCTGTGATATCAGCAACAGAGGTTATCTGCTGTATTTTGAAGCTACTTATGTGCCCTTACAGCTCAACCACTGCTGATAATGTAAGTGGAAATATTAGACTAAATATGATTTTATGGAGGAGAAGAAAGTGTTAGCCACTTATGTATTAAAAGAAGGTGTATCTGATTTAATATAAAGAGAGGTAAGCATTTTTGGGTGAAAGATTTGAGCTAGCACATGAATGGAATAGGAAGAAATAAAGCTGTTTAAGATGCTGCTGGAAGTCAGTAATACCTTACAACCCTTCCTGTTGCTCAGAGATTTCAGCTTTCAAAAAGCAAAAATTCTTATCTAAGGGAATACCTTTGCTAGAAAAGAGCCAGTAATATTGACCTGATTAAAAACTACATTGTCCCCTTCCTTTTTAACGAGGAGTTTTTGAGGGGTGAAGTTTTACTTTTAGTTGAAAAAGAAAGCATTATTGTAGCTATCTCAACTTTACCCTTGCAAGCAAACTGCAAGCTTAAAGCAGATCACTCTTTGTTACTTTAATTTCTGCTACCAGATATGGTGGTTGGTCTTTTGGAGGGAGGAAAGCATTTGAACTTCAAGATAAAAAATTGAATAACACCAAATCTCAGCCCCTGGCTAAGGTAAGAGTTGCATGCATGTGTGCACATCTGTATATATGTATTGATTACTTTTTCAGGCTTCAGACATCACAGCACTTAGCAAATAATAAATCATTACATAAAATCCTTGCACTGAATAATTGGGAGAAAATCCTCTGTCTCCTATAGTCTAACTCTGTTCATAATTCTTGAAGTATTCTCCTGTGTTTGAGAAACAGTTTTAAATCAGTCAAATGATATAGCTTTTGTTTGTTTGCTTGCCTTTTTCCAGTGAATTAATTTTAGAATCTAAGTTTAAATCTTGTTTCTAGATAGCCAGCCAAATAATAATTTTTTTCTGTCTTCTCCAAAAAGCCAGTGTCACAATTGGCCAAAGTGCACTGAACATCACAATAAGGAGTGGCTATTGATGCTTTTTCATGCCTACAAGGGATACTTTGCTTTGCTTCATTTCTCTCACCACCTTTCCCCTAAGAGTAAAAGCATTTTCTAGGAGCAGCTCCTTCTGCATAACATATATACCATCCTTTTCTCAGAAGAACCTTTCTAAAACATTCTAAGGGAAATAAAATCCCCTGCGTTGGTAAGTGCTTGTTAGCCTCCAGGTCTCATCCCAAGTTTTCACGGTAGGGAGATACTGTACCACTCCACTGCATACCAAAAGGCCTCAAGGAAAAGCCCTTTATTTTAGTTGTGCTTAGAATAATCCTTCTTCTTTGACTTTTGCGATCCATTCAAATGTAGATGTGTTATGAGTAGAGGAACAGCAGTTTTGGAGAAACATTGATGCATATCAGTGAGTGGTTGTTGGGGTCTTCCCCCCCTGCCATGTAGCCCTGGGAGAGGGGCCCTGGGGAGGAGGCACGGAGTTTCCCTGCCCCTGCTCAGCCTCGTTCCCCATTGGTTGTTCTGTGTTCCCCTGTGCGGCCAAGGACCCTCGGTCCCGTGATTGAGCAGCTCCTTGGCAGAGTCCCGGCCATACGGCTGGAGAAATAAACATCTCTGAAACATCTAGCAAGAATTGGTCCATAGATATTTCTTTTCCACGGGCCTCATTGTTTGATACGCGTGTTGCAGTATCCCACTGTAACAAGTGGTCTCTGTTTGTGTATTTGAGGCAAACAAGATTTAAGAGGAAGATATGCATTTTCCAGATTCCAGATTAGTATATGAAAAAAAGATTCTTCTGCCTTTAAATTGTTTTATGTAAATATAGATTTTATTTGCTTTTATAAAAAAAGAATACAAGGAACAGCATAAGTAAGCTTCATCCCAAATCCATTTTGGGACAAAGTGTTAGAAAACAATACAGATATTCTCCAGACCAATATAATTTCATGCTTAGTTTTGCAAAATCACTTCCTCTTTCTAATGCCTTTTCCATATAATTTGTTAGAAATCTCCCTATTTTATATACAAATCTGAGCACATAGATTTTGGTTATTTATAACCTCTCTTCTAGTCCCATATATTTTATAGTTTTGAACTCCAGTTCCATCATTCCTTCATTAGAAACATGAAGGTTTTCAGTAAGATTTTTTTTCTGACTCTCTTTAATCATTTTAAACTCTTGTTTTGACATGCTTGCACTGTGGTTTTTGTCAGGTTTTTTTTTTTTTTTAATATATTTGGTATAGAGCTCCACCTGCCATCAGGACAGGGATAAATTATAGTTATACTCTTAGTAAGTAAGCTTTCTGACCCAAAGCAAATAGTAGAGTAAATTTATAAAGGGCACTGTGTTATCTAAAGTATCTCCTGGAAGTGTCTTTCAAGTGATGCAATGTCAAGTTATTGCATTAACCTTTCAGTAACTAATGACCAGATTTTTACTTTGACCTTTCAGGTTTGTTCGTGAGACAGTGAATATACCCTTTACATAGCCTGGTATGAAAGAAAATGAGAAATTTGCATTTGAAGAGAATTACTGTATGACTCACTTCATTTTAGAAAATTTCTGAGCCATTAATATTAACCTGATTAGAAACTACATTGGCCCCCTCCTTTTTAACAAGGAAGGAGTTTGTGAGGGCTGAAGTTTTACTTTCAGCTGGAAAAGAAAGCATTAGTGTAGCTATCTCAACTTTACCCTTGCAAGCAAACTGCAAGCTTAAGGCAGATCACTCTTTTTTACTTTAATTTCTACTACCAGATATGGAGGTTGGTCTTTTGGAGGGAGGAAAGCATTTAAACTTCAAGATAAAAAATTGAATAACATCATTTTAGAAAATTTCTGAATCTTTATACATTCTTCTCCTGTACTCAAAAAGCAACAATTTTCTTGTTCAAATTAAAAATGTTTATTTAGTACCTATTTTACTGTACCTAATCATACTGTGCTGTATATACTGCATAAGTGGTATATGCATGCACACCAAGAATGTGTATATGTACACACAAGAGAGAGAATATATCTACCACATGACAAATGTGGCTGATTAAAACCATTGATTATTGGCATTCATTGATGATCAGTGCCATGTAACAAAAGCACAACTTCTCAAATTTTTTGTATTTTCATGGCTGTATATTCTTTGGCTTCCTCTGATAATATGGTCAAAAAATTGTTCCATAATAGTTTCACTGTTGCTGTTTTTTGTAGCATAATGAAATATAGGAAGAACATGTGGTAATTTTAAATACTGCTGAAAGGCAAACTGTACTGTTCACATGTCATTTGGAAGAGTAAATTTTTCCAATCCCAAAGGTTGGGACTTGAAGCTTTACAGTACAGTAACTGTATAAGTGTCCAGGGAAAAAAATTTACATCTTTCCAGTCTGATATCAATCATGAATCTGGTCCAGCAATGCTTAGGGACTTCTCTGCTCCTTCTCACCCTTTTTTCTTGATAGGCCATATGTTAGTTGAAATGTCAGTCTAGCTTTATTTTGGAATATTGATGGCAAGTAAAAGATTATATAATAATATAAAACGCATCTTCACAGAACTTCTATCTGATGTGGTGAGGGGTTGTATTTTTCCTTGGAAAAGAATTTTCCTAACTATGGATAGGATGAAAAAGAAAAATTAATTATATTGATGTATATATTTTTCTTTTCCTCAGCTCTTTTCTGCCCTCTGTAAATAATTACCTGTGTGGCACAAGAGAAATATGAAAGATTTTTCAGCTAGAGCTAATATATTTCCTTTTTTTATATTTTACCTTTGCTAACAATTTTGAATAAAAAACAAGCCTTTAGAAAAAAGACCTTACATGTACCTTCTGTTGAAGTGAACAACCTTATATGTTTCTTTTTCCAGATTATAATAAATTAAATATCCATCTTCAATTTGGTTATTTCCTGGTGGTTTGATTCAGTTACATAATGCAGCTTGAAGGATGATTCCAATTAACATGTTGGATATTGAAATATATTGTTACACACAATGCTCTATTGTGGTTCTGTATATTCATTTGAATACTGGTAGCATTACTATATTTCAAAGGTGTTCTCTGAATATTTGTGATCTTTCCCCTGCCTGAATTAAATGAGGATGTGTTGTCAGAATTTTGCTTTGTTGGGGTTTTTTTGCCTTTTTTTTTTCTTCAATACAACAAATACAATTGCAGTGGAGTTTCATTATGTATGTATGTATAACTTTCTATTCTGCAAAAGTCTTTAAAAAATATAGAAGAGGAGATAGGCGTATGGGGCTGTGAAAAAGACAGGTTACCCTTGATCACTTGTTTTTGTCTTTTTGCCCTGGTTGCTATTTGCACAGGACATCCTGCAGTGCAAAGATTTTCAGTTTTCCTCTGGAATCTTAGGTTCTCTTTCACTACATTTCTTTAAAGACCGCTCTTGTTGATTAATGAATGGGAGGTCTAGATTGTTTAATAGTTTGTGGGAACTGAACTGGAGAAGAACAAAGGAATTTCATGACTTTCCAAAGAGGGGAAGACTTTGGGGCTTGGTTTTTTTTTCTTTTCTTTAAATGTGGGGACATAAGAGTTTGAGACACTTGAATGCCATTACATGGCATGTGGAAGACATCCCGGGGATCAGGCCCAGCCAATATGGTTTTACAAAGGGCAGGTCCTGCTTGACCAACCTGACCTTCAAAGTGACCTGCTTAACAGATAAGGGAAAGGCTGTGGATTTTGTCTATCTAGACTTCAGTAAATATTTGGCACTGTCTCCTACAGCATCCTCCTTGAAAAACTGGTTTCTCGCAGCTTGGATGACTGGCTATTTGATGGGTAAAAAACTGAATGTATGGCTGGGCAAGAGAGTTGGGGTGTTAAATCCACTTGGTGCCTGGTCACTAGCAGTGTTCTCCAGGGCTCAATTTTGCGACTGGTTCTATTTAACATCCTTGTTGATGATCTGGATCTGGAGATTGAGCACACCCTCAGTAAGTTTTCAGATGACCCTAAGCTGTGTGGGAGTGTTGATCTGCTTGAAGGTAGGGAGGCTTTTCAGAGAGATTTGAACAGGCTCAATCATTGGCCTGAGGACAGCCGCATGAGGTTCTATAAGGTGAAATGCCATGTCCGGCACGTGTGTCCCAGCAACCCCATGCAGCGCTACGGGCTGGTGGAGGAGTGGCTTGAGAGCTTTTCGGCAGAAAGGGACCTGGGGGTGCTGGTTGACTGGAGACTGAATATGAGGCAAGGTGTGCCTAGGTAATAACATCTTGCCCTGTATCAAGAGTAGCATAGCCAGAAGGACCAGGGCAGTGATTTTCTGCCTGTATTCAGCATTGGTGAGGTTGTACTTCAAGTACTGCGTTCAGTTCTGGGCCCCTCATTTAAAAATAACATTGCGGTGCTGAAGCATATCCAGAGAAGGGCAACAGGGCTTGTGAAGGGTCTAGAGAACATATCTTATGAGGAATTGCTGAGAAAGCTTGGTTTTAGTCTTGAGAACAGGAGGCTCAGGGGGACCCCATTCCTCTCTACAACTCCCTGAAAGTAGGTTATAGTGAGGTGGGGCTGGTTTCTGCTGCTGTGCCTGCAGTGAGAGGACAAGAGGAAATGGTCTTAAGCTGAAATAGGTGAGATTCAGATTAGATATTAGAAAAAAAATCCACTGTTAGAGGGGTCAGGCACTGGAATAGTTTCCCCAGGGAGCTGGTGGAGTCATCCCTGAAGATGTTTAAGAAGTATCTGGATTTGATGTTGGGTGATGTGGTTTAGTGTTCTAGGAGTTAGTTAATGGTAGTGCTGGGTTGGTGGTTGGATTTCATGATGTTACAGATCTCTTCCAACCTTGATGATTGATGATGCTGTTGAGATTTCAAGCAGTTGTGAATACCACACAAAGAAGAGCAGAAAATGTGAAAGGTAATGCAGGCAAGAACAATGGCAGATCAAAGCTGCTGATCTTTTTAATAATGACTAACAGAGCTTGTTGCAAAGAAGATTCAAGGGTGAGAGGCAGAGAAGAAATGACAGTGGAGCTCAGAGTGGTTCTTGGAATCATGATCTAGGATAGATGGGAGGAAAATTAAAAGGAGAGTCAGAGCACTGTAAACCCCACCTCACAAAAATGTGGAGATCCAAACAAGTAGGTGGTCAGGAGAAAGAATCAGAAGAAAATAATTATTAAGAAAGGGAAACAGAACTGAAGTTTAGGCAGCCTACACTGGGAAATATAAAGGAGAATGTGTCAGAAAAAAAGAGTTGAATTCTGGAACTAGCATCCAAGTAAGGCTTGTAGTTAGATAGTATAAGAAAAAAAGAAAAAAAATGAAAAGGCAGAATTATATGCGAGTAAAAGAGAACAGCATCAAAGCAATGATAAGAAAATCTTTAGGGAAGTTTCCAAGATGTAACTGTATAGATGGTAATTTTAGAAATTATCTAAGAAAACTGAAATCTTAGGAGTATTAAGGCAATAAAGATTTATATTAAATCCTGTTCACTTTGCAGTATGATTCAGAATCCAGACAGTGAGAATTGCCCTACCTAGGACGTACAAAACGCAGATTACAAAGAGCTGATATAAAGAGGGAAAGGTTAGGAGTTTTTCAACTGTTTAAAATAAAAGGGAGAAGAAAGGGTTTTATGATGTGAGGAACAGATAGTAATCAGATGGTTTTAAATGTCACTGAAACTGAAAATAAACATACTTAATAATTTGACCTAGTTTCCAGTATGGATAACATAGGTTCAAAGGCACTATGATTAACAGTAATGTATCAATTTTCTGTATCAATTTCCTCCATGCCTAACAAGCCACTGATGCTTGTTGATGGTGGAGACAGCTTTTTCTATGGAATAGTTTCATACCTTGTAAACAGTGTCTTCTTGATTCTTTCTTTTCCCCTCTTTCTAGGATATTCTGTTCCTAGATGTTTTTTGCTATGTATCTCATGTAGATATTATTTAGAGAAGTCTCTTTGGAATTTCAGTGATTCTTCCAATTTTAACACTAGTTTTGCTCATCTTTTTGTATTTTTGATTAAACTGGCAGGTGTTATTTTCACATTGTTCTTCCTCTACTTGTTCAACCAGATGTGTGTAAAGGAGGGGGGACACAGTGTTCCATTAAATCAGAGAATCTCAATTTAATAATAAACATATGTGTACAGATCCAACAATAAAAAACTGCTGCATGCTGTTGAAAGACCTACGCAAATCAGTTGATTCTGTTCTGCCTGGTTGACTTTGTTCTATAAATAGATGTCATAATAGGAGAATTAGATATCCTTCATGCAATTCTTAAAGGTATGTAAGTTTGCACATCAGCATTCAGATTGAACTAATTTTTGATTGACAATTTCCATTCTTTCTTCCAGGTGTGGTATAACCAAAAAGGTTTCCATTCTCTGCCATCCTACTTAAATGAACTCAATAACTTCATTTTGTGGCTGAATTTACCTCCTAATGAGGATTGGAGACAGTATGGTAATAGCCTTTCTTTGTATTTTGGAAAGTAGTTTTTAAATTAAAATAATTTTAAGTATGAAAATTTTTGATAGTTTACAGTAGGATTTCAGAGTCTCATTTCTTGGGGGGATTAAAAAGTGAAAATTTTAATGACACAGAAAGTTTATGTGAAGAATGAAGTAAAGTAAAATTTGAATTTAAAGCTCACCATGCCATATGAGTTCCTCACAAACACATTCCTGTGGAATAAGGGTAAATTGGTTTGGGATGTTAGTCCCTGTGAAACTACTGTTAGGGCTTGCTTAAATAGAATGACTAAGGCACAACAAATATGGATTTATAACTTCTTTGGCACTTTGTTATATCTCCTTACATAAATATCCTGGGTAAATCCAGATTAGCCTGTAAATTCACACTGCAATGTGATGTTTCATAGCATCCTGTTACTCACGGAATAGGAAAGGCTATCATATGTAATTACTGTACATAAAAAAAGAGCAATTAATATATTTGACATGTGAATTCTCTGATTCAGATATCCCTAAACTTTATAAAAACTTGTTAAAGTAAAAATTTTATGAACTAACCTCTAAAAAAATAACTGCAGTCAAAGACTCAGGTGTTAACACAGGTGAACTTTATAGTTTGAAATCCGAGTGTGATAGTCCAGGTTAAGTTCTATTCATTCCAGTTTCCTTCATTCTTAAGATTCTGCTAAAGAGGAATTTGGTTTAGAGAAATTTTTTTAAAAGAGTTTATAACCAATTTTTGAGTGTTTTTGTAAAGTTAGGATGGTTGTCTGTAATGCTAAAATGTTTTTCAGTGTTTTTATAATGAAGCAAGAAGACTAAATCAGTGAAAATAGGGAAGGAATCCTGAACATCTAAAAATAGAAATTCATTAAAAAAACTTTCCGGAATGTCAAAGAAAAAAAGAGTAATGGGTTGCTTTCAAAATGGCTGGGATTTTATTTTTCTAAATGAATGAGAATGGATCAAAGGTAGTGTGCTTATGCAGAAACTTTGAATGAAATGAAATCCAGTATTTTAATGAGAATTTTTAATAGATATCAATTTTTAATCAACTTTCCTTGTGCCTCATGAGTCATACTGATGCTAGCTTTTTTTCTGCATCATTAGATATCCCATTTTAGAGCTTCAATGTTTGTGTACACTTATATCTGTCGTGGAGAATCAGGGTTTGCTGTCCTGCTTAGAGTAAAAGAAAATGATAGTTGTCCCAAGGATTTTGGAAATATTTTACTTTTTGATGTTTCATGACACAGAAACACAGCAAGTAAAACAGTGCTTAAGAAATACTTGAAGTCTTGTAGTGACATCTGTACATTATATGAGCTTGTGGCAGAATATGTTAGCTGTCTGCAGAAATAGAGCTTAAGAACTAGACAGTAATTTATTTATGTGTTCATCTATTGGAGAAGTGCAATAAAGATGGACTGATCATGCTCTTGAGGCACAATGCAGTGGGAACTTTCACAAAAACCTTGGGAAGAGACGTCAAGTTACCTACCTATCTATCTGTATGTACGTATTTGTTTGTGTACACACATTTGTATGTGTGTGTGTGTGTACACATGTGTATATTTGTGTATTTTTTGTGTAGAGACCAATACATACATATGTATATTTTATTTCTAAAAAACTCAACAGTTTTCTGGTGCTATATGGGCCACTTTGACTTTTAACTTTCTCTTATTTAAGGATACTGTTCTAACAGAGAAGAACTATTCATATGCTTTTGTTATTCAAATTGTTATATGCAGTCCTGTAAATCAGCAGTCAGAAGATCATGTACTCTACTCCAACACTGAAATCTATTATTTTTGATTTTTTTTTCTTCTTCCAAACCCTGTTTATATGCAAGGTCAGTTCTAGAATATTGTTGGAAATTGCTGTGAGGAAACTTGTTAAGATCTTGCAGAAACATGGCTTTGTAGTTCTGCCTTGCATTAGTGCCATGTTATTTCACAGAACAACCTTTTTCCTGTCAACAGAACCAGTGCTTCTGTATTACTTTTAAGTGACATAAAATTAATTTAGCCCTTTGAAAGGGGCTGTAAGGACAAAGGCTTTTCTTCTTACACACAAAAAAAAAAAAAAAAAAAAAAAAAAAAAAAAAAAAATCTTGCTTTACAGGAAGAAACTTACTACAGCAGAGTAGAGCATTGCCATGGATATAAACACAATAGCAGCAACTATGATATTCAAACACCCTTGAACGAGGTCAACAAGTACAACAACTTCAGTGCTCATACAAAAGCTAAGAAACCCTTTCACTTTGAGGTTATATTCTGTGTGTATTTCTTGAACATGAACCCAGTTAGAGTTCTCCCAACATCTTTGGAGGAGGGAAGAGTCATTACTGACCACATGCTGAGTTCTACCTGCTTTGCCCACAGGGACAGATCCAGTAACTTTCATAAGAGATCAGTACCACTGGTCCAAGTTTGTGATAGGTTTTGATAATAAGGAGCTGAGCAGGAGGCTAATTTCTTTTGTCTGAAGTCTTTTCTGCAGTCAAGAGGATACAGGGAATATAGACTTATGATTTGGTAGGAAAGTTTGAAGGAAGAAATTTTACCCAAGAGTAAAGAGCACATATGCTGACTTGCACTGGTTTATCTTCATAGAGATTTGTATCTGTTAAAAAAAAAACTTTGAAAAAATTTGATTACTGCTTTTTGTTCTGTCAGTCCAAGTTACTGGCTTTTCAGCATTCGGGAGCAGGAAATTATATTTATTTAGTAATAAAAAATCCTTCCTTTTTGCTATAGTGTAATCTGATCTTCAAATCCTTTCTCTGCAAGTGGAGAGATTTCTCCTCACCCCTCTCAACAATATGGGATTATTTCTAAATTTCTCTGTGAGGATGCTTGGAAAGTTGCAAAGTTTTTTTCTTGTAATTTTCATGTAAAGAGTGGTATGATTGTTGAGGAAAATGTGTGTGCCCAGCTGGAGGTACATGTAACTAGATGGAGTAACTGAAATTGGCCCGATCGATTTATATCAGTTTATTGTAGCTAATGGATCAGTTGTCTCTTTTGGAACAGCAGTTCAGTAATACTTGTATAAAAATATCTCATCTTCTTTGTCATGTGGATACCCACCCCTACCTTCATCATCATGTAAGTCTGTGATTCTGTTGCGGGAAAAAGTCCTCTGTCTTACTGTGGAGGAAACTAAATACATTGTTTCCTAGGGGATTATAAATTCAGTGGCAGATAATGAAAATAAACATGTTAATAAAGAAAAAAAAGGTGTAAGACTCTTCAAGAGAGGAGGCAAGAAAATTTTGTCAAAACCCTTCACCTCTGACTGGTATTCAAGCTTATATGAATGACATTTTCTAATCTCTTTCTGAAATGCTGCATTCCTACATTTAAGTAATGTAATTGTGAGCAAATAAAAATGGAATAATGAAGCAAGAGGAATAAAAAAACTAAAAGGCAATACTTTTTGCTTAAGCTTAAGTTAGAAATTTTGATCAAATAAAACTTACTTTTCACACCTAATTGTGTAACACTGAGTCAGAATGAGTTTGTCATGCTGGAGTACAGAAGGACTATAACCTCCCTCTTAGGGTAAGGCTATATAAAGAAAAAAGGAGTGGTTATCATCTACAATGATGTCTGTAAAGTAAAGTGGTCAAAAAAAGTTCTTGCATCATTATTCAAAGAACAGAAATGTCTCAATATAGAAAGGGCTTTTCGATGAAGCTGCCCCACCTTAGGATTCCTATTGAAGTAATTGATTTTTTAAAAAAATATTTCATACTAGGACTTGTAACCTTTCATGTATCATCCTCTATTATTTCATATTCAATTCTTCAAAAGAGCGGGAGGGATCAAGGGAGTCATTTTCAGCTGAATTTTGGTGGAAAGTGGCTGTATAGTTTCCTGAATTCTTTGTAAATTATAACTTTAAACCTTTTTACAAAGGAAATTGTGAAATGGCCTTTAGGTGAAACCCACTTAACCATGTCTAATTAGTTTGGGAAAGTAAAATAGAAACCATTAATGATGGTGCTGCCTGTGAAATTCTCCATAAAATATAAATCACAATTTTCAGTTAACAGTAAAGTCTCATTTTATGTAAATAGAAGTATTGTCATATATATATACTACCTCCATTTTTCTTAAACATACTATCTTATTTAATCTGAAATAAGATATCTGGAATAAAAAACCCTAGACTGTTCTTCCATTCAAGTCTGCAACAATCATGATATTTAGAATCAGTAGCACAGATCTAAATTGATCTATGTACTCATGACTCAACATAAGAGATAGTTTACAAAGAAGTGCCAAGAGGCATGTTCAGACACACCCAAAATACAGTGCAGAACCACAATATATACCTAAGGACAGCTCTGACTACCTATGGTGATGGCATACAAGCTTGAAGACCTTTAAGGTTTTTTCCTCTAGATTTCTCCAATTGACACTGAAAAATTACTTCTGGGTTCATATAACTTTCCTCATTTTTACTGAAAAAACACAGATTTTGAAATTGTTTATGTAGAAAGTTGTACCCAGGTGGGATGGACTGGACTACCAGCATCTTCTGTTCTTTATCGTGTACATGATGGACACATCCAACTCTCTGAAGTTATGACAAATTTTGTGTCCCTTTATTTTCTGACAGATGGTCAGCTGGTTTAGATGTGATAGAAGATCTAGAGCACTTTCCCTTGAAGGTACAGATTGCAGGCTGTTAATAAGATGTTGGTATGGGGAAAGGTGTCCTGACTTGTGCAGCTTCTGAGTGGCAACAGGGCAGGATGCAGAATGTTCACATCAAATGTATTTAATGTGGATGCACTTTCCTTTTACCTGTGAGCTTTCCTATCCAGAGTGGAAAAGTATAGTATTTTATTGTAGGAAATGTTGTAATCCTTCTAATATTTTATGAAGAATTTATTTCACTAGGTTAGGGATGCCTTTTTAACAAATTAGAATCTAAAATTAATTTAATCAAGAACAATGTAAGGAAAGGAGTAGGAATATTCCACCTGGAAGGGAGAATACCAAGGGGAAATCACAGAGAAGCTGAGCAGGGTACAATGAATTGTTTACTGCCTCTTCTACTATTAAGCATATAGCATGGGGCTCCCAGTGTCATGTCCAATGTAAATACACTCCCCCACCCAGACCCTAATTGTTCCTGAAGTTTACAGTTAAGCTGTAAAACTCTGACTACTTCCACCCTCTTTTTTCCATTTTTATGGCTTGCAGGACTGGTAAAAATCCCCTTGTTCTCAGCTGTATAAAGCAAAGTCTTTCACTGAGCAATACGAGAGATGACAACTGAGCCTTTTAAATTAATGAAAGACAAAAATGAGGAAAAAAAAAGACACACCAAAAAAATGTAGTTAACTGTAAGCAAAACGACTGAGAAAAAAAAGAAAGAGAAGTTCTATAGCTGAAAAAAACCTAAGAAAATACATTACCGAAATAACTGGCTGCTTGTGCTCTCTGTTGGGATTGACATCTGCATCCACTCCTTTTCAGAACTATACATGCATACGTATATCAACTAGCATGTATACAGAGGTGTTCCTTTCTTTGAGATGCCCTCCTCTTCACTCCGCTCAAACACGGGAAATAGTGCCTCTCATTTTGGAAACTCTTCATTTTTATATTGCAGAAGGTTAAAAGGTTTGAGAAAGTCTTTCATCATTGTGGTCTCGTTCTCTCTGAATAGAGCATTAAAGTATAAGATTCTGCATGGTCACAGTTTTTCCAGTTCTTGAATTGCTTTTGCATGGTTTTGCAAAGGTTGGAATGGGTGTCTATTACAATTTTTCACCTGTGCTCATAGAGAAGCCTAAGTGATCACTGTAAAAATAACGTGACCAACTGCATGTTGAGAACATAGACAAAGGATGTTTTAGGACAATAAAGAAATTTTTTTGTTATGATTAAATCAGGAGAATATAATGGCAACCTATAGATGTGGAAGAAATAATTTTCATATGGAGAAATTTATGAAAAGGAGCAGACAGAGTTAGTGCTAAATCATATCATATTTGGTGTTATTGCCTGTCTTGCTTTTCCCTTGTGAATACTGATACGGTAAAATTTGCCCTGAGGGCTGTTCACACAAGACTTGCAAATACAGTCCTTAAAAAATCCTTGCATAAACACCAGAAGCATCTGTTTAATAGGAGCTTTGTAATTTAGAACTTCTTAGTTTATCTGTCATTTATAGTTTTTAAGTCCTCGAAGATGGCAGATAGTTTTCAACTTAATGAGCCTCATTATAGCAGCTTTACATAGTATAAAGGCATATAAAGGCAAGAAAGTATCAATAAATACATTTTACATCATGTTAACGGCTCTATTGGGACAGAGACGTGTAAAAAAAGATGGTCTAGGAGGTTAGAAGAAATGTAGGAAGGGATAGGTTATAAAAGTACATGGAGTGGTTTTTTAAATAAAAACTATATAATATCAAATATTATTAATTCTGTTGGTTTTTTCTGGTATTGGAAGATAGTTTACAACTTATTTCTTGAGTTCAAGGGCATTTTTTTCCTGTGTGGATTGCAAGCTAGTTTATTGGCTTTATATAAGTTAGTCATCTATTTTTTGACAATGGGGTGGAGAGAAGAGGTCATTTTACTGAAAAAGTAGCAAATTCAGATATTGTCATGATCCAGACTAATTGAAGAAACTTAAAATATTGAATTAAAGGCAACTATTATATTTAATGCAGTGATAGAATTTTGTATTCTAAACACAACTGAACTTAGTTTAGCACAGTCATACTTTTCTTACTTTTAATCCACAACCTTGTGAAATTTAATTTCAGTTGTGAGTGCAAAATGAAAAAAAATGTAATCCTTTGTTTCATCTTCATGGTTTAAATGAAAATTGACTGTCAAAAATATTTGCTACTTTTAAGAAGTGTGATTAGTTTTTGTGACTCTTTGATAGAAGGAGATTAATTGAGTGTAATTTGCTTTTTGATTAGTATTGTATGATACAAACTACAAGGAGCATTATGCTATTTAATGTCACGGGGTTTTATTTTCCCCTGCAATTATCTCTCATTCCCAGTTTCTCTATCATTTACTAGAGAGTTACAGCACTGCACTTCTGTGTATGGAACGCAAGTTAGCTGCTGTAGATGTCTGTTTAACATCAATGCAGTAATCTGAAAGTTTTTTAGTTTCCCCCTGAGATGTTGCCTCTGGGCAAGGGAGGGAATTGTCCTGCTCTGCTTTGCACTGGAGCGGCCTCACCTTAAACGTAGTATGCAGTTTTGGGTGCCACTATATAAAAAAGACATGAATCTATTAGAGAGCATCCAAAGGAAGGCCATGAGGATGGTGAAGGGTTCGGAGGGGAAGCTGTATGAGAAGCAGATGAGTTCACTTGGTTTGCTCAGCCTGGAGAAGAGGAAATTGAAGGGAGACCTCATTGCAGTCTTCAGCATCCTCATGAGGGGAAGTGGAGGGGCAGGTACCGATCCCTTCCCTCTTGTGACCAGTGACAGGACTTAAGGAAATTGCCTGAAGTTGAGTCAGGGGAGGTTTAGGTTGGATATCCTAATGGAAAAGGTTTTCCATCCAGAGGGTGCGTGGGCATTAGAACAGGCTCCCCAGGAAAGTGGTCACAGCACCAAGCCTGACAGAGTTCAAGAAGTGTTTGGGCAATGTTCTCAGGCACATGGTGTGACTCTTGGGGTGTCCTGTATAAGGTCAGGATTTGGATCTGATGGTCCTGATGGATCCATTCCAATGCTGCATATTGTATGATTACTTCTTCTAATATGCCCACTTTTATTCAAGCATTAGAAAAGCCTAGAAAAACTTTCTGGGAACTAAACTAAACTTTTTTCTGTCATGCTACTACTCCTTTACATAAATGGAAATTCAGTGGTTCCAGTGGGAAAAAATAATTTTCTTTGATATGCCAGTTTTGCTTCAGAACAAATAGCTGTAATTGTTTAAAAAATTAATGCTTTAAAAGAAAAACAAAGGAAAAATTTAAACAGCCCCTGAAGGCACATGGCATGAAAGACTTCTACATACAGCAGAAGTATCAGCTAGTGATACATCAAAACCTTATTGGCTTGAACCATTTTTGTTTTTCTAACTACCATTGGGCTTCAGTGTACTGCGTTTAGCTGTTATTTGAAAAATTTTTACCTTGCACTAGTTTTATGTGTGAGTTAATCATCATCCTGTTTTTCAGCTTTTTCCCATGCAGTGACTTAGTGATGTTTAGATTACTTTGGCTTGAAGATGAGTAATGAAAAATTAAAGGGGCAAAATAAATGTGTGCTTAGTCAAATTGCACCTGTTACTAGAATGAAGATATTTTTTGTCTTTATACAGCTGGACTCTAACAAAATATGACTGTGTTCAATTTAAGTGGTGCCCCAGAGAGTCAAGCTAAGGCTGCCAATAATTTATATCTTTACCAAATATACTGGAAAAATTATAATTGCTGTTAGGATGAAGTTTATTTCTCTGTTTTAATTTGGAACAGCATAGATTTATTTAGACACTAATCAAATAGTGCTGATATTGTGGTTTTACTTAAGGCCCACTCACTCAGCTCTCCCCCAGTAGCATGTAGTTATGATCCAGTTTTAAGGTTCTTAGAAATGCCTCTGCCCGAATTAAGGTGCAAACGAGACCATCCACCAGCGACAGTAGTAAGGGTTTTATTTGATGGTAAATATGAGAGAGAGAGAGAGAGAGAGAGAGAAAGAAGTAGAAAATAAGTGGGGGGGACAGAAAGAGTGACAGGGACAGAATAAGGAAAATATCACCACTCCGTGGATCCCAGCGATGTTCGTTGGTCCTCTCCAGCTGCTCTCTCGGTGGTGAAGGTCCCCCAGAAGGCACAGAGTCCCATGGGTGTACATGCTCAGGCTGGGTGGGCATGTCCAGCCATGTCCCCCTGGGGTGGGGGTCAGTCTCTCACAGCAGACTCTGGGTCTGTTGCACCACGTGCAGCCCTGTGGGGCCAAGCCTCTCACGGGAATGTCCCGTGGATGTGCCCTGTGGGGCTGGGGCTTCCACAGCTGGGCCAGTTTGTGTTTGTTGCCTCTCACCAGAGGCTGCACCAGGCACCTAAAACCTCCTCCTTCCCCCTCAGCTGGGGGGAATCTGTGTAAACCTGGCTTGTGTGAGCTGTGCTCTCCCCCCACCCCAAACTCAGCCAGGGATAGTTGCAGCTGGTGGCTTTGGCCTTTTGTGGATGCAAACCCTTCCTTCAGCCTGAGGTGATTGAACAATGTGTTTCCCTTTATGACTTTCAGTGCAAAGTCGCACTCTTCAGGGAAGCTTCTTCGGTTGTAGCTTCTTTATAATGAGCAAAACTTTGTATCAATGTTTGAGGCATGAGCTATTTTCAGTCTCTGACACATGTGAGAGACAATACTGGAAGTGATAAAACTCATGGGTTGAGATAAAATTTAATAGGTAAAAACAAAACCCACACATGCAAGCAAAGCAAAGCAAAACAAAGCAAAGCAAAGCAAGGAATTCATTCACCCTTTCCTGTGGGCAGGCAGAGGTTCAGCCATTCCCAGGAGAGTGGGGCCCCATCACGCCTAACACTGGCTTAGGAAGACAAATGTCATCACTCCAAATATCCCTCCCATTCTTCATTCTTCCCCCATTTTACATGCTGAGCATGATGCCTTATGGTATGGAATGTCCCTTTGGTCAGTCAGGGTCAGCTGTCCCACTGTGACCCGTCCCAACTCCCTGTGTCCCCCGCATTCCCTGCCATCCTCCTCACTGGTGGAGTGGGTGAGGAGCAGAAAACATCTTGACTCTAGGTGCTGCTCAGCAATAGCTAAAATATCCCTGTGTTATCAACACTGTTTCCAGTACAAATCCAAAACCTACCCTCATACCAGCTACTGTGAAGAAAATTAATTCCATCCAGCACAAAACCAGCACAGCTGGCACATCTGTCAGGCACACCTGCAGAGATAAGTCATGAACAGCATCAAGTCCAGTGGAACAGCACCTTTTGCAGTGACAATGTTTTGCACCTTCACCCCCTACCCCCCCAATTTTTCTTCTTTTGCTTGAAAAGAAAAAAAGCAAAAAGACACAGTTTTTGTTCACAAACTGCCTTCCAATTCCAAAGTTAATTTTGCTAGATTGCTAAATGTTGCTTGCATCAAGAACCAAAATAAGCCTAAGAATGCGTTGCCTCCTCAGGATTTTTCTTGGTCTCCCAAACTGGGCATGTTTCTAACTTAAAGCTCTACAGTTTCAATCAAAGGTGTGACTTTTTTTTCTTTTGTGAATTTAGGTGAACAGTTTTTCTCAGCAAAATGTCAGTAATCTAAAAAATTGCTGAAAGATCTAATCTAAAATCTAAACCAAGTGTATAAGCTGCAGTAACCATATACCTTACCCCAGAAGATTAGGTATATGAACAAATTCTACTTTAGGTTTTGTATTTGGTATCTTCTGTGATGGAAATTCCACAGCAATATATAGCATTGTTGAACCAATTTCTGAACTTCAGAATGCAGAAAAACAGCTACTACTTATGTTTATTCATTAGTTTTTAGTGGTTTCAAACTCTGGAAATCACTCAATGGGAGACAGTGCTTAGCTTTGCAGCTTGGTGGCTGATCTCTTTCTGTTGATTACTACGTATTTAACCTTTTTATTCGTATGTGTAACAAGTGTTAACAGTGTACTCTAGAACTTGAAGTCCGTAATAAGATTTAATATTTCTTTCTAAATAAGATTTATTTTTCTTTTCACAGGGATAACACTCTACAGCCAACCATATGGAGGAGCCTTGTTGGATGAGGACAAAATGTGAGCAAACTCTTAAAATTAACAGCAGACAATTGAAACTATCAATTAAATAAGAATATATGGATTAGATGCGGTGAATTGATAGACACAATTCAGTTCTATTGAGTGAAGCATTTTTTAGTGTGGATTGTCTGTCAAGTCCACTGTTTATGCCAAAAATGGTTGCAGTATTTTGTAAAGAAAAATACTGAATTTATGCTGATTGTGTCATAACAGTTTTAAACAGGGTAACTGCTTCAAATAATTGTCAAGTGTTTAAATTTTAGTTTTCTGTAAAGGGGAAATATTTGCACAAGCTTCACTTTGCAACTCAGACACATGCTGTGCTCTCTAACTCGCCTATAGTTTTGTAACTTAATGCATCTTGTTCCTGTTCTTTAATTAGATGTTGGCAGTGTAGAGATATTGTGTCCCTGCTCACTGTAGGGTCTTGGAGCTAGATGATCTTTAAGGCTCCTTACAACCCAAACCATTCTGTGATTCTATGGTGCTTGCAATCAGGATTAAGGTCCTAGCGTCAAGTGTTTTTGTAAGAAGTTGGCTTAAAAAATGCTAGCATTTGAGGGGTTTTTCCCCACTGTGTTTTCATGACACTCTTTTGCTTTTTACCCCAGAATGGAGAATGTTCGTCAGTGTGGGGTAGCGCTGTGTATCATGCTGGGTTTCTCTATCCTTACTGCATCCATTGGAAGTGCCATAGTGAAAGACAGAGTATCTGGGACAAAACGCTTGCAACACATCACAGGCCTGGGTTACAAAACTTACTGGCTTGCTAACTTCTGCTGTGATATGGTATGTATTATGTGGGGCAGAATAAGGTGTAAATTTTAGGCTAGTTTGTCATAAATGAGCAAAAGGAGATATGATCACAAGATACATGAAAAAGATTTGAATTGCGCAGTGACAGCTGTTGGCTGACATGCTAACAAACATTAAGTCACCATTCCTAATTTAATACAGGGTGGGGATTGTGTTCCTTGCTTCCCAAAGCTGAATTGTAAATTATTTGCTACCTTTAGCTATGTATACTATTTTACAATTAAAAGGAAGTTGGCTAATCAGCCTAGACAGAAAGAATGTTCCACTCATAGGAGGAATTTCCATGCTTTGAATTTTGCCATGCACTGACAAAACCTTTCAAGTTAGTGGAGAAAACTGAAAGTACTAGTCAGATACTTTAAGGGATAATTATGTTATCTGTTGTTGTGGATAATATGAGATATTTATAATCGGTACCTTTTATTTGTGGTGAGTACTGGAACTGACATCTTAAGGAAGTGGTGGAGTCACCATCCCTGGAGGTATTTAAAAGACATATAGATATGGCACTGAGGGACATGGTTTAGTGGTGGACTTGGCAGTGCTGGATTAATGGTTGGACCTGATGTTCTTAAAGTCCTTTCCAACCTTTAGGTTGGATTCTATGACATCCTGGTCAGGAACAGAAATTTTTGGAATACTGTTTTCGTTTAGACTATTCTAATTCTAAAACATTAGATCTTCACCCATCCATACTTGAAATCAGAATTTTCACACTTGAGCAATCTTGAAGTAAGAGCACATTTTTCCAAAAGTTATTTACTTGGCCAGTCAATCTTCGTATTTCTTTTTGCTGCTGCTTCAGATAAGAAGGCTTGGTTAAAAACTCAGTCCTTCATCATTCGGTTTCTCCTTGTGAGCAAAGTCAACTCCTCATTATTTTCTGCCAATCTCTCAAAATATTCTCACAAATTCAACACAGTGCTGCATGATCAATTACGATCTGGGAAAGAACAGACACTGCTTTAAATGCTAATTGTGCTGCAGATCATTTAGGGACACTGAACATGTGAATATATGAACTGTCAAATTTTTTACGTATTTTAAGTAGTATAGGCTGTGTCCTGTATTACTGGTAGCAGAATCTTTACTAGGCCTGCAGAAGTATTTGATTTATGAAATTGCTCTCATGAGGATCAGGCTGTTCTTGCTGTATTTATAGGCATGAATGATATTCATTACTATGTTCAACAAATGGAAAAAGTGTAAGTGCTAAGAAAATTTAGAGAAATAGAGAAATTTTGTTCAGATTAAGCTTGTGTCACTAGAGGAGCAAAATTAAAATTGTTTTGTTGTACCTGCATGACTTCTGTAATACACCATGATTTCAGGGTAAGATTTCCAATAGGATTTGATTTTAAAGTTATTTATTTATTTCTAGACAGAAGCCCCAGATTATTGAAACATACTGGGACTCAAATGCTTTGTGACTTCTCTACAATGTTTTTAACAGCTTCAGGATAACTGAAACATAAATCTGTGGGTAGTATGTTATGATGTTTGTGTATGGCAAAGAAAAGGTACTCTGTGAATAAGATGAGAATATTGAATCCATCTACATTTTACTCCATTGCCCTTCTATTAAAAACAAAAAAATGTTTTCCCAGTAGCAAAGAGGTGACGGCCTCTGGTTTAACTTGGAACAGATTTTCATTGTACTTCGTTATGAAAGTCTAATTTTACTAGTATGTTGTTCTACACTGAATATTTATATAGACCTTGATTTGTTGCCTCTATTGCAGTTGTATCTCAGAATCTCAGTTATATTAGGATAAAGCTAAATATTACATAAGTATAAATGGAGGCAGTCAGTGCCCTAATGAGCTCAGGTTCAGTGCACAGAGCAGGCAGACACTGAAAATGGAGCTAAGCACAGATTTTCACATCCTGACATTTGCTATTTGCAAGCAGAACCGCTCTCTCTTGAGTACTTGGATATGAATCCCCTGTACCAATCCCACCCTGCCACCCTTCAGTGTTTAGTTGCCATTATATCAAGAGACTAAAGAGAGAAACTGCTTTACCTGTTGCATGATGGCTGTAATGCTTTTACATATTGTGTCCATTCCCAATTAAAGATGTCATTTGCTTCATCAGCACACATGGTCTTTCATTAAAATCTCTTTTAAAATTGCATCCTTATTATTCTCCTATGAATGAAGTACCAATCAGTGAAACTGCTATTTCTGAAACCAAACCTCTGTATTCACAGTGTAATTTGATGTTTTGGAGCAATGGCCCCACACGGACTCATTATCTGGAAGAGTTAGCTTGTTAAATGGATGTATTGGAAAGGTCAATAGAAATAGGATTATGGGGGATATTCTGTAGTCAGATTTTATCTTGTCAGGCTGTTTCATGTGTATGGGGTAGTTTCACAGCAAGTATAGAGTCAAATCTCCAAGCTCTTCTGACTATTTCTTCCTAATTTATAGTATAATTGTATTGCAAGTATGGAAAAGTTAATTTTTAAAACCCTTCTATGCAAATTAGGTAAGATCAGTAAGAGATGCTCACCTACTCAGTGCTTTTTTTCCTTCTGTTTCTAGGTGTTTTACATGGTTCCAGTCACCCTGTGTGTTGGTGTTATTAGTGCCTTCCAGCTATCAGCCTTCACTTTCCGAATGAACTTGGCAGCCACTGTTCTCCTGCTGATACTCTTTGGGTATGTGATTGGAAACGTTACTATGGAATTACAGCTTCTAAGAAACAAACATAAATCTTCAGATGTAGTTTGCACCTGCTGCTGGATGCATGGTTTTCTGTCTTTGTAAACAATTATGATTCAGCAAAATAAAAGGAAAAAACAGGCTGAAACGTGAGTTTGAAAGTTAAACACAAAAAGTGGGTGGAGATTTATGCATAAAAAAAAAAAAAAGGAGTGGAAATGTCTCAGAAGATACTCAGCCTGTATAACTGTATAACAGTAATTTGCTGTTAGAAATTGATTGTATGTTATCTTCCAGAAGGAATATTCCAGAGGGAATATTAACATAGGTCAGAATGTCAGAATTTCAGTGCTTAGCTGTGCAGAATATCATCAAGAAGGTCACAAACGGCTTTTATTACAGCTTAAACCGTTTTCTGTAATTCTACATAGCTCCAGGAGTTTATATTTCCAATGAGAAGTCTGTCCAATGTGAAGTACCGGGCTGGTCAGAGATTTGTCTCCAAACAGTGCTGTGAGAGAGGAAAGTTCTACCGTGCTACTCTCTTGCTTAGCTTCACATCAAAAAAACCCAAACAACCCAACCAAAAACCCAACCCTGTTATAGAAGGTTAAAATAGCTGGTTAAAGAGAGGATTGATACCTCTATAAAAATAAGTTTGTTGAGCCCTGGGATCAATCAAATGAATAGTGTATTCTATTCCTTTAGCTCTTCCCATGTGCTGTCTAAGGTGATGTGAGAAATGCTGAAGATGAATTGTTAAAGGAAAAAGCTTCTGAAAAGTTCATTCCTTATTTCAAGTAACTAATTGTTGCTACACTTGTCAGGGAGGATGCATATCTTACATGACAGCTGCTTCATGACAGAATCATAGGGAAGGAAAAAAGAAAGGACCTTCTGCAAGATCAGGACATGTTCGATTCCAGGAAGAGTCTCAGATAAATCCTTCAAAAAACCCCCCAGTTTGCTATGTTGCACCTTGAAACTCTTTTCAAGGTTTTGTGCCTTCAGGAACTCATTTTTTTTGAAAACTGTTTAGGTATCCTCAAAGCTGGACCTTTTCTTGGAAATTCTAGCCTAGGTTTATTCAGAATCATACTTCATAATTATCCTTCATCAAACGCCTTTTGCAAGCCAAAAGAAGCAAAGTCCTCTCTTGCAAAACCTTCCAAATTCCTTGGATAATTCTATTTGTCATTTTTCCTTATAACTCCAGTTTGAGCTCATCTTTCCTGGACGTGAATGGCCAAACTAGTATGAAATATTTTAGAGGTCATAATGCCAGGATGTTGTAAATAAATTGTATGAAACATCCAAAATTCATAATTTTCTCTTCTCTGTATCACTCTTTTGTGCCACTCTCACTTCCTTTCTTCAGCACTTCCATCAAGTGTTTCCTTCAAGTTAAAGGCACAAATTCTAACCAGTCTTAGTGCAAAGATTTCACACTATGAAATCTCACACCCTTTTTTTATTACCTTTACAACCATTGAACCCTTCTTGTGATCCAATTGCTGTCATCCTAGTGAGGCATAGGTATCTATAGAAATCTTAGCCAAGCAGCAACTGAAGCACACAGTACAGACCTGTATGTCTACTGAAGTCATAACAGGTTTTTTCTCTGGTGTGCTTTGGGCTTTGGCCCTGCCCACAGTATACTATCCAATGGCAGTTATGCTGGCATTTTTTTAACCAAAATGTTGAGTTAGACTTTGAGTATTTCAGAAAAAAAAAGTCATTGACTGAAAAGCTGGACTGTCTTATTTTGTTGACTGCAGATGCAGCTTAATAAACTCAATATAATCCCTCCTGTACTGTTCATCTTTGGCTGACCTAACAGATGTTGCAGTGATTTTTAACTAGAAAATCTATGTATTCAATGTGTATTAACATATATTAAAGATCCAATAGGTGTCAGTGTAAGTTTAACACCTCTCAAGGACACTGATAAAATTCAGAGTTGCCACTCTTCCTAGTCTACCCTTTATTCAGCCTAACTACACTGTAAATGTGATGAAGCCTGCTGTGGCCATTTTATTTTTCCCCAGTACTGTGCATGTAATCCTCATTCATCTGCATGCTGCCATCATCTGCATTTTTTTCCTTTTAAAATGTTTTTTTCTCTTCAGGGTACATTTGTGTGGATTTTCTGATCTAGAATAAAGATAAAAATAGCACAGTTATAGAAAAAAGTTAAAGAGAAGAGGGTGTGCTTGAAAGAATAATCACGTTTCTTAGTGTGCTACTTTAAAAGTGATTTCCTTTAAAAATATAATGGTCTCTTAACTAAACTACATTTTTTTCTCTTTTAGTTGATAGCAGAGGTGTTTCCTAGTCCAAACGCTTAAGCAGTTTTTTCCAAAATGTTCTGTCTTTTACACTTAGAAAATACTAAATTGCAACTGCAGCAGAAGGAAAAGAAAGAGGATAGAAATGTAGGTGTGACTGGCCTCCACTTTAAAGGCTGTATTTGAACATCATGTAACTTTAGTATTCTGAAAGTCTTACTCATTTCTTAGCAGCTATAAGCAAACAAATCAAATTTTGCTTTCATTTACAGCAGAGTAACAGCACTGTAAATCATGTCTCTTTCCTGAGCTGTTTCCAAGGATGGACTTGTATTTATGATATTGTAATTCTGAGAACAGTGATTTTGGTATGTGCATGAAGGGAAGAAAAGATTGGGTGATTAAGACTGGCAACAGGATGCTGAAAAGTATAGTGTGATCTTGAATACTTACAATCCTCATTTGAGACCCAAACATTGAGTCATTTAACCTTTTTCTTCCTGTAAACTGAGGATAACATCATTATTACTTCCCAGCAGGGTTTGCAAGTTTGTTTTTTAAGGTAAAAGATTTTGGCATTCTCCAATGCAATAAGAAAGTACAAAATACTGAATTCAAAAGGGTCTTTTATGACTTATAATCTAAACTACACTTTAAGGCAGTGAAGAAGTGAATTCACAGGTTTTTGGCTAGTTGCTCTTGCGTGCAGCTCACTACTAAACCAGTTATGCATATTAATATTATATAAGTGTTTATAAATACACTACATATGTACTTATCATTGTGCAATAGAGTATGCTGATAGCTCCTGCAGTCTATATATTGCTTGTTTGATAGATATGTCTTGTGCTATGATGAATGGAAAATAAATTTTCTTTATGTAATATGCATGCTCCAAATGCCCAGACCTTGTTTTAGTCTTTGTAAAGATCTCTTTATAAAACATGTGAGTACTCCATTCTGGATAGGCATCACTTGGCTTGTCAGAATGGAGGGTGCCTTCCTCCTTCTTTTAAAGATTCTCATGAAAGGTGATGTAGCTATGGACATGCTGTCTTATCCTCATTGTGCTGTGCACTCATTTTGATAGCTATTACTCTACTAATTGACAACCTGGTTTAGGTAATAACATGGTCTCTAGGTTTTTTCCATTCTAACTTATCACTGGCACAAATATTAGTTCCAGTTCAAAGATCATTGTTTTTTCTTCTTTTTCTTTCTCTTTCTTTGCTCACTATCTCCTTCTTCTTTTGTTCTTTTTTTTCTTTCTATGAAAGCCTCTCAGAAAAGATAACTGCTCAGCATTCATGATTTAAGCTTTAAATACTTGGTTTTAATTCCTTCTCTGTGTAAGAGGCTTGATAAGGTGCATGGGTTTGCAGTCATTCAGAAATCAGGATTGTGAGCTGTCTGGAACAGTAAAAGTAAATATCTGATATAGGCAAAAATGAATCATAACATGGGAATAAATATGTGTACATCTATGGAACTATAAGCTAATTTGTTAAGGAACACTTATCCCAGATTTGTCCTTTTTTAAATCAATTGTTCAGAAGAGTTTTTTGTCTATCTTAAAAATAAGGAACAATAATTGTGGTTTTATTCCAATGTGATGACTGACTTTTTTTTGGGGGGGGAGGGGGGAGGGGTGAGGCAAAAACATAACTTATTTGTGACAGTTTTGTTTCTTTAAACTTTCAGGTATGCAACTTTACCTTGGATGTATCTCGCATCCAGATTCTTCTCAAGTTCAGATGTAGCTTTTATTTCTTACATCTCCTTAAATTTTGTGTTTGGCCTGTGTACCATGCTGGTGACTCTCTTACCTCGCTTGTTAGCTATAATTTCCAAAGTTCAGGTCAGTATAAAACCTTTGGTTTATCTTTTTCATAACTGAGATGTGTACACACACGTACATGCATGTATATATTTGAAAAAGTATATTTGCCTGTTTATATATTTGTACTGATAAGATTTTTCCAGTAGAAAAACATATGGTTTTTAAACATTCATGATTTTTCTGTCCTAGAATATACCGTATTGACTGTTACCATCTTGAATTTTAACTTGTCTATAACCCAAAAAAGCATGCTATAATAATGGGAAAACAGTGTTAATTGAAACTTTGACATTTTCTAGATCATTAAGTTGTAATTGGCACATAATGGGAGCTGTTCTGGTCCATTAAATAGATTATATGCACTGTAAAATGTGTTTGAATAATATTGACATAAGAGATAAGCTGCATATTCCTAGGATCACTAATGCACTGTATGAATAGTAATTCATACAGTTCATTCTCACTACATGTATGTGATTTTAATTAGTCATAATGGTGTTTAAACCACTTGATGGAAAGGAGTTCCAAAATGAGTGTGACTCTCCATTCAGGAGAGACAACCTCCATTTATACAGGTCAAAATCTTGATGTTTGAAGGAAAATCTGGATTATGTGTCATGAAAGTGTGTAAGCAGATGCAGTATTCACTTGGGTTTAAGTTGGTGATTCAGATTTGATAGTATTCAAATATTAAAACGTTAAGGAAATAGAAGGATCATGGGTATATGTGTTTCGATACCATCTGTGAATTTCAACTAAGACTAGAATGCCATGGCTGTAGAAATTCTAAAATGCAATATGATATGAACCCTGTCCCCAAAATAGTTCACAATATGCACTTTAGAATTCAGTTTACCATGAGTGAGATTTGAATGCTGCGTCCAGTTTTGCAAGTGTTCTCATTAGGCTGTTGGAGAAAACTAATTTTTTTCCTTTTTTTTATTCTCCTCCCTCCTTGCTGCATACAGAGTTTTCAGAACATCTACAATATCCTCAAATGGGCATTCATCATATTCCCACAGTTCTGCCTAGGCCAGGGTTTAATAGAGCTTTCGTACAATCAGATCAAGTTTGACCTGACCAGGAACTTTGGAATAGATTCTTATGTGAGCCCCTTTGAAATGGATTTCCTGGGCTGGATTTTTGTGGAAATGGCCCTTCAGGGAACACTGCTACTTCTTTTACGTCTTTTCCTTCATTGGGACCTCCTCCAGAAACCCAGGTGTGTTAGCATTTGTATTCTGCCACAATGGGCACTGAATTAATTTTTAGAGCAAGAAAATGGTGTGTTCCTTTGAACACCTGAAGAGAAATACTTCTGATAATGTGGTGTACCTGAATTAATGCAGACTACAGAAAAAATACAAGTAGTTGTTTTTCCCTTGAATTCTGATGAGAACTGATCACCAAGTGCTAAGGCATTACAGCCAGGAAAACAGGAGTTATAGAGCGCAGCAATGACCAATTTGCCATGTATCACTTATTGTCATGTTCTGTTGTAGGGGTCCTTGTTCAGTTCAGCAGTTCAGCATGGACAGCCCTTCAGAAGATGTTGATGTAGAAATGGAGCGTCAGCGACTCTTTGGTGGGAGAACTGGTAATGATGTCCTACTTCTGTACAACCTCAGGAAGTGTTATGGAGGTTTCAGTAAGAAGAACACAGCTGTGGAAAACATAAGCTTGGGCGTACCGAGGGGAGAGGTAAAGGGGTCTTTCTTTTTCCCCTTTTATAAAGGAACACTTTAGTCTGAGCAATTGTTGAGACATAGTCAGTGTGTGTACAGTGAAAGATCTGTTGATAGCAGCAGAAAAATTTCAGTTGTAGTAATTTCTGAAAATCAATAACTGGATAAAAGCAGAAACTCTGGTGGTGCTGAAGAAGTGACTGTTCATTTGTTTTTTGGGTTAAACTTTAATCAGAGTATTGAGTTTTTTACTTCTTGCTTATCTTTACCAATTTACAGTAATATAGGCTAACATAGAAAGCAAGTAAGGTAGCATGGCAGTTCAAAGAGAAAACAGAATACCCAACTCAATAGCAAACCATGGACTGAATCCTGAATTTGTCACCGCAGCACACTTTTAGTTCCCATGCTGAAATCATCGCAGTATGTTTGAATATAGCATATACATACAAACTATTTCAATAAATTGAAATTTAGTGCTGAACAAATTTTTATTTGTGTTTGGGGTTTTTTTTCATCATTTTGATGGTTTGGGGAATTACAGAAATTAATTTCTAAGCTACTGAGAAAGAAAAGACTTTTCTTGGTTGCTAATATAATATCGGAAGATCTGAGAAGCTTGCACATGGCAGCACAGGTCCAGTGATGTCCTGCTACTTGCTGATTAGCTGTTGGGTAACTGAGGCAACCAGGAGGATGTTATTGCTGATTAAAGCCTATCTATCAATAAAAAAGTTCATGAAAAAGGTATTTCAAAATCATAAAGGGCTATGTGTAGACTTAATATGAACGCTATCCTAGCTTAAGCATAAAGTTATTGTAGCTAGGGGCCTGAAATAAGTGTTCAAATGAGTGTGTCTCTTGGATGTTTGTTGTTCACTTGTACAGAGCGAAGCAGCTCATGCAAAGCTGGGAAATATTGACTCTGTGGACTGATAGCCAGGGTTTGGAAACAGGACCTAAACCCTCCTGTTCAAATGTAGCATTTACTAATAATATGGATAAATAATGAATTTATTTGCTGTGAAGGGTTTTAAGTGGAGGGCTAGAATCCTAAATAAGTCACTTTTAGTAATTAGGGGGTAATCAAAATATTATGTATATGGGTTTTTTTAAACCGATTTTCTGTGGGAAAGGGAATTTGCACACACTTTATATCCATATACAGTTTCTTACAGACATATTATAGGAAATATGGAAAGGGGGGAAATTTGAAGGTGTAATGTTTCTTATTTTTTTCAGTATAGCATATTGATTGCCTTTTGGTGGTGTTTTTTTTTTTTTTTTTTAATATGTATCTCTGATAGTGTTTTGGACTCCTTGGAACAAATGGAGCTGGGAAAAGCACAACATTTAAGATGCTGACTGGAGATATCACCCCATCTGCAGGACGTGCTGTTATCAGGACTCCTACTGGGTAAATAATGCAGGGTTTGATCAGAATAGTGCTAATTGATAATGCACATGATCAAAGACTCAGCACATCTTCAGTCCTTTATACTGTACTCTAGGGACCTATTTTGTTCCCTTTTAAATATATACTGCTTTGTTGCTGTTAAGTCGCTGTGGAAAAGCATTTTAGAATTATTTAATTCTGTTTGACAGCTCTGTTAGTTGAGAATAAACTTGTCTGGTAGCAAAAGAGAAACTCTAAGAAGACTTAACATACATCCTTTGAAAACTTAAAAAAAATTGTAACATATGTTAAGATGCATGGACATATATCCCCCATACTAGTACTGCACTGAAAGTTTTCCAGGCTTAGGCAGATGAGCAGTGCTTCAAGTGCATAATTTTAAAATATTTTCTTACACTTATGTACTTCAGAGTCATTAATTAATTACTTGATCAATATGGTATATAATTAGGATAAGAGGTGTTGGTGAAATTTATCATTCTGATGGAGTGATAAATGTATAATGGACTTTGGGTTAGATGTAATCAATAATTATAATTTTTTCCCAGCAAAACTGGAGGGGAAGTAAAGTTATTTTTTTTTTAGTCGGTAGTAAATATATATATTTATATATATATATATATATATTTATATATATATATATAAATGGATTCTGGGCTCTTCTTTTTTCTAAATTATGTAGATTTTGAAATATTTTTTTGGACAAGGACAGGTCAAGAGTTTAATTAAGAATTTTTTAAAGAAAGCATTTTTGAATTTTCAAAATGTCAAGTTACATTTTTTTGGTTTAGAAATCAAATTCTTTCATAGGTCAGTATTTCCTCAATTCTTTACAAAGATAATGATTATCAGATTTAGCTTCAAAGAATAAGTAGTTTCAATCATTGCAAAATTCAGTTTTCTGGAAAATTTGCACTTTTGAAATCTACAATATCACCGCTATCAAACATAATTTTACTTCAGTGTGCTTTTTCATTATCTTTCATAGCAAACCATAAAAAAATATTAATCATAAAGCAGGAATGATTTAAAAAAAGCAAGCAGATTTTGGAAAAATTATTCTTAAGAGAAGAAGAAAGGGTGTGAGTGAGGCTTTAAAATGGTTAGACTTCTAGATGGTTGTTTTCATTTATAATTTTTCAAACATTTCAGTTTTTATAATTTTCTGTCTTAAACAGAAGACGAAATTTTTCAGACACTAAGCAAAATTAAAAATAACAGAAGTGATTTAAAATTAGGTAAAAATCAACATTTGTTATTCTTTGGAACTGATGGAAGCCTTTGTACCAGGATATGATGGAGACCAGAAGTTTATAGCATGAGTCTGAAGAGAATTTGAGATCTAGAGAAATAAAATAATCTGTAATTTTTTTTTATAAAATATTGCCATCAGGGCAGTATTTAAGCTCACAAGTTTTTAGTCTCTGAGGAGTATTTTGCTGTAGATTTTAATGGGACTTGCCTTGGGTCCCACCTGTGAATTCATGGATCACTAATGGCTGTCCCTGCACAGTGTGGTCCCAGGTCTGTATTTGGGAAAATGATTTGATCTGGTGTGACAATTCCAAAATTTTAACATCTATTTGAAAGCAAATATAAAGTTATAAGAATATAATTAATTTATTATATATTGACACTTACAGGATGTTTTCTGACTACAGATATTTTTTTAGAACTTTCTAAGATAATTTTTGTGAAAAAAATTTTAAAAAATTTAAAAATGCCTGTGTTCCTTTCAGGGGTCTTGTCATTATGTACCTGTGGTTAAACAGACAAAACTGCTTATGAGGTCAACTTTAGTGTGCTACTGGCTTTTGACAATAGTATAAATGTTGCCCCTGGACATTATGTGTGTCACTTTCATTCCCCATACTGTGTTTTATAAATCCAACATGAAAGCATATATTAAGGTGCAATGTTATTTACCATATACTAAAACATAGGTAATGATATTTGACACATTTAGGAAGCTTGAGAGAAAGCCTTAGACAAATGAATTTCAGTGTATCAAATACCCTTGACAACATTAATTATCACCTTTTGTTATGGTGGTGTCAATCGAGTTTATGGACTTTTTGTGTTTGCAGTGGCTGAAGTGAGGGTAAAACCCATATTCCCAAGTTTTCAAAACTTTAATTCAAGAAGGTGACCTTAAGCAAAAGCTGCTGTTATACAGTAGCTAAACTTAGAGAAAAAATTCAAGGCTGTGAGAAGAAATTTATGTCCCTCCTGACTTTGTTCCTTGCTTCATATTTTTGAAACTGCCTTTGAGCAGATAGTGGTGCACTGTGTTGCTGTACTCCTGAAAATCACTAAGGGGCAAGTTGTTGGCTATTCTAGAAGTGAGATGGAAACCACAACAGGTCTGGGGAACCCTTCCTCAGCAGCTGAAGAATGACTAAAATTACTCATCGCAGGGACTTTTAGGTGGATTGATTTGCATTTATGACTCAGATAAATGAAGGAAGGGGGATATTATGGTAAGAAGCCTTCTCCTTTTCTTACTCTGGTAGTGTACTCAGGAGCCTTGAGTTCCTGGCACATAGAAGAGACTACAGTCAGCAGAAGAAAGCAGCTGGTGGTCACAGCTGCAGAACATTTGTTGGTCAGCAGAATTAGATTTTTTTTTTTAAATTTACATAATGAAGGCGTTTCCATGAAAACATTACCTCTGATAGCTATTCCTGATGAATAATTAGGCAGCAGCTTAGATGTAGATCCCACCTCTTTTGTGTTTGACTGGAAGGAACACATCTTTTGTCCTCTGTCACCACAAAAGGACCAGATACTGTAGTCTGATGGATCCTTCACAAAATCATAAAATATTTTGGGTGGGAAGGGACCTTAAAGATCATCTAGTTCCAATCCCCGTCCACGGGCAGGGACACTTTCCACTAGGCCAGCTTAATCAAAGCCACATCCAACCTTGAACACTTCCAGGGATGGGGCATCCATGTCTTCTCAGGGCAATCTGTTCCAGTGTCTCACCACCCTCACAGTAAAGAATTTCTTCCTATCAACTATCTAACCCTACCTTCATGATACATTCTTCATGATCAAATAATTAATTGAGTATGTAAAATAATTATTAAAAATAATGGAGATCCTAACTAATTTTACTCCATGCAGAAAATCCTTAATTCATAACAGTTCCTGTTTCCTTGAATAACTATGCTTGAAAGCTTCTCGTTTAAAACAAATAAACAAACAAACAAACAAAAAACCCCCAAAAAATCCATGCATCCATTTTCCTGATTGCTACTGAATTTAAAATGAAGTCAGGAGTGGTTTTTTGAGGCAGGTGCACTGAAAATGGCCTCGATTTTTTTTGAAAATTATTGCACCTTGGAACAGCATGAATTCTAGAAATGGAAGATGGGATTTTTCAAAGGTACAAACTGAATGCAAAGTACAGTTTATGGAAGGTCAACCTAAAATATCTTGGAACTGCATGGGGTTATAGAGAAAGAGCCTCACACACCAATAATCAACTTGCTGCTATAGTCTCAAAGAAATTAAAAAAAAAATATTTCTGAGCAGTAACTTCCTTTTTAACAGGGCATAGGAGCAGATTTACAACATCTTCAAGTACTTTTAAAAGATTTGTTGGCCTCTAGGTTGGTTGTTCGCTGAATGCTTAATACCATAAAAAAAAAAAAAAGAGGAGCTTATTCCTAAGGATCAGAGAGAGAACTGTGTCTGTTTTTGTAACAAAAGCTAACAAAATCCATAGAAGCTAGGTATTATGCATGTTGGTTTTCAGTATCACTGGGATTCATAAATAAGGGTGTCTATAAGTGGGAATGAAGCCAACTTCAGTTTTTCTGCAAATTGGTGTTTCCTGACCTTCTTCTTGATGGGGAAATGCTTTTCAGGAAGAGGAGTTTTCTGATCTGTTTTAATTAAGGTTTTCTCTTTTTCATGCACTACAAATTAAGTAGATATTTTAAATTCACTATGTGCCTGAACTTTATATCCTACAATTTGTGTGACCAATGCACATTTATAACATACAAGCTGAGCAGTCCACAAAAAACCTGTTTTTTAAAAATTTTCAAATCCCTCTGCAGAAAATGTTTTAGGCAACTTATACATAACATTTGCAGGCCCATTCTAGTTGTTACCTTTATGTAATAAAAATAGTCCGGTCAGAGAAATAATAGGAATTTGTCACCAACCACAGCCAATCTTGTGAAGATGATGCCATTCACAGGGGATTTTACCTTTTTATTATTTTGTGTAGCTCATTAAAATTGCTGTTATCAGTGACGTATCTGTGTAAATGAAACAGAGAAGTAATTAGCTTCTAGAGACTGTGTCTTCATTTTAGGCATATTTGCCACCCCAATATTAAAGAGTGCCAAAGGAGCAAACAGTTTTGAAACAGTTACTTCAGAAGGCTTAGAAATAAAAGAGTGATAACGAAGCACTGGCATTACCTTTCATAAGGGGCAGAAATATCAAAAGCAAAAAGGATGATTACTAGAAAGTATATTATTTTCTTAACATTTGTTTAATTGTATTTATAAAGTATGGTGTTACAAGACATTAAGAGACTGACAGACTGTCTCGGTTTTGAAAGACAGGTGTCTGCTAAGGAAGGCAGAGGCCCCCCTTGAAGTGGCAGATATAACCCCTTTTCCCTCCAAGTTATTATATTTTGAAATCAAGGGCCTTTAGGCTAAGATGTGGGAAATAGGAATAACAGTTCTTTACTCTCTATATATATATGTGTGTATAACCAGTCAAACAAAACAACAACAACTATGGCAGTAACAGCAATCACAAACCCAGTGCCAGCCTTCTCGGCTGTCGGGCCCTTTCCCCTCGGGTGCAGTTCCGCTCGCAGCCGGCAGGGGCGCTGGCGGCTCCCGGTGAGCAGGGCAGGTGCGATGGTTCCCCCGCGGCTGCAGGGGGCGCTCCGGAGCGAGCTCGGGGAGCACGCGGCACCGGTGCCCTGGGATCCCGGGAGGGATGGAACAAAGGCTTCACAAACCCCTGGGCAGTTGATCCCGGGCTCTCAGGAACAGCAGGCTGGAACGGCAGGGACGAACGCCAATCCCGGGTGGCAGACGAGATGTATCCAGATGGGAAAAACCCACGGAGGCCCAGGCAGGCAGGGCGAGCAGGGCTACAGCGTAGCGAAAGCTCGAAGCAGCAGCGGAGCAGGGCAGCCACAGCCCGGTCTCCAGCAGGGCAGGGAAAGCGGCTTTTGGGGTCCCGGCGTTGTTTCCAGCAGGAAGAAAGAACGGCCAAAAAGAAAGAAGCAGCAGCTCCTTTCTCTGCAGCTTCTCTCTCCGGACGCTCAGAGCGAACTGACCCCACACCCAGGTGTAGACAAAGGAGTAGCCAGGTCCGCCCCACTCCCCTTTTGTCTTTCTTAAGTACAGCTATTTGTCCCCTAGCAACATGCATATGGGAGAAAATTCCTTTAACAGGGAAAAAAAACAGACTGAACTAAAACCCCAACACAGACTTTCAAAGAGTTGTGAAGCTTAAATATGTTTAATAATTAACTGCATGGTCTGCTTGACATTTAGAAGAGTTCTTTGTGTTCTCTGTAGCACAGATGTTGCTCTAAAAGAGTAAAAATGGACTAAAATTTTCTCATGCTTAGCTCTACTGCCATAACTAGATTACCACCAGTGTGGAAGCTGTCTAAATGAAAGGGAGTGTATGAAACTGTAAATATTTTTGTAGTTACTTTTTCTGTCAAACAGCTTGAAGAAGTAAGGTCTGCATTAAATATGTACAAAGCAAAGCTGACACTTAACAAAGTGGTAAAACAAAGGAGAACAGAGTGAGTCTTCATAGTCTTTGAATGTCTGCTGGGGTAATGTATCAGCAGATACCGTACATCTGTTCCACTTTTTTGTGTGTGTGTACATTGGCCAAGCTTTGTTTTCTTCTGCTTTGTATACTTGTGTTTAAGCCCTCTTTAGTGACTCTGTCATAAAACCTCCCTCAAGTAAGGAGACATAAACACAGCTTTGAAGAGAAAGTGTCAAAATCCTTTAAGCGTCATGTCAAGGTCGATGGAAAATAATGAATAATGGGACTGGTGATTTGTTTGCTTTTGGGTGCCCTCTATTTTGCAGACTTTCCTGTTGTGCTTTGCTGAATAGAGCTGACTTTAAGTTCTTATTTAGAGTGTAGTAGGATGCATATGCAAAAAAATAGATAAACCAGGTGACATCTCGTTCATAAGTTGCCCCATCAAGGACTGAAGCATTTGGCAGTCTTCCTCATGTAATTAATTTATCTCCCATGAATTTTCATCTTCCTTCTGCACAGAGGTCCTCCATGACAGCAACTCCCTATGCTATTTGAATTAAGTGTCAGTCATCTCAGCTGTTGGATTACAGAGTCATAGGACCAAAGAACTGCTATACAAAGAGAGAAAAGTAAAATATTTCTTTATAGCTAGAACTCGGACTCTTTTGATAGGTATGATATTCAGCTTGATAAATAATTAAAAATGTAATTCAAATAGCTTAACTTGAAAGGAAGAATAAATTTACATCAACATAATGGCTGAAATGTCTGGTTTTACACTGTATATCAGTACAATTAGTCTAATTATAATGAAGCTATAGTTACATTAATTATATTTTAACCTTGATTTTTTATAATGTTAATTGAACATTAGTATGCACTGAATTGAATGTGCAGTTATGAGTACAATGAAATGTCTAAGTCCTTTTGTAATTTGTAAATTTATATTTCATTTTGACTAATTAATGGAATTTATCTCTCTGCAGAAGCAGATATATATATGTGGTATTGTAAGTACCATGTATATCACTGCATTTAATTGCATTCAAAAACTGCAGAAAAAGCATATAAAAGTGAAACAAAGTGCACAGTGGAGCCAAGAGCGAAACAACTTTTCCCAAAACAGCTGTAAGACTGATATCAAGGGTACTAAATTGCCCCTGGAAACCCAACACTGATGTTTACCTTTGAATGCCAGCTCACAACCACCTATAAGGAACATTTCTGGTAACCATTGTAACAAACAGGATCCAAATCTAGTTCTGCAATAGCCAGTCTGGCCTTCTAGAAACTGCAGGTCCAGTTTATACAGGAGAAGGCAACAAGTTTTGTCCAAGATCATATTCACTCATCCAAGTGGTTATGTTTCTTTTCAGAGTCAGCAAAGGCTTTTTGACTGGAGTGCCCCATGCCACCCCCATATAACCTTCAGAGCTGTAATCAGATTGCAGGGATTTCTTTAAGAACTCAGAATAAATAGGTTAATGTAAAAAGCCTTTAAATGATCAGTGGAGGAACAACTTTGAATGAAAAATTTTAAACACTCTGATTTTAATTTATGATCCCAGTAACTTGAAAGTCTGGCAAGTTTCTTTCCTCAATAGTACAAAACTGTGAGATGAGCACTTCATACTGAGGAAAGTCTTATTGAGTCCTGGATGTTTTCTCAGGATGTCTTGCACCAAAATATCATGATTCTCACCAAAGTACTTAGACAGGGATGGAATACAAAATCTTCCATGCCTCAAGTGCTAGACTCTGCTATTTTTCTTGAGGATGCCAGATGTTCTCTTGACCATTTCCAAAGGAGTTCTAGAAATGCAATTCTGCAACTTTAAAACTATATTTAAAATATAAAGATTTCTGGAAATATTCTGGTGATGTCATTTGTTGCAGCTGTTCACTCTGAAGGAGAACTTAACTAGCAAGGAGAAGTACTGATTTAAGGATGTAGTCTAAAAATGAAGGAGAAAATATGTTCCATGCCTTAACTTGATGAGATGATGTAACCAAAATTACTAAGAGAATTTAAAGATAACAAGTACAGTGTTATTGTAAAGATACAGAAAGTTGTGTGTTAGTGTAAAAGCCTGTTTTCCTCCCTATAGTTTTTAGATATTACACTAGATTTCATTGTGTCTACTATACTATGGACAAAAGTCTGAGAAGGGTTGGAATCAGTACTTATATGTTCTTTCTAGTTATAAAATAAGCTGATTTATTCTTTTTGTCTTGTTTTTAATGTGAAGAGTCTAATGAAAAATTCTGGCATGCTGATAATAATAGGGCAGAATACAAATGGCTGTTTTTCTCTAGCTTGAGGAAAAAAAATCAGTATTTTGCTGCATGCTAATCTATATTTCAGAAAATATTAAAAAATAATTTGATTCTGATAATAGCATATAAAATGTTTGTTAAGGAAGAAGAAGATTATGATTAGTTTAATGAATGGAATCAGAAATTAAAAAAGAAAAGGGAAAAGCATTTACAGTATATCATTTACTGAAAAGATTTTCTGGTATCATGCCATCACTAATGTTCGTTTAATTTAGGCCTGTAAAACTGAAATCTGACAGATTAACCGAATTTCAAGCAAAATCAATTTCCTAAGATGGGAGCTTGTTTTGTGTTCTGCAATACATATTATAATTAAAAATTATAATATGTTTTTCTTTCATCTATTGTTTATATATATTGTTTCTCTCTTCAGAAAAAGCTTAGGACCTTGCTAAACAAAACTGAACGATAATGTCCAGAATTTAGATTTGGAAATCTACTAAGTGATGTTGATGAGGGAAGAACAGTCATTATACTGCACATTAAAAAAAAAAAGATGTCTGATTAAAAGACAAGAATCCTAATATGGATTTTTTTTTTTTTGTCTTCCAGTTGGATTGTTTTTGGTTTCACAGATACAGAGATGAGGAGGAGGGAGGTGGAAAGGTTGTTTAGTGAATACAGTAGAGTCTGTGTGTTTATGGGAACTCTTGAAGTGTTCAGGGTCAGCACTAATGGATAAAGTTGCAAGATAAGGATGAAGCTGAGTAAGAATATTAAATGATGCATTCTCACTTTGTCCTCACTGTATGAAATCTGAAGGTCAGGGGGCAGGATACCCACTCAGACTGGGTGCTTTACATAGGCACAGCACTAGAACCCTGTGTGTACAGTTACTGCTGGGGACACTTTTTATTTCCTGATGCAAACTGAGTAAGGATGCTCTAATATAGTTCTAGCTTAAGAACATTAGATGTCTGTTGGTTTTTTTCAGCTGTCCATATTTAACTTTTTGTTCTTCCTTGTAGGGACCCATTGCAGACAAGATGTTTCTATCCAGCTACAGGGTTTGTGCTGAGTAAATGTGCCTGAAATTATCCCTGAGTGGGTTTTATTATCTTCTGACTGAACCTGGCCCTAATACCAAAAGCCCAGTGTCTTGTTTCTCAAAAGACAGCAGCTGCACCAAAAGAAAACCTTGTACATTAATTTTCCTAGCAAAAGAAACCTCAGACACATCTCTGAGCATCAACAGCATCTAGATAATATTTCACTGTGAATAGTATTTCTCTATGTTAGTATTAATTAAATAAGGAATCCATGGCTTCTGAATGGTTATACAAAAAGAACAGCATTATTCAATCCATATCTTATGGTAAAGATAACCATAGAAAAAGGATTTAATTTGCCATAGATGTGGCTGGAAACTGAGCCAGTAAAAATTTTTTATATAAGTAATTTAAAATGTCCTATAAGTGGATATAAATGAATGAACAAGTACACTTCTGTTACCTTCTTTCCCCTATGATCCTTCTACTTTTTGCTAACTCTTTGTTTAGAAAGGTGTCTACAGGCAGATAACTGCTGTGGCAGTTATCCAAACCAATCAAGATATGGTGATTTTATATCTTTTCCATTAAGAGCAAAGGACCATTCTAATTACTCCACGGCAAGGTTTGTCATAATCATGTTAATTTATCTTTTGATAGCATTAAAATATATTTTCATGCTGTGGTTCATTATGTAAAATGCAGAATTTTTTCTCACCAGACTCCTGAATCTAGTTAACAGGAGATACATATTTATATTTTCACTAGTGCTGGTATTTGTAGATCCTGCAGTTAATGCATTTACTTTGTGTCTAAATGATTAATCACATATTTAGTTCTTTTAATCAGAAATGTAGAAAACCACTAAGAGGAAAAACATTCTGTTACTCAGAATCTTTTGAAAACTTTTTTCTTTCAAAGCTCAGATTTTTTTATTATTAAGTATCTTCATTTTGACAGGTTTTTCTGTACATGTAAATGAGCATCATTGAGTGTTGAATTAGATGTTGGAATAAATAGGATAGATTTAGTGTCATTATGGGTAATGAGAAACCCTTGCAATCAAGCTTGCTTCTTAGCAATGAATGTAATTTCAAGTAATGCTGTGGTGCTACAAAGTGAAGACCAAAGTCTCTTAAATCAGGATAATTTTATACTTTTTCGTGTATTGTCTTTTAGGTTACTAGGCTTTAATATCCTGTGTTTGGTTTTACTCTTGTTGTTTGGAGAATGCAGGCAATGTGTATGTGTGTGCATAGACACACAAGGCATGCAGAACAACATTTCCCTCTCTCTCAAGTCCTGCCTCTTCAATATTCAACGTGTTTGATATGAATATAATATTGGATATAGTATAATGTCCAATATGAGCACCGTATGGTTTGAAATGTGTCTCCTTAGAGCAGCTACTACCGAAAAGATGAGAGAACTAAAACTGCTCAGCATTAATTCTCATGGACCTGTCTTCCTCATGTGTTTGTCTGTTGACCTTGACACACACACTGTTACACCAGTGACATGCTGGTGGCTGTGCTAATCCAAAAGGGACACAAAGTGTGCCTTGTGTGGGGAGGTGCTGCACTAAGTGACCGTGGCAAAGAGACTCAAACTTCTCTCCCTGTGGCCTTGAGGCTACATGCATTTGTTTTCTACCCCAAGGGTGGAACCCAGGGCCATGGGATTTGTTAAGCAACACTCAAATCTTTTTCTTTTTCTTAACAGGTCTGAAATGGATATACTGTCTGCTAGCTCTGAAGGTATTCTCATTGGATATTGTCCACAGCAAGATGCCTTGGATGAACTTTTAACAGGTTGGGAGCATCTTTATTATTACTGCACACTGCGTGGAATTCCAAAGCAGGATATCCATAAGGTAACTATCCCAAACAGATTTGCAGAGGGAGCTATTTCCAGGTTGGACTGTGGAGTTTATAGAACAACTGTACTTTTTTAACATGAGGAACTATCTAATATTTCATCTTAACAGCTTTAGTTAAAAACTTTAAGGTTTTTCATTACCACTATTTTATTTAAATAATGTGGATTTTTTTCTGTCTGTTATGCCAGTTCAAAACACAATAACATCACTGCAGATAGTAAAATAACATTACTGCAAATGAAACTTTGGGCACAAAAACCCTAAAGGAAATTAAATTTATGAATAGTTCAGTGCCTCCAGTATCACACTTAAAGTACTGGGAGAAAGCTCCACGTGTTTTGAGTCATGTACCTCTGAAAAACTCTATTCTTCAGAGATATGGTGTTTCTGGATGAGAGCCTGGTGAAAATAAGCGATTCTTGCAAGTCTTTGCCCCTTGTCTTGGGCAGTATCCATTGTCCAGGACAAAGCCTGGACTTTTAACTCTCTTAACAACGTTTCCTTCAGACTGCTTAAAAATCATCATTCTTTTTTTGATAATTCAGAAATTATCAGTCTTTTGTTTGATTGTTTACCCTTCATAACTTCTTGGTGTTAAATTTTACTTCAGACAACTAGCAGAGTACTGAAAACTTAAATGTGTTTCCCTCGATACAAAAGAAATATATTAAGGGATGGTTGTTATGGCACTAAAGCCCTCAACTATAATTACTTGTTTTCTCCATGAAGTGGCAGCTCCTCTATAGCACTTAGGGAAGAGTTCCTCAAGTGGTGTGGTACATCTCATACATGTCCCTCTTCAAATGGATGAAAATAATTCACTTAGATATGAGTTATGTTACAAATGTTAACCTTTCTGGACCTCAGATGATCTAAGTATTGGCTTAGACTATTCTTTATAGTCAGCCTTCCGTGCCTTAGCATCACATTTATGAAAGAGAGATCATTCTTCCTTTCAGTTGTCTTAATTTTTTGTCTGTATAGATTGCAGAGCAGACTTTGTTGCCATATGCTTGCGATCAAGGCATCAAAGCACTCCTGCAAATAATATTTAGCTGGTCTGGTTTTCCTCCATCAAACACTGAGATGCAGCTATCTCAGAGGAAAACAAATGTTTTTGTCAGTGGGCCCTCCCGACTGTGTGGCACTGCTGTTGAGTGCTCAACAGCTGCTGTGCTTCAACCCAGAAACGGCTGATGCTTGAAGAAAGTGAGCCTTTTAGCTGCCTATAAAGAAAATAAGGCTTTGGAATGCTTTAGAGGAGCAGCTGTATGGAAATGTAAGCTGTTATTTTCTCATCATTCCCTCCTGCCTATGATACAGCACTCCAAACCTGCCTCTGAATATTTACCAGTGACTGTTTACACTAATATGCACAGACACGTATATTCTAGAGAGTACCTTGATTTGATAAGGAAAGAAACATGCATTTACTTTGTTTTTTAAGAAATTGGTGAGCAGTCAGGTGATTTACAGGTTGTGTTGCTGCTGAAGTTGTCTATTGAAGCACTAACTTCAAGGACCAAATCATTTGCTAGACAGATTTAGCAGCAGCAGGAGTTAAGTGCCTGACATAAAGTTGAGTGCACTTAATGTTCCAAAACAGTAATTAAATGAATGGAAAAGGAGGAGAAAAATGGGTCATTTAATATCAATGTTAAGCTTCACATGTAATGTGAAGTTTTGTTATACTTGACAAATCTGCTCTGAAAATTTTTTTTTGCTGCAAAATTGGAAAAATTAGAGTAAAGCTTTTGGGTTATTTAGAGAGATACTGATTTAGCATAGTACTTTAAATTGTTATGTTTTTTTCTTTAACATATCAACTTCCTAGATCTCAATTTGTTCTAAAATACAGCACTCAGCTTGTTAAAAATTAAAATTATTAGCACAATATCAAATGATGTCCCTCATTAGCATTAAAACTTCTGTTGCAAATCTCAAAAGAAGCTTTATCAGGTCTTCTGAGGCAACTGCTTGGAATGTCAGTATTCTTTCTCTTCACATTAACTCTTCAGGAAGATTTCTGCTCTGATTCTAGAATCTCAATGATTTCCTTACATTTTCTATTCTATAGGTTCTGGAAATGTGAATCTGTAAATTCATTTATTCTTTGCATGTTTACTTTTTTGCAAGCAGAATTAGTATGTACACTTTAATGAGATTTTGGGACAAAAAATATTGTTCCCCAGAAGCTTGACCACGTGTATACACTTTCCAAATGTAAGAAATCTAACAATTCTGAGTTTACTCGGAAGCCAAATAAATACTGTTTTGTGTGGAATTGATGAATGATTGCTATTCAGGATGTTCAAACTACACTGCATCCACTTACTCAGAACCTGACACTTTGAATGACTGCTTTGGACATGAAAAGTTATTTTTCAGATGACTCTAGAATACAATCCATGTTTATTATCATTTGTACTGGGTATAATTGGGCCAGTATTCAGTATTGGGCCATATTTGCTTTACAAGGGTTTGTTTAAATAAATAGCAAGAAGTTATGCATTGTATTTAGTGTGTCAGAAATGATGAAAACTAATACACTGATGGATGCAGCCTTTCAAGTCAGGATAGACCCGTTATGATGTTTCTAGTCTTTGAACAGATTGAGCCTTTACTAACTCCAAGTTTTTCTGGAAGACACTCTGAAGGTCCTTAGCACCACTCATCTCTTAGTTGATTATTAGATGTAATTTTTAAAGGGAGTGGAAAGCCATAGGCATTAGTGGTTACGCGATTGCTACTTTTCAGTGGAATGGATGTACCTCCTAGTTCCCTGGTGGATGGAGGATACCATGCCTATTTTGACCTTTACTCCCACAGATATTGGCATGTGTGCAAAAGTTGAGTTACCTTATAGTCTCTTCTGGAATGAATGTTGTCTTTAGGAACTCCACAAAGTATTGGGGGATTTTGTTTAGATGCTACAGATTGAAGGGTTCATTCCAATTCCTGTTCTAAAGCTAGTTGAACTAGCCCAAATTAATTTAGGGGAAAATACTTTGCTAAATATGTTAGAATTTATGAGAAAAAAAGTAAATAGTTTTAAGGAATGTTGGAAAATAGGGAAATAGCTGGCTGATAGATGTGAAGTCTGTTATAATTTTGACTGCTGGTGCAGGGAGGAAGGAAGGAAAGAGTTCAAATACATTATTTTAAATTAAATACATTATTACATCCATGAATAGACATTAAATATTTTTATGGTTCAAGTGTGCTTACAATGTATATATTTGCATATAACTCTGTATCTTTTAATTTGGCCTCAATGTTACCAACTTGCTAAATAAATTGATGTATTTCCTTACTCTTCACTGCTGAAAGTCATTGAAACATTATTGAAATAGAGTATCATGGTGAATATGACAAGGAGGGAGACAAGGTGCTTGTGTGTATGTCTCACATTCACCACGGGAAGGAAACCATTAGAACCGTAATTCTCTGGCATAAATGTGTGTACCTGTATCTGAAGATTGGTCACATGTTTAATTCTGACATTCATTTAAAGTAATTTAAGAGGGATTTTTGTATTTATTTTACAGTATACGATGATACAAACCACTGGCTATGCAGACAAATGAAGTTATAATGGTGATATTCAAGCTCCTCTACAGTATAGCTATTATGTAATATATACCTTATATGTAACACTTCTAGTTTCATTGAAATTACTGTTTTGTTGTTGTTTAGGTATTATTGATGAAGCTGAAACATTACTGGAAATCTTATGATATGCATTAAAGAAAAGAGAAAAAGTTTTGGGGTCATCTCTTGAAAGATAATTGAGCTCCATATTCTTATATTTGCTGAACCATAGTGTGCAGTGCTCTTTTGAAATTAAGAGTTGAGGAGGGTAGCAGGAATAGGAGACTTTTTTAGGTGAAACTGGGACATATTTAGGAATAAGAAAGTTGACCCTTCCTTCTGCTTTTATGTTGCTAATGTGATTCAGCTCCAAATCAGTTCTAATTTGATATGTTTTGCACCAAAGGAGTGTATCTAGATATCAGGACAGATTGTGTTGTGCACTGTGATGGTCTGCAAGGTTTATCTTAGAGGCTCTACACATTTAAAGCAGCAGCAAAGTGGGTACTATGAAAAGATTCCCACCCCTCTCTTTTTACCTGTTTACCTTTTAAACCTTGTCTTGAAAAATTTCTATAGCAGGAGACTTGCCAGGCTTTATCTCTTTGTATGAAACAGGAGATGGTGTAGTCATCCTCCAGAGAGGAGAATTCTATGTGTGGAATTGCAAACCTTGCAAAGTCAGTTCTTTTAAATGTTGCTCCCTACAAAGAGCTTTATGTTCATACCTGACACATGATTGAGTCCCCTAGGGGGCTACAGACTACAAGAAGACCCATCTAACTTGAATGGTTTCTTTCTTCTCTCTCTGGCACTATTCCTTGACCTTCTCAATTCTTCCCCATACAGCATTCATTGTCTCTTTAAAAGCATGGCATTTTGCTGACTTTAGATGACACTTCAAAGCACTTAGAAAGAGTGGTTCTAGTCATAGCTAAAGGATACTTTTGACTGCATTTCAGCTGTGATGCATAGTCCTCTTTTGCTTATTGTTTAATAACTCTTGAAGCTTATTGTAGTTTAAAATGTATGTCAATTTTGGTGTAAAAAATGAGATTACGTATTTTTTCACTTTCTGGTTGTACTAGTTTGAAAACAAACCAGTGGGAGGCACCAAGTCAGAATAACAATTTAATGGGGAAATTAAAGAAAAGAAAAAAAAAAAGCCTAAAAGAAAACACTGGTTCAAACTGACAGAGTCAAGATACAACCTGAGTCCCTGTTAGGGTGGTGGCAGTCTGGTAGAATGGTGGCTGCAGTCCTCTGAAGTGCTGATCCTGTAGAAAAAATGGTCTGCTCTTCCTCAGAAGGTCCAGTGGTGGCTCTGTAGCTCCTGTCCTCTGGAAATCCAGTGGGAAGGGTTGTCTCTGGTGTTCAGCAGCTCAGTTTATATCCACGATGGGATGCTTGGTTCCTCCCTCTGGGTGGAGCATCTCACAATGGGGTAATGAGTCATGAGGCCAAGTGTTGATTAGGCTCATTAACAGAAGATAGTCCAGAGGGAGTTATCTCTGAGTCATGTGGCAGGACAATGATGGGCCATTAATAGAAAGATAGTCTGGGGGGAGGAGGTGAGGAAACACTGCCCCACCTGATTTCAACAGGTCCTGAGGATGGTAATAGAATACACTGCAACCCAGGACACTGGTCTTAAATTCTTATGAGCTTTTCTGTGTAATTTGTGTGATTGTTGGTGGATGTGTAGGAGGATAATCCTGTAGTCACTAACATTCATGCATGCCCAGTGGTAGCAGCCAAGTCAGTTTTGTAGACAGGATAAGCTGTCCTTCATATGCTTTAGAGGACTTCGCTTATGTATGTTTCTTTGGTGTTAATGAGACCTATATTTGGAAGTGGAAAAAAAACACATAACAAAACAATGCTCAGCTATTATATCTTAGAATATAGCTTAGGTGATTAACCATTTTTAAATCCACAGCAATAATTTCTAATTGGAAGTAAATTACTGTGAATTAACTTTGATATAGCAGAAGCCTTGAACTTTTCAGTATAATATTGCCTGTGGCTAGTTTAACAGTTGTTTTTTTTAAAAAAACCTCTCTGCATCTAATGTAGACAGAGTAATATTTCTGAAACGTGGCTTTTTGGCTTTTGTATGAGAACATGCATTGCTGTCAGGTTATACATCCAGGTACCCCAAACACAAGTGACTATGGATACTAGTCCAAGGATCATCACTAAAATGCTTTAGAATCTCCTCACTGAAGCATTGTTCCTGCTTACAGACAACTTGCTCTCAGAGATGTCTCTTACTTTTATAAGTATTACTCGAAAAATCTTGCTAAAAGGGTCATGAATATCTTGATCTTTTCCAAAGGTGTTTGCATAAAACTCTCCTATAGAAAATATTATTATGCTTGTGGCAGTTTGTCTTCGACAGATAGTGAATATTAATTCACAATATTGTTTAATGAACTTTTTTTTCTATTGGATTTTCTAATTAATTGGAGATTGTCCACCTGATGTGACTAAGCCTTCCAGTCTTTCCTTGTTTTTTGCTGGAGGTAAAGCGGAGGAAGCAAAGCAAATGAACCATACTGCTGGAAATGCTCTGGCAGTTGACGTTGGGCAATAAGTGCACCATGCAACTCCTTGTTTTACAAGAATCTTCCAGCTCTCCTACATACAGCATGAAAACACAGTTGCTGTGTTACAAAGTTGATCACTCCTTGACGATAAACCCTCCAGGAGCCTATGCCAGATACCTGCTGCTTTGCAGGGAGCATCTGGCGGTAGCAAGTGGAAAAGTTGCTGCTGTGTCCCTCATGGTTTTGAACATCTCCTTTTGAACAGTCCAGCAGTAGTAGCTGATATAGATGGATTAAGATTATTGCTACATTTAATATTGTCTAGCAGCAGTATTTTAGGGAGCCTTGTATGTCAGGACTGTCTCTGACAGGGTAAAGAAGAAAGGCCATAGGGGACAGCATGAGCATTGTCTCCAGCTGTCCAGATCATACATTATTGTTTAACCAATTAAAACCAATCCATCTAAGGTCAGCTTACCCCTCTCAGTTATTACAAAGGTATATTAATTCAATCCTGTTACCTTTTGTCTTTAAGAAATTCTAAATCTGCAACTGTGACTTGCTTTTCTGACATTTTCATCTGTTTTTGTGACCAATGGAGAATTTTTTCTCTTGAATTCTCAGTTACTCAGACATTTGATCAAATAAATAGTGGAGAATAAGTTGAAATGAGAGATGTTTTAGATCATTGACCCAGGGACACAAACCGAATACTAATGGCTGTGCTAGGCAGTGACAAAGCCGGGTTTTCTATATGAGAAAATCCTTATCATTTTTGAAGAACTAAGGGGTCTCAGAGCAGCTTTTTGTCTAAGATTCAAAAGTAGAAATATGTGGCAAGGGTGGATAAATAAGGAAAACAACATGTACATTTTCTTAACATGCATGAACAGAACATTCTTTCAATCTAAGCACAAATGCTGCCTAATCTGGCTCATCTTTGTTTGCCTCCAAATTTGCAAACCACAGGTTGCAGAGGACCTTGTTAACCGGTTACACCTCAATGCCCATGCTGACAAACTGGTGAGAACGTACAGTGCTGGCACAAAGAGGAAGCTCTCTACTGCTGTGGCTTTAGTTGGTAAACCCCAGATACTTTTACTGGTGAGTAAAAGTAATATTGTGGTTATGATAAATGGGCTATGTTGAATTTTGTTGTCTTGTATGTTGCTCTAAAGAAAATCAGGTCGTTTCCTGATCAGACACGGAGTAATTGATACACAGATGAACAACTGTCCTCTTTGTTCTGTTATATGAATGGCTTTAATTTTATTCTCCAGTGCTCACAAAAATAGAAAGTGAAATCGGTTTTTTTTCCTTTTTTTTTTAATTCCTTGGAGCAACTGGGTGAGCAGGAAAAAAAAAGCCCTAGACACAAATAAAATTGCAGCATTCCTTGGTCCAAATACGTGTTTAATTGACCCATGCTGTTTCAAGATACTCCTAATTCTTGCTGGGTTGTGTTTATTTCATAAATCTGTCTAGTTCATACAGTTTGTTTCATTCACACAATCAAGTAATACTTATGACTTATATTAATTTTAATAACTTATCCCAGGTCATTTTGGTTCTTGCATGCTACTGCCCATTTAGGTCTGAAACTGGCCACTCCAGTGTAAACAATGCCTTTTGTACTGAAGATCGGGGACCTACAAAGCTTTGAGAACTGCATCGTTACATCACTACATGCTCGTTTGTACCACTGCCTATTGTTTCACTAGAGAATATTGAGCACCACTTTCTTAAAACATGGCTGGGAAGAGCTAAAAAAGTTCAATAGTGCAACAAACCTTTCAAAACAGTCAGGGGTAGGAAAGCTGCTCCTCAGAGTTGAGGAGGAAACCAGGGTTTCCAGGAAGAGATCACAGGCTAAGTTGAACCAGATAAAATTGTTGTTCTCTGGGGTTCATGTTTCAGAAGATTAGACACATTTTGCTGCTTCTGACTGCCTACCATTGCCTCACTTCTAAGCTGAAATATTTTATTTGCATTTTATGCTTTAACTGACCCTGGTTCAGCTCGTAAAAGGAGGAGATAATCTTAAATCAGTGCTTTTTCCTGATCTTAGGAAATGCTCCAACTGTCTTTATGACAGCGTACTATTGCAAGTATCCATTTCAGCCTACTTCTTGCTGCAGGGCACAGACTGTTGCATATAAAATGAAAAGAGGAAAGAAAGATATCTAAACATGTCAAATTCTTTAAAACATTTGCTGACTTTAGAAAGCTAGGAGATTTTAAAGGAGTTTTTCAGTATTTTAAAAGGAGCTTTTTCTATTATTGTTTTATCTTAAAGCAAAGACACCAACATAAACTACTGAATCTGCTTCTAATTGCATCCAGAATCATAGCCGTTAATTTGAGCAACATTGTGGGTTGCTTTAGGTTTATTGCTTTTTATGTTTTCTTAGCAATCTACAGATAGTGGGAGACTGAACTGAATTTTTTCACCTCTGACATTACTAAAATTAGCTTCAAACTGGATTTTTTGTTTGCGTTGTTTCTTGAAAACTTTGCTTCCAGGTTTTGGCTGGGATTCCTTGGTGAAAATACTTTGGTCAAGGCCATACCACTCTAACAGGTGCTGACATCCCATGGAATTCCACTGGATAAAAAAGCAACTGGAAGAATTTCCTTCTTCCTAGTTTCATGGTGACAGAGACTGGATTTGTCAATCAGATATCATTCCTTTTGCCTCCATGAGCGAATGAAGTAAAAATTTGGTTTAATGAGGAAAGGAGGAATAGATAGGAAGGGGAAATGTAGATTTTGTAGCAGCACATCTTTCTCCATGAAAGCCATCCGAGTGGGAAATGGGTTTGCCAGATGGTTTGCACTAACTGAATTAATGTTATTTAATCCTATGAATTCTCTCCACCGTGGGTGAAAATTCCTCTTTAAAGAGTGTGGGAGTAACTGCTAGAGGATGTCAAATCCAAACCTCTTATCAAACACCTGGATATGGGATGGGCACTGTAGGCATCTGGGAGCTATAGGACTTCTCCCGTTGTTTGTGCTCATGGCAGATGTGTATGCAGATCAGAAACAGTCACTGAACCCTTCCAGAAGTGAGAAAAACCACTTGCAAGTCTCTCTTATCAAAAAGAGCATGTTTATATAATTAAACATATATATATATTATATATAAAATTTATAAGTATAATAAGCATTTATAAATACACATAGATTTATATTTTGTTTATATTTAAACACTGTTTATGTATAATGCTTCTTTACTAAAATGTGCCTTCCATAAATTTAGACATTGAACTGTATGTGTTAAAGCAAAACAGTGGTCAGGGTGTCACTTAAGTTACCTTCTGAAAATGTAATATTTAAAGAGAAAAATATATGATTTTCTTGTGAATTGTGTAAATTCTTCATGCTGGGGAGAAGCTGTGGTATGCTTTTCCATGCTGCTGTGTCATTTTCATTTTTCCTGTAGGATGAGCCCAGCTCTGGGATGGATCCCTGCTCTAAACGCTACCTTTGGAAAACCATCCTGAAGGAAGTTCAGGATGGCTGTGCAGCTGTGCTGACATCCCACAGGTAAGACCCTTATCCCAGCAGCCAGTGTATTCCTGTCCTGCAGAAGAGTATATTCTGAAGACATGCTCACTCTGCTGTGAAATACAGAATAAGTCTCAACATTTTATGGTAATTCCTTCCTATCCATGAAAAGAAACCTGTTTAAATCCCAAATATTTTTCATATTTAATTTTTAAAGAATAGAATGTTGCTCAAGGGGCCTCAGGCACAGAAAAGATGATGTTATTGATTCTTCTTTTTCTGTGCTTTTTTTACTCAGTGTTGTAGTGTCTCTTCTTGCTTGGCACATCAGGTTACCTTTTTGCAGCTGCCCACCTTAAAAATCCTTACAATAGGAGGGGTGAGTGAAAAACCTTCTGATTTTATTAAGTTTCTGCTTTGCATCAGTGTATGAAAAGAGTAAGCCATGGCATCCTGAAGATGGATTCATAGCTATTCACTTATGCACCACTGGAAATGGTAGGAGGGACCCCATCCTCTTAGAAGAGTCCATCTACATTAAATGTCTTGTCAGTTCTCTGATATGGTCACTGGTATATTGATTTAATGGAGGAAACATCAATACTGTTTTGTAACATCTATAGTGAAGTGGAATTAATTAAATGTTCCCTTAGGTAGTATGTATATATATAGTATGTATAATTATATATAAATATATATAAATATATACATATCTGTCTTTAAATGAGGGAGAGATCATGCAAACATGTCCATAGAGGAAAAAACTTAAAAATCAAAACAGCAATGAAACATTTAGCCAAATGAGATTTGAAGTATAGACTAATTAATAAAGAAATGCAGCCAAACTTCTCTCAATGTTTTCTATTTTCAATATTTTTAGATATTCTTAAAATGTATTTGTTGTCCAAGTCCATTATTGATGGAAAAATGCTCCAAAAAGTTTCTAGTATTTTACTTATGGAAGCTGAATTTTGAAAATCAGGTACCCATGTTGGATAGCCAAGTGCTTACCAGCACACTCATTTAGGGAACATGGGTTATGCATTGTGAATTCAGCTCAGTGATTTTCAGGAAACAGTATGCTTTGACTTTTCAGTCCAGATTAAGAACCTTTAGTTGTCAAACACCAGCTAAACAGAAGAGACCTGTGGTCTCATTACCAATATGCTGTAAACAAACAAACAAACAAAGTCCCTCAAATTGTACTAACTACACATTTAGCTCTACAAATGAATGACTTGAAGCAGACATAAGTACAGTGATACTGTTCACATTGTTGTGCCAGGGTGAAGAAAGGAGAAATTATTTTATACTATTTATGCAATTTTCTGAAGGCCATTGTGGCTTTATTTGAGATGAGTTACTTGTATAAGTACAGGAATTTTACATATGAAGTGAACATTCATACATGTCAGCAAACACATGTGTAAGGTATAGAGATGCTTTGCTGTGTAAAAATCAGGTTTTGAGAACTGTTTACTTAATTTTCAGAGACAATTTTTTACTTACATTTCAGAGACAAAACTTCTGTTTTAGCAGGGGAGGAGTGAGGCTTTATCCACCGTCCCTAGGGCAGTAAATTTGTGTAATATTGCCACAGCTGTGGAGTGTTGTGCCAAGGGGAGCATTAGGAGTTACTCAGTGAATTTCCTGATTTGTGGGAAGATGTGTTAGCTCTCTCCCTGTCTCTCTCAGACATAGCAGTTTGGCAGTTCTCACCACAGCCCTGTCACATTATAAGGAAATTGTTCCTAGGGGTGTACTTAATTGCCAATGCTTGTTCAGTCAAAGCACTTCGGTTTGGACTGGCCCATGGCTGAGGCACACAAGACATCTCTTCTTTAGCTGTCTCAGAAGGGTTGGGGAGGGCACACAGTGAATTGTAGGAGCATAAAACATCTTTGACTCCTCTTTGAGATGGTGGGTACATCCTGACTGCTTCCCTATGTCTAAAGTGCTTCTTTGAAAGAGTTGCTCACACAATTCTGCATAATATGTAGGGTAGAAGCCCATCTTCCATAAGCTTTATAAATCAAAGCTATTATTTATCATCTGAAGCAGTCACATCTAGGAGGACCCTGCTTTTCTATTCAGCTGCATTTCCATGTCCTAAATTTTCTTTGGATTGTAGTGCTTTGGATCTTCTTCTATCCTGCAATCAGGCTGAGGGTAACTCTTTTTCATGGGTATGTACTGTGCAAAAGGCAAGCTGAGCAAGCTTACTTCATTCTTCTCCCTTTATCCTTTAGCTCAGAATAATCATAAACAGGATTAAGGAGTTCATGTGTTCATGGCTCACTCAGTGTCATTCCTGAGACTGTTTATGAAACATTTGCCTGTGGTAATGATACCTTTATATTTTGACCAGAATTGTCCAACTATTTATGGATGAAAAATATAAATAATGGTTTAAATCTGTCTTCTAGCTGGGGTAATAACTGTTGGTATATACTGACTAGGGTTACAACTTTGACTGTTATCTTTTAAAGTCAAAGGTTTTGTGTACCTGTTTTTGCAGCTGTCCAGATTCTTCTACTTTAACTAAAATTAGGTATAAACAATGTTCTCGGTTTTCACTACTAATTATTTTTTTTCCCCCCTCAATTTATTTTTCAGCATGGAAGAATGTGAAGCTCTCTGCACAAGGCTTGCTATTATGGTCAATGGAGCTTTCAAGTGTCTTGGTTCTCCCCAGCACATTAAAAACAGGTATTGTACATCGACATCAAATCTTCTGCATCTACATCCATTCTAAGAGCTGGCTAGATGCTTTAGTAGTGCTAAGTCATAAGGACTTATGACTGCTAAGAACATCTTCTTTTTCCTGCCATAACTGAAGTTGAAAAAGAGCCAATTAGGATAAGTTAGCAAGCTAAAATGACATGTGACATTGCTAAAATGCTTTGTAATCGGCAATGGTAATTGAAAGAGACAGATCTGCATCTAAAATGAAACACTTCTGCACGTAACCTAAGGAATACATTGTGAGAATTCAACATGGTGATGAAATACAATTTGGCTCCGTCTGAGGATTTTTCATAACAGGAAGAAGCATTTTTAACAGGTCAGCAGCCAGTAAGAACATCTATTTTGAACTTTCTCTACTTCCTACCAAATTCACTGACAATTGCAGATATTTATGCTGTTTTCTGCATCCTTTTCCTGGTGTGCATAAGCCTCTTTTCTGTTTGAACTCTGCTCATGAGTTAATTGAATTCCTATTAATGAGGATGTTTAATTCAGAGGATAGACTTAAACCACGATAAAGGAAAGAGGATGAGAAGCTGAGGGGAAAGTTGCTGCAACTTATAGCTAGACATTTACATTTAGTTGTAAATGTAATTATTAGGACATGCAGACAGTCGGCTCTGTAAGATGATACAGCTCATTTGCAAGCAGCAAAGCTACACTGCTTTATACTAGCTCAGCACTTAGTTCTTGTAAGTGCAGATGCAGTTGACATTGGAAACAAGCTCTACAGAAATGCTTTGGAATTGCTGCCTGCCATGTTTATAAGGCAGAAGATATATGTCTCAGATAACTTCTTGTCCCTTGACAGTCCTTTTGGCTTTCTGCCCTTCCCTCTGTAGAACCATAGGTCCTTCCTTCACAGCTGCCTTAGCAAGATGGGCCTGACTCACACTAGCTCTCTCCTTCCAAGGTGTTTTCATGAAGACAAACTTTCAGCTAGACACACTACAATCTGGATGGTGAAAAAACATTGATGTCTGCATCTGTATTTCTGATGGTTCTGTGTGATTGTAGCCTTCTATTCATGTTTGCACACCTTTCAGAGCATACTTGCCTCAGTTTCTGGAGGCATGAGAAGTCAATTGATCTTCAGCAGTTTCTGCTTCTTTTGTATCTAGGTCTTTGCCTTTGCCATCCTGTCTCGTCCCAAATTTCATAGCATAGAATAGCCTGTTGTCTCACTGGCTGGAGTAGATTAGTGAATGTGAAGGCATCCTTTACTTCTTTTGTATGAGAAACAGCTGTATGTAGAGGACAGTGCAGATCTTGCACAGGTGAAAATGCTTTTTGAAGATGTGTGTCCCCCCAGTAAGGAAAAAATAGTATTACTTAGGCACTTCAGTTGGGTGTATAAAGTTAGCTGGGATAAATGTTTCTTCCCTTTTTATATTTCAGATCCTCTGGAGTGAGTACATGTCTCTGTCTTCTCAGCTTCACCTTGAGAGGGCAAAATCAGACAGTCCACAAAGGCTACCTTCCCCTTTATCTTCTCAGTGACTTTCATTGTTTTGCAACTTCTGATGTTTCCTTTAGCAGCCTCTTTTCATCTTCCCTCTTACGGAAACAAGACATCAAAAGCATACTCACAAGTATGCACCATATTCATATAAACGAGGCAGTTATTTCTCAGTTTGCTGCACTGCCTCTGTAGACAAACCTCTTTCAGATCACAGTTAGCAAATCAGTGCAGAAGTACCATGCTGGAAGTGTCTTCATATTACTTCTTATTGATATACAACCAGCACTATTACTACTATTGAGATAATCACAGATCAACCATTCTGGAATCAAGGCTGTATGAGTGCCTCTTTTAAATTCTCTAAAGCAAAGCCATAATAAGAATATTTGTCAATCATATTCATAGCGGTTTTTTAAAAATCATTGTAACTTCGTAAAAAGCACACCTTCTCTATATTAAGAATATTTCATACTTTCTGCAGGTTTGTGTTCCATGGCAGTTCTTGAATGTATGTCCATCAGTGAAATTCACATGGGAAAATTATGTGCACTGGAGATCAATATTGCTGAGAATTTCTACACAAACCATGCAGCTCAAGCTCCACAAGGATTTTTCATTTAAAGGCAGGACTAAAATCCCTTTAACTCCTAGCTTATTGATTGATTTGCTCTCCAAATTTTCCACACTAACTGTTCAGGAACCTACTGAATTTTTTTGAAACTTTAGAACCCTTTATTAAGAAGAAATAGTCATGAGCTTTATCAAAGGATTTAATTAAAGTCAGGCAGTTGTCTGAATTTTCTCTGACGGCCTGATAAGTTTTCTTGGCTGGCAAGAAAAAAACCACTGTAGACAGCAGTCTTAAAGTGTCATATACACACAGCTGTTAAAGCTTGCAGAAAAGACATTTCTGTGTTTTCTTTGGAAATCTTTTAACAAGTGCTGGGGAGAAGTCAAAGACTGTTCCTGTAGTCCTCTTATTTTGTTGCTTAGTCTAGCTTCCAAACTTCTCTCCAACACATGCCAATGTGATCCTTTATCATAAACCCCAGGTTATCACACATCTAACATGTAAAATAATTGTTAGGAGATTAAAAAAACTTTATACATTCTCTGTGATTAAAGTTCCAAACTTATTCGAAGACAATTTCCTGGTATGCTTCCATGTTACCATATGGAGGACTCCTGCATCTACATGAGATGGGGAAGGAGTAGAGAAGCAGAATTCCAAAGAATTAAGCTTTAAATTATTTTAAAATTTTCACTTTCTGCTCCACCTGTGAACATCCTGAAAAACTTCCTGGACTTGGAAGAGTATTGAGTGATTCCTTCCTTCCCATTTTCCTTCCCTCCCTATGATTTAATAGCCCTATCATTCCCATTGCCATACAGAGCAAAACACTGTTTCTTCTAAAGTGGTAGACTATAAGGATTAGTATATCTAAGTTGCTATTAGGAAATATCTACCTGCAGAAAAATGTTTTCCTTAACAGCCACCTCCATTGATATAAGCACCAGTCTTCTCCTAGTGTTTCAGTGTTTTCCTGCAATTAGCACTGTTTAGTATATTTGTCCCATGCACCACATCACCGTAAAAAACCCATCACATCTTACATTTTGTTTAAAAAAAATATTCCATGAAGCAATATAAGGAAAGCATAAAAAATCCTGATTTTGTTGCATCTGATTGCATTTAATTAGTGATACCCTAAAAATCTGGTTTTTTGGATGATCTTTTCTTCATGCTGTGTGTGAATGAATTAAGCTAGTAATATAAAAATTCATATTAACAGGGAAGAATGATACTAAAATAAATTAATGGGGTGATAGTTGTAGATTATCATGGTTTCTTAGATTCTACAGCTTGTTTTTTAAAAAATTGTTCTTACTTATAAGCAGCTCTTGATACCCTTTAGTCTGTTTTCAATTTGTTTCTACAAATCAAATTGAACAAATATTTTAAAAGCGACAACAAGTATCCTGATCTGGCTTTGAAAATTACAAGAAGAGAAATCTAACCTCTATATGAATACTTAAACCAAAGAAAACTTTCATGCAGCTTTTTTTTTAGTGAAAGAATAAATCCAGTACTGTAAGAAATAATAATAGAAGCATATTTTGATATTACAGGTGATTCTATTAGTATGTCTCAAGAATATTTTCCTCTTCTAAATGTAGGCACATATACTAAAATAACATTCTTTTTTCCCTTCTTGTTGAATTCTGTCTGTCTTGATGGAAGTCCTCAAAATTGTTTTGTTTCTTTATTCTTTAGTACCATTCCAGTCTATAGAGTCAAGATTATGATCATCTTTTTGATGGATATGTGATGAAGGTTTAATGGGTCTTCCTTGGAGCCGTGTTAAATTTGCTTCTTTGCAGTTGTGGGAAGTTCAAGAATTCAGCTCTTTCTCTCTGGCTATACTTTCAGCCCTTGGCAGATGTGAAAGATCATAATCCTGGACTGAGTACAGCTTTGTCAGATGGCAGGACAAAATTCTGCTATGAAGGGTATGGGTGAACTCCAGGAAGATGCTAATGTGAAACATAAAAGCTTCATAGGGATATAAAAAGTGATGCTGCTTCTAATGTGTGAGACTTGTTCCATTTTTCCAACCCTTCTGCAAGCCTGTTACGAAATGCTCATCCAAAAATATCTTCTTGCTACAAAAGTCTGTGTTTGGGTTTCTGCTCCCAGCTGCTGAACCTTGACTATATTTATATATGTTTAAACAGATTTAAAGTACCTGCAGATGTTTATCAGCAGAATAATAAGGGTAAGACTTCTTTAGAAAGGCTTTTTGTTGCAGGTGGCACATTTCTAAGTAATATCAAGAAATGTATTAGGTAGAAGAACAAACTGAAGGGCAATTTTCAAAAAGTTAACCTCTTAATTCTAGATGTAGTTTGTCTGAGATTGATGTGTTAACAGTTGTGCCTGTTAAAGCCTAATTTCAGACAGTTCCTGCCAACAGAGTCAATTATGCTAAATTGTGAATGGATTACATTTAAACGCTCTCTCCAGTATTCTCCATTATACCTAATGCTTTTTTAAAAAATGTTACAGAAGCATTTTCATGTTAGATGCAGCTGGCCAATTCTCTGGGAGCAACATTTTGAATATTATCCTTCATTCCAGGGCCATCTGGACAGACTTCTCATATCAGAAAAACCCATACCAATTTGTCAGGTGCTGGACGTCAAGTCGTTGCTCAGATTTTATCAGCAAGCCATCCGATTAAATTACCCAACAATTAATTCATTTGCTATAGCTGGGTTATAATGGAAAATATGTTGGCAGACTACTTATACTTTATCTTTTTTTTTTTAAAGGTTGATTGAGAATATTTTATTGCTTTCCTCAAACTCACACATGTAGATTTCTTAAATGGAAAAGAAATGATTAAAATTAAAGTCCTCATCAATATTTCAGCCTTCTGTGGACACAGTGTTACTAATTGAAATACTATCAATAAGTTTCTTACATGCTATAAGATATAGAAATTAATATAATTTTCACTCTTCTTGACTCGAAAACACCTTCCTCTTGTACATGAAAAATGTCTTTAGGCAGTGGATGTGTAATCATGTAATATAGCTATTCGTTTATCTTTCCAGAGGAAAGTTTGAAGAAAAGAGCTCTTAAAAAACACACAGATTGAGAGTTCAGAAATGAAAAATATCTTTTGACTCTCCTAAAACTTTGTGCAATATTTATTCAGCCCTACTGCACATGTGCATTAGAATGCTTATTTTGGTCATTTTGTACTACGTTTTCCACAGGATGCTGCATTGTATCTCTATACCTGTTCATTAAATCAGAAGCAGCTAATTAAGATTTCATATTCTCCTCTTTCACTAGTATGTGTTCTACTAGAAGTTTTTCAAACCTGTCCTTAAATACAGTATTATCAGCATTTATTGGAGCAGGGCTCAAAAACATCAACATCTTTGTTTTCCACAGCACTTCTTGGAAACTTAATTTGAAATAATTATTCCCTTTTTATAGATGAGTAACCAAAGACTGGTGCTAAAGTTAAAAGGGTTTGGGTAGTTTATCTGAGCACTTTATAACTAAATATTTTACATTTGTTCAGCATTGCATTTAAAGCAAAACTCCTGTTAACTTCAGCTGTAGCTGTGGGTGTTCCAGAAGGCACCGTGAATTCCTCTGGCCAACTGGAGCCATTTGTCTCCAGGTGGGCCCTGAACAAGACAGGAAAGCAATAAAGAAAGATGTGGTCTAAGTGAGTTACCACAGACCACACAGGTGTATGAGGATGAAAGGGTAAGATTCTGTTCCCCAGGGCATTTCCAGAGCTGGGAAGCACTTTCTTCCCTTTTTCTTTCCTTTTCTGATCAATCTGCTGTCTTATTTGCAATGTTTTCTAGGCATTGCAGTAAATAAAGGCATTTCTCTGAGCAGGTACATCCAGGGTATCTTGTAAGGCATTCATGATAGGGATTTCATGACAAGGTGTTATGTGATGATGTAATTAAAGTTTATTACATAAAGCTAGTATAACTGTGGTTTAAATTTTATTTTACATCTTGTCTACATTAAACACTTTTTAGCTTGAGATTTGACCTTGAGGTGTTGATAAAATCTTTTTAATAGATATTTTAGTGTGTAATACCCTGATTATTATGTTATTAAAGAACAGTACACCCAAACCCAGTCATAGAAACACAATGATAATGTTATTTACTCCTGCCTTTTTCACTGTTGAGTCCCAGAAGGTGCTTTTAGGAACAGTTTGGGTTCTTTGTAGGCTGTACCTTTGCACAGGGTTACAGCACTTCTGCTCCTGTTTCTCTGGGAATAAAATATATAAATAATGCAAGAATAAAAAATCCCTGATACTTGCCAGTATGTGCAGATAAACAACCTCAAATACAGAGAGATTTTGTGTGTGCACATGTATAAACAATTAACAAGATTTTTTCAGGGTTTCACCACATAGTTGGAAATCACACCTAAGAATTGACAAGCACACAGAGAGCAAGGCAAAGTTGTACCCTGCACTTCTCATAATCTGGGGCTGTCACTGTTATGAAAATTATATTGCTGAATACAGAAATTAACTTTAGATGGTTTGATATGAAAGCCTGGAGTGTGTGTGAACAAATAGTGCATGTACAATATACCTGAACGAGTGTTAGTCATCATTTTAATAACTGTTTTTGTGTTTCTATTGTTACCCTGGAAAAATCATGATGACTTAAAAAATAATGAAACAAACTCTATGAATACTACATGGAAGAGAAGTTTTATAATTTATTTATGTCTGTTTGTTTGCATCTAACCAAGTTTATCTGTTCAGCAATGCTGAGGTTCTGAATAAATGCAGAAGGAAATCACATTTTACAAGTGACAGGGTATTTGCATTTGACTTTAGCATTTTTTAAAAAAAAATCCCAAGTTCTTAAAAATTAATAACCTTTTCTCCTTCCTTGATATTGTCTTTGCTTGTTTCTTAATAGACAAAATAATTAAATACATTGTGTGATTTTTAAATGATCTTGAGTTGTGATGTCTTTGTTTTAATAATTTTATTTCAATTTTATTTTCTTTTTTCTTAAATGTTTTTCAAAGTGTTTTGTTTTCAATGTTGTTCAAGATTTGTTCTGTTTGTAAATTGTACTTGTGTCTAAGGCTGTGAGAGGAATGACCTGGATATGTATTCTGTGCTTCAGCAATTATACCGGCGTAACTAAGTTATCTTGCCTAGATGAGGCCTATTTCAGCTTAAATGATTCCATGATTCTTTTCACTTAGAGAAAGTAGAACTATATCTGGGTGCAAATGAATGTAAACCAAAGCAGAGGGATAAACAGCACAGTAGAAAATTATTCCCTCTCTTTGATTTATGGCATATATTCTAAAAGATGCAGTTCCTTGCAGACATTAAGTGCCAATGTTCTCTTTACTATTTTTATTTTGTTATCCAATAATGTCATTTTGAAGCAATCTTTTGATCAAACTAGTGCATACACAAAGTATGCACACTCTATTTCCATCAGTAAACTTTCTGGGAGCTGTAATTTTTTGATGTATATATATATATAGCACAACATTCTCCAGGAAATGTACTCTTTGATTAGTGGAAAAAGAAGTATATGGGTGATTAGATGCTTTTCTTATTCCTCAAAGTTTAGAAAATGAGGCCAAGTTCTTCATTTCCTGAGGTTACATTCAGCAAATTTTACTGAGGGGAGAGAAGAGTTGGTAAATAGGGTTTGGGAAGAGTGTGATTTGATGAGCTGTTTATTCTGGACCTGCTGTTACTTGAAACAGTGATTTCAAGGTTTGGTTTAGTTGATTTGTAGACAAGCAAACTCCTAAGGCTTTTAAATGAAAACACAGTTGTTGTTTTGCCTTTTTTTTTTTTTTTTTAAGCAAATAAAAGTCTGCTGATAGTGTACTTTCTTTTTCATTCTTCACATAAAACAGGTTTTCATGAGTCAAGCTTAAAAATCTCATTGGGTTAATTCCTCTAGGGACTCCTTGTGACCACGTGCAGGCTCAGCTGTGTTTCACAAGGACAAGACTCTTGTCTCCATTCAAACCTCTGAACCAGGACCTCCAAGGAATGGGCAGAAGGGAACACTGAGAAGCTGCTCTGCCCCAAGTGCCAACTCCTCTCCTTGATATTCATGAGAATTTTCAGCCTTTGGGCCACTAAATCCACTTCCATTGCCATTGCAAGTTTAAAAGAGCACCAGGAAAGCATGCAGGGGACTTTCTCATCAGTATAGATTTGGTTACACTTTATTCCAGTGTGTGACTGGAGCTTGTGTAGACACATATCTGAAGTCGATTTACATAATCTATTTTTTGCTGCTGGCTGTGGGGCTGCAAAACCTTTCTGAGAACTGAGGAGCCATTTGTGTTATTCACCCAGGCTGACCTCCTCTTGGTGATATTTATACAAAAAGAAACCTGAGGTCAGATCAAACACCTGTTAGTACAATATTCTCTCTCTGAAAGTGGTCAAGAGGGAAAAGTACAAGAACAATATAGGCACATGAAGTTACTTTACTACATTACTTAACCACCTTCAGCAGTTTCTTTTTTAGAGGCTTCCTAAGTCAGAGGTGATTTTAGTGGATCTCCACCATGAGTTTTTCTGGTCTCTTATTCAACTCATGTCAAGTTCTGACATTTAGCACATCCCATGTCAATGAGTTGTACAGTTTTCCTACATATTGTCAGGAAGACTTGGCATTGCATTTCCTATAGTTTAACTCAATGTCCCCTGCTCTTGCATGAGAAACACGAGTGAAGAATTATTTCTTACTTACATTGCTTAGTCATGATTCTGAGCTCCCTGAAAATACCCTTCAACCACCTCATCGTCTTTCTTTCATGATGAAAAGTTTAGGCTATTTAGTAATTCCTGGTATGGAAATATTTCCATTCCTTTTGCTCCCCTGTTATCTGACCTGCTCAGATACCTTGAGAACCTGTGCAAATTAAAAGTGTGGAGTTCTTGTAGTTCTTGCTAAGCTCCTGCTTCTGCAGCTGATGCTGTTGTTAAATAGTCAAGTTAATTTGTTTACAGTCAGTTTGGGAATTTATATTTTATTTTTAGACTCATGATGGCATTTTAACAGAAAACACTCAATAAGTTATACTCCCAGAACGACTAATGAGGTGAAAGTGAAGTGTGAACTACTAGTTTGACTGAGGAAGGATAGAAAGAAGAAAAAGATTTTATTCTGTCAGAATATGTGGTTTTGTGTGTTTGTTTATACACAGATAAAAATTCAGGTGTTGTTAAAGTTATAGGGCAGTGCAAAATACGTTCTCTGTTGAATAGCTTTGAAGAGATGAAGATTGTTTTGCAGCAGATGGCTGCTGAATGAGTGTGCTGGCTCAACTTAGGCCATTCTAATGATAATGTCTTCCTCTTTAGGTCTTGAACTATCAGGTGCTAAAGGTTTGATCCTAACAGTGCTAATCAAACCAGATTGTGCTTTTCTTTGTAATTCCACTTTGGGTTTCTGAATTAATTATATTGGCTGAATCAGACAGGAAAACAAAGTGAAAAAATGGTCAACTCAATTTCCATTGCCTCAGTGCACTGCTGAAAGCAGCTTGCTGATTATAGCATGGGGAAATGTTTATTGCTGATCAGCTTACTCTATATGGGGAGCTCTTGTACTAAAATGAATTATAAAATCAAGGTATAAAAGCATCATAATTTGACTAGCCAAAAGAAGAAAATCTTTTAAAGCTTTTTATTGGTGCCATGCTGGTGTTTATGCCACTCACAGTTTAGAACTAAACCAAAGTTGCACAGACTCCTCTGTCTTTGCTAATCAGAATTTTGATTCATTTTCTTTGGAAACTTCATTGCATACAGCAATTTCATTTTATGAGACTGTTGAATGTCTCCATAAGCCAGCATTTTTCAGACTGTAATTCAATGGTCGTTGTATAGAAATGCCAAAAAACTGATCAGAATCAATGATCTCTTGTAAAATGTTGCCTCAGGTTAGCTGTCAACTAAATTGAATACCCTTGTTAACTATATCCATCTTTGTAACAACTTTTTTTATTGTCACATGTATTTTTTTCAGGGATGATGCTATGCATTTAAAACATTTAATTAGAGATCTATTTAAGTATCAGTAAATCATTGCAAAGCAAATCTGCCAGACTCTGCTTTGGATTCCACCTAATTCTAGATCTCTTTGGTGTATCAGCACTGTTCATTTGTCAGGCTACACTGTCCAGTAAATATTTAGTACCCTGCAGTCTGGACTCAATACAATTTAGTTCATGAAACATCCTTCAGGAGCCAACAGATAGGACACTGCATCAGGATGTTTCTTACTCCATTTGAAGCAGTTCAGTGGTTGCATTTGACTACAATAAGAAATAAGCCAAAACCCAACCAAAGAAAAAAACCCAACAACAAAAAAAACAACCCACAAAAAAACCCACAAACCAACCAAAGGCTAAAAAACTCTACACCCATTTATCTGTAATAGGGCTTTTCATTTTTATGCAGAAGCTGCCACTGTTTTATGCTACACAAAAAATTGGGATTTTCTTTGAGATCCTTGGAAATTGTATTTTGAATTCATGTGAAATTCTCAATAAAATAAAACTGCAGTCTATTTTTTTTCATTGTGGAAACTTGCAGTGCTCTTAAATAAATCCAGACTATTCCCTTATAACAACAGAGGTTCTGACCCAATGCAAAATAAAAGTTAAAGCCCTTACATTGCTTATAGGTGAGAAACATGTGGTGTTTCATGTGGAATATTTTGCTGGGAGTCACTTATGCACTGGTTTAACTGGGCATATATCTCAAAATAGTTCTTTCTATCTTTTATTACCTTTTGATTGATAATCTGTAGACATTCTTTTATGTATTGGAATAGGGCAACATTGTAGAGTGTGCTGTGATATATCCTCTGCTTTGATGACATGAAAATGTGCCTCTCACCAGTCAGACCCAATTAACCCAGCTGCTGCCCTGAATCATGAGTTGTACACAGGAAAGACACAGTAGAGGAGGGTTTTGGCACAAGGGTGTATTACAGAGGTAATCATTAGGAACCAAACCACTGGACTAAAAGATTTGGCAATGAGTGATTGAGACACTGGAGAATGAAGAAAAGGGAGTTATGCTGGAATGAAGGATGTGGGAGTGGTGGTCAGTGGGAAGACAGAGGAAGTGACAGGTTTCTGGGGGGACATGGGCAGTGCTGCCCAAGCTCCCTGTCCCCCATTCAGCTCTGCCTTTCCATTGCTCACTGGCAACAGGGAACAGCAGGGGCAGTGGAAAGCTCTTCTGATGTGGCTCCTGCTGGTGTTTTTCCCTAGCAATTAACCAAGAAGGAGAGCCCAAAGGAAGGAGGACATGTAGCTGCAAAGGAGGGAAAGGGTGCAGCACAACCCTTTTTTGCTCCATGCCTCTACTCAGCTCTGCCCATGCACCCCAGTCTGGGGACTGGTGCAGCACAACGTCCATTGCTTAAGAAATGTGCATGAGAACACGGTTGTCATTTCAATGTTCACTGGTTTATTGCAACTTTCCCAAATAACTATCAGCAGTGAGTAAAGCTAATAAAAAAGATAGTGTTGGTTAGATTGCCTGTACTTAACTTTTATCACATTTGTGTTGAGAAAGAGAAGTTAATTTCTTAAATTATTCTGAGAGAGATTGAATGGTCATAGAGCCAAAGAAAATTTGTTAACTTTGCTGTATCCCTAAATATCCCTACACTTGCCTTTGCATATCTGTAAAACACCGTTGTACTCACACTGCTGAAATTTGCTTTTGGACACACAGTTTTGTTAACAGATTGAAAAATAGTGATACACACCCATTTTTCTCATTAGAAAAGTCAAAGGATTTTTTTTTCTTTTTCTGTATATGTTTGGTAATCTTCATAGCTTTATACTGACCACTCAAAGCAACAAAGCAATTAAAGCATAGTTTACTTAACAGAAGTACCTTAAGTAACTTAACATCTGGTATATTGGATAGTGAAACACACTGTAGTAACTAAAATTAGGCATAACACATTTTTTGTCTCTGTTATCATTAATTTAACAACTTTTTCATTGGAATTCTGTAGGTCAATAGTATAATAGTAAAATCACAACGATAATGCAGTAGGCATACATGATATTTGATATAATCACAGGAAAATCAATTGAACCAAATGTTCTTCTTGTCTTCATGGCATCTTCTTGGATTTATGTTTCTGTGTCTCATTCCCAGGTTTGGAGATGGTTATTCTGTCAAGGTTTGGCTTAGCAAAGAAATAAGTTATGGAAGAATGATTTTGGATTGTCTACAACTGCACTTTCCCGGAACACGGTTTAAGGTACAGATAAAACTCCTTGTTGTAGTATATGGCAGGATTAATTTGGGGCTGGTAAGAACAGTATGTACATGTTTGGATATTTACATGTTTGGATATAAAGTACATATAAATATCCCTTTTATTTTTCTATTAGGCATTTCATAAAAATTGGACTTGTGATGCCATACAGGCATTTAGGCAACATAAATAGAAAGGCCTTTTCTCTGAGTGGAAATTTCCTTTTGCTTTTATTATTGATGAAGTTGAACTCAAATTTGTATTCACCTGAAGTAGGACTATAGTGTACTCACTGAGAGTATTTGCTTTGATTACTTTCTGATAAGGTCCAGATTTGATAAGTCTCAGCCTTTACTGAGATTCTTTGATTTAATACAAAGCCTTATAAAAGACATGTAGCAATTACATTTCCATAAATACTCTCAAAGTCTTTAACTGTGCTTAGGAAAAGAATCATGAAAAGCAATATCTATCTTAGATATGAACATCTTTGTGTATATGTTTATGAGTCTGTATTGAGCTCAGACAGCTGTGTGTCTGTATATGCTCAGCCTTTTCCCAGACTGCATCGTAGCAGCACTAGTCTGTTGGATTAAAATTTCCCTAAAGTTTTATTTCTTTTATGAGATTAACAAGCTGTCACTTCAGAATACACACAAAATCTGTGCTCTCAGTATGAACTGTTCTTTGTGCTATGAATGTAGACAAAATATGTTCTCTTTTAAAAGCTCATATTTTCCATATTAATCTGCAATGAGAGCCTACTGAAGTTAGACTGATTATAAGCAAGTGCAGCTTCATCACAATGTGCATTCACTTTTACCTGGTTTTATAATCTTTGCTTGTTTTCAGGGGCAACATCTTAATCTGCTCGAATACCACGTACCACAAAGTCAGGGATGCTTAGCAGAGCTCTTCAGAGTCCTAGAGAATAACAAAGCTTTTCTCCAAATCAAACACTACTCCATTAGCCAAACCACATTAGAGCAGGTATTTTATTAATTTTCTTTGTTTTATTCCTAGCCCCCATACTTTCTCAGCCACTATGCCTTTTTTTTGTTGTTGTCTAAACGTGCTGTGTATTATATTTATTGATGTAGTAGAATACTCTACCATTTGCTGAGCCACCTGAATATATGCAATACTCCAGCAGTTCCAGGCCATCTCAGGTCACACAGTAATTCCATGTCTCACACTGCTTTTATACTGGAGGTGAGCTAGTAAAAGCATCACAGCAAGCCACACACTTGTAGTGTGCACAAGCATAATCTGTGCTTAGATGCATCTGGTTGGATGACAAGGAGGGACTGTGAACTGCCACCTCCACAATCCAAAAGCTGGGATCTTACTAATGTCCTTGAACAGGCTGAACCAGTCTCTGTAAATAGTGGTAAACTTTAGACTTTCAGAACATTTTCCTTTGAGAATTTTAAGTGCACAGACAGAAGAGATCTGACTGCTAAAGACCATGAAATCCTATTGTGAGAAAAGGAAGAACACATTGATGGCAAGCATGGGATTTCTGGGTGATCGTGATGTGTTACAGCATCTTCATATGCAACTGCTTGTTATTCATTCTGCAAACTGAGAGTTACATCTAGTCAAAATATTAATTTTGTATGATTGATGGTGTGAACTTGTTCCTTTTTCCCACGTGCAAATCATTATTGAAGTATTCTCCTCTGAGCTGGACTACTAACTACTTGCAAATGATCTATTCGCTGAATGACTGCATGTAAGATAATTTCAGCCTATTTCTTCAGGCATTGCTCACTCAGGTTTACTTTGTCTCCATTTTTCACAGTGATGCATCACCTCAGACACCTACCACTGCTTCTTCTCCCTGACTGTCAGTCAGTTTTAAACAGGAAAATAGTTCTTCACAGTAACAAACACACTTATAATGCACCCCAAGTTTGTTTGCACATGAAGAGGATCATTTGAATAAAGAAGAGCCTTTTTTCCCTCTACATTCCTTGCTGTCAAATAGTTGTGTGATTAAAACTGAAACAAGTATTTCTGTAGTAAGATCTGTGTTTAAAAAAAACCAAAAAAATTCAAGGAGGCACATTAGTTGTTGAATCAGAAGTATGCTTTCACCTTGAAACATTTGCACCCTCATCTGTGATATTTATTGGCAGAAACAACAGACTCAGATTCTTTAGGTGTGTCATTCAAAGACAATTAAAACCATTGTTTCCCATTTGATTGTGCATAAAATGTAATTTTCATATCTCAGTAACTCATTTTACCATAACTTTTATCATCTATCAACCCCTGTCTTAGCTGGAGAGGGCAAGAGGGATTATGTCTAGAATTTGTAAAACAGGTTTTTAGAGGGCTTCCCTCAACATGTGTTATTAATTATTTTGTCAAAAAAGCTTAGAAGAGCAGCTAAAAAATATCATCACCTATATCACCAAAGTCTGGATTCAAGTACTGTTGTTTTGAAAATTCTACTTTTTATCATTTCTTACAGGTATTCATTAATTTTGCTACCCAACAACAAAGAGTCTCGCATTCTTCACAAGGATCTCCTGTTGTTCATCATGATCATGTCCCAGTCTAGGCTCAGAATGGGATACAGCTTCAACATAACACCTGTGTGTGTGTGTGAGTTTGATCATATATACACACAAGTTACATGCAATAACTTTTCAAATGTGAACAATTCGTGTGTAAGAAACAAATAGTAGAAGCAGAGGTGAGTAGTCCTCTGTAGGCTAGAAGGAATGGTACTAGCTCTTGTTTAAGCAAGAAACTGATTATATGCAGACCAAAAATCTGCCAAAAATAATCCTTTCTTAATGTAACTGAAATTTAAAAATACAAATGGTCTAATTAATGTAGGAAAAAAAAAAGGCTGATCTGAAATATCCGTGCATAGTAGATTTTTTTTGGTGGTGGCTCTGCATTCATTTGACTATAGTACTTTCTTGCATGCACACTTAATATCTAATTTTTACATGATAAGGCAAGAAAAAACAATTGAATGGTAGCAGTAGCTTGACTATCACCCAATATTTTTATTTAATCACACAAATTGAGAGCCTTTCGACTTCCCTGTTAATTCAGTTCTGTGTTATGACAAGCTAAATTAGCCTTTTTATTGCATAAAGAATGCACTGTATTCCATAAGGCCTTATGCTAAAGAGGTTATTAGTGTACTAACTTAGTCTACCTCCCAGTTATCTTAAGTAAATTTAACAAGTTTCCATAAATCATACTTGACAATGATCTTTCCCCTAAGCCTGCGGATTGCTGCTGGAAGTATTCTGAAGTACCTTTTTAATGACCTATTTTGTTTTTCTCATCTTTTTGTTTCCTTTTCTTTCAAAAAGAATGACAAAATGCTGTTTAATGGGAATGTTAAAGGAAAAGAAGGTAAACTTTCAGAGAGTGACCAATAAACTTCTCAATAAATATGTATTATGTTAGATACTTCAGACAAGGCCACAGTTTTCAGCCTGTACTTGTGTAAAATAAGTATAGGCTGAATATGAAAATTTAATGAATAAAAAGTCCTTGCATATTGTGCCTGGAGAAAAAAAAGTATGACTCCTTTTTTTAGTAAGTGACTGTCTCATCCAAAACAAGTCTTTGAAACTCTTATGATATTAGCTCATGCCACTTTTATTGGACTATGCTGTCAAATAACAAACTGTAGAACCGGTGACTTAGAAGTTAATTGCTGCAATATGATTTTGGGTGGTCAGGGGAGAGGGAAGTTCACTTGGAGATGGAAGAATTTGATTTTAAATGGCCAATGTTGCAGTGCTGATGCTGTAATTCCCTTCTGTACAATGATGAAATATTAAAAAATATATATTTGTGTTTTAGGCTTTGCAAGCTGACTCAAAAGACTGTTTATTGAGGCTTGATTTGTTCATGTTACTTTGGCCCATTACGCTTTTTTGAAAATCAGGAATTCAGGTTGCCTATTTCTATGAAGATGAAATTAAGTCCTTGAAAAATAAATAAAACCCTGAAGATTTACAAGCTTTTTCTGCATGTACATATGGGTCAGAGTGAGTGAGCTTATGAAAGTGCTTTATCATGAGAATGGCTTGGTATATACAGCCTGCTGCATAATATCAGAACTCTGCCAAGCTACTGAAGATCCAAAGCACCTCGGAACCATTAAATCCCAACAGCCACCACCCTGGTAGAAATGCCACAGCACAATGGGATGTCCATATTTGATGTCAAAACAGTTATCTTTAATTTCTGCATGAGGCTAGGAGTGGAAGGTTTCTAAGGTCCCCAATTAGAACAAAAAAAGGTCAATTTTACAAAGCAGGGTGTGAAAGAAGTAGGGGACATGAAGGAAAAAAGAAGGCAGAGGCAGGAAACTTGGGCAGATACAGAAGTAAGCCATAATTGAAGTATCCTGCTTAATTACACCACCTCAGGATGGAAGAAACTGAGCGTTCAAGGAGCAGCCAAGGATCTCTGAGTCATAGTCTGAAACCACTCCACTGAAGAACATTTCTGTAGCTCTTACTTAGCTGAAAAACGATAGAAGGGAAGGTGTGGCAGTCATGTGCACAGTAGATTTTATTTTTGTGGTGGCTCTGCAAAGGGCTTCAGGCTTTTTTTTTTATTTTTTGCTGGTATGGCTACACCTGTAGATTGCTGATATTATGACTGATTGATTTTCTTTGGGTTTTGTTTTGTTTTTATAAACTAATATCTCTGTCTCAACCCTCACAAGTCCTTAAAAAAATGTAATGTACTCAAGGAAATTTAGGGATTTTGCAAAGGAGATGGTGCCAGTCCTTGCAGTGTGAGGCAGTTGAGCCAAAAGGTGTGATTTGTATGAAATTGTAAAAAGAGTCCTTATTCCTGCTGGGGAAGGGTGTCAGGCAGTTGAATTAATAAAACAATCCTGTGGTTTGCTTTGACCAAGGGAAACATAAAAGCATACACGACTCACTGTGGTGAGACTGAAAAATGGTAGCCTAGCTGAATGCTCAGATAGGGGAGCTTCTTCAAAGCTTGGCTGTGTAAGACTAATTAAATGTCACTTTTTTCTGATTAAAATATGAAAGATTATATTAGTTTAATAGATGAATACAGTAAATAAGGTTTGCTTCAGATTGATGGTTGAGTAAATTCAGTTAACAGTGTTTTTCTTTTTTTAAATTACTTCATATGCATCTCAGGAGACCCAATTTAATTCAGGCAAGTAGCAAACAATGTCTGTCTACCAATCCTTTATGGGTGAAGAAGGTCAAAATCTAATTGAGTGCCAGTGTACCAGGTTCTGTCTCAGAGGATATTTTCCCTTTCTTTAACTTGTGGCATTCCTAAAGTATGCAAGTTTCAACAAAAGTATTTTGAAGATTTTTGTTTCATTTATTTATTTATTTATCAAAATAAATCACTAAACTAGGAGTCTGGACAGAAAAGGTCAATTATACATTCATGATGAAAGAATCCTTGAATTTGTAATTAGTGGAGAAATATCTCTTCTTTTAACACCTCTGGATTCGGAATCAAACACAGCTGAGGATTTTAAACAATACCTCTCTTGTGTGACTCTTGTTAGGAAAATTTCACTTTATTTCAGCTGGAAATTTCTCTGACTATGAAAGTAAGCCCTTTACCCTGAATGATAAACTAGAATTAAGCTCAAAATTATAAAATTGACTGAATATCTGAAATACTCAACACTAAAGCTGGGGAGATGATATTCATACTTTTAAGGGACTATTCCACAGCCTAAGTCAAAAGAAGGGCTTTGGCCATCCTTTGAGCAGATTGTTTCAGGCCCTCTTTTAATTTTTATACAGTAATAGAATGATGTGACCTAAAATAAACACTCAGAGTGAACTTTAAACCAAAGTATCACATTGTGATACTTTGGTTTAAAGTTCACTCTTAGTGTTTGGGGTGGAGTGGTGTTAGTAGTACTGGACAGAATGGCAAAACTCACAAAGTGTCACTTTGAATATGGCTCCATATTAAATTTCTGTACGGATTTTTCTTCTGGAAAGAACTTATTTCTCTAGTTTGGTTCAGTCGTGACCAGAGATGATAAATTTTGTCCAGGGTAGTGCAAGACATATAATACGATTTTCAGCAGAGGAATTGGGAATTGGGCCTTTTGAGCTTGCTTGTCCTTGTGAAATTTGAATGACTGGGGTCTGAAATCACATAAATTTGGAAGCTGAATCTGACTCTTACTGGAACTGCCCAACTCCTAGATCTGTCTAAAACCAATTTAGGTAAGGATATTGCTTTCCTGGTCTTTTCCTAGTAAATAGTAAAGCTGACACTTTCTTTGATTCAGTTTAATATGATCTAATCTTTTTATGTCAGCACTTTCAATTTTTCTTTCTTAAGAATAGGGAGATCAAAGCTAGCAGCAAAAAGATCTTACTTGAAATGATTGAGAGCTGACTAGCTCAGACCTACAACAGCTAAAGAGAAAATGTTTCCTGAGTTGTGTATTAGATCCTTACATTACAGGTAGAACTGATGGTGTTGCAGGTGCGATAGGAGTGGGAAGCAGATACTGAGCAGAAATTACAGCTGTCTCATTCTTGCACAGAAAGCAGCAATCTGCTGCTATCCACGGGCCAGGTACTGCTGAATGTTTTAGCAGATGAATTCTCCATGCCGAAAAATGATACGGATCACTGAAAGAAATCAAAGCATCTTTCTTCGTTATTAAATTTTTCTATCACACTGTAATATTGTTCCAGTAGTGCCTTCATGCTTATTGTTACATGGAACTATGTTCTGGGATAAATTCTGGCTCCTTTCACAGTGGCCCTGTAAAAGCCATGATCAGAGTCTGCACTGTAGAGGTGTATGCACATCTTTAGCTTATGGTAAAGGTTCATATCTGCTTTCTACTATATACAAATGGAGAAAAAGGGAAATATAAGCTATAGAACCAAAAGTCGATAGGTGAGATTTCCATGTGCAACTGATTTATTCTGATGCCTGAGGTGGCCACCTAAAACACAGAGAATAGACAAGAGTAAGAGAATAAAAGTAGGTATTTATTTGAAAAGCCTTCAAAGGTACACCCTGGGCAGTCAAAAGGCTATATTCAAGATGGACCCTAGATCCTGGGTTCTTCACACTTTTATAAGTTTGGTTCATTTGCATATCAGGATTAATTCTCCAATTATAATCTCTGTTTATGATGTAATTACCCCAAGTTTGCCCCCCCTTCAGAGGCTTTTAGTTTACACGTTTTGGGGCTTGGTGTCCTTGATGTGGAAACCTAGAGAGGCTTGTTATGTCTAACCAGCATGAGAGAACAGCAGCTAACAGGCCACAAGAAACTTCAGAGTTACACACTAGGCAGTACAGGATTTGAAAAATATAAAAGTTGAAACCTAAGGCATCAATTCCAGCTACAGAACATCATACATACATAATTTTGCTGCCTGTGTGTGCCATGGGCAAGTTGAAGAAGTGCCTTGGGATTAACTGGCTATGAGGCGCCCAGCAGAAAAAGGTGGGATCCTCTAATGTGCAGTGGTGTAAGGTAAGATCAAACGGGAGTCCTTTCACCCTCTTATTGTACAATAAATGCTGGCTAATAGCAAAGTGTAGTGCATAATTCAAGAAAAGTATCAGAAACACTTTCATCCTTATCTTGTGCTGAAACAGACAAATGCAAACTTTATTCTGTATATCATTTTTATACCACTCTTAATTCCTGTTCTACTTACCTTCTTATATGCAAGAACCAGACCCGCAAAAAACCTCAGTGCTTCCCTCAGACTAAAATATTTTGAAATGTGATTCACCTTCCACAAAATGTGAAAGCTTGTGGCATTTTTTTTTTTACCTTAGATTTTATTGAGAACTGGTTCTTAAGACTTTAATAATTATAGCTGAAGATGTGAGTGAAGGAGCATGTGACATTTATGCCAAATCAAATGGAATATGCATGTAATGTTCTAGCTGAGAAGTTGTAGTCATCTGATACTTTGTAGCTAATGATAATTGTCTAATAAGAAGAACCTGAAATTGTTTTCTTAGAAGTCTGTTATTATAAATAATTCTGCTAGCAATGTGTGAATACAAAATAGATTGAATCTAGCTAAGAGAGTATTCTCAGTATGTGAAAGGTAAGAATCAAGGTCATACACAGCATGTTGAAGTGTTGTGTTGTTGGGGTTTATTTTCCCTTTCAGTGTTAACTATGTGATTAGAAGTGGCACTTGTCAGTGGCCAGCTACCCTCTGAAAATGTTTATTTATGGCCCAGAGCTGAGGCTGTTTACATTCTGGTCATTTAGTAGTCTCTTTTTCTTTTTTACTACCTGCATGTTTTAGATGAACTGGTAATAAAAGTTAATGCATAAAATTATAGAAGCCTTTGCAAGCTGTGCAATTAAAAATAGATTTTCTGGATGTCCAGCAACTGGGTAACATCGAAGTATTTAAGTATTTCTATATAAAAAATGTTTAGTAAATTTTGAAAATAGCCCTTGCGGAAATGTTTTAAAAATTATTGAGTTGTTCTTTGCATGTACTATATAGGCTTCTACCTTAAATCTAAGTGCAAATAAAGGTGTCCATAATTATGTGTTTCTAATTGTGAGATGGATAGATTTAGCTTTAACCCACAACCTTCAGCTGAGAATAGCAGGACCACTGAAGATCTACTATGTGTCTGAACTCAGGGATGGAGACTGACAGCAGACTCTGTGACTCTGCACCTGAAGGGTGCATGTCTCTGCAAAGTGTGAAGAGCCCTCTTTTTAACCACTTCAAGGTATTGACTGCAGGAAGAACTGAAAAGCTTCTTGTTGAGAGCCTTGCTCCCTTATGAATACCTGTGGCTGCACATATATAGATGTAGCAGAGAAACTGCCATAAATTTTCAGGAAGGACGAGATTTTGTCTGGACCAAGGTTGCATTTACTAGGACTTTGCTCAAGATTATTCTTTTAGTAGACTTTAGTATTCTTCTTAGTTATCAATCAGTGTTTTCAGGCTTTGGCTTTTACCCCATGCTGTCAAGTGACAGCTGACTTCATTTTTTTGTACTATGTGTTACACAGGTCTTTAAATAGACCCCAGCTGAAATAGTCTCAGCATCTGAGGAAAATGTTTGCCTTGGTAGATGTTTTCCCTTTTGCTCACTATATTGGTTACCAGATCCTGGATGTGAAAAGCTTCCCCAAAATTGTCACTTTAGGGAGTACTGAAGAGCTGGGAATTTTTCTGTTTCACTTCTGCTAAATCATCAGAGCATTTTCTCTAAATAAATTTACTCCTCTCAGAGGGTTCAAAGATACTGATGATGTCTTGCTTATATCCTGCTCAGCACCAGATCTCACACTTGCTCTTATCTGGCATCTTAGAATCATAGAATGGCTTGGAAGGGACCTTAAATATCATCTAGTTCCGACCCCCTGCCATGGACAGGGACACCTTCCACTAGACCAGGTGCCTCAGAGCCCCATCCAACCTGGCCTTGAACACCTGCTGGGATGGGGCATCCATGGCTTCTTTGGGCAACCTGTTCCAGTGCCTCACCACCTTCACAGAAAAGAATTTCTTCCTAATACCTAATCTAAACCTATTCTTTCAGTCTGAAACTATTCCCTCTTGGCCATCATTACAGTTCCTGATGAAGAGCAGACCTTTGTAGGCCCCTTGTAGGGCTCCTTCAGATACTGGAAGGTTTCTATGAGGTCTCCACACACTTTTTCTCCAGGCTGAAGAGCCACAACTTTCTCAGCCCATCTTTGTAGGGGAGATTCTCTAGTCCTCTTATCAAGTTTGTTGGTGTCCTCTAGACTTGCTTCAACAGTTCCATGTCTTCCATCAGAAGGTGCATCAGTAGGTGCCAGGTGAAAAACACCAAGTTCAGGAAGACTTTATAGAAAACAGACATTTCTGTACCATTTCCAAAAATATGTGTATGAGGGTCTATGTATTAAAGAATGTTTCCTAGCAGCTGTGTTCACAAGAACAGCAACTGTTTAAAACATTAGATAATAATCAAGAAGGCAATTTTTGAGTCTATTTGAGCCAACATTCGATATTCAAGGGTGGGAATGAGATTTTCTCTATGTGCCTAATCAGTACTGGGGTTCGAACACGCTTCTTCAATAATTGCAGAAAGTTATGGAGGGCTTTTTGGTAACTAATTTTCATTGTCTCTACAAATTAGAGTTTTATTTGGTTTCATGGGCTAGGGAAAAACATCAGCTTGGCTGCCAGTCTTTCTCCATGTCATTTTGAAAGTGGTGAAAAATGTGGATGTCTCACAGAGAGGTTCTTGTTGACACGATCAAGGTTCCCAATAGTAAAAGAGTCTCAAAATAAATGGTCAGGTTTTAGGGCTTTTTCAATGAGTCCAAACAGTGTTGGGATATCTATACAATTATTTTTTTCTGTTCAATTTTTTAATCTTCTGATACTGGTATAGGTGGGGCTGCAGTTGCCAGTCTGACTGGTGTCCTCAGGTCCACTCTTTCCTTTTGAACTGAATGGGGCATGGAGACATGTACAGAATGCTGCAAGGTGACCCCAGTTGCTGAAGTTCCTGCCTCTGATGCCATGGAGCATATAAAACGGTTATGACACTGATTTAGATCACAGTAATATAAAGTGACATAAAAGCAAATAGTACATTTACATGTTGCCCTTTGGCATTAATGAAGCCCAGAATGGGTGCAGCAGTCCAAGTCAATTATGTTACGAAGGTAAAGTTGGATGGCAAGAACCATCTCAAAGACAATACCTGCCCAGAAAAGCCACTATGCTAGGTGTAAAATTTTTGTCAAACATATTGTATTCTATTTTCTTGCCAAAACACAATAAAACAAAATATATGACATATTATGCAATAAGTAAAAGGAAATATATTTTAATCAGATATGAATAACAGATTAGAAGAATTTTAAATTCACTTTTATCTTGCTTTGATCTGAAACCAAACTCTGAGCAGCCAGAAACATTAAAGACTTGGAGGAAACAAGGATGACTCATTTTCTCTATTCACATTGAATTGATTTTCTAAAGAAAAGGAGTATGACTTTGAATTATGTGGACCATTTAAAATGTTTTGAGCTGATTTCTCAAAAAGTACACCTGTGTATTAAGAGCATCTGTCATTGTATCAGCATTAGATATGTAGCTAAAACTTTTTCCAGTATTTATTGTTAAGTTATAGTTTTTCCTTCTACATAGCAGTTGGCATAAGTCTTCCTTCAAAGACTTAGGTACATAGCATAACGAAGGAGACAGAACTTCAATTTGAAGTCATGCAAGTAAAAAAAATGTTGGCCTCTTGATCTGTCATTAAAGAATATGACAGTTGATTCAACGTTGAAACTTGAAATAATATTTACATATTAAGACCACTGTTGTCTATGGCAAGCTTGACACAGTAATTTGTAGATATAAAAAAAAAAGAAGAAAAGGCTTTATTTTAATATCCTTCTGATCCGTGATATTCCTGTGTGTAGCAAAAGTAGCTTAAAAAATGTCTTTGAAAACTATGAGAAGCAAGGGCTTTGCTCTTCCCCATCTCAAATTTGCACAGTGGCAGGAGGATTGTGCTGGTGCAGCAGAAGATTTTGTCTCATTATGCTTTATTGCCATGGGGATGTTTCTAGCTTGCCACTGGCAAAACTCAGACTGGAAAAACTAGAAGTACTAGTTTTCTAGGCTCTGCCCATGTTTGGATCACAGAATGATATTTTCCACAGTAGATTCTGAAGATGCCTATACTGTAAGTACTTCTACTCCTCAGGAAGCTAATTAACACTGTCTTGTCTTGCTAACTTGGCATTTCAGACATGAACTTGTTCCACTGAGGGGCCTGGGAGCAGCATTGTCTTAGGCTAGTTGCAGTTGTGGGCAGTAAGCGTGTTGAGCTATGTTCATGTTTCAGATCCAAGCTTTTTAGCTTCTCTTTAAAATTAAAAAAAAAAAAAAAAAGTTGAACTTCTTAAAATGTATGTCATGGTTTAGCAAGCATAGTCCTGGAAGTGATGTTCTTGCAAAGGGGTGCTTACAGCTTCCTCTGTGACCTCACAGAACCTATCAGATGGCCAGTTTGAATATGGACAATTCTTTAAGCCACTTAAAATTGTGACCGCCTCTGTGATCCACACTTAAGAATAGACACACCCCAGGCAGAGCTCTCTCTGGTTTCTGGTGCTGGGACAAGTGGCTACAGGCCCCGTGCGGGGGCCAGCAGGCCCGGCCCAGGCCCTGCTCAGGCCAGGCCGGGCTGGGCCATGGCCATCCTGGAGCCGATGGGCCCTGTTCCACCCACAGAACACCCCCCCCCCCCCCCCCATTGCCTTGCTGTGGGCAGCTGGAGCGGCTCGGCTCCCCCTCTCCAGTGCAGCCAAGATTCAGCTGAAGCTGCACCGCTGTCTGGCAAAAGATCATGTGAGCAACAGCGATAAGTGAAATTCCAGCTGCAAGGCCTAGGTGAGATTAACCTTAGTGCTGTGAAGAGCTGAAAACCTGAGGGAGAAGAAAGAGGAGATGCTTAAAGCTGAAATTCTGTTGTAAAGCTATGACGTATCAGAGTACCTGTTGTAATTTCATGAAGATATGGAGGGTGGAGCCTTCAACTTGTACTTGTGAGCAAAAGCACCTGTGCTGAGATAGGCAGATGCTGACACAGCTGTAATTTCATGAGAAGTTTGAACAGGGAGAGATGGAAGCAATGAGGACTTTTGCTCCAAATGGAAAAGGAGAAGACCTCTGTTCCTAGAGATGCTCCCAGAGATAGTCCTAAAGATGAAGATGAGGAGGACCCTTTGCTCCCAGGGAAGCAGGAGGGCCTCTGTTCTTAGAGGTGAAATGCTCCCAGAGATGGGTGAAGAGAACTTTTGTTTCTGAACGGCTCAACCTTAAAATTTTACCCCAGTAATTTCAAGAGCGGACCCTCGAAAGCAGTTGTGGGAAAAGCTGCAAGGTGGGGAGGGAAGGGACTCACATGTGAGCAGAGAACCAACCCAGGCAGCTGTCTCGTTGTGATAATGTTTTCATAGCATGGACAAGAGAGACTCCTCTTCCTAAATGGACTGAACAAGGTTATTATGGAAGTGGTAAACAGACTGAACATCTCAAGGGTTGTCTTTTTACATTGTCAGTGAGAGAAGGGAGAAAGGTGGGGGCGGGGGGGGGAGGAGAAGTGTTCTGAAGGTGTGGTATGATTTTTTTTTCTTCTTTTAGGTCTGTTAATAAACTTCTTTCTATTCTTTCAAGTTTGGTGCCTGCTTTGCATTTCTCCTAATTCTTATCTCACAGAAGGTAAACAGTAAGGAGCATTTTGGGCCAAACCACTACACTAAATTGGTGTTTCTGCCTGGTTACAAACCAAACCCGCTACAATGTAGAAGCAGTGGTGTTTGGAGAGTAGTATGAATTTGCTACCTGCTGTGCTGTGCAAATGTAGCAGTGCTGCTTCTCATGTATAATCAAGTAGTTCAGGCTTGTTGCCCTCTCTAGCAGGCTGTAGGGTGGCAAATGTTAATGGTGACAGCTAGTGGAGGTTGGCTTTTCCTTTAAGCTTAGAAACTTGTTTAACTTGTTTGCTCAAAGTTGAGAGTGGCTAGCTTTACGGCTCTGCACCATGATGCAGACAAGTTACTAAGTACAACATGCAGACACATTTTTTTCTTTGGTAATAGGTATGTTTAATTGATGATCACAACTTGGGTCTATGCCATCAATGTCAAAAAATGTTCAAAAGCAGTTGTAGTGATGTGCATATTTGTAGTTCTTGTTTCAAATCTGAATATTGCTTTGTCTGCAAAAGGTAAATCACAATAATCTGAGCAATGGGAAGGACCTTACAAAAATTTGGATTATGTAGCAGCATGCCAAGTGAAGGTTTACATTTCAAATTATTGCCATAATAAATTCAGTCTTGGTCCTTTCCTATCAAGTTGATTTGGTTGCTTGTGATGGGAAAGGAAATAATGAGGAAAACATTCTCATTACTACCATGAAAAATTGTGCAGGGTTTCTTGGAGCACTAGAGGGAGCAAGAAGGTAAAAGTTCTCAAAAGAGCAACTGCTTACTTGGAGGTTGAATCCTTAGAGAATTTACCCTACCATGCAGGTAAATAAAACTATAACACCATTAAAAATCCTCCAACAAAAAGCAAACCATAACCGAAACTGAAGTGATATCTTACATTGGTTTTAGTTTTGTTTGTTTGTAGTATTTTTATTGTTATTTTTTTTCCCCCCCACATACACACACCAACAGCATTCTTCTCATTCCTCCCCCCCCCCCCCCCCCCCCCCCCCCATTTTGTTTATTGTTTTGAGGGGATGCTTTTGTTTTCATGTCTCTGAATGCTGAATGTGTGTTGATCTAGGCTACTGCTAAGGGCTGGCTCTGATGGAATCAGAAGTCCTTGTTTCTCCTCATCAGAGACCCCTTTAGGCAAATGTTAACCTGCCAAGAGCATGTGCATTCCAAGGAGGATTTGCAAATGAACTAGTTGTTTTCCATGAACAATATTTCCTGACCTAAATCTTTCTATCCTAAGGAAAAAAAAAGAAAAAGAAAAAAAGAAATGGTATGCAATAAGTGCTATTGCAGATGAGAGAATTTTTTCCCTAGTGTTCCCCTTGCCCACTCACATTAACTATTTCTAGAAAAAAATAATAAATTCTGGTGAGCGCAGCATTTCATTGTGATTGTTCACAGAACTGACCCTGAGCCTATAAATAGATGCTTTACCCAAGTGGATTGGCCCACTTGCATGTTCTTCTCAATTACAATCTGCCAGTAGCTTTGGAAAGTCAAAGACATTTGGGGGAATATTCTCATCTTAGTGTGTTGGATATTACTGGCTGACTCCTCCTGGGATTTGTGAACAACATTGCCAGTACAATGAATTTTAAATACAATTCTACAGTGCTGAAAAAGCCTGTTTTTCATGTGGCACCACAAGCATCATGGTGGTAAATAATTTAAATGCTCTCTTTCCTGTTCCCCTTTGTGTTTCTAAGAAACTTTAAGCACTGCTTTGGATAAATGAAAAGCAGAGTAAGTTTGAAGATGCTTGGTCTAGGACATCTGCCAACTCATGCACAGTCTGAGGGCAGTGTGAGGTGCCACCTGCCCCTAAGGCTTTGGGGGAGCTGTGGATGGGCAGGTGGCTGCAGCCCTAGCTAGTGGAATACTCTTAGAGGCAGACTGTGTGTAGCAGGAGGTTCTCAGTACAGAAAGCTGGACTTCTTTCCCTCCCAACTTGCTGAGAGATGCTTTGTTTGCACTTCATAACACTGTAAGCAAGAAGAAACTCACTGACTGCTTTCTTTCCACCTGGTTTATTTACACAGGTGTAGCTACTTCAAGACTTCCATGGTGACTGTGTTGGCCCTTGCCTTGCAGTATTTCTGCTAAATATACCGTCAGGGAGCAGTGGCACCTCCCACCCACAAGTACAATGGTGGCATGACAAACCAGTGTGCAGTGAGATGTGAAGCTTTCTTTAATAGTTCCCTGTTGTATGCAAAGAAGTGCCAACCCTTTGTATACAATTCAGTTATTTATTGATTGTATTTACTGATATCTTTGTTACACCCCAGTTTTCTTTGCTGTTGTTGATACAGTAAACAAAAGTCAGTCAATTTATACCAGTTCTCTGATTTTACTGTAACTCACCCTATGATGGGGTGAAGCAGTGATATACTGAATAGGGTGCAGGCATGTGCTCAGTGACTCCTGGTGCAGAGAGAGAGAGATGCTGTACTGACAGGATCATCCCTGTAAACAGAGTTCTTCCCTTGAACTGGAAATTCAGTCTACAGGACTTTTCCTGATACCCAAACTTCTGGTGGACATCCTTAAGAACTTTCCTCTACCAGAACTTCAATATTTATTGCTTAGTATCCTTACTTATGAAAACAAAACTTTATTCCAAAATCAAATCTGAGGTATCTGTGGCAGGTTAGGTGCCAAGAAGGCTTTTGAAGCCTAATTTGAGGCTTAAACTATTCTGGAATCAGGGTTGTTTGTCTGAGAAAGTAAGGCCAGAAAACTTACAGTTACTACTTATCTAAAGTGCATTACTCTTACCACTTAACAAAAGTTTTGTACAGAAGCATATTCCTTCTCAGTGTGGTCTAACAATAAAACACTGCCCCTAAAGATTAGTGTAGCATTGTGGTTTAGGAGCAGGCTTCTCCAATTTAGTGTTGCCACTGAAGCCACTTTAAACAACGCACTGCTCACTCACTCTGCGCCATCCCTCTCACTTCACCCAGTCCCTCTGCTCCCTTGTGGAGGGCTGGAGAGGAAAACTGGGGGTACAAAAGGTGAAGATCATGGGTTGAGATAGGAACAATTTACTGGAAACAGCAATGAGATAAGAAAATGAACAGTAACAGCAACAATGCTCATGACAGAGTGTACAAGAAACTAAATATTATTGCTCACTTTGCAGAAACCCCTGACAGTACCTGACAGCTCCCTCTGCCATGCTGCCCTGACCCAAAAGCGACCCTTTCCCCCCTTCCTCGAAAATGAGTGAGGTAGTACAGAATAACCTCTGTGTCCTCGCCATGCACCTGTCTTAGCTACTGCAAAAATTAACCCTGTCCTGGCCAGAACCAGGACACAGTCACTACATATCCCAGTTTAGGAGAATATCCCTCCTGAAGACAGCACTGAAAGTAATATTCAACAATAATACTTAAATCTCTTGGAGATCAATGAGAATTTCATGCATGCCTGAAATTTAACATGTACCTCAAGTGTTTCAGCAAATGAGGAAGAGTTTAATCCATCTTTGGATGGTTATCTAGCTGGATGCCAGACTCCAGAGACATTAACTCCCATCCTTTGTCTCCTCCTCAAGACAAACTCTCTTCAGAGTAAGAGACCAAAGCTGTCCCAGGTTCACAGACTGTGGGATGGTTTGAGACTGTTCTGACCATGTTATCTGGCTTCTCTAGGTCAGAGCTCAACTTTCACCCCAAGTCCCCAGTAATTTTTTGAGTTAGAGAAGGCCGTAGGCTAAAGAAGCCATCTGAATGTCCCGTGATTAGGAGTGAAGGATCAGCCAAGCTGTTGAGCTCTCTCAATTTTGAATTATCTTCTGTGTTCAAATGACCAGCTTAACATAGACTCTGAATGTGTCTAACTTTTCTGCTGTTTTGTTTTTTTGCTGCCTTCCATTCTTTCACAAACTTGATGCAGCTAAGATGATAAGAATTTTCATTTGCAATATTTTTGGTTTCTCTTCCATTTTGTGAGGGATTCTGGAATTCCAGTAGGCAGCCTCTATAAATACTTGTATATTGTACATGTTTTTGCTATAAAATAGATCTTATCTTCCCTGCAGTTTTCCCAATAACACGATTGAAATCATTGGATGAGAAGCCTTAGATGAAATAGGTCTCAATATTTGTATATTATCCAGGGTAATAATGAATGGCTCCCTGCTTGAATATACATACAGACTCATACTTTTTTCAAAGCCAGACAATACATTTTCTTTATGTGTTTTCATTATAATTTTAATTACATATTTTTTCATAAGTGCAGGGTTTTTAAAATTATATATTTCTTATACAGGAAAAAAAGAACTACATTTTACTTTCAGATGTTCTGATTATAAAAGAAAACCAGAATAGTTTTCAGTTATCCTGGTATGAACTCATAGCAGTTTCTAACTCTGGAGTAATTCTGCATTTACATAAAGCGGCAGATCGGAAAAATCTGAAAATAGAAGTTGTAAGAAGGAGAAATTTCTTTGTATTGAAAGTCATGGAAACTGGGAAAGTTGTCACGTTCACATGCCCTCAACCTATTGCCTCCCTACTTGGGCTAAGGAGCCACAGAAGCAATAAGTGAGATGGATCTATTGGGTAAAATAACATCTGGGTTTTTGTAATCCTTTTATGTACTTACAGAGCAATGATTAAGTGAATGTGGCTTCTTAAAATTGTGCAGTGTTTTAACTCATCATATTGATATTCCAGATATGCTGCTGTTTTGATAATTATGCATCTATTGTCAGAGACAGTCTTCTCTTGTATAAAAGCTGCAGGTGTTTAGCTCTTATTAAAATCAGGCAATACATCTGTGGTCAAAAAAGTACATGCTCAGTCTTTTTACCTCTACGTGATACTGAAAAATGTTTTGCAACAAACTTCAAAGATCCAGCCCAGTGCCCCTTCTTCTGACTTATTGAAAGAGAAAAGAATAGCTCTTGATTTCTTTTATATGCATATAGGTAGCTGAAGATAGGGTTAGCTTAGTTCTGCTTGTATATTTACTGTCAGAAGTAGTGCCTTTCTCAGGCAGTTGCTTACGACAAGCTGAAAAATGGATAGCTTTTTACTTAAGGAAGATCCTCGCTTTAACAAGGTAAGTATTCTAGGTGCTCTCTTGTTGTTTGAGGCAATAGCTGGGCATGGCTTTTAAAAATATTACTTTCCTTGCTGTCCCTCTTTGATATATGAAGGGAGTGAATGGAAGTGAGTGAGAGGCTGAGATGTTCAGCACCCTGGAGAGAGAGCACTGCTTCTCATTTGAAATGCAGAGCCCTTTCTGGTCAGCTCAGCTCATGGAAATTAAACATGTGGCTCATCTGTGCCAGTCCCAGGACAATGTGGGCTGCAGGGTTCACAAAGAGTCAAAAGCACATTTTGTCTGTGCAATACCCACAATATAAAGCATGAAACTACCTTGGCTTTCAGATGCTGCATCATCCATTACTGCAGGCTTGCACTATTTATCACAGAGAACAGTCAAGCTCTCGGGTTATTATTTGCATCATACTTTAGATATTTCATACACTTTTTTAACCTCTAAGCTCTGCCAGCATGCCCAAGTGGAATGAGATGTTCAAGGCCCAAGTGTAAATGCACATACCTCAGTGAAAACCTGCAAAGAGGGGGTGAAGTGTTTCAGCTGCACAAAGAATAGCTTTATCTCCCCAGCTGGACCTCTGAGTGAGTCAGGTCTGGATGCTGTGTTTTTCCTGTAGCTATGAAGATTTGTAAGCGTAGGCAGGGATTTTGATATAGTACACTTATTTTTGCTGTTGTGTAATAGCCTATTATTTATCTAGAGCCAACACAACTCCTCAAAATTGCTGGTAATGTATATTATATTTTGTATTTGCTCTCTCTCATGATGGTACACTATACAATGGAAGCATTGATAAATATTCTGTAAACAATATGTACCAATTACCTTGACAATAAAAGGCAACTAGCAATTTTTCATGAACTCTGGTTTTGACATCAAGTAAGGCACAGTCTAAAGTTTTTTTACTAAAGAAAAAGTTTCAATTCTAACAGGATTATGAGTGGGGTTTTTCCTCACTTCTGCTAAAGATTGCTGCTAATACCTTTGATCTGTTAATGCTCTTCCCAAAGTTCCTCAGCCTCATCAGGTTAAAATAACATAACATTTTAACCATCAGTGAAAAGCTTCAAATTTTGAGTTTACTATGATGATTGGAAATGAAAATGACAACCCAAAGTGTCAGCGGTTTTTCAAATACTTTCATGCATGATTTTAAAAGACAGTTTTCTCAAAAAAGAAGATGCCTGGAAACTTAAGTTTATAGTTGTTTGAAGGTAGAAGTTTGCTTTGCATTTAACTGATTAGCAGCCTGGCTGTGATTGAAAAAAGGATGTCTTTTATAAATTTGCAGAAAGGAAGTGATAGTATTGGTGCTTAAAAATAGCCTAAAGTCACATCAGTGTCCTTCGAATGTGATTTTGTGCTTATTTTTGCCATAGTTTGAAGTGGGCAGCCCTCCATTAGGAAGTGAAACCTAATGGAGTTTTATTTCAGTGGTTTAGTAAAAAAAAATTGGAGTTCCCAATAGTCTTTCCTTTCCTCTCTCCAGTTATTCTAGCGTGAGTGGGAGTAGTTACACTGAAGGCATGAGTAACCAGGAGGGTAAATCCTTCCAGACTTATCACCCAGTATGTCAGCACAAACCTGAAACCCTTTGCTGCCCTCACTGACCAGTGGCAGTGCATTTGTACCTGCTACAATGAAATGTGGGACTTAATTAAAGCCAAACTGAGCATCTTGAATTTTGATGATCAAGTACATGCTCGTGTATCAACTTGCTGCCTACAGACTGTACCCAGAAAGGGCTTTTCAGATGGGCTGGAGTGATGAATTTGATAATCACCCCCTAATGATGCTGACAAGGGTCACATTCTGAAGACATTAAATATAACTATGGATTTCCGTCAACCTTAAAAAGGGTACAATGGCAGGGAATTCCTGGATTAGAAGACCAGATTCCTGTCTCTCCTCTTGTAAGCTTTCTCTGGCTCGCTACTGTAACTGTTAGGGATTTGCACAGTTAAGGGTTTTGGTGTATTTAGGCTTCAACAGGTATGAGGTATGAAGAATTCAGGTCTCCATAGGAGAGATGAATATGGACTTGCACTTACTTATTTTTGCTTGCCTGTGCTTAGAGTTTTAGTGATTAAAAAAATAACTTCATACCTTTAAAAGATGCATTGACCCCTCTGTTAAATAATTTGCAATAGTTATAGACAAGATTCTTTTTTGCAGTTCCAAATGTGAATTAGTTGGATAAAGGACATGAGCTGTTTCTTTGTTTTTATTATCTTTATTTCATAGAATAGAATTTCATCCTCATGGCCTAGATATGTCTTGAAACAAAAATACCTTCCTGGGATTAGCAGTGTTTTGAAAAACTTCTGTAACATTGTGGAAATATTCAGATGGCTTAGTTGTCTCCAACTAAAACACTTGCATTCTGAGTACCTACATACTGCATCCAAGCACCTAACTTTTCTCTTCAAGTACACAGATCTGAGATTCTCAACTGTGCCAAAGTTACTTGACAATGTACGGTGTGGAAATCCCCCATGATTTTTTATTTTGCAACTGCTACCTGGCATCTGTGAAACTTTGCCATCTGTTTAAGACTTATGCTGTGTAGATGATGGAGGTATTTTTGCTGCACTCTAAAATCTTTGTCAAGGATATGATACTGAAATAGTCAAGGAACAACTAAGTGAATGGTATTGGAACACGCAACTTAGAAAACACCCTGACCTCAGAGATGATTAAATGAACTATTTTACTTTTAAAAGAGCATTTTTGTTGTTATCATAAAAGAAAAGAAACCCTAGAAGTGCAATTCAAACTTTTTATAAGAGAAATTTTTTGATCATAATTTCAAGATAGAATAATTAAAAAAACTCAGAGATTATTTGAAGAAATGTGGAGTGGGAGCTTGAAAGAGCTTTCTGGAGTAAGTCATTATGATTTCAATTTAAAAAGTTATCTGTTTCTATAGTAAACAGAATATTGTGGAGTTTTTTATTAGGAGTTTGTATATGGAAGTGGTTTGAAAAGGATAAATAAACTTTTGAAAGACTAGAAATTAAACCATCCTGGCATATCAAAGGGAAAATGCAGGATAATACCAAAAAAGATCCAATAACATGAAGATACTTGCAAGATATGAAATTGCTTTGCCTGTCAAAATGTTTTTCAAGTATCTTGCCTCCATTATGGGACAAGATCACTAAGAAAAGAATAATTTTCTATTCTCTGTGGAAAGTACCAATTCTGGCAGACATGGAGGCACTTTCTTGTGTCCGTTTCAAGAGGGTTATTGCTGCTCTCTAGGAACCAAGTATTTTAAGAGAGATGGTGCTCACAATTCTATGAAGCCTGACTGATGCTGCATGAGTCCTTGCAGGGTTAAGTCTGATAGCATTGTCTGTCTGTCCTCCAGTGTGTGAGACAGACACAAGCAAGGATGACACCAAGGGCCATCCATTTGCTTGAGACCTTCACTGGCTCCAGCACTGTCCAGCTCTGCATGCAGTGGGGCACATTAGGAAGATCATTGCCAACAGGTCAAGAGCGGTGAGCCTGCCCCTGTGAGGCCACATCTGGAGTGCTGTGTCCGGTTCTGGGTTTCTCAGTACAAGAGAGACAGAGAGCTCCCGGAGAGGGTCCAGCAGAGGACTGTAAAGATGAGTAGGGGACTGGGGCATTTCTTTTCTGAGGAGAGGCTGAGGGGACTTGAACTGTTCAGCCTCAAGAAGAGACAACTGACAGGGGGCCTCGCCAATGTCTGTAGGTATCAGAAGGGAGGGTGCCAAGAGGGTGGATCCAAGTTCTTTTCAGTGATGCCCACCAATGGGACAAGAGGCAAGGGGCAGAAACTGATGCACAGTAAGTTCCACCTGAACATGAGGAAGAACTTCTTTCCTGTGCACTGAGCACTGGAACAGGTTGCCCAGAGAGTTTGGGAGTCTCCCTCACTGGAGATATTCAAGAACCATCTGGATACAATTCTGCTCCATGTGCTCTGGGACAACCGTTGCTGCTTGAGCAGCGAGGCTGGACAGCAGGTCCCACTGTAGTCCTTTCTAACCTGATTCATTCTATGACTTTGTGTACCTTCCACATTTGAAACAGTTTTTTGATTACAAAGCCAAGCACTGAGGAATTAAAGGAGAGTTCCTTTGTGACAGCAATTTCACACTTGCATGTGTGAATCAAGTTAACAGAGATCAAACCTCAACAAGGTAATGCTTGGAAGCACTGTTCAGGTCTAATGCCTGAAAGCTGTTTTTTCTTACAGTAGCTTTGTGTGTAATTGATTAGCTGCCTGTCCTATGCAGGGATCTTGCAGAATAGTTATTAAGGGATTGTGTCATGAAATATTCGGAAAGACAGTTCTTACTATGAGAAACTGAACTTGCAATAAAATTACTGTTTTGTGCATATCAGTAAGAAGACTCAATTTGTCAGTAAGAATCACAGCTTCTAGACTCTCTGTAATCCTCTGATTGTCAAGGGTGCATCCCTAGTAATGGAAGAAGGAAGGTTTGCGAGGGGGGAAGCCTTTTCATGTGTGCAAGAGAAAAAACTTTGAAACATGGCCTAGGAAGATGAGACTTGTATGTCTGATTCTAAAGAGGGTCTCTTAAATGCCTTTTCTGGTTATATTTTCACTATTCTAGCTTCGCTTTATTTTGACATGCAGTTCCTCCTATCCTGCTTTGTCTATTCTTGTTTTTCTGCATCCATATTTCAGGATCTAATTGGTGCTGAAAAAGACCTCAGGACATCTCTAGCCCAATCTCATATCAAAGCAGAACCATGTAGGTCAGGCCAGGTCACTTAAGACTGTTTTGGTCAGGACTTGAAAACCTCCAGGGATGGAGTATGAAAAGCCTCTCTGCAAGCCTTGCTTTAATATCTGAGTGTCCTCACTGTGAAAAAGCTTTTCCTTATATACAGTCTGAGACTCTCTCATTTAAATTTGTGCCTGATGTATCTTTTTCTTGCAGTACACACTGCCATCAAGGGCCTGGATTCGTTTCCTGGATGACCTCCCTGTAGATACTGCGATATCCTCCTCACTGAAGCCACGTCTTCCCCTCTGTGGTGGTTTAACATCAGCAGGAAATTAAACTCCAAGTAAGCCACTCCCTGTTCCCCCCCTTCTAGCATGGGAGGGACAAAAGCAGAGACTATGGATTGAGGTAATAATTTACTGAAAACAAAAAACAGTGGAATAAGGAATGCGCAATAACAACAAAAATAATACCAGAAGTGTGCAAAGAAAGGTGTTTTACCCCCAAAAAAGTATTCACCACTGGGAGCAAAAAATGAGATGGTGTACGGTTCCTGTAGGTCATGACCAGCAGCTTCCCCCGACAAAGGAAATATGGTGACCGATCTCATGTGCTGCCCATGTGGCAGGTGAGAACAAAGGCAAGATGGCAAGGGGGCTCCCATGGATAGTGTTTCCCATCCCCCTAGCCCAAAACAACGACAAATCAAAGAAAAACAAACCTCCAAAAGCTGCTCATCCATTTGGATCCCACCACCACTCCGCTGCGCTCCGTTCTGCACAAGGGCCTGAGCTGCTGTTTCTACTGCTCCGCTGGAGGTCAGTCCTGGTGTTGCTGCTGCTTTCGATTCCGCTGCACTCCTTTTGCCCCAGTTCAGCTGGGCTCAGCTGGGCTCCCTTCTGCTGGGCTCAACAGTTTTGGCCAGGTTGGTGTTGCCCCCAGCTGCTCCTTTCCCCATGGCAGTATGTACACAAGAGATGTCGGTTCTTCACTACAGCCATTCACGTTTTCACTGCTTTCCTTTCAGCACCACGTCCCGTAGCCCCAGCCTGGAGCTGTGTGCACATGGCCAATACCCTGATGTTATTCTATGCCATCTTACATCATTGACAGGGCCAGGGAAAGGGACTCTTTGTTTTCAGAAGGAAAGGCTGTTCCTTTCCAGTTGAGGGGAAAGCATGGAGGGCAGAGGGTCTGTCCACCACTATTTTTTCATTGTCCTGGGCTTGGTGAGCATTTTGCATGTAAATCACCCTCTCTCTGTACACTTTTGCTGTTAGTATTGTTGCTGTTACTGTTTGTTTTCTCATCTCATTGCTGTTTCCAGTAAATCATTCTTACCTCCACCTGTGATCTTCGACTTTTTTGCTTCCAGCTGGAGGGGGAATGAAGTGTGAGTGCTGGAACAGTTTCAGTGGCAGCACTAAGGTGGGAAATACCGTTCCTAAACCATGACAACTTGTTTCTGGCCTTCAGGCTTCATATCATCCATTAACCATGACACTCCAAGCCTGATCATTTAGACATTTTTTATCAATCCAATAGTTCACCCATACAGACTACAAGATCCTAGCTTGAATAAAAGATACTGTGGGAGAATATTGCATGCATTTAGTCTTGCCAAAATCAGGGTAAATAAAATCCATTGTTCTTTCCTCCTCCACAACTCCAGTGATTTTAACACAGAAGGTAACCAGGCTGGTCAGGTGTCATTTGCACTTAGTAAATCCATGCTACTTGTTTTGAGTCACCTCATTCATGGGCACAAGAATGTATGCCTATAATGACAAAAGTGAACCTGGTCCTTTGAATCTCGGGTTGGCCTTCTGCAGTCAGTGAAATTGGATGGCATTTGTGTTCCTGTGAAGGGCAAGATAGTGCATGTTTCAAGTCAGCGGGAGTTCTAGCAGCTATTTCAGTGGAAACAGCTCCTAGTCATAAACTAGAAATGGGTTTGTTTGTTAATAAAAAGTCTTTCTGAGTTAATCATAGCTTAAGACTCAGGACAGGATTTTTTATTTTGTTGTTTTTTTAGACAGAACCCATAGGCCAAGCAATAATAAAGAAGGATGTCTTGCCCTGGGAGCTGCTTTCACCCAGCTACTCTTTGAATTGAAGTTCATATGAAGTGGAATGCATTACGAACTAACCATAAAGAACACTGCCTTTAGTGCACAATAGTTAGGATGATAGCTATGTCTTGTAACTCAGACTAGGGGGTTTTAGCTCAGTAGGTAGGAGACAGCTTGAGGGTCAAACCTGGCCTGTCCTTCAAGATAACTTCAGCAGTAGTGCTGAGAGAATTGTATACCTTTAGCTTTTCTTTTTTGTTTTATTGAAATTTGAAGTCCTTAAATAATGAATTTTAGACTGCATAGCCTAATGCAAGAGCAAAAAAGCAGTGTGACACATCATCAAGGTAAATACCTGCTTTGTCTTGTTGACTGATAAACTAATCCTTTCTTTTTCTTGTGTATTTTCTTTTTTCCCCTGTTGTTTCTATTTGATTCTTACATGCTATTTCAAATTAGATTTAAACTCTGTGCTAACACATTCCTAAAATGAGGTGCTCTCTTTGCTACATAACCAAGGAGTTTTGCGTAATCCTTAGTGCACAGAAAAGAGTAAACAGACCTGACACCTGCTGGCGTGTTCCACAACTGCTACAGCTTTAAATTGCTTGACCAAAAGGATGCTCATTACCAGGAATAGAGCCTATGCTCCACATGACTATGCACATCAGAGACATTTGATATGGATTTCTACCTTCCTTTCTACCTTCCTCACTAATTTGGTGATATTAGGAAACTTGACATCTTTGCTTACTTTGGCTCAGATTCACCTCATCTAATTTGACACACAGCTGCAAAGCTTGAGTTAGAGGCACGGTTACCTTAGAGTGTCTTGCATTAGTATAAAGAGATAAGCACATCCCAGGAATGATTCAGCCCATCTCTCTTTATCTGTCTGTTGCTAATATATGGAGTTTGGGGTAGTTAAGCTCCTATATTGGTGTCTCACTAAAGATGTCTGTCCGTGCTTTCATCCAATCTTGGGCAAACTGTCACAAAAAGAGTGTTACAAATTCTTTCATCCACTTTCAGACCCTTGAAAGATTTAGGACTTTTTTCCACTTCTTTCAGTATGTTCTTGAAAGAAGTGCAGTGAGGGGAGTTATATTTTGGTAGGCAAAAGGTTCATTAAGCAATTCTTAATTTCCTCTTATTATAATGAATTACTATCTGGAAGTCATTCAATACTCAAAAATCTCAAAAATGTGCAAAACCGAGAGCTATTGCACAGCTGTGACTGGCCAGAAGGTGATATCAGGAGCCCTCAAGGTACCACTTCAGTACACTAAATTCAGCATATCCCCTTGGTTTCCCATTGCTTTGCTTTGGTCTTCAGAACTGAGTGGAAATACAGATAACGGAGGAGAAGTGCACCGGTGGACTTTCAGGTAGTTTGTTCTGCAGACAACCAGACTTATTCAGACATAGACTCTTTTTAGAGGAATACCATTTCTAGTTATATGGCCATGGTAATGCAGGAACCAATGACAGCCAGGAAAGCATAAGATATTTATTACAAATGATTATTGAATACAGCTGGAGGGAAACGCTTCAAGAGGGAGCCTGCACAAGAAGAAAGTTGTCCTGCAGCCTGCCCTGGGAAAGGGAAAAAACATGACTTAAATGTGGAAAAGTTTTACTTGAGAAGGCTTTAGGTGGAATGCAAACCTCTCTTGAACTGGCAAAGTGGTCTGTGGGATGTGCTCTCATCTTTTTTCATGCTCGATGTATCACAGAAGGGCAAAGCTGGTGTTAATTGCAGCCTCTGGCCGTTACTAGTTGTTTCCAGAGTAATTATAGCCAGAGCAGATCTATTCAAATGTAGGAATAAGGGAAACAGGAAATATAAAAGAATATCCAGGATTCAGCACATTATCACCCAGCATTCATGTCTCATATCGTGGTGAGGTACAGAAGTGCTGTTATTTTCAGGATACGGATGGTACATGCATTAAAGTCTAGTGGTATTAGGCTGTTTATGATAAATCCCACAGGGAATCTGCAGAAAACATGAATAGAATTTGTAAGGTCAGCTCTGTGCCTTCATTCTCAGATGCTGCATCTCTTTACTCAACTACTAATGGTGAATTTTCCCCAACCTAATGCAAACTGTTTTTTCTCTAATTCAATTCCCTTGCTTTTTCCTGTCCAATCCTCCTAGTGCCTTGATAAGCTGAGCTTCTGAATTCAAAAGGAGTTCAAAAAGAAAGCAAGAGCATGTTAAATGTCATATGCAGTATGCTTTTGTGGAACTGTTAAATGAAATGCAGCAAATGGTCCTGTTTCTCCTCTAGCTAGTTTAAGCTATAATGTAAGTTGTGATATTTTTGTATAGGGTAACTTTTGTTGTCATGTAAAGACACAATAAAATTGTTTTTACAGAACAAGATATGGCACTGACCTATACTTTGATAGACACAAGAGAATCTAACATCATCCATGCTGTTCCTCTGTTTGTTGCTTCATATCCCTGAATTACTTGGACAGAAAAAAAAAAAAGAAAATTCAAGTCCCTGCAGAATCCCATCATCCTCCTTGCATAAGCCCCAGGAATTATCAGGATTTTTAAGAGTGCAAGTATACTTGATGAGTAGCCCTTTCAGCAGGAATATCTTCTTAACAGAATTTCTATGTTATCCCTTACTGGAAAAACACAAGAGATGCTGCAAACAGATGTCCCCTTGTGAACATTGGATAGCTTTTCACAAAAATATTTGTGATGGTAACATACAAGTATCTACCACTGGCTATTATTAGTTTCTTATATCTGAACTCAAAGATAAACCCAAAAAATTTAAATTTTAGCAAATTCCAGAGCACTACTTGAAACCGTAATATTTCTCATAAAGTGCGCCAGTCAGGCTGCATACTCACAACATGACAAAGAAAGTCTCTTGGTTTAAACTGAATGAGTTCAGCTTAGCTTCAGTTGTGGTAATTTTTTCACTCAGCTAATCATCCTCCCTCTGGGCTAATTTTCGAGCATTGCTCTTTATTTTCTCTTTACAGCTGTGCTTAGGAAAGGAAGAGGGACTAAGACATAGTCATGTTTTCCTCATTTATTCCTTTAAATGAAGTTAAAGAAACTCTCAATGTTAAGGAGAGAAAAATCTCAGGAAATGTTTTCATTAAAACTCTGCTGGCAGCAACTGTGCCTCTGGCATTGAGGGTTGCCTGTGTGTTCCTCAGTTCTCAGTTGCTCTAATAAACTGTATAATTTCTTCCTGCTGAAGTGATTCAGTTCTCAGTTGCTCTAATAAACTGTATAATTTCTTCCTGCTAAAGTGATTCAATGGGAGAAAGCAACTTCTGGGTTTTTTTGCTATATTCTGATGTTAAAGAAATTATTATTTTTAAATATAATACTTTTAAGGCCTTATCCCAATATTTACAATTGTGTATTTAGAAACTTTGAGAATACTAAGGCAAGGAAAGAGATGTTACAGAGATAAGATTTTACTTATATGTTAGGTCTGTACTTGCCTTCTATGCTTTTGTGCCCACAGAAGTATTTCTACGTCTTTGCTGCCTCTGACTTGGAGGCCTGCACCTATAATGGAAATTGCTCATTCCTTTTTGCCTAAGCATCTGGTTCTGAAAAGGGCACTTGAAAGTCCATCATGGAAGAGAGGGAAGAAACCATGTGACATCAGGTTGGACCACAAAGTTATAAGGTAGAATATAGATGACTACCTTATTTCTCCTGCAGGCTTTTCTGACAAATGCATAAATTGGTAAACCTTCAGTTAGCTTTCTTGTCAATTTAGGTGCTTTTATATGTTCTCAAGAAACCTTACAGATAGCAGGAGGATTCTCCTTTTTTTTCCTTATACCTCTTTTTTTCGGTCCAATAAAAAGTCTGTCAACAAATAATGAGAGCCTTTATCTTCTTTTAAACCATTTCTTCAATACTTGGTCATATTGCATGCAATCCTATTCTACAACTGCAAGTTTTACTGCACTGGTTTTTTTAGCACGATCTATGAGTAATTCTTAGGCATAGGGACATTTTCTACTCCAGATTTTCTGTTTTTCAGTGTAAAATACTACTTAAGGTGGTTAATAACAGGTTTTCGTAATTTTAATTCTTTGCATATGCAAGATACAATGGCAATTAATTCTGGACATTTAAACAGCTCTATGGAGCTTTTGGCACATTCAGAATACACAATGGCTGGATTTAATCAGATCCATAAAGTACTATTGTGATAGATGACATTGCCAGGGAAACTGTAACTGCAGAGTTTCTGTATGCAGTTGGGTACTTGTTATGCCTCATATTTTGTAGTCAGCTACAGAACAGAAATTCTGTAGTGTGTGCTGGCTTTCTATGGGTTTTTCATCTTGAAAGTGTGTTTTGAGCAGCAACATCACCATTGGGCAGAAGGCTAAGTGGAAAGCTTTTATCCTGTACACAGAGACAATGTATTGTCTTGTCTTGTTTGCCAAAGAAACAGAGAAGATGTGAAGACTCAGGAAGACTACAGATAGTTGTCTATCAGAGGCAAAACCCAAGGAAAGCCTGCAAAGGCACAGCAGTTTGACACCCAGTTTTGAGTGATCTATGTTGCTATCTTAAGTTTGGGAAAGCTTAAAGAAAACTAAAGACAGAATACAAGGAGTTTTCTAAATCTAAAACAGGAAAGGTCTGAGAATGCTGTTTCTCTTTGCTGCTCATTCCTGACGCATTTCATGATCTGCAGAGGTCACCACTCCTCTCTTTCTCTAGGTGGAACCCTTGTCATGCAGCATGGGGAGCTTAGTGTGAACATTACTGTAGGTTGGGGGCTTTTCTTTGTGGGAGAGAAGCGTATGTATGAAGCTTTTATGTAAGTTTCATATATATATATATATATGCATACATATTTACATATTATGTATGCAATGAGCACGAGAGAGAGGGAAGATATAATAGGTCTTGAAGATATGTCAGGGGAGGTTTAGGTTGGATATTAGAAAAAGGTTCTTCACCCAGAGGGTGAAGCACCCCGGGGAAGAGGTCACAGCACGAGCCTGACAGAGTTCAAGAAACATTTGGACAATGCTCTCAGGCACAGGGTGTGACTCTTGAGCATGGTGCTGTTCAGGGCCAGGAGCTGGACTTGATGATCCTCAGGGGTCCAATGCAGCTTATTCTGTGATTCTGTGATTCTATTATATATTAAAAAGCATATAGATATGCAAAAATCTTTACCTTCTCTGTTGTGGAATTTAAAGACGAGTGTCCACAATGGCTTAAATTCAAAGGTTGAGAAATATAGCATAACCTAAGTCTGTCTAATTGTAGCATCATCAGCAATGTTTCTGAATAATAACAAGCAGCAAACCTAATATTTATTACAAATACCAAGTCTATTGGGTTTTTCAGAGTTGGACCAGAAAAATACTTGTGTAACTATGCCCACATCTGTGCCCCAGACATGTATGCATGCATACCAGTAGAACTCCTCGGTATTTCAGTGATCCCTTGAAAGGTCTGGTATAATATGCTGATGACAAACCCACTTCTTGTTTGTCAGATATGCATAGCTATATAAAAACCTTTCTGGTATATCTGAAGAGTATTTGAAGTGCTGACTGCTGTAATTTACAGCTAAGATGGAAGAGAGCTGACTTTGTCCTCAGGGGAGCAAAGTACTCTTACTATTTTAACTTTCTTATATGCCTTTCAAAGCAAACATTCACACTGAGCTTTGTTTGTGTACAGAAAATCATAGCAAGTTGTAATACAGGTGACAATGCTTTTTTCTTGTAAATGCAGTTCTAAGTATTTAAAGAATGCCAACAGGTTTTCTTGGAACTACTTATATTTCCTGATACACAGATTCATACCCTCTTAATGTTCTTCAACTAAAATAGTTCTTACTGTACACATTTTTATAAACTCAGGTTGAGAGCCAAAAAGTTCATACAGTAATTTACCTGTAAAGATTATTTGTGTATGGCAGTGCAAAACGTTTCCTCCTCCAGTTTTAAGGTGCGTCGTACTGAAGTGTACAACTGTTCTTGAGTGAATATTCCTGGCATTGAAACCCCAACATAAAATTCCAGAGTGTCCCATGAAAGTGCAGTACCACAGTCATGTAAGGGTTCAAAAAGGACAGGGAGATTATGGGTTATGGGAATCAGCTGAAGAAAAGCCTGCATAGATTTGCTCAAGTATATACTTGTATTCTAAGTAGTTTCTTGAAAGAAAGTACATTTTCCTGGTTTTAAATCCTAAAGCTTCCTCAGGTTTCAGTCTATACCCTGAGTTTTTTCACGTGACAGTGGTTCAAATGATGTTGAAGCATTTGTCCCTGCTCCTTCAGCATTTTCTGAATGAGGTCCATTAGTTTATTTTTCAGACAATAAAGACATTTTTTCTTCATGTTCTCTATTTTAGCTAAATTCACAGTCCCTTTAGTTTCTGTCTCCCATCTGCTCTAATTTTTCCTTTGATTGTAAATTTTATTAAGCAAACATCCTACTAGTGTAAATTAATGAAGTCTATTGACTTAAATGGGAAAATGATAGTTTATAACAGCTGATGATTTTGCATTATGTCTTAAATGAATATGTAAAAGAAAATTGGGATGCTGTTACTGGCTATGCCATATCCCAAGAATACCCTTAAAGTTATTTATTTTTCCCGTGTGTGTTGTTGCATTGGGGTTTTTGTTTGTTTGTTTGTTGTTTCAGCCAGTATAATCTATGGATCTCTCTCTTTTATTTGCCTTATTTTCTGAATATGCAAATTCTTTTAGTCATGCTATTTTTCTCTGTAGTAAATTGTCTCTCTAGATGCCCGCTTCCCATCATAAAACAGGTAGGATTAATCAACCTCTGGGAAGGTATAGAATATCTCTGTCATCTCTAAAGGAAGCATAAATCATTAATTTAGAGTGGAAAGGGAAAACTGACTTAACCAAATTCTGTCTGTAGTGACTATCTACCTTTATTACCAAATGGTTCTTTTTTGAGCAGATATTGAGATTTCTGAACTCTGTAAAGGAATTCTGTGGTTTCAAATTTCAATGATATGGGGAAAAAAACAAAGGAAAAAGAAGGCATGCTTTCTGAAAGTTTATTTACCATCAGTTTATGAAAAGTACCACTCAGCCTCTACCACTGTTTTTTTTTTGACTAATGTCTCTTTTTAGATGCTTCAGAATATTTTTTGCACTATCAGAGCTGTACCTGAACAACTCACCCACAATATTCCATTTAGTTAAGCTATAGTCCCCTCCTTTCTTTTTGAAATAGGATATTAAAGGGAATGATTTCAGTTGTGGCATGATATCTAAATCTTCAGACTTGGCAGTTGTATATTTTCAGTTTCTTTTTGGTAGTCTGTAACAGGGATGTCCTTTTCTGGGTTTGCTATTAATCACTAACCTAGGCAGCAAGATTATTTGTAATAACAGGTAGGAGAGACTCAAAGTAATCGAATCTGGAAAGGTCAGTGGCAGAGAATTGTTGCCATGTATGAGACATTTTTGAACAAGAAATGGATGGCATCAAGTAGCAGTCCTGTAAATAGGAACATAATCAAAAACGCAGATGGAAAAAAATAAAGGAAAGTAGGTCAGGGATGATTCTCCTGATGCAGCCAGAGAATAACTGATGCATGTACTAAAGGCTCTGTCATTTCCATGAAGAGCTTTATCCTACAAAGCCAGCAAAAAATAGAGTTGAAAGTGGAAGAAGCATTGAGTGGTTCAGAGCCTGTTTGTATTTCAGAAAGATAAACAAGGGCAGTGTGTGCAGGAGTCAAGAGTCTGAAAATGCAACAAGAAGAAAGCTTCAGGGTATTTGTTGTTGGACACCATTTGTTCCCCTCTTGTTAATCAGTCACTTTCCAATATATATGATGACAAAATTGTCACTGTGTTGGTGTTTGTTCACAAATAGCTGGTCTGGTCCTCTGTCAAATGAGTCTTACTAGGATGATATCATTCATATGGTGTGGTAGTGCTGCTGCAGATTTTGAAAATCTTTTCCTCATTGCTGCTGGTGGCTTCTGTATTTGGCTAGGACAGACAGGTATAACTCATGGGTGTTAATTTGGGCTTAAGGCTATATTTTTAAACCTCATTCTCCAATTTGTAAGCACTCAGAATCTGTGTTGGAATCCAGACCTGCTGCTATTTAGGGATTATTTGTATTCACAGCCTATTGTTTCTAAGGACACCCTCAGTCAGGGCATTGTGTTGAGTGGGCATACATCAACTTGACAGAAAGTGTCCTAATCTGCACATTCACCACTTGAACGGTTTCAGTCATTCTAATTTCAGTTTCTCTCCATGTGCATTCAGATGCCATTATTTGTTTGTCTTGTCTCTGATAGATGTTTGCATAACATTTTATACTTTTTCTTTGGGTGGTGGAAATCAAGACAGTTCCCCCTGTTTATGCTTGCAGTTGCTACGAGCTACTTCAATAATGCAAAATGGCAACCAATTTTTCTGGGACAGATCTTGGGTCCTCAGAGATCCCTTTGCACAGGGAAATATGCTGGAAGCGTGGTGTTTGCCCAGTAGGAGAAGTGAACTACAGGTGGTCAAAGATATCAAAAAACTCACAGAAAATATCACTGCAGAGCTCCAAAGGCTTCTGGGTCTAAAAATATCTAGATAATATCTGTACAAATGCACTCTTTTTGGATAATTTATGCTCAGCCAGAAACATTTATTAGTTCTGAATACATTATTCAGTGTGAATAATACCCATTGCCAATATTCTGTTACAGCAGTCATCTAAACTTAATAGAGCTTTTTTTCTAATTATGCTTTTGTTTTCTGTCCATATTTAGGCAGCAGTGAACTTGTGTTTCAATCACCTAAGAAACAATTTTCATTCTGAAATTCATCTGTTCTGTCTTTTCTTCTCTACTTCCCCTTCCGGTTTCCCATCAACACCCTTTGTTTCTTCCTGGGCTCATTATTTTAACATTTTACTAATTGTCAGTCCAGATCATTTGATAAGTAGGGTTAAAATTGTTCAGAATCGATCAACACTGTAGCTCTGATTAGCACTTTAAAGTTCAATCATTGATTCTAATCTGTGTCTCTTCAATTACAGTCTCTGTCAATTCAGGCTGCCAGTGAAGTTTGTATCTGTTGTAGAGAGGGCTATGTTAGCTTTGAAAGTCCTTTTATATGGGCATTCTTTCTATCCAGGCTATTTTTTTTTTCTCTCTGTGTCATGAAGTTGAATTATTATAGGAATCCTATTTTGTTCATGAACAAAATATGAAGCCTATCTTCTCAGTCAGCACAGAATTATTGGACCTAGCTCACTTGGGGAGAAGAGAGTATGTTTCTTATAAATTAATTTTAATTATTAGAGCCTCTGAAAGCTACTGGAGACCCTGCTTGTGCCTTCACCATTTCTGCTCACTGTAAGCTCTTTCCTTTTGTCACAAGCCAATTCTATGTTTTCTACAAAGGATTTCTCTTGAATGTCCAGTGAAGAACAGCACTTCTTTTGACTGCTATGAATAGTGTTTTTCAATGAATAGCAGCAGCTGCTCAGAGAATTTGTCTGCTTAAAGTTAAGGTTGATAACAGTCTTTAAAGCATTTTCTTCCCCTTCTATCTTCCAGTTAGCAATAGAGCTTACAATGGATGTGCGTGCTTGTGTACATAAATCAAAAATGTTTGTATATTGCTAGAGAGAACAGACAGCTTTTGGTTTTTTGACTCAGTATGACAGTGCTGAAAAGTAACGTAAAGTTAATAATCAGAATTATTTTTATGAACAAGTGACAAATTTGGTCATCTCTGACTGATTAATGTATTTCCATTTTAAACAATAACATGGAAGGTAGAAAATATTCACTGGATTGTTCTTCTCATCATTCTTAAATGCTAAGTCCTGAAATCTTGATTTAATATTCACAGGTCTCTGAGTTCAAATTGCAGTACAAGTAAGTGCTAGAATAAACTATGGAAACAATTTTAATCATCAACAAAGAGCAATTAATTGATTGATTACTCTTGTTAAGACTAATTCCTAAGGCAACGAAGTAGCACTGTTTTAATCTAGATCTCAAATATGTGTAAAGCAAAGCTGTGTATAAAATTAAAATGCACAAAACTCCAAACAAAATGAACCACTGGTAAAAATAAGCAGGAAAAAGGAAAATAGTTTTTTTTGTATAGTTTTAAAAAATTGCCTATGTACAGTATATGAAAATTATATAGGTCTAACTTCTCATTAGTGTTCTATTTTTTATGTAACTAATGTTGTTCCTCTGAAAATTATTGTCATGGCATTGGTCTGAGAATAGTAAACAGTAAATTTTTTCATTGTCTCCCCCAATATTTGTAATTGAAATAATAAAGAAATATTTTACGAATGACACAGTGATTTATGATGCAAAGATGACCTGCTCCACATTTCTTCCCCTTCCCTTCACACCAATATTGAGAGAGGAAATATTTCATTTCCTGATGAATACAAACGGGACATGAAAGGTATCATGGAAGCCATGGAGATACATTATGAGCAGTAAAAAAATTACAAAAGCAAATAGCTCCTAAACACACGGAGTTAGGTAGGAATCTTCTATCTCAGACACTCCTTCCCAGCCTCATTCCATTTTCTCTATTTTCAAACTCAGGAAAGCTAAGTAAACTGACTTGCTATTGTTCACACTGTATGCTCAGCTCTGTGGTATTTCTGGCTGAAATAATATTAATAACACAAAAAAAAAAAAAAAAAAAAAAGGAGAAACCATAGCAAAAAAGTGTTCTTTTTTTCCCTTCCATGTCTTGACATCCTCTGAGCTGCATCCTGCTCCCTGCAAGCTCACATAATCTTCAGGAAGGCATTTGGGGTCGTAAGGCAAAGTGCCTGGCTTTGCCTATGAAAGCTGAGATGTTTATCATCAGAGAATGGAGCACAGTGCAAATTCTGAGCTTGAAACAGGGATCAAACAATAATCCTCTGCACAGTCCTTTCAAATATTCTTTTGGTCTGGGTGCCAGAGGGCAGCTTGGAAACGAGATTTGTTGCCAATACAACTGCATAGCCCCATCTCTTTTGTTTTAAAATTCAGTTTGTGCTTTGTTCAACACAAGATGAAGACACCTTTTAAGCTTAAAGGCTTTGTTTATTATTGCATCATCAAGGCTGACTTCCTAAACCAGCAGTTAAAAAAAATGCTATAAAAGAAGGGTATTTTTTGTCATTTTTTAAAATAGAAATTATGTCCCCATTGTGCATCTTCTTGAAAATGACAGCTCTTACTCTTTGAATACAAAAGGTACAAAACCAAAACAAAATCAAACATTTACTGCCTGTCTCAAATGGATTCAAAGCAAGCAAAAATGCACAGTACCAATCAGTGTGTCATTAGCGTTATCTTTTGAAACACAAAGGGGACAACTAATGAAATTCCAGTGCAAACACTGATGAGTTTTTCTTCTGAGTTTTGGGGATGGGCAGGTGGGAGGATATGTCTGAAGAGTAGCTATAGTTGAAAGCTTGTGGGTAAGAATCAGGGACTGATGTAACAAAGGGAACCTCGTGACTGGTGTCCACTACAGGCTGCCTGATAAAGGGAGCCTGTTGATGAAGCCATCCTGCTCCAGCTACAGGAGGCATCGCACTCGCAGGCTCTTGTCCTGTTGGGGAACTTCAACCACCCTGATATCTACTGGAAAAGTAGCATGGTGAGCTGTAGGCAATACAGGATACTCCTGATATATGTGGTGGGTAAGGTCCTTAGTATCAATAAGTTCCCTAGGGGATCAACAGCAGCCCTGCTGAGAAGGACTTGGGGGTGCTGGTGGATGAGAGGCTGGACATGAGCCTGCAAAGTGCATTTACAGCCCAGAAGGCCAGTTGTGTCTTGGGCTGCATCCAAAGCAGTGTGGCCTCGCCTGATTGCCTGAATATACATGTGCAAGGCTTCTCAGGAGGGCTTTGTAGCCTGTGCTGGACCACTGTACTGTCATCACCCAAACCAGCACATCTACAGGTTCAGAAGTGTTATACATGTGCAGGCTGCAGTCCCACCTTGGGCAGCCTGGTGGATAGATTCACTCTTGCAGGCAGGGCAATTGGACTCAACCTGTATGAGTTTGGTGCCTAAACACCCCATAAAGCAACAGGTCAAAATCAGACTGGTAGGCTGCCATTATACAAATCATTAGTATGGTGGCCCTCCTGCAGCTACTGCCTTCTGTAACAGTCCTTCTTAAAAAGGAGGGAAAGTGAAATAAACAAAAACATTAGGAATGCAGGAATTTCAAACGCAGACATTAAAGAAACCACCCCAAAACTAGAGAAACTTCACTGTGTTAAGAAAGATTGAAAATCCCAGGACTATGCAGTTAGAGAGGAGATATGGATGTCTCCATTGGTGATCAAATCAGGAATAATGAGTGATATATAGAACACAAATCAGATGTTCTGATTAATCATCTCTCAGGATGATGTTTTATGCCATTACCACTCCTGAAATAGTTTTAGGTTTGCATGTCTCTTGGAATCATGTAACAGGGGATGTTATATGACAAATATCTTTTCCAATTTCTAGATATCAACAGTTTTTGTATACTTTTATCCCTGTCTGAAGATACCACCTGCTTCAATTTCACAGCAATAAACCCTTCAGCTAAACCAGCTTTGAACTCAGACATAGCACAAGTCTGACTGTTCAAAACAACCTTCTAAATAATCTCAGGTTTATGTTCCTGAACTGATATTTTGTTATTCAATTGAGTCTTTGCTTGTAGACTTATGCCTTGGATACAGATGTTTCAGTGCATTAAGAAGCAAAAAGAAAGGCGCAATTTGCATTTTTACAGGAACTTTTCTTTCTTTCAATTAAGTACTTAAAGGACATCAGCAAACTGAAACCATTATACATGCATCACCTCACTGCAGGTTTCTCTAGTTTTTATTTCTCTTGGTTTATATCTACTGTGGAGCTGATGGCCTTGAAGATTCATATCATTGTTTTCTGGAGTTTCTGTAAACTTGATTGTGAGTTTTGAAATCTTGAAAGCAAAGGAGAATCAAACCTCTACATCAAAAGGGAGGGAGGAATCATTTATATTCAAAGAAGTGTTTTGAACAGCACCTTAATCTTTCATAAAATAGGATTTGCAAGCCTGAAAGTCAGTAATGCATAAGCCCTGTGCTTTCTTGTTGGCAATTATGATGATTATTAACATAGACTTTATGGGGTGTGAGACAGATTGTTGCTCCAGAGATCTTATTCTGAGCAGGAACAAATGTCACTGTTGTTTTTTCAGAATTTTGAAGGGCAGTTTGGACTTTGGAGTCAGTTTAACTCTGATGAATTAACAAAATTTTTAATCAAAATTTTTTAAATCTGTTGGTGAAGCAGTAGGATTTTTTCAGAGCATTTTCACATACTGTGTTTCTGAATAAGTGAGTTACATAGGAAAGAACACGTGCTTCAACAACTATCAGCAACTTCCCAAGGGCACATAAAGAAAATTCCACATTTATCACTTAAAACCTGACAGCTGAATATGGCTCATGTTTTCAACTTGCCCCTTTCCCTTTCAACTGGATGGTTTGACATCTCAGTCAAGCTAGGTCTGACTTCAGTACTTTGAAAATTTTCAGTAACTATTATTCCTTTTTTCCCACCAATATTTTGTTTTCAGTGAGAGCGTGCCACTCCATGCACAACTGAACAGATTCGTATGGCTAGGACTTTCTTTTGTATCCTTTGGTGGAATAGTACTTCTGCAGATTTCTGAATTTACATGGAATTTTTGGGGGTTTTTATTATATTGTCTGTCCTCCACATGCAGGTCTGATTGTAGCTGTCTACAGCTTGAGAAGAGAGTTTGAGAAGCTTCTTTTACAATTCTTTGATTTCTCATGTGACAGAGTGAGCACTTTGTAATGGCTGCCTAACTGTTTCTTTTCAACGAATTTATGAGTTGCTGATTGATTTAAGGCAGACAGCCTCTGAGGGCTGTCATGTAGCACACACAGAGGTTATGGGGAAGTACTAGATTTTCAACACTTACTGCAATTGAAAGCAGCAGAAATACTTCTTAAGGTACTGTCCTGATTTGTTCCTAATATCTTCAGTGGCCAGGTTGTCTTGAAGTGCCTTATTGCAGGTGTAACATCAGGTACCACTGGCCTAGAAACTAATACTGAACACTGAATTGCTAGCAGCAACTATGGGTGAATGGTTCTCCCATATGTGATTAAAGGGGAATTATTAAAATAGTCACTTGTGCCTTGTGTATAACAGAGGTTATGAAAAATACTGCATCAAAAGGTATATAATGTAATGCAAGGCTCTCTATGCAACGTCAAAAAAATTGAAAAAAATGCTTGCAGCATAAGAGGGTCACAGAACTGCTGGAAGAAGTTCAGAGAAGGGCCATGAAGTTGACCAGAGCACTGGAGCACCTCCACTATGAACACAGGCTGAGAAGGTGGCGCCTGTTCAGCCTGGAGAAGAGAAGGTTGTGTGGAAACCTCATAGCAATGTTCCAATATTTGAAGGGGGCTTACAGGGAAGCTGGAGGGGGGCTCTTCATCAGGAACAGTAGTGATAGGACAAGGAGTAATGGGTACAAATTGAAAGAGGAGAAATTTAGATTAGATAAGGAAGAAATTCTTTCCTGTGAGGGTGGTGAGACACTGGAACAAGTTACCCAAAGAGGTTGTGGATGCCCCATCCCTGGCATAGTTCAAAACCAGATTGGATAAGGCCTTGGCCAACCTGGTCTAGTGGGATGTGTCCCTGTCCATGGCAGGGAATTCGGGACTAAATGATCTTTAACGTCCCTTCCAACCTATTAACATTCTGTGATTCTATGAAATTATCCAGGCCAGGACTTTATTTTTACATGCAAGAAACAATTCAGCTAATAGTTGAAAAATGCTTTTTCTAGACAATTTAAGTGGTTTCTATCCATAAAAGACACTTAATAATTTTAGTGAGTTATCTTTTATAAGATTTTCACGGGAGGCTGTTCAGTCAAAAGAACGTGCTTTTCCACGAGACAACATTAATTGAAATCACTACATCTCCCAGTAGGTGATGTCTGCAAGTACTCAGACTAGTTGTTGCACTTCATTAGTTGCTGGTTCAAAAATATGTAATAAAAAAGTGAACTGGAAATCTCAAATAAAATTTTTATTAATTCTAGATATTTGTTCTTGAAGACATTATTGATCAATCTTTCAGGTTAAATGCTAGAGATTTTTTTTAAACTTTTAAGTGAAAGATCTTTTCCTTCTGTCATCTATAAAAATTATATTCCATTTTTATCTCACTAAAAATATGTCAGGATATACTATTTTGTGGTAGCGCAAATTGCAAAGGTTATGGTTGTTTTTTTTTACTGAGATCTGACAGTGATGTTTGACAATAATCTCCTTGAATGAGAAAGTGCCAGTAATATTATTCAGTAAAGAAAAGGGGTTGCAGAGGGATGAGTGGGTGTAAAAGATGACATACATTTTTGTACTAATCCTGCTGTAAGTAGTAGGAGAGGACACACAGCTCTGCAATAAACTGGTTTGAAATCAGATTTGAGAGTACTGAATAAAAGAAGTCTGGACTCCTACGTATTTGAAGACAGGAAATATATATATGTGCACATATTTACTGTAAGAAATACAATGCATGAGGATGGTTGTTGCCCCGCATTTTTCGAGCTTAACATAAGGTACAAAATGAGGAATGATTTGTGACTGCTCCCTCTTAAATCTTTGTCTATAAATATCTGAAAAGGGAAGGACCTAAAAAATCATCTAGTTCCACCCTCTGGCAGGACCAGGCTGCTCAAAACCCCATCCAGCCTGGCCTTGAACACTTCCAGGGATTGATATTATATATTAAAATCCATGTGAAATCTACAGCAGCAGTTTTTTCAGGATAGTGGTGATATTCAGTTGTATGTTTATCTTACATAGAGGATCAGTCACACCGTAAATATCTTTATTTTACAAAGCTTTTGAACAGGGTGAGGTTGAGATGGCTAAGTCTGATTCATACCTGTATGACTTGTAGGAGTCTACTAGAAGAGGTGACTCTGAATTCAAATTTTTAAATGTATCTATTGCTTCAGCCTCCAGTATGTGTTCCTGAAGTCACGTGCAATGGAGTGATAACACTGATGTTCCAGATGAGGGAAAGCATGTTCTCATCCAACCAGTTCAAAGGATGCCTGACCAGATTGATGATATCTCCAGGAACTTGTTCACCTACCTCATATCTATGAATGAGTTTCTTGTTTACTAAACTTGTTTATTAAACAATAGATAGTAAAGAGGGGTGTTCAGAAGAGGTAGCATGGTAGTTTAAACTTTAGTGAACCTGTAAAGGAAGGCAACAGGTAGCAGTGCATCCTACTGTCCTGCTGTCTGGGTCTAATAGTTCTGTATTTCTCCATTTTTTGTAAAAGAAGAAAAAAAAACAATAAGTAGATCTTCTTCCCCTGCAGATAAAGTTAGCCTTTCTCTGTACCCCTGTGGATTTCTATCTAAATATGCAAGCATTTTACTTATATTAAAAAGAGTACTTTAATAAAAGGTCTTGCATGCATATGCATGATTTATTACTGTCTGATAAATATGTAAAACTGGATGGATTCATCAATGATGATGGTATAAAAAGTCCCAGTTTTATTTGTGACCAAAATTTCTGACTGATTTTGCTGCTAGACAATTGTGCCTCAAAGCCATGCATGATCTTCTTATCTTCTCTTTGATTTCACTTTATCATGATTTGCTACAATTTTCAGTCAGTGTTTTCTTTTGTAAAAATGTTCTTATGTGGCATGTATAAATCCAGGTACAGTTTTAACCTGACAGATATTCATCATCCAAAGGGAGGCAGCAGTTCTATTCATGGGTATTGGTATCAGAAAGAATAGTGCTTTTTGGTGTAAATTTTTGCCATACTACTGTGCCTTCCTACAGCAGCACAGATCGAAGAAGGCTGTGCTGGAGACGCTGCAGAGCATTCTGGAATCAGGGCTGCAGGTGTAATCAGAGCAAACAGTATGTTGTGACAGTCCTGCAGTTCCTCTAATGGGTGACAGCACATAGCTACAGCACAAAAATCTTTCTGATTCCCAACCAAATAAATGTATTACCATCTGTCTCTGGGGTACAATTGCTACTTCAGTGCAATGAAGTTTCTAAGAGGTTGCTGACAGGAACAAACTGTTAAACAATCAAGATATATCAAAGACATTTTCCTGCTTGTTTTCTTTGTTCCCTATCTAGTAGAACAAATCTGACATCTGGCAATAGCAAGTCAGCAGTATTTCTACATTTTTTGCTTCCTTTTTTTCTGTATTATTCATATATTGATACTCAGGAAAGTCAGTACTGCAATCTTCCATTGAAAAGAGAGTGGGGGCTGTTGAAAATATTCTGTGTCTTTTCTTAGGTTTCTGTGGACAGATACATTCAGTGAAGACTGTTTCTGTAATTGAACTGTGGGAGACTTTTATTGTTTTCAAAGATCTGTTTGTAGAACTTAGAGAAGTATCTGGTTATTAGCTTCTCTGTCCTTTTGAGAAGCTATGAGCACACCCTGTAACTCTTTTGCATGATAGCATAGGAACATACTGAATAGCTGCAATGAAAAATTCCAAGGCAAGTTCTGTTAGTGTGGATATTATATTTTGTCAGTAGTACAGCTGACTATGGGAGAAGTTAACCACAAATGCAAGCATCCTGGAGCAGGTGAGATGGAATATTGCAGCTTAGACCAGAATTTGCATATGTGTCATTTGTTAATGTTGAAATGACAGAAAATCATCCTCTCCAGAAAACAAAATTCACTCTTAGAGTGGTCAGGCATTGGAATAGGTTTCCCAGGGAGGTGGGAAACCTCCCAGTGTTTAAGAGGCATCTGGATCTGGTGCTGGATGATGTGGTTTAGTGGTTTAGGGGTTACATTGCTGGTGCTGCATTGGCAGTTGGACATGATGATCTTAAAATCTTGACTATTCTTTGATTATGTTCTACGATTCTGGGAGCCCATATGTTCTACTCTGATGCCTGGATCCAGTATGTGGCATCATTAACAGTGAGTGAGTCCTGTTGCAAGTACAGTAGAATGATATCCAGCCCTAGGACTCACAGTGGGGCTGGAACACTGATTTCCTGCTGAATATTCAACACAACTATTGGCCTTGACAGAAACTGTCAATCAACAGAAATGATTAATGTTTCATCCTCTCTATGTAGTTCAGCCTTAGGCTCAGCAGACTTCCATTTGTGTTTTATATTCTGCCTGTCCTAATCAGAAATCTTTCCCAGCTAATGGAAGGTGATAGGGTGAAGCCAACATCCCAAGACCTGTGTTACTAGTGTATGCTTTGGATGGGAAAGGGAACAAAGCAACTGCAAGGCTTAGACCTTGGTAGGGTACTAGCCTTTCCCAGCTAGAGACATGCAAAGGAAAGTCCTTTAGAAGTACACAATGTGCAGAGGTAAAGGAAAGTCCTTGCACTTTGGGAGCAGAGAAACCCTTATGTCAGCTAAGACCAGATACTGATGTGCTCATTTCAATGCAAGATGATTTTGAGCACTTCAAATCATCATCCACATACCCTGTGCTTTTGAATACCCTGTGTGAGCCAGCAGTGAGTGGCCAGCTCAATTGTTCTTTGTATTGGGTATCCCAAAGGGTGTTCTAGTTGGGTATTTAGGCTGCAAAAGCTGTCATACTTGTAGAAATGAACTGGGGGAGGGATGGATAAAACACCAAGAATGGAAGCTCTCATAAGAAAAACAAGACACACTTGTGTTTATATTGGTAAGGAGTAATAAAATTGTCTGAAATGAAAGCTTATCTGGCAAGAGGAAGTTATGAGGCTCATTACCTACAGATCATTAAAGATTTGTCATTTAGGTCTTAAGTTCAATTCAGTCAATATTTCAAAAAGACAGAATACAACAGGGAAACTAAGCCTCATAATATTCATTAGATGTGTATAATTAAAAGAGCAAAGTGAATGAAACTATTATGGTTCACATTACAGCAGAAAAGGACTAATGGCCAACATCAGAGATTAGCCTGAAGGAGTCTAAACTGTTATAATTTACAGTTTACATAAAATCTTCCATCAAGACCCGATCCATTGTTCATTTAAAAACCTTTTATTCTAGCTGTGCAGAGAAGAGTAATTCTGGACATGGAGGATCTTTGTTGCCTCCCAGTTCCCCATAATCATTCCTGTGGCACAAAAGGCAGAACAGAAATTTGAATTGTTGTAAATATCCTGCTTCCTGCATGCTGCGTTAGGGAGTTGAGCTTGTGTCAGTTCTGAAGGCTTACTCTCCTGCCTGGCTCATCCAAAAAGGTACAATATTGCTAGTTATCACTCTCAAAGAGGATGAAACAATAAAAGTTGAATAAATGTTTAAATTAGTTTACAATAGAAAGTGAAATTATCAATACTAAGAAAAAAGAATTGGGGTGTGGGAGACGGGACCCCTAGATCATTTGTTGGATTCAAGGCATTATTATTCTTCCTTTACATAACAAACATCTGAAAGTTCTTACTGTACTGAAATGAACTTGAGTGAAATATGAAGGACTCAGTAATAAATATTCTAGTTTATATAAATATCTATTCAGCATAAAAAACAATCCCAACTAAATATGGTATAAAATCACTAGACCAATTTAGACAAGAATAAAAGTCAACAACTATGTGAAAAGTGTAAGCAACAAGAGAAGAAGACATAAATCATGAAAAGAATTTAAGCAAAATACTGAATGCTATAAAAAGAGGAATGCATTAGATGAGAACTAAAATTAGACCTATTGAAACACATAGACAAGATTATTTTTTAGGTAAGAAAACCCCAGAATTCACTGAAGAAAGAAATTAAAACATCAGAGGAGGGAATTAGAAAAGAAGATGGAAGGAATGATAAAGCATACAATTACATGAATGCTTCTCCCAGTGTATTTACTTGAGAGATCAGGAGAAATATGCCATCTGACACTACTTGTGTATGCAGTACTGTGAATGATTTTGTGACCAGTGAGGTGAAAGCATTTAGTAATTTAGCACAAGTGAAAACTATCAAGGCTCCAGAACTAAGATAGTATTTCTTCTAAGGTTTTATGAAGAAGGACATGGAAAAAAAATACACAGGGCAGTGAAAGGCAGCATAGAACAGTTGTTAGGCTACATTGTTTTAGGAGAAAAAATTTACAGGGGAAAAAGGCCAAATATTGTGGAATAAGTTTATTGTTCTTCTGTAGGTATTAATAAGGTAGATCTCTAATCAAACATCATAGTGGACTTTTGTTTAAGTTGTCTTGTGGATTTGATAAGGAGTCTGAACCCGTGCTTTGCATGTGAGAGTACGGCTCTAATCTGGTAGCTATAGCAAAGCCTGAGGGCCAATAAAAATAAATACATTTTCAGAGGGCAAGAAAGGAGGAGAAATAGATTTAGTCAATACCCTGGCTTCATTCCATCACAAATTAAAAATCCATTTTCCATGTGGTTTGGTAAGTTTAAAAGATAGGTCAGAGCAGGAGTGAAGAGAACAAAAAGACTTGTTCTTCTGATGAAAAGCATAGAGAAAGAAAATAAAGGAAAAAAGCTGCATCAATTTACTTGAGTGAGCTGAGCTGACTCACCCAGCATCTCATGCATTGATCTTGGAAAATGTTTTCTCTTGCTGTCTGTGCATAAAACACCTCCTCGTGAGGGAGGGTCTACTTTTGCCCTATGTTGTTCCTGTTCATCAAGTTGATGGAAAACTGCAACTGCCCTCCACCACATTAGATTTTAAATCCTAAATATGTAAAGTATTACCCCTTTATAAGCTTTACATTAGCTGATCATTATCCTGTGGCAGATTATACAAAAGGAGAACAGGATTGGATCTGATCTGTTTTTATTTCTAGTAACTAATAAACAAACACCCATATTTCTCACGTTACTTGATGGCTCCAGATAACCCTTCCAAAACTCCATAGGCTTCCTCCAGCTTTCAGGATTGTGGCAGGTATGTACTTTCCAAGTGGAGTTTCAGGACCAAAAAGCTCAGATATATCACTTTCTCTTTCTCATCCTTTGGCCACTTAATGTTTTTATTTTCATGTAGATATCTTCTTGCCAGGTTGAAGCTGACACCTTGTGGTTTGTGACTACACACCCTCACTGGTAAAACAGAATGATCTGGTTTACAAAAGAGTTTGTTCAGCTCTGTCCAAAGGTAATGTGTCTGCATATATTTGTGTTAATTTATTTTAATTTTTACATGACAAGAGTGTAATTAAGAAAATACAGCACTATCCTATACAAGCAATTGAGACCAGACAGTCATATACCCATTTTCCTCTCTTACTTCCATATGTTTCCATGTTCATTCTGTTGAGTAAATGTATTGTTGAGACAATGTGTGAAAAACTTCTAGTTTTTCATCTAATTTTTTAACATGTTAGCCTGGGAGTGATACTGGAGCAAGAAAGAATGTAGTCTAAATATCAAATCCTAGACTGAATTTACAGGTCAAACAGCTTCATGGAATCACATTTTTAATTCAAATTAGATTAGCAGATTTTTTTTCATTAGTTGAGAGATAATGCTCAGTTATGCTTTTTATGTGGGCATTTACAGGCAAACTTTAACATCTTCCATAGCAAAAAGTGAGAAGGAATAAATGTTAAAGGGGACCTAAACCCCTAAATTGCTTAATTTTGTATACGAGTCCCTTTTTTTATATAAGGCCTGATCTCCTGCCTTTCATTTGTCTTGTATCCTGGGAGTCAAAGACGATTGTGAGGAGGTGGGATATTGCAAATATTCATACAGTATCTTTCTTTTGGGGACTGTGACATTTCCTTTTGGGCTGGCAAGCACTGCAGTAATACATATTGCAGCTCAGATGAGGTCTCCATAAGTTCATATAAAAGTGGTAAATATTTTCCAGGCCCAGTGTCTGAGATTGTCAGAATTTAACAAATGTTTCCTTGAGCAGGAGGCCAAGTGGGATGTTGAACTGTGCCAACAACCTAACTATGTACAGCTCTAAACCTCTAAACACCACGGTCATGTATTTTCTCCTGAGGCAAAGCAGCATTATTTCATAGGTGTATGTCTTTTATTATTATAAAACTTTGATTTATGAATTTCAATATTAAGCAAAGCAGTGCTTTCAAGTGAATTGATCTTGAAATAAGCAAATACATTGTCATTTAACCATATGCTTAATGGTATGCTACTTATAATTGTAATGATTGTTTGCCAAGCTTAGTTTCAAATAAAGAAAGAAATGCACAGATGGTTTTCTTATTTAAGTGCATTAAAATGCATACAGAATGTTTAGAAATGCAAATCCTTTAAATCAACTACTTGACAAAATCAGGCTTTGTTCCAAGTTGTTGTAATAGAGTCTCTTGCATATAAATAAAAGATTGTGTTACAGAAAGAGAGAGAATAAGTCATCTGTAGAACAGCAGTCAAGAGCTGTCTGAAAAGGGTGAAAACACAGGGATTTTATAATACTGAGCAGTTAGAAGAGTTGGAGAAGTAAATTGTCTGCAGTTATTTCTGTGGGTGATTGTACAGTAGGAGCAAGATTATGTTGATGCATTTGCCCCATTATAGTGGCTTAGAGGGAATTTACTCCTTTTAATACCTCAGTGTCAGAAGCCAGCATTGCATTATTTTGATTTATAGCATTATTAGTACAGTTTATATTTCAGTGCCCCCTCTTAATCCTCCCATTCATAGTGTTCTACCAGTTTCTCTTGGCTTTCAGCGGTGTCTTCAAAAAGATAGGTTTCTATGAGAAGAATGTTAAACCAGTGCTAACTGTGGTTTATGATGATCAAAACATACAAACCCAGGGGTATATGGATAGCTGGCCCTGTGATGGAAATCTTGGCACTTACTGTGCTGGAGTTATGATTTTTCTTTGAAATTCAGAAGGGCATCACGATTGTATCAAAGTCTCAGAAACCATGAATGGCAGAATAAAGGGATATTTAAGGAAGCCTATAAGGAAAGACTCAGTAAAAGCTCGAGAAAATAATAAGTGGGAGAGTTGTTTGGATCTCTTCTTTCCTATGATTGTAGAAGTTTAAATTCATCTAGGAAAACTAATGAGCAAGTAAGAAAATATTGGTGGAGTCAAACGAAAAAGAAGATGGGGAGTATGGTTTGGTGTTTCAAGTAAATAAGACACTTGACACAAAGTGTCTGCTGTCATGATGTGGAAGGATGAATTACTTGCTAGCTCAGTTGCCTGGCCATGTGAGGTTGTGTTTTAGAAGATTTTGGTTTAATTTTCCTTTTTTTTTTTTTTTTTTTAATGCTTCAGTAACTGGAATATTGAAGACAGTTATTCAGAAAACACTAATACACCTCTCAAGTGTCTCAGGAAGACTAATGAATATTCTTTGCTGGTATTGCAAACTCAAAGAAGTGGAACAGTATCAGAAATACATGCAGTGAGGAAAGACATGTTTTGCATGTTACTTGATGTCTCCAGATGACCCTTTCAAAATTCCATAGTCTTCCTTCAGCTTTCAGGATTGTGGCAGGTATGTACTTTCCAAGTGGAGTTTCAGGACCAAAAAGCTCAGATATATCACTTTCTCTCATCCTTTGACCGCTTAATGTTTTTATTTTCATGTAGATATTTTCTTGCCAGGTAGAAGCTGACACTTTGTGGTTTGTGACTACACACCCTCTTACATCAAAGATTATTTTATAATATAAAGAAGATGAAACAGACGAGATCTCTCTAACCTCAGCTGCTGGTCTTCCAGTTGGATCATTTTGATCCTTGTGATTCTTGTCTTTGTGCTGGATTTGGCTGGGGTAGAGTTAATTTTCTTTACATTGGCTGGTATGGGGCTGTGTTTTGGATTTTTGCTGAACACAGGTTTGATAATAAAGAGATGTTTTTGTTATTGCTGGGCAGGGTTTACACAAAGCCAAGGCCTTTCTGCTTTCGTAGTGCCACTGGTGAGGGGGCTGGGGGTGCGTGGGAGGCTGGGAGGAGACACAGCCAGGACAGGTGACCCAAACTGACCACAGGGATATTCCATGTGACATCATAGTCAGTGGGGGGAAGAAGGAGGAAACGGGAGGACATTTGGAGTGATCCTTTTTGTCTCCCTAACTATGCATTACATGTGCTGTTCTTCTGGAGATGGCTGAACACTGCCTTCCCATGGGAAGCAGTGAATTAATTCCTTGGTTTGCTTTGCTTGTGTGCGTGGGTTTTGCTTTCCCTGTGAAACTGTTACTTATCTGTTATCTGTCAGTTCACTCTCATTATCTCAACCCATGGGTTCTCAAACTTTTCCCTTTCTGATTCTCTCCCCAATCCCACTGGTAGGCGAGTGAGTGGGCAGCTGAGTGGGCCTTGGTTGCTGGCTGGGGTTAAACCACAGAAGTGTTTTAGCTTGTGACTGTAATAATATTTGGTGTCACCATCTAGGGCTTCTGCAAGGCTGTCCCAGTTTGAGACAAATTTGGAGGATCATCCAAAATGAACATCCTCTAATAGAAGGCAGATTATAGCCATCCCCTCCCCCACCAGGTTTGCAAAGAATTTTCCTCAGAGGAAAGTTGTTGGGGTCTCTCCCCCGCCGTGTAGCCCTGGGAGAGGGGCCCTGAGGGCACAGACACGGGGCTTCCCTGCCCCTGCTCAGCCTCGTTCCCATTGGTTGGTTTGTGTTCCCTGCGCGGGCAGAAGGACCCTTGGTCGCGTGACTGGAACAGTTCCTCGGCAGAGCTCCGGCCATGCGGCTGGAGAAATAAACATCTCTGAAACAGCTATCAAGAATCTGTCTGTCCATATATATTTCCTTTCCACGGGACTCCTGGTTTGATATATGCGTGTTGCAGGATCCCCACTGCAACAAATGGTGGAGAATTGAGAGCAGAACGATCCCCGATCCCTAAGCGACTGATTTGTGTGAGTAAACCCTGGAAACTTTGGATTCCTCTTCTTGGTTTTGCTTTGCTATTCCATATCTAAACTATGGAGGAACAGTGGGAAGACTCTTGGCTCTCCGAGCCGCATATGGACATTTATCTTAAACTTAAAACAATTCTTGAACAACGATTTGTAAATTTTAGCTTGATTCAAGCTCAGAAAGAACTGAAACACTTCCTGGCATGGTTGTTTAAGAACTTTTTCTATGTTTCTTGGGATTTAATTCTTACCAAGGGCTTTTGGAAAACCGTTTGGACACAGTTAATATTTGAGTCAAAATATATGCCGATGGAAGAATATTTTCGTGAATATTATTTAGTTACCGAGACTGTTGAGCAATGTCAGCTGTGTCCTGGCGAAGGGAAGCCTGGCGCAGGGACCGTGCGGCCCAGGCCACGTGCACCGAGCGCTCTCCGAGCAGCAGCGAGGCAGTTCCCGTGCGCGGGCGGAGCCACGCGAGCCGCAGTGTCGGTGGCGGAGCGAGGAGCGGCGGGACCCGGCGGTGCCTGCCCGGCCGCGTGCAGCGTGTGGTGGAGCGAGCCCCGGGAATGCCCGACCGAGACGGAGCCGCGCCGAACCGAAACATGCGCTGGAGCAGGGCGCGGGGGAGTCGTTGCCCGTGGGCCCGGCCAAGACGTGGGTGCAGCACCTGGCAGCGGCAGCGAAGCTGCGACCAGAGGAGGCGACGCACGGAGAACTGAGCGGCGCGGCCCGGCCCGGCCCACGCGGCCCCGAATGCGACCCCGGGAAGAGCGCGCAGGCACCAGCAGCCCCGACAATTCCAACACGGGAGCGACCGAAGGAGAGAGCAAAGACGCAGCGAGACAGAAAACAGCAGCCACTCGGAAAAAGATCATAGTAACTAAGACCTTAGGGATAGTAAAATGGTATAATGTTAAGCAAAATTATGGTTTTATAACAAGGTGTGACAACCAGCAAGACATATTCGTGCATAGAACTGCTATTAAAAAGAATAACCCTGAAAAATACATCCCAAGCTTGGGAGATGGAGAGGTGGTGCAATTCAAAATTATACGAGGTAGAAAAGGGTTACAAGCATCGCAGGTCACTGGGCCTGATGGTGTTCCTGTAAAAGGCAGTATATATGCAAAAAATCGTAGTCATGTTAGACAGTATCTCCATTGTAAGTCCCCCCTACAGTCTCCCTTTCCTAATCCCACCTTTCCCTTTTACCCTATGTCCTATTACCCCCAGTGTATTCCCAATCCGTTTTTTCATCCATGGTTTCCCTCACAAAACCATGCTTTTGCCAATTGTTTCCCCAAAAATCCCTTTCCAATGCCGAGTGGGGGATGAAAAGGGGGAGGGAAGAAGTTAAACCCTCTCCTGCCTCAGTTTCCCCACAAAGCATGTTCAGAGAGTTCTGTCTCCCTTCTGTCAGCCCTAAGATGTTCCAGAGAATCTGTTTGGACATTTAAAGACTCAGGAGGGTGGCTTGTTTTGTTCTGAAACTGTTCTTGTTATGTTTATCCAGTTGTTTTCATTCTCCTTTTATTAAAATAAAACGGGTGAGGTGTTGGGGTCCCTCCCCTGCCATGTAGCCCTGGGAGAGGGGCCCTGAGGGCACAGACACGGGGTTTCCCTGCCCCTGCTCAGCCTCGTTCCCATGGGTTGGTTTGTGTTCCCTGCGCGGGCAGAAGGACCCTTGGTCCCGTGACTGGAACAGTTCCTGGGCAGAGCTCCGGCCATGCGGCTGGAGAAATAAACATCTCTGAAACAGCTATCAAGAATCTGTCTGTCCATATATATTTCCTTTCCACGGGACTCCTGGTTTGATATATGCGTGTTGCAGTATCCCCACTGCAACAGAAAGTGAAAAAAAATTTATTTATTTAACAAGTAAAGTGTATCTAGGCACAGGAAAGAAAGAATAATGCTAAATAATAAAACCTCTCACTGTGGAGAGAACCATATTGGTAAAATTCCAAATTCTTGTGGGTGTGGCCTCTCTCCTCTCTGGAGCTGGGGTTCAGCCTCCAGGCCGTGGTGTAGGGCCTTCCAATGATGTTCTGGTGTTGCTGAACAGTCCAGAAGAGAAGAAAAGGAAGAAGCCAAAGTCCCAAGGGAAAAAAAATATTCTTGCCTCAGGTCACAGACTAGCTGAAAAACAAAGGAGTTTAACTCTGCTTCTCTCACCTGAGAAAGGAGCCGAGAACTGGGAAAAGCAGGAAGGTGCTTTCTCCACTCCCCAGCAGCAGAAACACAAGGCAGTGTATATCTGTGACTTGAACACAAAATCACTTGGGGTTTTTTTTCTCCCTTTCTCTCAGACCCAGCTTAAAGACACAGGAAGGCACAGGATTCATGTCTGGCATGGGGCAGACAGTAGGGAATACAGTATCATACAGCCAAGCAAAGACAAAGCCTTATAGCTAATACCGTTTACCTAAATATATGGGACCTAGAGACCAAAAAAACCATGCTTGACACCTCTTTTGGTGACTCCTTAATGGGAGTTGCTTATATAGCCAGTAGAATTAAAAATTCAATATTTGACAGGATAATTATTGTATCGCTGCTGTCTGTATTTAATGCTAAAATAAGAGACAAGCAATGCTGCACAAAGCTAATGTATTACCATGATGTTTAACAAAAATGAGTCGGTTTTAGCAACTTTCTCCTGATTCACACAGTCTTCAGAGGATCAAATATCCTTTATATACTTCAAAGATCTGAGTTATGGTATGGAATGCACAATAGTGTAATAAACACTGATTTTGGTAAATCACTTGTAAGCTAAATAGGCTCGGGAAGAGTAAAGACAAGTACAGTCACTTGGTTCAATATTCCAGTGTTGTTGTATCTAGTGATAATAAATCAATTTTGGTACAAATTAAATTCACATTTATTTCTGACTGGTTGTATTTTTCAACCTCTTTGGTGTCATGGAGTAAGTTTCAGAGAAATAGAAACAGATCAAAATCTCAACAGAATAAGACTTTGTTAAAAAATATTTCAAATGCCAGAGGTGTACAAACTTATTTCCTTTCCCATTGTGGGCACATCTGTTCCTTCTGGGACTAATTTTTTGTTTATAGTAATATATGCACAGATATTTACAGGTACACATGAATTTGAGCTTAGAAGCAGACTTCATAGGGTTTAACTTTTTATTCTTTCAGGTTTGGGGCACATCTGATAAGCAGAGGCAATACATCTGTGAGGTGAGTGATCAAGGACACAACAATTACCTAATTGTGAATAAAATATTCCTCAAATCACAATGGGAAAACCAGCTCTACTAGACTGTACCAAAGGATCATGTCCCTCTGTATTCTAACAGTGGTCATGAGCATCTCACTGAGGAAAAATAAGATTAGGCAGGCATGCTTCATTTAATAGTCCTCTAGATTGCTTACCTCGTAGTTATCTGTAGCTATAGAGTAGCTATTAATAATTTGTTTCTGTGAACCTGAGCCTGCATGTTCTCTCTCAACATCTTTGTTGCATGAAGCATTTCATCTTTCTGTTGGATTTGAACCTGGCTGCTGTCTTCCTCTCAGTTCTTGTCCTTGAAGAGGGCACAAGAAGTTGGCCCATTCTATACCGTGGTTCCTGCCTCTTCTGACTGCCCAAAACTCAGTTGTTACTTGCCCAACTTAATGAGTCTCTACTTATTTCTTCCTTATCCAGCAACCACTCTGTATCTTGGAGCCCTTCTCTGAACCTTCTGTTTTTAACCTCAGATGTGAGTAGATGTATAAAGCAGCACAAAGATACACTCTGTCCTCATGTCACAATAGGACCAGCCCTTTAAAGATACAGGGTCTCATCACTAGCACAGACCCCTCTCTCACATTTCTTGTACCTTGATTATTTCTGAGTGACAGTGTTTTTATTCCACGAAGTTTCCAGCATGCTTTTTCATTCTCAGCTTTCCTTTTCTGCTTTTTCTTTTTTCCTAGATTTTTAACAATGCTGTAAAAGCATGTGTTTTGATCCTCTTAGTATCCCATTTAAATGGCACTCTGTCATTTCTTATAGGACTGTTTCTTATCCTTTACGAGTTATACAATTTGTATGGTGTTCTGTGTAAAAGACACACTCTTTTAGACATCTCGGTTTTCCCCCAGTCTCCAGTTTAAAAGTTCATTTACAAACTTCATGTCTTTAAAGGCCAGCAGTGTGGTTCACTTAGAGTTCAAATTAAATACATCCTTCCTCTTTGGCCTTCTTTTACTCCAGAAACATTCCATCTGAATCATTGCTGAGGAATTAATCCCTAGTATTAATCTCTTTACATTTGGTTTTAACAAAAAGCAGGAAAAATGGTTTAAAATATAACAGAATACAGAAATTTGATATTACTTTTAAAAATCTTGTTACTCTTTTTTAGATATTTTGGATAATATTTCAAACTTAAATGAGAAAATTAACGTATCTTTTATCTAATTAGTTCTAAACAGTTGTAGCAATTTTTCAGTGAGATCAACACAAACTAACTGCAAACTCAATTATCTCAAGAAATATTTAAGAACATTAGGCTGAAAAAGTTTCACTGCTGTATTTATATATATGATAGTCTTGTTCTCATGAATCATCCAAATAATATATTTAATAAAAGTTCTGCCTTTTGAAGAAATATAGGTTCTGATTATAAGAAGAAATATTTTAATTGTATTCAATTCTGGCAATATTGAAATAAAATTTTAGTGAGAACATACTGAATAGCCTTATTTTTTATGGAAGAAGCCTATCTTGCATCAATGCTTGTGGAAGGTCACCCAATTTGACAATGTGCTGGAGCTTGCAGAAAGTGTCACCCCAATGTCATGCTTGCCCTTTTAAAGGCAACAGTTTTTTCCTTGTTTAATGAGGTTGCAAAGCTATATTGACAGAAATTAATATTTAGTCTTTTGACTTTAAAAAAAACCAAACAAAAATCCCCCCAAAACAAAAAAGCTGAAACTAAACCAGGTTTCAACATTTCTTTCTCCTTTACAGTATGGTTCACTGGATTATTTTCATTGTCTAATCAAACTAGTACCAGGAAACTAGGTTTTTTGAGACTATAGTGGACCGAGAGAAAAAAACAATCTACTTCATGACTTAGATAAGGAATTGAATATTGTCTGATTTTCCCACTCAAGTCTACTGCACTATTGTCCAGAATGAAATTGAACTAATGTTCATGTAAGATGTATAAAGCCAATAACACTACATTCACAGAAGCTTTTTCTGATTGAGCTTTATGAGATTTTCTCAAGTCTTGTTTGCCCTTTGATCTGTATCTTCACTAATAACAGCAGTATTTGGACCAAAAAAAAATACTGGATATGAAGAGTGCTTGAAGTTAGGAAATATGATTTGGTATGTGGAATGAACATTTTCCAGTAGGGAAATCAATTGGTGGGAGGTAATAAACAAGCAAACCAATAAAATGGATTTATTTTTGATTCTTGAAGGAGAATTGTAATTAAAACAAATAATCTTTAATTTTATTATAGAATTATAATAAAAAAATATTTACTTCTATTAGATGATATTTATTAATATCTTGTTATCTTACTCCATTCTAATTTCTCTAGTAATTATCTTCTGTTATTAGAAACATCTTTCCCTCACTATGCTCTAGAGGGTATTTGGGCATCTACAGGATTGTCCCCAGGTAAACAATACATGCTCTGCCTTTTCTTTTTTCTTAAAGAATTAATATAAAATCATCTAGGTATATAAATGAAAATTACCACTGTATCTAAACGTTCTTTACATCACACGGTGGTGCTCTTGGAGAAACTAATAAAAATGTGACATTACAAATGTGAGGTACAATATACACTACACCTAAACTCTGAAAAAAATATAGGCTCTAAACTGATATATAATGAAAATGTACATAATTTCTATCAAATTTGGGTAGTTCTTATGATTCCAGCTTTTTATCCTGTTCTTGACATATCTTGCAAGGAACTTACTCGGTCTTTTTTTTCTCAGAATTATGAAATCTGAAATTTGTAGTAGATCGTTTGTCTGAGAATGCAAAATGTGATGTATTTTGTTTCTTTCGGATTCCAATTTATTATAGTTTGATATCAAGTGTTCTCTGATAGAATTAGAATCAAACTTCATTTCCCATTGTGTTGTAGAGGAAAACAGCTGGTAGAATGAGTCCTCAAAAATCTGTGTAGTTTATATATATTATATTGCTTTTTACATGAGTGATCATAAGAGCGTAATTGTAATACTCTTTACAATGACGGTTTGAAATAAAAATTGAAAATTATTGTAGTTTTGATTAAATATTTTTCCTCTCTCACCTTAGAAAAACAGACACATTTTCCCCTACCCCAAACTATTCACTTATTTCCTTTCAGGTTTCCTCTTGGCTTTGGTATACAGTAAGTATATGACAGAAAATCATATCGCTCAGCTATAATATTATTTTTATTTTCAAATCCACTTTCCATTGTTCCTCAGGAGTAATATTGGAAAAGGGATATAATTTTTTAAAGGAAATTAACATATTATTAAGGGTAGATAACACCAGTCTCATAGAGCCCCACTGCTTGCTGAAATCATAAAAATAATAACTATATTTTCTCTTAAAGTATTCTGTTCTATGAACTGTATATAAAATACAGTGTTAGTTGCTTCAGGCCCATGAGATCTAAAATACTTACAGTGTTTGCATAAATGATGACATTATAAGAATCATTTCTGTTTTAAGATTGCTATTTTAAAAAGAACAACAACATAGATGTGGTTGCTATTACTTGTTCTGCTGTTTTGGTGAGAAACTGTATTTTTAGATTGAAAAAATTTGACTTTTGACCATAGCAAGTTGAAAATGGGAGCTGGGCTTTAATAAAAATATTCACATGCCATGTCAAATCACCTAATTTAAAGCATAGCTTTTGAGTTAGAGTCGCCCATTGATGACTAGAGTATTTTCTGAGTGGGAATTAGTGACCTGTGAGTTTACAACAAGGTGTCATATTATTTGAGTTCTGGAAGTAAAGTCAGTAATCAAGGTCCTGTTGTATTTACAGTGGCTTGAGACTTTTTCTTTATGTAACATGAGCAGATGTTTCTCCTTTTTCCAGATGAAAGAACCAGACTTCTTCTGAAAAGACTTGAAGGGTCTGGAAGAGTCTGGAAGGAGAGAAAAAAATGTATATCAGAAACTGAAATGCACAAGACTTTTAATTCACCAAGAGAGCTATTAGACAGGATGTCTGTTGCTGCCCCTGGCAAAAAGATTTCCATCAATGGAAAACTGCTAAAAGACTCTGCCTCTGTGGCTTGGAAATGCTCAAGGTACTGCCCAATAGGCCTGTGAATTCTATACAGTGCAAGACAGCTCAGGTCCTGTCAACAGGAAAACCCTATTAGTGTAGACTGGCCTAAATAACTAATAGGTTAACAGATTTACCAGATCACAGTTCTGTTTAGAATTAAAATATACTGTCATGGGTGGACTCCTATGGTGACATCGACCAGCATAAAATTAGTGTCTCTGTGTCCTGCTCCCCTATGATGGTCACAAGTGTGACCAAAGGACAGCCCCTCATGAGAACCTAAGAACAAACATGCATCTCAGATGCTTCATGGGCTCACTGTTTCTCTGTTCTTATAGAACAGTTTTAAAATTTAAAAACCTTAAAATGTGTTTTAAAAAGCCACACCTACTCAAAAAGGTGTGGTTCCCTTATGCTGCTTCAACTGAGTTTATATCATAAATAATACTCACACAACCTTCCATAAAGAACAGTCTTTCCATCAATATAAGTGATTTTTCCCTGGGCTGTATTTCTACTGAATGTACATCTCACCTCTGAAAGAAGCAGATATCCATGAGATTTTTTGCTCATTTCTGAGAAAACTGCATCTCAGCTGCCCCTGGATGATGGACAGCCATGTAGATAAAGCATTAGTAAAACTCTAGCAAAGAAAATATTGCAAGAAACAGAGAATTAAAATAATTTGCTTGGGCATTTACACTGCATTGCTCATCTGTAGTTTTCAAAGGCGGTGATCCATAGCTGTGCTTAACAGTAGAGAAGTGGAGTCAGCATAAAGAAATACCTTGCATGACAATCACAGAAGGCTGATATGGACTGGCAGAGCTATGGAATGGCCCTAGTGACAAGAGAAGCCTGGCACAGACTTGTGTCTTGAAACAGAGAGAACCTCTTGTTTCCCCACCTGATAATCTATTTTTGAACTGAAGTAGGGCATTGCCAATAGTTCTGTATTTGAAAGGTGTTGTAATATGATATGGACATGTTTCTTTAGTAGCAATGTGTGAATGGATTATTGAAATATACAGAGAACAGTTTGTACAAAAGACCAGTAAGTACTGACAATAGGTAAAATGAGGATGATATTGAATCACAAAATCACTGTTCCTAATGATGAGCTGCCAGTGCCACACAGTCAAAACTTTGGTTTTGGTCTGATACAAAATGAAAGTCAGGAAGTAAAAGAAATTCAGTCTACTGGGAAAGGAAGCAAAATGTTTAGGTAACCGAACAAATATTTTCAGAAGAAGAAATTACTTATTTAGTTCTGCCAAGGTGAGAGTCCCCTTCCGTGGTAATACAATGTTTTATAAGGAGCAAATGGCAGAAGCAAGGCAAAGCTGAATTAGTTTTATACATCATTGATTCTTGGAGCAATAACCAAAAGTATTAAGCAGCAAACTTGAGGGGAAAATGTATGTGGAAAGAGAAAATTCCACTGGGCCTTGTATTTTACCTTATTACTTCCTTTAAGTCACTAAGGTCTCTGTCATTATTACCAGAATGTTTCCTTGCAATGCAAATGAGTTGAAGACATAAACGTTTTCAGCTTTCCTAAGCAGGATACAGGTCTGCTCTCCCCAGAATTTCTTCCCTTGTAATTATTATGTGTCCATGTTTGTCATGTCTCTCACACTAACAATTGATTTACAATCCTACTTCAAAGCGCTTGTCCTCACCTTGGTAGCAGTGAGTAATGACAACGGGCAAGAGACCCAGATACAGGACGCTATTTTGCACACCTGAAAAGTATTCCCTTTTTCTGCATTTCTGTGACTGCATGGGTAGAAAAAGCACTCTGTTATGACTGCTTCACAGTATTTTTGATGTTAAATCTTTGACATTTTGTTGTTCTAGCAATGCCATCTATTCTCAAATGCCTAATGAATGTTCATTAAAGTTATATTTCACTGTAATTCTATTTTCCAGCACACTCTTTATCTCAATAAATAACTCTTCATCTTGTCGCTGAGCAACGGAGGTCCTGTCACGTTGCTGAAGGAAGCACCAATGATAAAGGATGGGAATGCCATTCAGCAAGTATTTGCATTTTTCATCTCTCATTAAATAAAAAAAAAGCCTCATAGAGAGATTTGAGTGTAGCTGCAACTGCTACATGTGATACCTGTCAAAATATGATAAATTGACAATTTTACCCTAGCTTCTTAACTCTTTGGACCGAAAAACTTGAGGAAGGCCTTGTTTTTTATGAATTACCATCACATTCATGAGGTAAAATGTGCTAACCATAATCACTTCCATTGAGGTTTAAGCTAAGGGCAGTGTCAGAAGCCACTACTTAGCATTTTAGCTCAAGAAGTTACTGCTTTTCTGATAAATCTGCTTGATGTTGCACTGGACTGAAATGAATTTTTGCTCTATGATAAAGAGCGTAGCCATTCAATGTCTAGTGGGAAATTCCTAGGCATCTGTGTCTCTGCTGTGCTCTGCCCTACAAATCTTTGCTGACTTCAAGTTTTACTGATTTCTCAGGTCTTGCTCAGAATGCATTAGTGAGGAAAATGCATCCTTTATGGTTGCAATTTTTCCCATCCATGTTAACATTTTGAATTCTTTCTTAAATTGGAGAAAACTGTACTTGATGAATAATTAAATATTTTCAGGTGGAATCTTTGTTCACCCATGAGATGTTCTGTCCTTAGAAATGTGTGAATTGCCTGTTTCCCAAATATTGGTTGAAAGTGTTTAGGAGAAGAAGTGAAGAATATCACAGACATTTGAAACTGCATGGGGAATTGTAGGCAGGGAAAATGAAAGAGATTACATACTTGATTGAGATGCTGGAGGCCTTTTTTAAGTCATTATGCTTATCATTCTTCCATTTAGTGTAATTTATATTTTCTCTCTTGAATCTTTGCAGATAGATTTATTAAGATACTGGATCTTTTCTGGAATAGGTACACATTTACATGCAGTAAAATTGCATTTGCCATATAGTAGCCCAGGAACTTAATTTAAATGACATAGTCCTTCTGGGTTTTTTTTTTTTTGACAACCCAAGTAGTTTGCAGTGTTGCTGTGGTAATTATAGATTTGGAATTTTAATATTTCTTTTTGCTTTAAAACTTTTTTTACCATTTAAAATAAGTTAATTCTGTAAAATTACCTCATACAGAATATTCTGCAAAGGGGAAAGGAGTTAGTAAATGCAAATATGACTCTAATTGCAATTAGTAGGATAAATTTTAGGAGAGGTTAGTTACTGATAAACATGCATCCTCATGTTAATTGTTTAAGTATCCTGTGCTAAGCTGGTGATCAATACCCTGTTTTAATCTTAAGGTATCTAAAATTGCAAACAGTAAATCTCTGGCTAGTCCGGGCTTCAAAGGGACAGAGAGCTCATCCAAACACACACAGTATTCAGAATGTAAAAAAGTAATCCTCTACCCTAACTCAATCTATGGTGAAAGTATCTTCTAGGGAGCTTAGAGTCAGTGGAGACACATGATCGATAGCAAAGTAGCTAATGATGTTGGTATTTTACTTTTTCTTAAGGGGCTTTTAATAAAATATGTGTAAAATACTTTAGGGAGCCTGATACATGAATGAGTTACATATTCACTGCCAGCTAAAGTAGGAAATGTGCTATTCATTGAGTCATCAGGCCAATTTCTCTAAAAATATTGGAATTCCTGCACTGAAAAAGGATGGCATGAATTCATCGACTGCCTCATCCCCTAACTTGCCAAGCCATTCGAGAATCACACTGCTTCAGATACTCCTTGCTATGCTTTTAGATTTTAATTAGTATTATATATTCACATCAAAAAGATGTTACTCTTGCAATGCATAAAACTATTTTATACATTTTCTTAGAGCTAAGTATCCTGAATGTATCAACTCTGCCACTCCTCCCTCATTTTGCTAAATACAAATGGGTTATAGCACTAACAAATTCTGCCTTTACAGTGGTTATAGCTGCTGGTAACTGTTATGGGTTGGCCAGAAACACGCCAGAGTCTCTAAACTAACATCATATTTCTCTAGTGCCCCCAGCTCTCTTCAAGATATCAAGAGAATCTGCATCATAAATGTTTCTACTATCCGATAGAATTGCTTCTTTAACAAGTCTTTCATCACATCTCATAAATTTGCAGACTGTAACAGTAAACTTCAGAGAAAACTTGTGAAAAGCTTGTAAAAATATGTCACCCTCCTATTAACTTTCTCATCACTCAGTTACTATTTCAGCAATGTTCTTTTACCATGCCAGTGGTGAGTATCATCCCTTCTGGAAAACTGTTATCTGTTTAATAGCAGCTTCTTACCTTTATTTTTTATTAGTCCCTTTGTGTTTTTTACAGTATTTCAGGGATAGAAAATAAAAGATCATTTCTGAAATATCTTTGCCTGCCTCTTCATATGCTTGAGTGAACTTCTGACAGTGAACTGAAAATGGTGTTCAAATTCAAGCTATATACCTGTTGATTTCTCTCTAATTTCCTTCTATCTGCAGTGTCAAATTTAGTTTAGAATAAAACTATACTTCTGTTCATAATGCCTGCAAGCTTGTGATTAAAGCCAATGCTAAACTGTACTTATAAAGTACAACCAGATCCTGAACTGGTAAAATATTTGCTAAACTGACTGGTAAGCACCATAAATTGTCACCCTGAGCACCTGTTTGGTGAAATAAAACCTCAGATATTTCTGGTTCTGCACCCAAGATTTGAAACACACCTTGAGAGCACATATAGTTCTAGAGAAGAATTATCTGTACCTCTTGCATTAATATAATTTGCTTACATAGTTATCAAAAGTGTGTGTTCTAATGTTTTACAGATTTTACTGTAAGAACATGTAATTGGAAGGCGTGGATGCTTAATAAGTTTTTCCTTTCCCACATACCCTGAGAAGGTAAGGAATGCCTCACTTCATGAAAGAGATGCTGCTTTCTGTGCCCTTGCACTTCACTAGCACCCAGGCCTGTGATAGTTTACATGCCTAATTCTGCAATCCCTTGAAGAGTTTGGTCCTTTTGTTATCTGGTTGTGGATCCATATATTTCTCTCATCCTCCTTTGAAAGTGCAGCTGACAGGTACCTCCTCAGTCTCCTGTGGCATAAAGCTCCAGAAGGTCACTGCCTGTTGTATAAAGTACTTATTTTCATTTGTATTGAATTTCTCCTACTAGTTTAATGTTATTTTCCCTTTTTCTGAACAATTTTATGGAAAAGTGTTGTGCATTTGCTTTATGATGGATTATTATATTTGTGATAGGGATGGTAATTTTCAAAAGTTTTCTCTTTTTTATTCCTGTAGTTTGAATGCTTCAGGACTATAATGACTTGTATATTTATTTTGTCTTTCAAAAATACTGGTGGCAATACTTTGCCTTCTTCTGATTATTTTTTCAGTTCTGTTTTGGTTGTGCAAACAAAGAGCTTCATATCTGGCCTGAAACAAAGCCTCAGTGCTTGAAGCCATTCTGATTCTGAATGAAGCAGAAGGCTCCCTCCATGCCTCTCCCTCTGTACTTCTGCCTCAGCCCATTTGCCTGGCCTGTCTTACACTTCAGCTGCTTTGTGACGTTTTATTCCCATAATCTAGAAATTTCATCAACCAAATTATTTTTTCAGAAAGCCACCTGGGGGCAGTTTCAAAAGCTTTAGTTGAGATTTATGGTTTCTCCACTGTCTGCAAAAGAAGTAAACAGTTTGGCTTGACATGAATTCTTTATTATTGTGTTAGTTATCGCATATTTCTTGCTTTTTTTTCCCAAATGGTCACAAATTGCTTCAAATTTTTCTCAGATTTATCAAATTGGATAATTTTTATTCAATCAAATAATGACACACTTATGGTTTAGTTAATTGCCCCAGAATTATAGGTGAGAAAACATTCTTATAATTGCCTCAAAATTAGTCTGTTTTTTCATTTATTTGCCTACTGGTCTCAACATATCCACATAAATAAAAGTTTAAGCACATGCAGAAGTGTAGATTTAATACTGCTTTTCTGGTAGAAATACAGCATCATGCTTCAGCAGAACTTGTTTTAAATGTACTGCAGTGTCAGTGGATTTGAGTAGCTCAGACTGTAGTTGAGTGTCATCACAGAGACAAGGACAGAAAGCAAAGACATCAAATTCACTGATAGCGATCAACAGAGTCCCACTTTCTTCCTCTCCTCAAGAGCAAGGAGATGCCTATTCAGTAGCATCCCTGTGCCCCTGTTCTCAGTTGCCACTCCACTGCACATCTGCTGGTTTGGCAATAACTTACCCATAAATGATGTAAGACTGGAATGAGGCAATGCTTAAGGAGATGGCTGTCCTGTGTTTTAAACAGAGCAAGGAAATCAGTCTGAATACCAGACTGACACTGTTCTCCCTACTTAAACAGTTTGTTTTCCATATCAAGGGGAATGGGTCCAAACAAACAACTGAATAAAAAAGGGAATGAAAAACAATCTCACAAATGCTGAACTGAAATATCTTAAGACGGAAAGTTCCATCCTATAAAGTGGAAATATATGCATGAAAGTTTTATAGTTATATCACTTTTGTTTTAGTTCTCAAAATAAAGCAGATCTGTGCATTTGATGAGAGTCTCAAAGCAAAAAGGATAAGGGAAAAGTGGAAAAATTCATGCTGAACATCATTTGTAAGCGTTATATGAAAGACTATAATGTTACTGAGATTTTCTTCTAGTCTTGAGACTAAAGAAAGAAATCAAGACTCAGATGCCATGATGCTCTTCGATCTTTTATCTTTGTTCAGTTACAAGTAATTTTTAGAAAATGCTTTGAAAACAGCAATGGTCATGCTTCAAATATTTAAATGTATTCAAATAAAATCCTGGTTATTTTTGTAATGCTGAAACAATATTGTTTATGCCATATTTTTGTAGAAAAATTCACTATGAGTTAATGTGATAAAAATCTACTGAAGACAAGCCACCAGGTCGGCATAAGAAACTGCAAACATCCCAGAACTTCAAGAAGAAAACGGAAATAATTTTTAATAGAATTCAACTGACATCAAGCTGTGAATGCCTAAATACACAGCAGTTTATTTGTGGTCCTCTGAAAAGTACTGTCTGGAGCTCAGTGTGGAAAAGTGGACAGAAGTGCTGTCTTCTCAGAAATTTTGTCTTGTTTTGAGTGTATGTTTGGGAAGAGGGACACATCTTTCTGGTTAGGCAAAAAAAAGATTGTTCTAGCAATATATGTGGTTGCACAGTGGTTATTGTTTGGGAAGAGGGACACATCTTTCTGGTTAGGCAAAAAAAAGATTGTTCTAGCAATATATGTGGTTGCACAGTGGTTATTTGTGCTTTTCAGATAAAGATCCATTATTGTTGCCACCTTATGTAAAAGAATACAAAGTATTTTGAAAAATACCAATAAAAGTACCTTGCCATTTCTCTAAGGAAGTCTTGTGTTTGTTTTTAAATAAGAACTTGTCTGAACTATCTGAAAATGAACATCATTGCCAAAAACATTTCTACAAAACTGAAGGTTAGTTTTCAAATATATCTGTCTTTCTCTGACATTTCTCCTTTCTTCTTGCTAAAGGCTATATTACATTGGAATTTATCCAGTGCACTGTGTCTTCTAGATTTGCCCATCAACTTCACTATTATTATTCTCTCAACTCTGATATCAGTTGTGCCAAGATTTCAGTGTAGAGCAACTGTGTAGCCCCAGAGGTTTCTCCCCTGGTGATTTTAACTGGCACAAGTTGTATTATGGCGTGATTTTTATTTCTGTGACGATCAAATGCGGTTCTGCTAGAATAACTTCTTCTCTCTGTTGTATATTTAGTTTGTAATTTTTGATTCCATACCTTCTGGGTTGTCTAAGTGAAACTCTGGTTGGTACTGTAAGTGATGGCACCTTTCTCCATAGAACTATAGAAAACCTCTAATACAACTTGTTCAAAGCAGGGACAGCTGTGAGATCAGACCAAGTTGCTCAGGGTTTTACTCTCTCTTCCCTCATTGACATAATTATTTTAATAGATTTCAGTAATTTTATTATTTTTATTTTCCAGGCAATCTTAATCTAATTTTTGGCTTCAAAATTTGAATATTCCATATAATTAACTCTAATACTCTAATTGTTCCAAAGACTTTTAGCTAGAAGACTGTTTTCTGATGGAGCTTACATTACTCTGTTCACCTGTTGCTTAGTCACGTAAGTTATTTCTAAGCATGAGTAATCCTAACACTTGGATTGCTTTTTCTGTGCATAACAGGAAAACAGAAAGGTACCATAGCAAAGTGATGCAATTTGAAGTGCATGTGACTGTTCAAAAGCACAAAATGAAACATATAAATCAAAAGTAGATGCTTGAATGGGCACAAAAATGTCCTGTCTTACAGTACTACACTGAAGAAATTCTCATCTCTTTTTCACTATAAAAAGTTATGCATGTTTAATGAAAGATAATTCCAAGCATGAATCAATTATTGTGTTTTCCCATAAATTATAGATGGAAGAGGTATGGTTCTCAGCAAAAAGGAGGAAGGGGAAAGAAACCTGGCTTTCTAACCTAGTTGTTGAGTTACTTGCTACTGACAAGGATCACATTTTTATACAAATTAATGTTTAGCCTATAACAAGTACAGAAGTCCAGTGCATGAATTCAAGAGAAAACTACTGGTGGAGTGTGTCTTCCTGATCAGACAGCTTTGATTTCATGACAGTAGTGGAAACAAAGACATGTTCTGAAATATTTCAGGGAAAGCTACCATCCACTCTGTTCTATCCCATGTAGTTCTGACAGCTTGGAAAAAAAGTTTGTCTCCTTTTGTTTTGGGTTTTTTCCTTCCACTTTGAGACAGACTCCTTTACACAGAAAAAATAATCCCAAGCTATGTTATAAACCTCCTGAAACGGGTCTTAGTGATGAAAGTGCTGAGCCATGTTTGCAGCTTGCCAGAATGGCACATCTGTCACTATAAAAAAGCTGTACTGTGAGGTGGCAAAAGAAAACCAATCTATAATATGATTCTTTCTTAATGGTAAATATAATGCAAAGCAAAGACAGGGCATTTGCAAATTAAACCTGACATGATCTAATCCTGTTTGTGCAGTGTTTAATTTTCAGGTGTCTGAGCTACATAGCACACAAGTTAGGAAGCCTTCTACTAATACAAATTACAGTAGCTGAAGGAGGCGTTAGCTCCTGCCCCTCTTAAATTGTGGGTTTTTTCTATTTATGCAGGCCCTCCCTGGATCACTAACAATGCATTATAATTATTGTTTAGTGACACTGCAGGGAGTAAACCTGCTAGAACTGAAATATGCTTATTCGATCTCTCTCCTTAAGCGGTGCCTCTTGATAGCTCATTTCAAAATGAGAACTGACACCTCATCTCTTTGTCTCCTGTAATCAAATTCTCTTCTTCTTTCATAGGCTGCTCTTAAGAAGGAAATTGCATTTTGCTGTAGTTTTGATGTTTTGTGAATCTGTGTTACAGGTAAAGGGGAGTTGGAGGTACAGAGTTTCAGTTGTGCCCTCATAAAAAGGCAGTGTCAATTTTGTTTGTATCAAATTGAGCTGAGTAGCAGTTCCATGAGGGCAAATAGAACTGAAGCTTAGCTGATTTTAATTTTAGTTGCTCAGATGTTGAGGTGTTGATAAGACTAGTGATATTTTGTACAAAAAGGAAACTTTTTTGCAGATTTGGATAAAACAAAAGAAGTTAATGAGACCTCTTCTGGAGGCATCAGAGGGGCATTTTCCCCTTTGCATCCTGATTTTCCATAGCCCTGCTTCTTTTTCCTACCCAAATTTAGCACCCCAAAATATGCACCCCAAGTTATTATTCCAACTTGAAAAATAATCATATCTTAAAAAATTCTGAGCCAAATATATCTATAGATATATTTAATACAGAGAAATGGACCTTTTATTTTAAGTAAGTAAATAGCCTGTAGCTGAAGTACCAGTTAGGTGTGTAGTTACTGTGGGTGTTCTCTCTAGTCAACGGGGAGAAAGTGGCTCCTGAGGAAGAGCATTTTGTCCTCTTCATAGCTGAACTACCTTTGTGGACTTGCCTCCATCTACAGACAAGCGGTAGAGTCCAGTTTCAGTAACATCCCCAAATATGCATGGCATATGATGAACTTCTGTCATATTGTAGAACTGACTGCAGAACTGCAATTGCAGAGCAGAGGAAAGGGAGAAACTGCTTGGCAGAAGCAAATATTAACCTGGAAAAAGAGGAATCCAAACTGGGCTAAGGTAATTTCAGTGAGTATTTTCACAAGTGATGTTTTCTTCTCTTGTGTATGATCCTGACTGTGTTTAATAAGGATCAGTGTAGACACTAGAATGCTTCCCTGTTGATCATGTTTATAGACCTCTGTGAAAAGCAGAATAAGGAGCTGCTGATGTTGGAACACCTATAATCTCCTCTGTGAGGACCTATTCAATGCAGAAGTAAAATGAATTTTGTGTTCTGCTCTGTTTGAAGCAAGTTTGTTTCTTTACTTGTTCTAATATCAAATAAAAGGAAAAAGGCCCATTCTAAAGCAGCTGGAGTTGTATTTTTGGTTTGTTGGGGTATCTTTACCTTAATGTGTAAATTAATAAAAACATCTTAAAATACTTTATTTGTTCTTTACAAAGTTGACTCTCATGAACTTGAAAACTAATAACTTCTTCATTGACTGTGTAAGTACAAAGCCCTGTGTGCTGGGTTCAGTGTCAGCTCATATTGATGATATGTGTGATGCAAGGATTTGGATTCTCAAATCAGGTATCTGTCTGGTTTAGCATCCTTAAGAAAGGGTCTTCAGTAGGAATAACTGCAGAATAAGTCCGTGGAGGCTGTGATAATTGAGTGTACTCCCTGACCGTTTTGCACTGAAGGTGAACCATCCTTTCATTCAACTGAATTGGAAACTGTGCAGGGTAGTATTGATTACACTTCTCTGTACTACTAAGAAAAAAAATCTGTTCTCCTTAAACTGGACAAATAAAAAGGGTGAGTTCTACACAGTGCAAAACCAAACACAAATCTCTAGGCCGCTATACTTACATTGTGGAAAGAAAAATTTATAAATTCCATTGAGATTGCAAAAGCCTCCCCCAAACTTGAAAGACCCATGCCATATACAGCAGTATTATTACTATGCATTATTATTTTTAATAGGCTAATTACTCCTGTTTCCTTTCAAGACTGGTTGTTTTTTATCTTCGGTATGGCCCACACCTGTGTGTGGCTTTGATCTACAATATGGAGAAAGATTGTTTCTCACTGCCAGCAGAGAAGTACGATGGCTCATCAGTTCTCTTGTGTACACAAAGGGACAGATTGCTGCAGACTGTGAATGCTGAACCCTGTCTGAAGGAAAAGGCTCCCTTTTTATAGCCTTTTTTCCCCCACTTCTTATAGCAAATTTCCCTGATCTGTTGCCAGCATGGTTTCTTTTAAGGATGTTTCTTCCAAATATGCATAAAGTGTCCTGTGCTTCCACATTCCCTCCAGCTCAGTAGGAGAAGCTCATAAGTTATTTTTGACAATTTATACAGCACGTAGTAGGATGTGCACAGCATGCTATACTCCTTTTTTTTATACAGTGGAACTACTCTTAAGGGATATAATTTTTTCCCAATTATAATTTTCTGCACTCTTTTGTAATTTAATGGGAGAATCTTTTTTTTTTTACCAGAGAAGAGAACAATATACGACTGATGTAAAAAACAGGTGGACCTCAGATGCTGCCAAAATAGCATCAAATTAATACCTGCAGATACAAGACATCATTATAGCTCTGTCTTTTAATTTTCCTTAAAGTTATGGATATTTTGTTAAATTTTTGCAGTATAACACAGGATTTAGGATAGATTTTTCATTCTAAATTTACCAAGAAAATTAAATCTATTTCATTTGCAGAAGTATAAAATTATGGTTCTTCACAAGATCCTGCTAAATTCAAAGAGATAATATGTTCAGGACAATGATCTGTGGAATTGGAGAAAATTGTAAGTAATAGTGGTCAAAGAGCATGGGGAGAAAATGCAGGAAACCAATTGTGAAATTTCCCATTTGTTGCAGGGATGATACATAAATACGCAGCAATTTCCTGGAAAGCCAAGGGTCCTGTACTTTTTCCACACCTATTTCTGTAAAACTGTGTTCACTTGGATTCAGAATAGGCCTGGTGGGACTTTGTTCGATTTAGGTTTTCAGTGATTAGTTATTAACTTTGTGTTGCTTTTTTTGACTGATTTCTGAGACTGATGACTTTTGCTCATGTACTATGAGAGGTGTCTTCTTCCTACAGTTCATGTCTGCAGTGTTTTTTCTGCTGTAGCTCATACAATTTAGGTTTATCTTCATTCTTGGTTTTCTTTAATTTCTTCCTACATTATTTTCTATTTTGCAACATAGTATGTTTGATTTTGATTTCTTCCAAAACTTTTCTTACTGTTTTCTCTAAACAAGAATATGAACTTTATATTCAACAGGTAGTTCACCCAAAAGGTATATGAAATATCATAGGTCCAGCAATCCTTACACAGATAAAATAGAGCTTGCTTATACTTTCTTTCTAATTTATGTAATTCCATCTAAACACAGCAAAATGAATTCTGTCTAATTTTCCATTTTGCTTCTCAGAAGAGAGTAACTGAGCCACACGACAATCCATGTCACAAAACTTTGTTTATGTACTTCATTTTTAAGTCTTAGAGGAGAGGGCAGGAATGAAAGGGACTTTCCCAGCTGAAATGGTGGGGGTTTTTTATCTTTTCCCTTGTTAGTCATAGTATCCCTGTGGAATGGAGAACAAAAGTGGGAGTAGAGCACTTCCTTATCTACTCACAGCTTTTCTGTGGTTCTTAGAAAATTCAAACACAAAGTCACTGCTTAGAAAATAACAGACTTAGCACCACAGCAAGACAAGTAAATGAACATTTAATAAAGTTATGCCCCAGAATATGCTTGCAGTTCAACATTAAAGAAGGAAATCTACAATTAATAGATCAATAATTCATAACAAGGAATATAGTCTTTTAAAATAAGAAGTTCTGCTAGAGATAATTTCCAGGTCATCTAAGATAACATACTCATTTTTGTAATGTGGAAAACAAAGTCTGGTGAAGACCATTGCATGCATTCTGGCTTTAATTTTTTCACTAAAGAAATGTTTTGAATATGTTAGAAGCTGCTTAGACTCAGTGTTTTAGTTTTACTTTTGATTAGAATGGCCTAATTGAAGGTGAAAGTAAAATTGGTAACAAATTTAGAGAAAATTACTGGAGGAATTTTGAAAAATTTAAGAAGGTTAAAAAAGCTCAGAAGGGCTTTTGAAATGATCATTTCAGGCACTCCAATCACATGTAACACCATAATCATTATTTATTTTGCGATATCTCACAATCATAACCATTGGTTAATTGTGCCATCCTTGCATGCAGATAAGGATGAGATCTGCCTAAATTGCAGTTTATTAATTGTCAATACCTGTTATGTTTCTTTGAGATCTTCAGTGTGTGGGTTTTATTTTTTCTTAGCTTTAATTCTAAAATTTTAGCTCAATAAAAACTTTTCTAGCTTTGGAACATTTCAGTACGGAAACACTATAATAGTTATATATATATGCCTTTGGGGTTTCAGCTGTTACTGAAGCAAAGTCTTCTGGTTTTCAGAAACTTCCAGAAGCAGAGGGACTAAAGGTTGTATATAGTTTTGATAACCCTCATCATCATCCTTCTATGGTTACAAGGATATTTTTATTTATATGTGCTCCACTTTTTTCTCTGCTCTATGTCAAGTTTTACTCCTCAAAACAGCCATTTCATTTTCAAAGAGAGATCTCAGGAAATCAAAACTTTTTTTTATAGTTGACCTACAGTGATTATAAATCAAAATCACCCAGGCAATGGAGAAGAAAGAGAAATGTATACATACAAAATGGAACTCTATAAAAAGAGATCTAAGAACATCCACCGGTACAAGAAGCCCTTCAAATATGGGACTCATGAATAATGTAGTTCTCTAGTAGACTCAATATGCCCAAAACAGAGGGCAGGCACATTTGCCAATACCACAGGCCATGAAGCTAAGGAAGAACATAAAAGAAATTACTTCTTCATTTTCACTCAGCAGGGCAGTGACAGAACTTGATCAATTTTGAGTTTTTTCAGACATATCATGATTGAGATAGAGTTGATTGTAAGACAATAAAGTTCAATGGAAAAATTGGTTGAATGGAGAATATTCAAGTCCAGCAAGTCTTGTTTTGTATCCTGGTCTTGCTGCTGATCAACACCCTGCTGTGCTTGGAACATTATACTGTTGCTTGTGCTGGTACTTGTACACACTGTGGCATTATTTTTTTCCCTGCTTAGTAGGCAGTTGCACCCACCTTTGCAGAGCACAACATAGAAGTGTGATTTTGTGCCTGAAATCTGTCAATAAACAGATGCTAGTTTGAAGGAAATAATCCTATTCCTATAAGCCTACCACCATCTAAGACTCCTTTTCCCCTTTGCTCACTCCCTGGACAGCTCCCTGGTGGTTGTGGCACTGTGCAGCTGTCCTCATTGGGAGCATTGCTGTGCCGTTAAGGTGACCATGCTAGTCTCTGCTGACATTAGGTGTGTTTTCCTTCTACAAGATGGACTTCTGTCTCAGTCAAGCCAGAGTTTGTCCACCTAGCAGATTAGGCTTTAACTGCCCTGAGCTGGAGTCACTGGTGCTACCACTACAGCAAAAGAGTCAGTCTCTCCTCAGGGTCTAGTGCCCTTTTTTCTGACACTGCTGCAGCTGAGCTGTGCTGTGGCAGTCAGTGCTGTATGCAACAGGAGCAATTGTAGCTAGTTCTCCTTCTGCACATGCCTGGCAGTGAGTGAGAATTATTCTCTTAACTGGCCTGTCTGTGTCAAACTGGAGAGAAGTGCCAGGATTGTCCGAGGCCTGCCATTCTCAACCACTCAACGCTTGGATGCTGCTGCTTCTGAACTCAGAATCATACAATTGTCTTTGGTCTCCCTCCCCATTTAGCCTACCACTACTAAAAGAATAACATCAGGACTGAGCTCCAAACACTTTGCATGGATTTGGTAAGACCTTTAGTGGAGTGGACTGATTCTGGCTGCAGGCAGACTGCCCTTCCTTCAATATCTATTTACATGTCAGTGCCCCTTTTATCACACACTGACTCCAGAGCCAGTATGTGCACGGCAGATAATCTAGCTTTGAGAGTGTTATGTCTGTAACAGGTATGTGATGGGAGGGTAAACGGTCAAAAATACAAGTTTTGCATAGTTGGCAACAGAAAATTCAAGGCTCTCATTTAGCAGAACCTCTAGAAATTAACTTTGGCAGTAAGTCATTTTATTAGGGTAATCAGTGTGAGACTGAATGCCAGTAATAATAATGTTAGCTGTGTGAGTTTAAAATCAAGTAGTCATGACTTATTTTCAGGAAGACTTAATGCCTAATACTTCAATTCACTCTCATCAAAAAATGAGATAATTATCTCTAATTCTCTCCTCTGGTGCCACGATTTTTTTATTGTGTAGAGACTATGTATTCTTAAAGCAAGTAATTTTTAAGTACTAATCAGACTACATATGACAGTTTCCATGGCAATCTAATTGAACACTAGCTTTTAAGTCAGAAATATGAAATAATTTAAACAATTTATGTAATTGCTTGTATGTTAATTAATCAAATACCTTTCCCAAGGCAGCGATTATTTTATTCAATATTCCTCTTTCATATATGCACACACATCCATACAGATTCACTTTTTAACAAACATGTCCTGTGAGTATCATCAGAGTAAAAAAAGCCTCAACTCTGTCAAGCAATATTATTTTAGCCTGAGCATTTAGTTTCCCATTTCCACAAAATAGGAATTATTTCTTAAATTATGACTCTCTTCAAGTTATTATATTTTGTAATGTGTATCCTTTAACATTTAAATAATTTTAAAATTAATTAATGATAAAAACTTTTGATTTCTTAATAACCTTAATATATACTAATTAATTAATATTCATAGGTTTTGGTTCTGAAGTTAACTACTGTAATGATATTGCATACTGCAATGATAAGCATGTAGCATAAAATTGGGGAAAAAAGCCATTAGTTAAAGAACATTATATATTCTACTGTTAAATGATTAGTTCTTGGTAACATTCTGGATTTACTGTTGCAGTACATATTTTTTAAGGAGAGACTGAATTTATCACTGTTATCACATGATGCAGATTAAAAAAATTGAAGCATTTAAAGTCCTTTATTGCTTATAAAGGTGGGAAAAAGAGTTTGTGTGAAAAATTTTAAATTCTTTTGATGGCCTGACTAAAGCAAACTTTCTCATATAGCATCCTGATCTTACACCATATCTTTTTCATAGCTAGTTCACCTGGCACTGCTGAACCTGCATCATCATGGGGTCTGGCATTGGGTAAGTGGAAGTGATACAGGAAAAAGCAGCTTTCTTCTGCTAACAACAGTTGCAAGAATATCCTTCATAAATGAGAACATTTAGAGGCAACATAATCCTCTTCAAAGGAAAATTCTGTGTGTTTTGTTAAATTTTTCATTTCTTCCCAGCACTTCAAAACACCCAGAAATTGAAAATCCCTTCAAACTTGACTGAGAACTTCAGTAGGAAGGTTGAGGTTGTAAACTAATTCTTAAAGTTTGCATATGGACATATCAGGGCTCCAAATCCTTTGATACTTATCTTGTTTTTTCTTGCTGTCATAGTTTTGTGTTTAAGACTCATTAGTGTGGTAGCCTGCAGCCAAAATGCTGTTAGTTATTCCTGGTTTCTCTTTAAAGAACATGGAGTCTAGCTGCATGAAACAAGATCAAATGACATTCTTCTTTGGCTAGTGGTGACAGACTGGTGCAAGTAGATTTTATTGGATTGCTTCTGTAGCAGTTGTTGCAAAAATAGAAAATAGATTCATAGACTTACAGAATCACTGGGGTAGGAAAAGAACTCTGGAAATCATCTAGTCCAGCTCACTTTCTCTATTCAGTCAGTGTCAGCTAGAGCAGATTGCTCAGGACTGTGTCCGGTCAGATTTTGGCTCTTAAATGAAACAGTTATTTTCATTTTGGAAGTATTGGATTGTCACAGGAAACTGCATTTTTTTCTGGGAGAAAACAAACCAAACCAAACCACAAAAGAGAAACAACACCTATGTAAAGAAAGGTTTTGAAGTCTTTGCTGATTTTTCTTTTCATATTTGACTGTATTCTGAGTAGTGTCATCCATTTCCACCTACCTTGTTTAACCTATAAATCAAAATTTAATAGGAAAAAAGCATGGTAGCAGTGTTTCAATTTCAGGTTTATACTCTTGTGGTAGGTTGACCCTGGCTGGATGCCAGGTGTTCGCCAAAGCTGCTCTGTTTCCCCTCCTCAACCAGAGAAGGGGAGGAAAATATGATGAAAGGCTTGTGGGCTGACACACGACAGGGAGAAATCACTCACCAGTTACCATCACAGGCAAAAAGACTTGACTTGGGGAAACAACTAGGGGTTCTTTGAAAAAAACATCATGGAAATGGCCAGTGTCTTGGTTACAGAGGTATACCTCTCCATTGAAGTATTTTTCTGCTCTGAGCACCACAAAAATTGCTGGTCACTCTCCAGCTGCATGAGGTTCCATGCATGCAAAGCAACCACACATTTTGTGGTGTAAGTTCTGAGAGGCAGTCTACACAGTGTGAAGTGTTAGAGGGAATGAGTATCAAATCACAGAATCCCATAGCTCTGTTGTGGGTAATGCATTGCCTCTGGCAGCAGTCAGGTGTTTTTTAGTAGCTCAATAAGTAACGTCTTCAGAGCAGATCGCTCTTAATTTATACATGCACTCATAACAACAGGTTTTCTGTTTCAAGCACCTCTGCATCTCTAGGTAATGAAATTACCTTGAATGACTTAATTCAGAACTAAGTGTCCTCTTTTTATTTGTGTAAGTGTCTTAATATGCATTAAGGCTTATTCCAGAAAGCATTGATAGTTAGCTCATTCATTATATTGATTGACAGTAAAACATCAAGAAAAGCATCTATCTGTGACCACTTTGTCAAGAGCATTGCCTGAGCTCTGCTGTCTCTGAGTGTGTTGGCATCTTGGCACAACATCTAAATCACTAACAAACAAGATGCCATTCTAATGAGAACAGTAATATTGGTTCTGACAAAGCATTTAAAAACAAGCAGAGGATCAGAGAACCCCAGCTCAAGATGGAGAGCACTGGATCAAGTTTTAGCTGCAGAACTTTTCTTTCTCTTTTTGCCTTTCTCTTCCCAGCCATAATCACAGTTCTTCATCAGTCCCTTCGTCTCCCCCCTCTCCACTCCTTCTCTCTGGTATTTATTTTTATTCAAAAACCTTTAGAGAAACAGTGACAGAATTCACTTCTTTTTTCTTTTAAAATTTGTTGAATATTTATGAATCTAGAAGACTTTCAGTGCTTCATTTTTGTTAAGATTTTTGTTTTGATTTGTTTTTTTAGGAGCTGTGCTCAGAATTGTAGGATTTCGGGTGGGGTGAAGCGGATGATGCTGTACAGGATGAGTAGTACTGCAGCGAAACCAGTTTGAAAAGCAAGCTTGTCAACGTCAGGGCTTACAAAATCATTTGTGAAGGTATACAGTTAATAAGATAGAGCAATTAGTCTCTTCGCTGGCTTGAGAAAATGAGGCAAAGCAACTTCCAGAAGAAGATTTCCATTTCACTGAAATCTAGAATGGTACATCTTCACCATTCATTAGGAAAAAACATCACGGCATTATCTATGAAAGCTCTGGTAGCCAGACGAAGACAGTCCTTTACATTGGGCAATTAAGTAAAATAATAATTGCCAATTTAAGTCAAGGCTACATAAATTTGCAAGCAATAAGTGGATTGTATGGAACTGTAGAATCACAGAAATTATCCCTATTTATTCAGTGATTTGGACTATGGTGATCTCTTTATTAAATCTATGACACATCCGGGTGCACAGTTGATTGAAGTTATACTTACATTTCCATTCATGTTGAGAATGATACTTGCCATGAATACCACAGGTCTCAGAGGGCTACATGTCAGCTGGTTTTGAACCATCCTTCAATATAAGTAAGTCTCTTTCTCATACAGTTTGATGTGATAATTCTGTGACAGTTCAAGAAAGAAATAGCAGGTAACAACCCAGAGAAGTACAGTGCTGATGTAGATCAGTATATGTTACTTGCCTGTACTTGTGAGCCAAATTTTAGAAGGTTATGTGTGCAGCTTCTGGATTTATCTGCATACACTGTTGTTTCATGCTTAATCATAAAAAAAGAAAAGTAGAATTTGGGTGAAAAGCACATTTGATTTGTACTCAGCCTTGGGGAAGGAAGTATTCAAAAATAAAAGAGCAAGTCTTCTTCAAATGCAATTTTGTACACGGGATTGTAATTTCAAAAGTTGCCAATGAGAGTAATCAAGCCCTTCAGATGAAAGTCGAATTTAATAATAGGCCATAGTTTAAATGATTCTTAATGCACTCATTTCCTAAATGGGAAGATAATCTTTTTTTGGAGGCACTTGTGGATTATTTTTGGAGCCACTTTTTCTGAGTTCTGTTCTTTTGCACAGCTATGTAAAATTCTGCCATATATATATGCTGAGAGACAAAACAGTCTGCAAAGGACATCCCAGATGAGAACTTTGAAAAACAGGAGACAAAAAACAAAGCTCTGCTAAAGTGGTATAATTCCTTCTTTGCATCCTTGTTTTTTATCTTCCAAAGCTTTGCTTATCAGTGGTTAGTTATTTTTCTATGTATATATATGTATGTATATTCATCTTTCAAAATAAATTCTCTGTCTCTCTGCATTCTTCATAAGCAGAATATGAACTGAATCCAAGTTGATGTCAAATTGAAATTAGTGGTACTTTAAGTCTCTTGTAACTATTTCCATTTAGAATGTTATCACTCACATCCAGATCAGCTAGACTTCCAAAGTCCCTGGTGGAGGTACTCTCCATTTTAGTAGCAGTTTCTACTACATAGTGATGAAAATAGGAAATGACTTGTTGGCTTGGCATCATGCAGGGCTAGTCTAACTCAGGTGAGGCATGAGTTAGGCTCAGTGTGATGCATTCAAGCCACAGGGAGTCTAGAAACAAGTGCCCATCCCAGAAAACAGTGCAAAGTATACAAGGTGGCATTGAATTGGTGACGTCCACCACCAATAGCAGGCTTGGGAGGGTGAGCATATCATCTCAAATTGCCAGCTAATATGGTGTACTACAGTTTGGTGGGTTTTATCAGCGAAGAAACACACAAGATATGTAACCCTCTTAGTGTGCTGCTTGGTTGCTAACATCAGTTGAGAAAAAAATGTTTAACTTTTCTTCTGTTATTTCATACAAAGAAACCAGAAGTTTGAGTGGGAAACAAAATGAAAACTATCCAAGAGCCATTACTTTAGAAGTCTCTGTTGGCCGTTAAAATTGCAAATATATTGCCTGTTTATTGTAACATCATTACCTCTTTGAAGTTGCAACAAAAGGTTTGAATGAATAAAACATCATAGTTAAAGCCCTTGATGTGGCATAAAGCAACATGGGTCTGCTGGGTAACACCCCCCAAAATATCAATGAGTAGCCATAACTCTTCATACAAACTGAAAAGTTACCTGGACATGCTTTGGGCAGAAGAATGTACAGTTAAACACTTCCTGGGCTTAGATGCTCTATAGAACCCTGTTCATCTGCATCCAGATGTTAGTTAAGGACAAAATAACTAAAAAAGAGGAGAGAGGTAAACCATTTCACATCAGCCAAATATTTCTTCTGTTCACTGAGATGTCTTTTAGGTAAGAGCTCAGTTGCTTCTCCAGACAGTAGGCATCTGTAAAGCAAAGGACAGTCAAACTAGGTAGTGAAACTCCAGTAACCCCAGTTCCTTGCCTCTAAGGATGAATTCAGACTATATCTTTGGTTAAAGTGATTTGACATAGTTCTACTGCATAATTTTTAAATCTTATGATGCATTGTTTGCAACTAACATTTTTCATAAGTAAAAGCCTTGCCTGTAAACAGTATAAGGTTTCCATAGCACCTGGCAAGTCTGTCCTTGAAAAAAATTAATTCAAGTAAAGTCAAATCCCTAAGATACATATTATAGCCTGAGGAAATGTTATTGGGATGCAAACTCTTGGATGACAGCCTTCTACTTCCCAACTACAGGCTAGGCACAAGTTTAAAGCTTATTGCTCTAAGCTTGGGACTCAAAGCCTATCCAAAGAATTTATTGAAGTTACAGAATGCAATTTAGAAACCTTTGAAATATCTAAGACAGGGACCAGAAGCTGATTTTAGATAGACACCACATAATAAACATACAGCTAAAATGATCGTGTATTAGATATATGCCAACTCTTCTGCTTTTAACTAAAAGTGAAACACACAGAACGGTCAGGAGAATTTCATTGCAAGATATTAAAGTTTTATAAGTTCCATCACTCCAAGAACTACTTGGGACTACATGTGAAAGTTACCACTAAATTGTTTCATAAATAATTGCTTTCATTTTGGTAACCTCTTCCTAGAACTTCTGTAGCAGTCAAATAAGAAATCTGGCAATTAATCATACACAAGTCAAATATCAATCACATAAAACTCAAATGCAAACCTTCAGAGTTGTCTGTAAGTAGCAAACACAATTGACATTGACTTCTGATCCTCCGTGTATTCTTTAGGTTTCATTAATTTTAATTATGTTTATCTTGGTCTATGAGCAGTTTCCATAAATGCTGAGCAATGAATATAACAAATTATTAATGTCACCATCATAATTCAAAGGCAGCTGGAAATGTGCATACATTTGTTATTTTAATTTTCATGCTCTATTGTCAAAATGTAGATTATGCTAAGTGTTCTTTTGGGAATTATTAATTAGTCCAAATTCCATCAGTAATAATGAAGTTAAAAGTCTCTAATTGTATGAGTACTTTGGGATGATTACATTATACTAAAAATGCAGTGGATCATGGAGAGTGATAGGGGGGACTGTTGGTTAAGAGCAAAACACTGAACAACAGAATACCTGGATTCTTATCATGTGTCTAGATGTGTAATCAGTGTATCATCTTTTGTAAAGGTACTGTTTGTTTTTCTACCTTTGTCTCTGTCAAATAAGTAAATATTCAGTTTAGAAGGGTATCAAGGTGTTTTAATACTGGCTATTTTACTATCAACAGCCCTTTTATTCATGTAGAAGACAAATTCGACAAAGTTTGCATGAAAACAGGAACGCCTGGGACCATTTTTACAGTATTATTCGAAGCATGCCATAAAAAGTTAATAGTCTAGAATATTCATATTAGGCAGAAGTGTGATGGGTAAAAGGCATTAGTCTTGAGCTTCATAGTCTCAGTTTTGTACGTTGACATATTCAGTAGCTGTACAAAGTCATGGCCACCATGTTCTTACACAGACTACTGACTTCCAAATGAAGCTCACACTCTGAGCAATTTGCTCAGCTTTCCAGACAAGTCAAAGAAGGCTTTTACCCCCACAGTTTACATCTGGAAATTCAGTTACAAGTCTGAGAAAGGCTCTATGCCAGTACCCCGGGTTAGTTGTGCTTTCTACCCCTGCTGATTAAGATTTTCATTGCAGAAAATGAAAAAACTTAAGAAGCAATTTGCATTCAAAGGAGATGGTGTGACATCTTCCTCAAATGAGGACACCAGACAAAGATAGGACAGGGCTTTAGTAATTCTTGAAACTTTACACGCTTTTGCACTAGAACAAATAATGTGTTCCTGTTTTTGTTGTTTGGGGGGGGGTGTGGGTGGGTCGGTTTGCTTATGAGTTTGGGTTTTGGGGTATTTGGGGTTTTTGTTTTGTTTTTTAACAAGAGAAAATATTAAGAGCTATGTAATATTGTCCACGATATCCATAACTGAGATGTAGTCATAGTAACTGCTGTAGTGAATTCCCCTCACTATTTCTACCTTCTGTTTCTACTGAACTCTGAGAAACCAGACCAGTTCTCCATCTTGTCTCATATTGGATTTGGTGGAGATATACGTGGTATTCAATTTGAACATCTGGCCATATATATTTTGTTCTTAGCTCTTATTTATATTTTCCAAGACTAAGAGAAAACTGTGTATGTATACCTTGAGTACATGTTCATTACATATTGAGACATAGTTTGCTATGTATAGGCCTGACCTGCTTTTGATTTAAATGCTAACTGGACGATGTAGAAGCAAAAGACTAGGAAGCAAAATAGGAAGAGGGGTTTATTTTCCAGAACCTACATTCAACCTGAAAAGGGGAGGACATTGCTAAAAAAGCAACCTCTGTTTCATTGTGTAGATCTATTTCATGTTGAGACCCTTAATCCTTTGGTATAATGCCAGATTTAACTCCGGAAGTTTGTATCTTTTCCTCTCTTTATTCTATTTTCAATTTGTTTGTTTGTTTACCCTTTTGTTGTTGTACCCACTGGATTTCAAGATGAGATTGCTTTTTGTCCACAGAGATGGTCTCCACAGATTAATCCCAATACAGGAATGTTCTGTGAAGCTTCTGAACAATTGAAACCTCAAAGTTTTGAAGGTGGAGTATGAATGAATGCACATCCTCACCCTGCCTGTTGCTGCAGCTGTTACAGTGGCATGTAAAGAAAAGATTTTTCCCATTAGGGTTTCAGTAAGGAAAGGCCATAGTCTCCACTTGAATTGACACTGAAAACTCTGTCTATTGAGAGATGCAGTACAATATTCATTTGTTAGTTGATAATAAGTTTCGCCAAGATTTGAATTTGAATGGATGCTTGGCTCTGTGTAAATACAGAGAAACAAAGCAACTTTTCCAAATAAAACACGACATGTATAGAAATCACTATATGTATTGTTCTTTAAAAAAAAAAGTTAAGAAAGCATTAAAGAGGAGATAAAAAAAGACCTGCAAATGAGCAGGGTGTTTTGGTAAAAATTCTTGCTCACTGTTACAGCTGTGCTTTTCTTTTACAGGGAATTTTGCTATGTCAGGGTGACTTTTTTTCCCTACTTTGAAATAGGGCTTTTTGGCAATGTCAATTTTTTTTTTTTTAATGTAAAAACATGTATGGAGAATTAACAATGTGCTAATGAAACATTTCCAGACAGCTCTGGTTACTACAAGCCCAATCACAATCCTAATTGGCAAGCTGAGCTACCTAAATCATTCTAGCTACCTGCAGCAGGGCAGAGAAGGATGATCCCAGTGATGTTACAGGAAACTTGTGCAGGAATCAGGTAAAGAAAGATCACATTGATTTTTTTAAATTTAAAGTTGATTTTGGATTGAATCTTGCATAAACTTCTGTGGGAAGAGAATCAGTTTTACATGCTGCTACTGTAATTATTTCCCACCTTCTGAGTAGTCCAATCCAAGTATTTGCCCACTCTTTGATTTGCTTCGTAACTTCTTTTAGATTCTTCTTTGGAAAAGAATGAGATTTGAAATGACTGCCCGCTTTGCCTAAGTATATCTCTCATGAGACCTCATCATCTGTTGTGGAATTTCTTATGATTTTTAAATTACTGCTAGAGTCACAGAACCATAAAATGGCCTACTGTTGAGGTTTGACGCTGGCCAAGTGCCCAGCACCCATGAAAGCCTCTCGCTCACTCCCCTCCACAACTAGACAGAGGAAAGAAAATTTAAGGAAGGGTGCATGAGCTGAGATAAGGACAGCCTCAACTCAAAGATATTAAGTGAATTTATTACTAACAAACTCAGAGCAGGATAATGAGAAGTAAAATAAGTCCTTAAAAACACCTTTTTTTTCCCCCAACCCCTCCTTCCTTCCCACAGTCAGCACAGAGAGAGAGGAAGTGAGGGTTTTGGTCAGTGTTTAATCTCAATTACAGTTATAATATTGTTTATTAGACATTTTCCTGAAAAGCTAAAAACATTGGGGAATTATGGTGTGCTCTTAAATGTTGATGAAAATTGATTGAAAAAGTTCTGTCTGATGAGCTGAGATAATGATAGAGTCATAAAATGATTCAGCTTAGATTGGAAGGACCTTAAAAGAGCAAGTCCAACTTCTTGTGGAAAAGGGAGCCAAGACGAGCTTGTCTGGCACCCTGTCCAGTTGCATCTTGAATGCCTCCTGGTGGGGGCTCCACCATGTCCCTGGGGATTGTTCTGGTGGGTGATCTCAAAAATTTTCTTTCTTAACCCAATATGAAACCTCTCCTCATGCAACTTGTACCTATTGCCCCTTGTCTGTTCCCTGTGACTGACTCCCTGTGAAGGAAGAGAGCCCTTCTGTGCTCTTAGTAGCTGTCCTTTAAGTACTGAAATGCTGTGATGAGTTTTCTTAGGGTTTTTTATGCCTATTTTTTGCTCGATGCATTTTGGTTTGTCGATAAAAATGTCAGGTTATAAAGCCAAACTTTCATGTTTTGTTAATAATCTCAGTAAGGAGTCATTACTTGTCTAACTTTGGTCCTGTAGAAATTGGGAGGTAGTTCGCTCTTTGCACTGAAGTGCAGTCAGCTGGGCCTACAGCTGCTAAGCCAAGGTTGTGTGTGCAGCAGCTTCTCTTCATCAGTGCACGGCTGAGTATTGTCTCTAGCTACAATTTTTGGAATGTTTGTCTCCAAACAAGTTCTCGTTTCAGATGGGCCCTTCTTTGCACAGCTACCAGTATGAAAACGAAGTGCTTTCCTGTCTCTACATTATTTGGCTTAAGTTCATTTGAAAAGTCTTTTGTTAAGTGGTTCTCAATTGCAAGTTTACTCATAAAGCCTCAGAGGGTCTGAGTTTTGCTTGACACAGGATTTTGTAACTTGGAATCTGTGCAGGATATTATGACCCACTTAAATCTGTAGCTTCAGTTGAAAAATATCCTGAGATGTGTATGAGTTCCACCAGGGAAGTAGAGGAACACCTTCAGAAGAACGATCTGCACAGTGCCTCAGTCTGGAAGCCAGACTATCAACAAGCTGGACATTAAAGCCTTCTTACAATACTATCCAGATGAGTCCAGATTATAGAGGACATCAACTGCATTTTAAGGAAAACTTGATCAAAATACAATTAAATTGGAAGTTTGTCTTTAGGAAGACTCTCAGTAAAATATATTGAAAATACTTTTACTTGATATGTGAAAGTCCATAAGCATTTTTAGTCAGAACTAGGCTTCAATATATTGCTGTAAGCTATATTAATTCTTACCTAGAATATTCACATTTGTGCAATTTGATTGAAATAGCCTAATTCTGCACGCTCAGCAGTATGTCTTATTTTAGGTAATCTAAATTAAGTTTTAAAAGTCTTTCTATTTGCAGGGGATTCAACTTGCTTCCATAGTCATATTTAATTGCATGAATTTTGAATGTTTCTTTCTATCTATCTGCCAGTCTATCTACCTATTTATCTAATCAATTGAGCTTTTTTTTATTTTGAATAACTTCTCTGAACAAATACAGACAAATCCTCATCTGTGGTTGAGGCAGTTTTTAAGGACAAAAGTGTTTCTTCCATTATGAATTCATCATTAATACCAGAGCAGTTTTTTCTTAATACAGAAGAGATACACACATACTTCTTAATAGGGAGTTAATTCACTGCTGTGTTGCACTGTGAATGTATTTAAGTTACTCTATTATATGTTACTATACTAAAATTGTCAAATTCTGTAATAATTTCAATTCTTTAATAGTGTTTCCTATGGAAATTAAAAATAAAATTATCTTTTGATAAGCTTGTTTTAAAAAGCTGCTTCCAAATACAAGGATTACTCACAATTCAGAGACACTGTCCTTATTGAAAATTCAATGATACAGCTCCAATTAACATAAATACTACTTGCTGTAGGCATAATCTGTCCCTTCCCAGAAAAGCCCAACAATACTCTGATGTCTCAGGGTTCTGGGTAAAAAAAGGACATTTTTAGATGAAAACCTGTTGATATATTTTTGTCTTCCATTGCTCAAGTCAGTATACTTAAATTTTAAAAAATACTGAGTCACGAAAATTATAAATATTGAAAGAACATGGTTATACTATGCAAGATTTGCAATGAGGTACTTGTAGATGCAGAATTAATTTCTGCCCTTGATTAATGACCTCACAAAGATCATTCATAGCTGTGCTATGCTCTGTCACTCACAAGTTACACATAAGGTCATCAGTAATGACTAGAAATGAATAATGTATTTACAATCACTTCATTCAGTATCCTTTATCCACACGCATCTCCTTGAAAACAGGTTTCCTAATGAGGGCAAGACCTTAAAAAAGACATAACATTCATAAACAATAAAGTAGATATTTAGACAACTGCTTTTTAGGAATATTTATGGCATCTAGTTTTTAATGCTTATTTAGTTATGTCACGTTCAGTCTGATATGGAGAGTTCCAGCTCAGTAGAAAGTCCTACACTCAATTAACAAGATTTGAGCTGAGTTTAGTATCCAGATTTTGACACTTGGTTGCTTTCCTGAATGGGGGATGTGTAGGATTGGAAGTGGCTAAGGAATCCATTTATTTTTCTGTCATTGGGTCAAAAAGTAACAGGGAAACTCTTTCACAAAGATACCGCCTGCCCAATTAAAAAAAAAAAAAAAAAAGGCAAACCTTCATGATTTTGCTCTTGTCCATCAACCCTTTCTTCCTCACCTTTCCCAAGCCTAAGCCCTCTCTCAGAAAAGTGAGACATGGGCAAAAAAAAGAGCCTCCTCAATAAGTAAATGTCCTTGCTGACTGCAAAGTCAGGCCAGGGATTCTCCAAGAATGGCACAGGACAGAAGGAGTTACTTATAACAGAGGCCAGATTTATATTGCATAAGATTCAAAACTTTGCTCATCACATACTTGTTAGAATTTCTTTTTGCTTCATCTCTGACCTTCTCTATTCCCAAGGGCTGCATTGTAACAACATTTTCCTTCTTTCAGTATGATTTACATTTAGTGAGCTGACACAGCACCAATTTTTCTTCCATAATACTGTTGCAAAAAATTCAGCTGAAGAGCTCAGTGTGACTACCAGCCTTTCAGCTGCCTCCATTGTACACCACCTCAAAATCGTGTCTCTATCCTAACAACAAGTATCATAAGTGGACATAAAGGACAAAAGAATCATCTGTAATCTCTGCCTACCTGCTAATAATGAATATTCTTTATATGCAGAATAATTCCAGATTTCAGTTTGTTTTGAGTGGGGCTCTGGGGAAGGGGGGAGTGTGGTGAGGAAGGGGAGGATTGGCATATACCTAGCTCTAAGCAATATAATCAGCATGAAAAGTGTCATCTTATTTCCTTTCAGAAAGTTTGTCACTATCTTAAAAAGAATTTGTACAGGGCCAACACACTTATTAAAATTCATAAGGTCTTAACTTACCTGGCTGTGCCATTAACTGACAGGCTGGTTTTTTATCTGTCTCCATTTCTAATCTCACTCTCACATGAAAATGGGTTACTTTTGAATGTGGTAAACAGAAAAACGATGTCAATTTGATTTCTCTACCCTTTGTTTGTCTTATTCTTTGTCAATCACATTATCCATGTTACGTATCTGAAGCCCTTCGATTCTCTCCTTTTGTTCCTCTTATCGTTTCTATTGTATATACACACGGGTCTCGCCCACACACCCACCAGCACACACGTTTAAAGTCTTGACACGCAGCACTGACAGGCCCCTTAGATTACCACATGCAGATAAACAGATGTGACACTAAATATGTCATCACTCTTCTGTTCAAATAGTTCTTTAGCTTCAATGCCAAGATAAAATAAATGTTGTCTTTTTATTTTCTCCAATCTCATTATATGTGCAAGGGACTTGATGTATGAAATCTTTTCATTCCTTAGTCATAGAAACTCCTTTTTTAGTCTATAATGAGATGCTTTGTTGTTGTTGTTTTAAAACTGCTTTTCTGTACTCATTTGAAAGGTATGAAGTTAGAAAATATTCAGAAGTTGAAAATAGTGTTAATTTAACCCCTCTTTATATTATAAAAGTGCATTACTGGAAGGAACTAATTCTCAGCCATGGCCTAATTCAATACTGGCAAAGTCAGCCTTCCTAAATGTAAGCCTTCCCCAGAGCTTAGTGACTTTGAATTTGGTCTTAAAGTCCTGATTTCTTCACCTAATTAAAGTCAGTGTGAACTTTGGCATTGACTTTATCAGAAACACAATTAAAAAAAAAAAACAACTAGATTATTCTATTCCTGCACACATCTCCCTCTTTCTTAGAAGCTGTTCATAGCACTGGTGAGTGTCTTGGAAGGATTGCGAGTGGATGAAAACAAACATGGGGAAGATTGTCCTTCAAAAGTAGCCTCACACCACTGTAGACCAAGCAGTAAAACAACGTGGTGAAGTTTTTACCGCTAGCTAAAATGAGCAGGGGTTTGTTTCTAAAATGTTTCCTCAATTCTGGAATATTCTGTTTTATTCTCTTTCTGTTACAGGGAAAGTCTTGCTTCTTTCTCTGACATGGTCACCAGACTCATTCCCTGCTGGCCAGCTTTTTCTATAATTTACCTCTGCTCAGATGTTTTGTTGCCTAGGCAACATACTCCATTCAATTTTACTTTTGTTCTAAAACAACCACAAGCCCCTCTTTAGTATATATCCGTGTCCCTGGAGGTGGACTGAAGTTGTTTGCTTGTTTGTTTAAAGAGACCAGGAGTCAGCTCTTGATCTGACATGAAACTATTGCTTTTCTAAAGTGAGCCAACCAAACCTATCAAAATGCTTCTAATTATTAAATGTTGGTTTATTAGGACGTAAACATATCACTGAAAGAAAATAGTTCTCAAAATAGAGAACCTAAATGAATCTGTGAACATAAATCTCGATGAACTCCTCCAGCATGGGTCCCTTCCATGGAGTGCAATCCTTCAGGAGCAGGCTGCACCAGCATGGGTCTCCTGCAGGGGCACAAGCCTTGCCAGAAAACTTGCTCCATCCTGAGCTCCTCTCTCCGTGGGTCCACAGGTCCTTCCAGGAGTCTGCTCCAGCATGGACTTCCCAGAGGATGACTGCCTCCTTTGGGCATGCATCTACTCTGGTTCTCCAGGGACTGCAGGAGGATCTCTCTGTTCCCTTGTGGACCTCCATGGGCTGCAGGGATGCAGCTGCCTTCCCGTGGCTGGCACCACCCACTGCAGGACAATCTCAGCTCCAGGGCTCCTGTTACCAATACCTTGCCACACAAAGCCAATACAGTCCATAGAAAAAAAGTCCCCTTTCTACTTCAGCAGTTGTGTGCAGGGTAAGCATCATGTCTGTTTATGCTCATGGCCCTGTCCTCCAAAACCTTTGCAGTGGACACCTGCCTGCTACTTGTATTTCCATTGCTATACTCTGAATTCCGAGGACTTCAGAATATAATCTGCATTCTCTATAGTGGAAATAGATATCCTTGAGCTGCTAGACAAGAATTACAGTTCATTTGCTCTTCCGTGTATGAGGCAGTGTTTTCCTCAGCCATAAGTTATGAAATGGTGAGAAAATGGCTAAAAAATTCTAGTCTAAGGACAGATACTCTTCTTATAGTACATTGTTTTAGGATTTAGTAAGAAAATGCAGAGAAATGTCTCTTTTGTAAGAGGTTTCTTTCCCACTTTTTCTGTATACCCTGAAATGAAAAGTGAAACAAATATTTTCAATAGGAAATAGAATAAACTTGAGAAGCTGTTTTCCTAATCTGGATGAATGTTTGAGAGATAAAAGTAAAGTCTTATTCAGAAGAGAGGGAAAGAGAAGCAAAAGAAACTACAAAAACACAATTAAAATACAGCTGAAGCTAAAAAAATAAATAATGAAATGAAATGAAGGTACCATTAAGTCAAAAAGCTATTCATGATATTTTATGAATCATTAATTTACTTAGAGGTCTTAAACAAATTAAAAGAGAAAAAAAAAACGAATGAAAGATCGTTTTGACCCTCCAAGTTCATATTACTAATATTCAAAACAGGCAATTTGACAATAACAGGAAATTTTTTTGAAAAAATTTCAAAATGAGAAATACAATGTAACCTGCTTTTTTCTTTCAATATAGTCTTTTTTTGTTGGTGGTGTTAGAAAAATTTGCTTCCAAATCCTACATTGCATGTGGTAGAAGGAACAGCTCATGTATCTGCTCCCAAACTCTTATCTTCTGTTCCGTTTTTGTAACCCAGCTGCACAAAACACAGCTACATCTAAGATTTTGGGAAAAAAGCTCAAAGATTTGATAGAAATATCATTGAGGGTTTGGATACCCCTTTGTAAAGCATGTGAGCACCTTTTTCTTTGTTCCTTTTTTTCTTTGTTCCTTTTTTTCTTTTTCTGTCACACACTCAAAGATGAGATCTTTATTTTACTCTTTGTCTTACACTGTGGCTACATCATTCATTGAAGATTTAGCTACAGTGATACCAAGGTTACAGAAAATTTTATAAGTTTTTTACATTTAAAACATTGTTCCTGTCTTACACTCTGTATCCAGAGCCTACATCTTGTCATTGCATTTGAGTAATTATTTGGACATATAGGACACTTAAACAAAATGTTCCAATCTTCCTTCATTGAATGTAAATGCGCAGTGTTACAAATTCACTGGTCACCAACAGTTCAGCAATAATGAATTAATGTGCCTGCACAAACAAGAACAGTGTAACTGAAGTTACATTCCTTTTGCCTGTCTCTGAAGGTTTACTTTAACTATTGAATAAATAGCCAAAACAATTCTTTTAGAATAATGAAAAATACTGTGACATATTGTATGGTATTGCTCTTATCCTTTAAATAAGCCTCTTTTATTACATAATGCACATCATGTATTTTATAAGAACATAGTAATTCCATATTAATTGGAGTACAATCTGTGATTTGGAAAGCCAGTTCTCTTTGTAACAGAAAGCCTTTGGATTTTCATATGAGAATAGTAAAAAATTAGCATTACTTTATGAGGCTAATAAAACAGCAGAAAGATTATACTGCTGTATTTTAAATTCCTTTCTCTTCTTTCATCTCAGTGTATGTACTACAAGTGGTAGTTGTATGAATTAGGTAGGAGCTAGGTTAAAAAGGTGAAATTTTGACATGAATTGTGATTAGGTTGACTTAAGGGCCCTCTGATTTTTACTGCCCTGCTTGAAGTACCATGGAGGAGCTTGATTTTCAGACATATTCGGTACATCATGAAATCAAAATCTCTTATCACAGCTTGCCTGCCTGATAGCAAGGCACACAAAGTGTCCTTTGATTTTGAAACTCTTGGCCACTATTTCAACTTCCCCAGTTTCTGAGATCCAGGGATCTTCCTTCAGATGCATTACGGTGAGGGGTCAGTAGCTCTGACCCAGGAAGAGGTGACTGGTCCAGGGAGATGGTCCCAAAAGGAATCGCCTTCCCGAGGCTTGGTGTCTTCCTTCAGCTGCTGGCCAGGAGGGCCCTTGCAGAGGCTGTCAGCTCTTTAGGGATTGTCAGCTCGTGATTCCAGCTCAGCTCTGCAGGGCAGCCTCCAGGCCAGACCAGAGAGAGACGAGAGGCTCGTGTGGCTGGTTCTGCACCAAGTAACTTTATTATTCCGGCAAAGGGAAGGCCAGGGACGAGCGCTCTCTCCCGCAGGGGCAGAGGGCTAGCTCTTACAGGGATACAGGGGGTGGGTGTGAGAGGGTAAAGGCCAATGGGTTACAAGGGATCTTCATAGGGTCTCCCAGAGGATTCTGGGTCTGTCTTTTTCTCACCATAACTGCAGAGTAGCTGCCTTCCCAGAGGGGGTCCTGCTGGGAGATTTAGGCAATCTCCTTATCTCAGCAGATGTCCCTCCAGGGCAGCAGCTGGGCATACCCTACAATGCATTACCAGGAATTGTTGCAGTTCAGCTAAACTCCTTGTCAGATGTCTACAGGAAATCTATGCTATTTCTGTAACATATACCTACAGAGATACTACCAATCTCTTTCAGAGTGCATGTTATTTTTTGTCAGAAAATTACGCTGAGTTTCTGTCAAAAGCATGGAAAGGATTTTTGACTCTTTGGCCCCACAGCCTTGTTATTCCCTGCTCCGGCATGCTGTGGAGCAGGGAGGGCAGCATGCTGTCCTGGCTGCAGGAAGCGGAGGACACCTGTCTCCAGCCTTAGCTGTTCCCTGCAGTGGGGGTAAAGCCACAGCGTGGAGAGCATTATTCCCTCCGGAGAGAAGGAAAGAGAGCGGTAGTCATCACCTCCCTTACCCTTGGGCATGCTAAATGTTGGTGTGGGCCTCTGTAATACACCCAGGACCTGTTCCCACCTGAGCTCTTGGGGCACTTCTGTCAGCAGCAGTAGAGAAAAGGGTGTTATTTACTGACATTTCTAGAGGTGCTCGTGGCAGGTGGTGCCAGGCCTGCCAGTGCTGCACGGTGAAGTGCTGTGGTGAGCTCAGCCCAGAACTGCTGTTTAGAGGAATTAGTCTGTCAGCATGGTTCAGCTCTTACAAATTGCTAATGGATTTTGTGCATGTGTTATCTCGAGCTCCAGTCCTGATGGTTTTGTGTGAATGTACTTCTGGAAAACTATGTTGTTATAACTAATAGCTCTATGTCATGTATAATTGGGAGGAAAATTCATTTCTGATTTCTGTCAGGTTTGTTTTCCTTTTATTTCAGGTGGCACAAGGTCCCAGATCCTCATTTTTCAAGTCCTTTTTGTTCTTCAGTTCTTTCCTTGCATGTAAAGGCAATATTTAAAGTCATGTTTTTCAGCCATTCATTTTTGTACTAGAATCACAGAACCATAGAATTTTTTGATTTGGAAGTGATCTTAAAGATCATCTAGTTCCAACTCTCCTGAATTGGACAGGGACAACTTCCATTAGACCAGGTTGCTGAAAGCCCCATCCATCTTGTCCTTGAACACTGCCAGGAACAGAGCATCCATGACTTCTCTGGGCAACCTGTTCCAGTTCCTCACCACCTTCAGAGTAAAAAATTTATTCCTGATATCTAATCTAAACCCACCCCTTTTCAGTTTAAAGTCAAGCTAGGTAGACCAAAGGTATACAGAATCATGCACCCTATAATAGCAGACAGAAGAGGATGCTTAGGGAAGAATATGAGAACAGGACACATCTAGATCCCTCCCCATTACCTTCTCAGCTTTCAGCTTATGTTCCAAATAGTGAAGGCAGATGATGGCTGGAAGAAAAATTGCCATTTTTTCACAGACAATGACAAGATGAGGAATAAATGGATGGAAAATTTCACGCAGGCATAAAAATCAATAGCTGAATTCATTTGGCCTTTCCCAATAAGCAGTAAGATGTCAGTGTCAGACAACATCTGATGTTCATGTAAAAAATTCTGTTCTTATGCATAAAGTCACTCATACCATTAGACTTGGACTAGATTCAGGATTGAAACCTGTATTCTGACTTGGAGCTGTAGCATTTACTTAAAGACAAGGAATTTTTTATAGAGTCAGTTCCTAAAGTGGGAACTCCTCAATGCTTGTGTAATTCTCAGGTGCAGGGCTATGACAGGCAAAGCTGGTCACATCATTAGAACTTAAATCAGTGTAACAGGAGCTTTCAATGTGCAAAACAAGGACAGTGCAAACCTTGGGCTGCTATGCATGGAATTTTCTGGGCAATCCAAATGGTGATTAGGAAAGCTTTATACACAGGATTTTATGAAAAATAGCAATGTTTTTATAGGTGTTAAATGATTAATCCCTATATTATTTATGGTAATATTTTTATCATAATTAACCTATTTTGTATTAATGAGGATGTACTCTGTGACATGAAAGTCCAATTAATTTTGTACTTAAAAAGCCATTCAATTTTTATGCTGCAGCATCAGGACATGGACATTATACTGTCACAAAACCAGAGAGACACAGTGGGAATACTATTTCAGCAGTCCACAATATAGGAAAAACATCTCTCCTTTTCACATCTTCAATCCTCAGCTGATGTCAGGCCCAACATCACGAGCACATTTTTGTAAATTTATACCAGTCAGATGCCTTCTAAATTCTAAGTGAAAATTCTAAAAGTCTGATGTTTGTTTTTTTCATTTTTTTACCTCTCTGCCCTTCATCTAACTTCTCCTCTCAGGGGATCTGCAACCTGCAAATGCAATAGCCACATTTTCTTAATAACAGTGTCTCAGGTTAGAGTTCCCATCACAAGTTATTTGGTAGAATCTTGGGCTAGAGTCAAGAATTTATTTTTTCCTTTCTATAGCAACCCATAGAGCTGTGCATGGGGATTTTTACTGAAAGATAGATTGCTTGAGCTGCACCTTGATTTGGCTGAAAGCTACACACCTTACAGTGCAAAGGAACACTGCTACTTTTTTTTTTCAGTTTTCTGTCTGTTTGGTTGGTTTTGGTTGTTTTTTTTAAAAAGACAGACCTGCCTGGCTGCATAACAAGTCCAGCATTAGGAGTAAGAGAGTCATGTATTTCTAACCTAGCATGATGAGGAAGCTTTGACAATGCTGTTCTGGAGGAGCAAGGCTTGAGGTCCTTTCAGTCTGATGCCCGTTCTTCACAATGTCTTTGAAAGTACTAAATATTTTGCCTAGTAGGCATCCTCTTTCCTCTTGTCCTGCAGGGAAGTTTTCCACCACATTGATTTACTTTCAAAGTAGCAGCAATGTCCAGTGAAACTTCCATGAATTGCTTCAAACATTTGAAAAGATGTTTGATTTACCTCCCTCCTCTGATGTTTCCCAAGACAGGTTATTGCTTCAAAGGCCACAGAAGAGATAGGCTTGACTTACACATCAAGATTTTGGAAAGTGATGTCATTCTGAAAATTTTTCATTTGTTTTTACCAAAAATTAAGGGTTTTTTTTAAATTTAAATTTTTTAAAGCCCAGCTCAGGCAAGCTCTGTTCAAGATCAGTGCAGCTGCATAAATGCTTTTCTTGTTGCTTAGGTTATTCAAAAAGGAGGGGAGGATTTCGTTTTGGTTTTGTATAAAACTACTTATTCTAGGTAGGCAATGCTACAGAGGTAATTCATTCATATCTGTCATAAAATATGCCTGTAGTAACTTTGAGAATATCAATTTTTCCATCTCTAATTCTAAATGAAAAACACATTTAAGGCTCTCAATTTAGTGTCTCATCTCTAATACAGTTTTTCTACACCTATTTCAGTAGCAACATTATAAGTAATCTTTTTTAGGAGTATACACACAGTCTCATGTATACTTACATTAATATATGAGTTGTCTAGTGCATGCTAAAGCAGTTCAAAGGTATTTTTTTAAACAAGTGTAGGCATTCAGCTACAATAATACTTATCTGCATTTTATACAAAGAACTCATGTACACACAGAAATTTATGCTCCATGTCTATGACTTGCTTTACATACTGAGAGCTGAAAGAGCTTAAGATAAAAGGCTGTCAGAAATTACTACTTAGAAAGCACTAAAATGTGGTGGGTTTGTTGAGGTTTTTTAATAAACATTTTGACAATTTCCTCTGCTACTAAGGAAAACCTAAGGAAAAACATGGGGGCTTATCTAGAATTCTGTTATTCGTGAAAAATATTTTCTGCCTTACACTGAAGGTTGTGCACACATTTTTGTTGCACACTGATTTTCTGTGTATGCCCTACAGGCTTATCCTTGCTAATTTAGAAAAAAGATGAAGTGGACTTACCTGGACAAGGTACACATGGCGTGTGTTAAATCAAACCAAACCACACTGCTTGAGTGAGAATGTCACAGTAGCACAACAAGGAAGACATGGTCTCGGATATGCCTGCGTGCTAAATATAAGTACCTTTTTATCTTCTCCCCTGCCATTTGCCCTTTTTAAATGTTTTATTACTGTGATGATGAAACAGGACTTTGAGACACTTACACTGTTCCAGTGTTTTCCTATTCCATGCAGTCACCTCAGGGATCACCAGGCTCTCTGTGAGCATTGGCTGGTTTTCTTGCCCAAGTTGCTCCTGCAGGAAGGGCTTCAGCAATGTCCCCATCAAACACTCAGGTTCATATCTGCCAGTCGATGTGTTGAGAGGAGATTCAGCAAGCTCCAAAGGTTACCTAGGATTTTCGGATGTGGTACTCTTATCCTAGTGAAATTTCCACAAAGCACTGGACCTCCTCTGTTCTCTATACTCTGAAGCAGTATTTCTAAATGATAATCTCCTTTCTTGGCTCCAAAAGTCTATGGTCTAGTTTACAGAGTGTGGGCAGGCAAGTGCATTTATAGCTATTTGTCGATGTGTGTAAGAGTGCCCTGAGCTACCTGGATAGCTGACAGAAGGACACAGCAATTTTTCCCTCTCAAGCTACGACTCGTGTAGCAATTGCTTTCTTATGTTTGTAAGACACAGGGAATTAATTGAATGAAAACTTGATCAAAATAATTTAACAAAGGAACCACTGTTTTTCTCCTTATCTGTGAAAGAATTCACATTATTTTAACAGCATAAAGAATTATCCTCAGTAAACCTTCACTGTCAAGATTTTGTAAGCTCAGAAAGTAATTCAGTTCATGTTCTCTCCTCTTCTGAGAGATGAATGCTGAGGAAAAACATGGCTTTTTCCTTATTTAATTTTGCTGGGTTTGGTCATATAGCAGTTGCAGTTACAGGTCCTAATTTTATACCCTGCACGTGTTAGGAGGTGTAAAGTCATGAAGTGTATCCACTTGGTATATTTCTGTAGCCAAAATATTTATATGGGGCATGCTGCTGATGCTCCAAGCTGTTATGACCCAATTATTGAGAGGTGTCTCTGCTTGAATTTAGGTGCAAAGGAGACCATATGCTGAATTCAATAGTATAGATTTATTAAAAAATAAAAAATATCGCCGTAACCTGCAGCCGTAGGGAGGAGGAGAGAAGATCCAGCAGGCAGGAATTGTGCAGCAAGATTGATTTATTTAATTATTTTACAAACTCTTTTATAGACTTTTTTCTTCATAGTCTAATTGGACAAGGATCAGCCACCCCTTGGGGGTGATTGGCTAAAATCCTAAAACATCCATTGTCAAAATATTTTCCTACTATACCATAAACAAGACTTTTCAAGGTTGCAGGTGGCTTGGTTGTTTACATAACTGCTACCTCTTCTGTGAGAGAGAAAAGTCTCTCATGGGCTTAGAAAATAGCAAGAAAATCCTTGCTAGCAGCATTTTTGTATCCACATAGATTCTATTTAACAGCAAATGTAAGGTAGAGAGAGATAGAAAGAAATAGGAAACAAAGGAGGGCAGGGGAGAGACAGTTAGGGAGAGACAGATTAACTAAAAAGATGTTACCACCTGTAGATGCAGATGGCATCCCATTGGTCCTCCTGCTGCTCTTCTTGGTGGTGGAGGTCTCAGAGTCATTCTTCTGGAGTTACCACCTTTATACCATCCAAGTTCAGGGTATCCATGGGGTGGTCACAGATGTTCCCATAACTTGGAGTGGCATGTGTATAAGCAGTTGCTTCATTTCCCACAGTTTGCCACAGTGGGAATTTTTGTCAGGATGCATTAACTAGGATGTGCTAACAAAATCTCAGCTCCACTTGGTCTGGAATTAACACCTTCCTGTTGCCAATTCCTCTCCTCTTTGCTTATCTCAAGTTCCTGCTCTTCTGTGGCTTTGACAGTGTTTGAGGCAACCCTGATGTTTAAATCTCCTACACAAGCTCAAAAATCAGCACAGATGGGCCAAGAGGGCTAAATAAATCCTTTCATATCCTCTTTCTGTGGATGGGGTTAGTTCTTGAGCCGGCGTATGTGCATGGGGAAGATCCCTACCTTGTTCTGCTGGCGTACCGGTGGTTTGGACCTTGGTCACAGGGCACAGCAGCGTCTGTGAGGAAAGGCAAGGCATGCCTCACTGTTTCTAAGGGGCAGAAGGGAAGCACAGAGTTTTCCAATCTGTCTGTGTCAGGTTTATTAGGTATCTAACTTTGGTGTTATTAGTTACCTACACAGCAAGTGATGGGAACATGTGTCTCTCAGAGATGGCTTGGAGCTCTGAGTTAGGTGGCTACATGCAGGCAGTGTGTACCCTGCTCAGAGACCTGTTCTGGGTCGTGGGGGCTCCTGGGGTTGCTCCAGAAGCAATGCAAACTTTGGCTGCTACCAAGTGACTTTATGGTGAAGCACTTGATTTTTTTCTGCTGAGAAATCCCTCTTATTCCCCAAAGCAAGTGAAGCACAGCCAGCCAAAACAATTTCCCATTAAATAAAGAGTGTGTAACAATAATTAAAAAAAAGTAACTCAGTGCAAGCTTCTCTTTTAGGCCTTCTGCACTTCTATTCCAAGGTCTTTTCCTGTTAATTTAACTACTTTGCCATTTAGGAGTGAGGAGGGAGAGGGTCAGTCTCAAAGCACCACATTTTCTAACAAGTTAAATCTGCCATTTTCCACTGTACACCAAAAATTACACTGTCTTGGGATAATAAAAAGCCATTTCCAGAATAAATTATAGAAATTATATATAGAATATATATATAGATATATATAGATATATATATAGATATATAGAATAAATATATAGAAATGAAACAAAATGACATTACAACCCTAGTGGGCCTGCATGATGCTGTTTATCTGAGAACCAGCAGGACTAAATCTTTTACCCTGTTTATTCATCCCACACTCATTCCCTCACTTTACCCTGGGCTTTACTCGCAGGTCTTGGATTTCCTTCCCCGCAGGGAAGAGTAAAGGTCAGCCCAGGAAGGATGGGGAGAAAGTCATACCTGTTCTTGCTCTGCCACTGTTCAGTCATCAGTTCTGGGTGCTTGGAAAGGTTCTGGGTGCTCAATGACATTGATTTCCACCAAAAATCTGATCTCCAGGATCTGCAGGATACACATCTTCATCTTTCCAAAACTCTTCACTCTTTTTGGGAACCCTTCTTTTTCATACCTGCTCTTCTTTCCAGAATTCAAGCCCCTGATTTCCCAATCTAAATAGTCCCTGTGCAGAAGCAGAATGTGTGACCAGCCCCATGGTTGGTGGCTCTTGCCTCTTATCAATTGGCAGACGGGGGTCATGCCACTTCTCTTTCATCCACATGTGCATTCATCCACATACATGAAATAATCTGCTACCTGTCAGCACTGCCAACTTAAAGTTTCTGGACCTTAAAACACCTCCTAATGACAATGATCCTGCCATGCTTTTATTTTATGCTGCTGTTCAGTTCAGGGTCTATTTCCTTGTAAAGGCCAAGGTCAACCATAGACACTTGTTGATAAAAACTTGAGAAGTCAAAGAAAATAAGAAATCTGATTTCAGTGTGCTCTTTTCTTCCTTCCTTTGCTACTTTCATGTAAGAACCTGTCAGACTGATCTGTCTATGTCTTCCTTTAACTGCACCCGATAAAGAATTGGCTAGTTAAAATTTACACCGTTGTCTTTGAATATTTTATGGATTACTCTAAAGCAAGTGGTATGAGTAATGAAATTCATCATTCTACCTGTGAAAACAGAAGTTGATTTAATGACAAGAGCTTTTAGTCTGCTGCCAAAACTTTGCTGCATCCCTGGAAGTGCTGCTGGAAGTGTCCAAGGTCAGAGTGGATGGGGCATTTATCAACCTGTTCTAGTGGAATGTGGCCCTGCCTATGGCAGGGGACTTGGAACTACATAATCTCTAAAGTCCGTTCCAACACAAACCATCCTGTTATTCTATGAACTTCAGGGCTTTTAGCTGCTAGAAGAAGGGCATTTTTGTCAGGTTAAGTATGGGTACTTACCAAATCTCTTAGTACAAATATGAAGATGATTTTGTTAAAGAGAAGAGGTTGCTCAGGTGATCATGGTGATTTACAGCAGTGACAGGAGTCCCTCCTCAACTACCAGTAACAACAGATTTTCTGCTCTCTGTTCTAAGTGCATTTTATGCATTCAGTACATTTTATGCATTCATTACTTTTATGCATTCAGGAAAGTACCCTGTTTCATCCACAGGGTACAGATTGCTCTGCTTCTGCAGACCTGAGATTTCAAGGCACAAGGGTGAAAACAAACTTGGAATAAATTTAAAAGATATTTTGAAAGGTTGTTAGGATAAATAAATGCTTATTTTAATCAATATTTGTGTCCTGACCATCCTAACTATGTAAGTTCTACTTACATAGGTTCTAACAGTTTTGATCAGCTCCTTGTAACTGCAGAGCGAGGGTCATCCTCCTCCTGCTAAGTTAAACTGCCAAAAGAAAGCATGAACTGGATGTGGTATTATTGTGTCTGCAGTTCCACCAACAGATTTGTGAAGGTCTCACAGTACTATTCAAAAAACTTGGTTTTGAATGGAAAATGCAAAAGTTCAGGTAATTTTAGGGGGATATAGAGTTTTGAGATTTTTATTGATCTAGCTATGTGTGTGAAGTGTGCAGTTTGAGATATTGACATAAGAAGAAACTAAGTCATTACTATTAAACTATATTTTCCGTGAAGTATATGCTCCTAAAATATGAGAAAGTATTTTTTGTTCAGTATACATATATATTAAGTACACACATGTAAATATATGCGCATAAAAATTGAAATGTATGTATTGTTGTTTAGTTCTGGATAGGGATAAAACTCCACGTTCATTCACTTACTGGTCTTTCTGCTGAGATTTTCCAAGGTGTGGTGGCATGGTTTATGTGGCCAGCTGTCTAGCAGGAAGGGATTGCCATGTTTAACTAAATTAAATTTACTTGCTGACAGATGGCTATGAATTTTGTTCACAGTCAGCAATCCTGAATTATTTAAAGGTAAGAAGCTCTATATTGTACTATGGCTCTCTTTAGTATAATTTTGCTGCTGTCTGTAGCCATCTTTATTGGCAACATAAAGGAAGAAAATGTGGGAGTAGACAAGAGGCCAAACCACATAGTCTAAAGGCACTACTTGGTGAAACATATGAAAATAATATCTAGTTTAATACGACTAAGCCCTATTGGTACTCCAGGGAATGGAGTATATGTTTCTGACTGATCACATAAAATATTACCACAGATAACTAATAAGGGATTTCTTATTTATGAGGAAAATAACCCAAATGCAAGGAAGGTCTAGGGAAATTAATTTATGTTAACTGGAATTATTTGAAGATGTTTTTAGAAGTATAAACTTAACAACTAGTCAAGGCCCCTTTGTTACCTTTTTAATTTTCTTGCAAGAAGGCCTGCTGAAAAACAAAAGCTGTCTTCCCTGGTTTCTATGTTTTTGGAGAAAAAGTAATGGGATGTCTTTCAGGGAAATAACTCTCTGTAAGTGGGGATTCTAAAGAGGACTCCACATCAGGAGCAGAGTATAGAAGACCTGACTTGTAATAACAGGGTAATTCCTTCCAGAAAGACCTAATATGCCTTCATCATTTATCGGCAATAACTATCAGAAGGTCACTCCTTCTCCATGAAAACAAACATACAAAGGAGGAGGTAATAAATTCATCTCTCCTGCCCACATCTAAAAAACCCAATGCCATTGTCAACATCTAGGATGCTGAGCTTCAGCTCCTATGTCTAAAGTTATGAAGACAAAAAGAAAAAGGAAATCAGTTGAAAATGCACACATTTCTTTTCCTGTACCATCTCTTATAGGAATGCTTTTGTTGTTTCAGTTTATGAGTGAGAATAGCATGTGTATATTTTGGGAAGAAAATGGTACCATTAACACTTTTCTAAAAGTAGGTTCAGCCTTTGCCTTTATCTCCAGTTCTAAGTAAGAAGCAGTGTTGTATAAAAGAGGAAACTGTGAGATATCCAGCAATTATTGCTGTTACTGTTCTTGTTGAGACAAAACTGATAGACAAGGTGGGATAAGAGTGAAGGAATGGGATTTTCTCATTGTTGTCCCACCCTGTCTGCACATTAGCATGAATAACTGTAGGGATCTTTAAGAAATATTCAAGTCATAATTCATAAAGAAATGGGATAAATCTTTGTAAGTGTATATGTGAAATGAATTTTAAAAATCCACTAATCAGAGAGTTTTTGTAAGAAGCCATACTTTTTTAGTCTACCTAATGATTTAACTTTTCAGTTAATTTTCAAAAAATGTCATTTTTTAACTTATAGCAATGATATGATGACCTATGTTGATCACAGTTATGAGACCACATGCAAATCCAAATTCAGTATGAACACAAGGGTCTCTTTCATTCGTAGATGGAAATGACAAACCCAGTAGAATCAAAATACATTTAATTCACAATGGATAAAGCTGATTTCACAAAATAGGATACCTTGATATCAGTTCATAACCATTCACTATTTATCATATGGAATCTCAAATGTTGAATCCTGGAATATAATTTTCTCATTTGATGTGACTTCTTGATCACTTGTTCCTTCTAGTCTCTTTCTTTTAGAACTACTAACACTGTGGTAGCCTGTGTTGTTTCACTCAAGCACTTCAGAGCTATGGGCTGATCTTTCAGGGTGTTACAGTCATCAAAGTTTGGGTCAGGCAGGTGCAATCTGACTGCAGACAGGTTTGAGATGGGGAAATAGCAGTCATAAAGTGACACGTGCACTGCACAGTAATGAAAGTCCTGAATTTGCTAATCAAGAAGATAAACAAATTGTCCCAAGCTTTCATGATCCTCAATGCTTACTTAAAGAGTGCCCCACACACAGATTGTGCTGTGGTTGGGGTTTTTTTCCCATTTGGAGAGGGTTGACCTTCCTGTGATTTTGGGCCATACACAGTGTGTCAGGCACCAGTGTTGGCGTCCCATGTTAGTATTGCTCAAGTATATGGAATATTAACTTACAATTACAAAAGTAAGTTTGAAACAGGAAGAGCTTGATATTTGGACAGAAATCTATTATCTACTTCACTGTTTTAAGCACAGTAAAAACTATGAAAGGTACAAAAAACTGTTCTTCATAGAATAAGACAATAGACATAGAGAAAGACAATAGTGATTTTTATTTTTTTCATTATGTAAATTGCTTCAGCTGTGAGTTTTATCCAAGCGTGTTTCAAAGGGAATGGACTTTGGCAACAAGCAGATGCAGTTTTCCTTTCACACTCAAGCTAACAAGATATCAAATATGAATGGTATCAAATCATCTTTGGCACATTGTAAGTCCCAGTACAAATTCTTTAGATACAGAAAGAGAAGTGGTTTTATCTGATACAATTTCCACATTTTTCCACAAGTAATGAAAATAATCTGCTAAATCTGCTATTACTTAGATCCAGCCTCTAGGGGAAATTCCAAATGACAAAGTAGACCAAAATAGTTATCACTTTTACATTAAAGTAACATCAAAATATATAATAAAGATTGCCAATAGTAAATGTGATATTTATGGCCACTAAACTCTAATATTAATGTAATGAAACAATATGCCATATATTCTTATATCACCATATTCTGATAAATCTTGTTAAAATTATAAACGAGGTCTTGAATTACCAAAAAATGAATGACTTATGACCCAAGTGTAGTTTCTTTCCTCTGTCAAATTATTTCTTGTTGATTTCAAAACCTGCATGAGAGAGAAGGATCTTTGGCACTGTGACATTTGAATGATTCTGTAAATGGTCCGTATTTTTGGGTAGCATGCAGATGTGGGGTCTGCTCAAAAGACTTGAGGTTTCTTATTGGCACAAGCAGCTCACACAGGTCCACATCTACCAGAGGAGCTTGATTCAAATAGGATTTAACAAACATGTTCCAATGTTTTATCCATTACACTCTGATCTAAGTATTCTAAGTACATTCTAAACCAATACCCAGTATTTGTAAAGTAAAAGTCAGTTTTGAGTTTCTCAGTTATTAAAAAAAATAAAAAAAAGTAGAGAAAGCTTTGTTTTGTTGGCTGTTACCTGCTATACTTTTTTTATTTGTGATCTGGTGAATGAGACATTGTTGGGCCAGTTCCTCTCTAGGAAAAATTCTAAAGAACCATAAACTTAAAGACACTTTCTATACTTAATCTGCTGTACATTTTCAGACATGAAGCATTTCTTAACCAGACCTTTGGAATCTGCAGTAAATTTCCTATAAAATAAGTATTGATATTTACATCGAATTTATACAAGCACTTATTTACCATAAAAACAGAGTCATAATTTTATTAAAACTTAGTCTTACAGATGGATTACTAATGAAGTAATTCTAGCAAGCTCTGAGAATATTCTATCTTAACAAAAACATCGTGTCTTTTATTCTACCCAGTAAAAAAGAGCAATATAATCTTTTTAAGTTATAGAATACCTTCCACAGGATATTAGACCCACCATCCTGAAAAACCTGTATTTAAGAAACTTGGTGGGAATAATTTTGGTGTGCTGGACAAATTCACAAAACTTAGTAAATTATTGAACATATCAGGATGAGATTGAGGGAATCAATACGTAAAATATTCACATAAAATCTAACCCTAAAAACTTCCATTAGGCCATGAAAATACCATTCTAATTTAAGGGACTCTATATATCATTAGCACTAGCTTGTTGCTTCATGACTTACCCTGCAGTTCCTTAATTCTGGGGGCTTTTTCCCAAATTAATCAATTCAAAGATGCCATAGATATAATATACTTATAATTTATATGATCTCCTGAAGAGGTCTTCCATGTTTCATCCTGCAGTGAGTTAGAAATTCGTTTTGTTAATAATTCTGCAGTTGCAATTCACTTGTATTTTCTCCTGGCAGTGCATTGTAGAAGAAAAAAATTGGATGTGGTTCATTTTACAGTACTGTTCCCATTATACCTTTAAAAATCTGTCCCTCATATTTCTGGAAGATAGTTGTATGAGAATAAGGTGTGAATCTTACATATGGACATATGGGAACACCATACTGAAATCCTGGTACTTACTTAAAAATTATAGTTTTTCTTGTCTTACTCTCATTTTTAAGAAGTTATAACATGTTAATCAGGCTTCACTTCAGTTGCATATCCTGGTGCTTAGACACCTTTGTTTGAATACCACAGTAGGAAGATAGCTTATATTCATTTAATAGAGCCAACAATATAAAAGAATAATTAAAAATCCATGCTAAATTAACAAGAATTTTATAAACTCTGATGATTTTGTGGCAGTGAGATTCTCTCCAGCTAATCACATCACCTCTCCCTCCAAGAGCCACTGATTATATTCATTCCAGAAGTTGCTAGGTATTAATGAGCAGAATGTGTTGTAGCAGACCATTGATGATTAAAAAAATGTACACAGAAAGAATATCATAATCAAAATGAAACAGTAAAAAACCAAGTAATAATTCTGTACCTGAGTGACAGCCCACTTAGGCATATTTCAGGTATCCAACAAAATGTTGACCAGGCTAAACACACATGGGCCACCAGATTAACTAACCTTCTGAGTTTACCTTTCTGCTGAAGAGCTACCCCAGGTGGTTAAACCTGAGAAGGTAGAAAATATGGGTGTGAAGATGTCAAACAAGACTCAGACAGCACTTTCTGAACTGTCAGCAGCCTTAGCCAATGATGATTTCTGTATGTATGTGCACTTCCCTAGAGATGTGATGTGTGCCTGTGCCAAAGCTATTTACTTGCTATTTTTTCAAGCAAAGAAGTGAAGTGAATTATTTACATTTTTTTCTTCTGATATTGGAAAAGTAAGGCTGCATAAATCCCTCACTGCATTCAGCTGAGTTCCAATACTTCTGATGGAATTTAATTATAATAACATCCTAATTGAAGGTAAATTAAACAAGAGTATGACCAAGTGCTGTCACACTAAATGAAAATTTAAATTACACCAGTAACAGACAGGTCTGTCCTAGGATTATGAATTAAAGAGTGTGACATTTTGGTTTCAGGTTAATCAATGAATGCTTCACAAATATTCTGAAGCCTTGATGTATTATAGGCTAAATTAAATCTAAAGTTCTGACAGACACTGAGCAGGAGAGCAAAGTAAGTTCACTTTGGAGCAGAAAAAATATGAGGCATGGAATGATGAGTTTTTTGTCCAGGAGATGTGAGGCCCTGCCAGATTGTGAGGCCCTCCTCCTGTCCCTCCTTCTACCAGTACATGCAGAGTTGCACTTGGCTGGTATCTAACCAGCTGGTATCTGCTCTTCTGAGTTTTTGAAGTATCAAAGGAAACAATTTTTTGACAGGCAGAGAACAGGTCTGACAGATCAGTGAAGCTTTCCTTCATTTCTCCTAGGCCTTGTTTTTGACACCCTGCTTGCCACAGAATATCCTGCTACACTTTCCCAAGGGAGTGCAGCAAGTGTCTCAGCCAGCAGAGGGAATGGCTGAGAGAATGTCAGCTGCTATGTGCAGTGTGATTGCCCCAAGAGCTTGTGTGAATGCAAGGAGGGACTGCACTGAAATTTTTGCCTCCCTCCCCTCTGTTTTGGCTCAAAACACAACAAGAAATATATCATTTTATCACATTGACATATCTATCACAATTTTATCTTGCAACAGTTCTAAGTCCCAGCTCCCTGTGGATCCCTTTTCTTCCTGACATGCAGCCTGCCCTGGCCCCCACACTGACCCAGAAAGAGCTCAGGCAGTTTTACTGACTCATGCTCTCCTCATGATCACAAACTTGGCTATTTCTTCACTGCTGTCCACCCCCTCTAAAACAAAACCCCTGATACAAATTTGTTCCACTCTAACTCACCCATCATTTCAATCTCTTCCCTCCTTTCTGCTTCTTCAGATGTGTAGAAAACAAGCCTCTGAACAAAAACAAGTCCTTCATCAACACAGTTTGTCAGCTGTGGGCTCTGTGACTGCATTTTCCTGCTCTTTAGCAGCAGATCTTAATATCTCTAAGAAAATGACTGCACAACTCACAGCCTGTACTTTTCATCCATCCATAAATGCACAGCTGGCATCCTTATGGGATCTTCTATTATGCATATTCAGCCTAGCATTTTTAAAACTTCAAATGGTCTGTATCATTTCTCCTTTTGGGGGAAAAGATATTGTGGAAGCAGAGGGCTGTTCTCTTAATCCTCTGTATTTATCTTAGGTTAGTTTTGGGATTTGAATGGAAAGCCTTTCCATTTTTATTCACTCCTATCTTCCTTGGGGGCCCAAAACCTATGAGGTTGCTAGTAAAGAAAAAGTCTTAGACTGGCATTAGGAAGCATGGACCCTCTCTAGATAGGTAAGGGTTGTTGAAAACAGAGCTCCCAGCCACCAGTTTGATGCTATGTCCCAGCTACCATTTTCTTGACAAGGAAAATTGCTTGTCGAGAGTTAGAATTAAGAGTCTTACTAATTCAACCAGAAGGACACACACACACAAAATGGGAGTGGGTTTATCAGTTTGTTCTAGTTTTAATTGCTTTTGTTTACTCATTTAGACAGCAGTCTCAAAATGGTGTCTTTTGGAGATACTTGCATATTTAATCCTTGTGATTAAATTTTTCTCTCTTGCCTTCCTGAATTCTTTAAGAATTCTGTTTGGCATCATAATTTCTCATTTCTGGTGATCTTTTCTAGAGCAGGCCAGAAACAGTCACCAATGCAACTTGATATGAAACATTTCTTTTTCCATTAGACAGATAATTCTGTCTAATTGAGGGCCTGTCCCCGATTTCATCAACGACTACCCAGAGAAAGGGATTGTCAACAATCTCTCTGTCATAGCTTACAATGTAAGACGTAACCTAAAGTATGTATTCTATCACCATCTGTTAAATCCAGGTGGGGCAGGGTTCTTTATCTCTTCCAGGACACATTCCTGATAACTCCCTCTGGGGGGTATCTTCTGTTAATGGGCTGTCCAGCCTCACTGCATGACTCATAAAATTACATCGTCCTGTTGTGAGGTGCTCAGCCCAGGGGGAGGAGCCAAGCATTCCTACCTGGATATAATCTGAGGTTTGGAACACCACTCTTAGCTCTTTCCTACTGGATTCCCAGAAGACAAGGGCTGCATAACCACCACTGGACCTTCAGAGGAAGACCAGATCCTTCTATAGGATCGCCGCTTCAACAGAACCACATCTATCACCTCAAGAGGACTGCAGCCACCATTTAACTGGACTGCTACCACCACCCTGCCCGACAGGGTGTCAGGCTGTATCCTGGCTCTGTCAGTGCTTTTTAAATTGTATTTATTTTAAATTTTCCTATTAAACTGTGGTTCTGATTTCAAGTCTCTCACTGGTTTGCTTTCAAACTAGCGCACTCTCCAACTGTGCAACTAGTACACTCGCAACAATGATGTGTTACATCTGAACAGTTTCTGGCATTCATGAATCCTAATTTCCTAATTCTGTGTTGCTGCTACACAGTTTAATGTCAATGGAGTTCAATAACCCATTCAAAAACTAATAATCAATACAAATATTGCAGCTTGGAAGATGTCATTAGCCTTTTTCTTTTTCATATAATGGGATAGATAGTAACCAAATGCTTTTAAGCAGCTGTTTCCTTTCCCTCTCCTGTCCAAATGGAACCACAATCACTTTAAAAGCTTGCATGTCTGAAAAAAAGTGATTCATTTTATTACTTTGAAAATTCTGGATGCTCGTAGATTGACTGAATTCTGGGAAGATTTTATGGGGTGTAGTAAAATCAGAGCATAACTGTCTTGTCTTTGCACCTTCTGAGAGAAGGAGCACCCTGTGACCTTTGGGTCAGGCTTGAAGGATATGGCTAAATGTAAAAATTAGGTAACATGGCCATTCTTTGCAATGTCTGACTCAAGTAGAAGAATTCAAGTTATCTCCTAGGCTGCATATAACAGGAGACTTGGATGCCTCTGGTGTGATCGCCAAAAGGCAACGTATTCAGTAGAGCATCACCTGGTCAGCTCACTTGGTGTATATTGGTATATAGAGGTATATGGTGTGAGATAGCACAAAAGCCCAAGGCTGGGGAATTATCTTTTCCTTTTTTTTTTTTTTTTTTTTTGTGGCTTGAATTGATCCTACTGGAGTAGGAAGAACAGCCATTGGAGTAGGAATGTTATCTGCATTTCTCTTAGTCTGCAAGTTGCAGCACTGAATCAGGAAACAGTAAAAAATGTTTCACTTTTCTTCCACAAGAAGATATTATGAACAAATAAGGTCATGAGAAAACCTGAAGAAACTATATGTTTTGGCAAGAGGATTTCTCTGTCTCAGCTGACCTATGTCCTCTGTTGCACTGTCTTCCTAGTTCAGTTTTCAGTTCCGTTTCACATCTTGGAAGAGTGTTTTTGGATAAAAAATGCCACAAAATGTAATATAACCTTCACTTGGATTATTACTTCTCTCTGCTGGGCTGAGGCAGATACTAGTTTGCCTCTTTGTAGATAGAGAAAAGAACTGATGTTGGTTCCATTGGGAAGACTGAAACGAGTCTCAGTCTTCCTTAATGAGTAGCCTTAAGGAGAGGGGGGAAAATCCTACTCCAGTATTTTTAAAATGAAGTGGACCCTGCAACTGTGTTTTTGCCAAATTTTGTATGTGCTTGTGTGTTCATACGATATGGAATGAGCTACACGAGAAACAGAGGCAGACAGTGATATGGCTTCTTGATCCTGGTTCAGTAGGTGATAAATTGGCAGGGTAGTTTTGACTGTCATGTCTCAGACAGAATTATTTTATTGGAAATAATGAGGATAAAACTGATAAGCATTTATCATTTTCTAGACATTATGTACTGGGTCTGGCTGAGATGGAGTTCGTTTTCCCACAGCAGCCCTCACAGTGCTGTGCTTGGCATTGGCAGCTCTGAAGGTGCTGATGAACACCAGTGTCTTGGGTACTGCCGAGCAGGGCTGGCACAGCTTTACTGCTGTCTCTCAACATTACCCTCCCATCAAGGGGATGGGGGTGGGTAAGATCCTGGGAGGGACACAAGGCCAGCTGACCCAAATTAACCAAAGGGATATTTCATACCCTATGATGTCAGCTTAGATGTAAAAGCTAAGGAAAGGAGGAGCATGTTTTATTTTCAGTGTTTGCCTTCTCGAGCAACTCCTGCATGTGCTGAAGCCCCGCTTCCTGGGAAGTGGCGGACATCACCCACTGATGGGGAGTAGAGGGTAAAACTATTTTTTTCTCTTTGCTTGGGCACCCACAAACTTTTGCTTTTGCTTTAGTAAACTGCCTTATCTCAACCTATGAGATGTTTTCCTCCTTATTTTCTCTCCCCTGTCCAGCTGGGAGTGATAGAACTGCTTGATGGGCACCTGGCATCCAGCTGAGGTCAACCTACCACAGTGGTATTTCTTTTTTGCAACTTGGTTTGTAACTTAAGACCTTCCTCTGCATCACACTGCTGCTCAGAGCTCTGTAAAGAAGTACTGCAAATTTATTGTGAGTGTTCTTGATGACTTCCTATTTTATTATTTGCTCATCATGCAATTTTGAGTTTCAAGTCAGCAAAAAAAGTCATCTGTTATCGTGTGTAGAGTGATATTAAATGTTAAAGGTAGTTAAAACACCGGGCCCAATTATTCTTATATTCTGTATTAATTGTATTTTTCTTTTTTGTTATTTCTGGGATCACAAAACAGCTATTTACACTCAGTTACAGAGTGATAATGGTAGACACACTAAAACTGGCTATGATGCTAAAGTTAGCTTAGTTGATAACCCCCTGTTAGAGCTAATGAAAGTTCAGGAGTCTGATTCAACAAGCATATTGTTTCCTGAAAATACATTGTTTCCTGTAGATTACCAAGTATGATGAAAAGTGCATACAAAAAATGAAAAAACACTATCATTAGGGCTCAGATATAGCTTTTTAGAGCCAGGGTTTTACTGAGATATTTGCATGACTAGGCCAGTTTGGTCCAAGAGTGTACAGGCACTTTATAAATGTGCATTTCTAAAAGCTCGGTCTTGTGATCACTAATTTCTCAAGACGTCTGCAGGAATTGAAGAATTAATGTCATTTATTACTAGCATTTATCTAAGCTTGGCTTGGTGGATGCCTTTTAGATATTTGCTAATAAATACATCTGTGTTCAAGAAACCGAGTGTCTGCTCTTCTCCATTAACATGTGCTTAATAGAAACAAATTGCCAACCACCTACTGATGGGTGTCATAAAACTGTTTTCACAGTATGATTTAAACTTTTCATCAATCTACATTGTGTGACGGCATTTGCACATTATACATGTGCTAAATGACAACCACGTGAATAATGCAGCCTGTGCTCTATATTGCTTAAAGGTCTTGTTGTTCACTAGTTATTAATTCCATTTCATTTTGAGCTCTTTGGACAGACTGGGGGGAAACTCTGTAACCATTTTCGGGAATAGATTTCCCAGATTTAAGGGACTGCCTGTTTTAGCAATTCTCCTCTCTTTTCCAGGAAATGTCATTGAAGGGTTTTTTTGAGTGGTGTGGAATCTTTGGTTATGGAATTTTTTCACAGCTAAAACAATGCATCATCCAGCCCAGTTCTTTATAAATGCTTCCAGTTTTCCTTTCTTCTGGGAGCGGAATGAAGCATCTGTCAGCTAAGAGGTAACATCTGTAAGGAACTGCAAGGGAAAGAGTAGGTGGATGAAGGACTGGACAGCAGAATGAAGAAAAAACTGGGAAGTTGAAGCATGGAAGCATTGCCAGTGGGAGGGGACAGCTTGTTTTCAAAGTGGAAGGATAGCTTATGCATATTCTTAGTTTGCTTTTATATCTATTTTATCTGGAACCTGAAGGAATCTTAATAAGAGATGAGAATGTGAGCAGAATAAGAAATAGGGATGCATCTCAGTGCGATGAGGTTTATCCCAATAGACAGAAGTAATCTCTCTAATCACAGAGACAATTGCTAGATGGAAAACTACTTCAACTGTATGATAAGAGTGACAGTCTCTGTCCAACTAAAACCCCTTTCAGTCTGCTCCCTTACAACATTCTCTCTCTACATTATTGACATTTAATCACTTTGAATAAAAGACTGTAATACCAATAATTTAATGAAGCAACTTGTAAAAGCTTATCCAGACATGCAAAGGGCTCTGAGACACTGAAGGACTAACTCTACATTTTTTTCCTTCAGATTAAATTCCTGACATAGACAAGGTGTCTTCAGCGTGGCTTCTTTGGCATGAGTGTGCAATCGCTTTTGGAAAATTTTGAGAGGATGTAATAATCACAAAATAATCTTTATTGTTATCATATACCACTTTAGCCATCAATTTTTTTTTTAAGGAAACAGTGATCCCAGAGATTCTAGGCACTGGTATTTCCAAAAAGACTATGGGATCATCTGCCCTGATGTAGAAAAAAGTACTGAGATACACAACTGCATGAAGATTAAGGAGAACTATTTTTGGCCATGAGGGGCTGAGATTTTGGAAGCCAGTTGGTGGCTAACATGCTTTACCAATCAGGATTCACAGTGTGGGGAAATGACCAATAAATATATGATTATAGTAGCCATAGTTAAGCCTTTCCTCAAAGTCCCAGGATTCTACTGGCCAGTAAACTGACTTCTTGTTGTTAAATAGGTGGTAACAAACCTTTGGGCAGACCCCACCTTAGTCAACTCTCCTATGTCCAAGACAAGAGAAAGAATTCCTGTCACAGTTTAGAAAGTTGTGTCTCTGTGGCAATCCCAGACGATAGGGGAGAGTTATTTGCATGCTGAGAGAGCACTCCCTGGAATGGGCCAAATCCCAGCCAGCGTTCCAACCAGTGCCATTCCTCAAATACAAAATATATAATGCACATACATGAACACTACATAAAATCCTGCTGCTGCCTTCACAATTTATGAAATAGTAGGGCCTGACTGAGATATAAGTGCCAAGTGTTAGATAGATATCTTGACAATAAAGTATTTAAAGACAGATTTCATGAGCTTACATGTCTAGATTCAGGCATTACTAAGAGGCACAGAAGAGGCTATAACCCACTTGTTGCCTGTTATGAATGGATGTGGGGGTTTAAATATGTCTCTGCCTTTTGCCCAGGCCTCTGACAGTAGGCAGTAGCTGTATTGAGGTGGCCAGCACCCCAAGACCCACTCTCATTTGCAAGTTGTTTAATAATTCAGTCTATTATAGAATGAATAATTTATTTAATAGACACAAAACTAACAAGCATAAGACTTAAAACAGGCTATTACTACACAGGAATAAGACAAAAAGAGACAACTAGTATTACACATGGGGTTAAAGGTACCATTAATTTCACAGCTAGCAAAGAAATAGTATAGATTAGGATTTGATATATCTTACCATCGAGTTGTTGAAAGGGCACACATCAAAATCCTTTCCCTCAATTTCCAGAAAAATGACTACAAAATTGTGTCTGAGCTTCGGGAAGAAGTCTCGCATGTTCTCAGGGAGTGTGTAAGAGACTTCTGCCTCCGTAACAAGCTGTAGTACTTTTATAGTGTAAAGCAGGCCTTTTGGTCACCGATGTTTTTCTTTTATCTCTCCCCACATCTGTAGGCTGGCAAACCTTTTGGCACCAGGAGATGATACCTGCTAGGCCTTTGGCCCCTAGGTAATCTCTCCTATCTGCACTGGCCACCTGTAGTGGGAAGAGGGGTGATATGCCCTGCCACATTTCCCCCTATGCTCTTCTCCACAAACACCACCTGTTTAGGTGTATTTCCCTCATGCCCTGATAAACAGTGGTTGCAATGTTTTGGGTGCAAAGCAGCATCTGCATACCCACCTTTCTTCCAAAGGAGGTTAAGACTCTGTTGAGAGGTAGGGGGACTTCATAGTACAGCAGCGGTTTCACTTCTCAAAGCACACTGGTGCTACTCAGCAGAGATCTGTAGTTTGCACACTGAGTGTGCAGGCTCGTCTTGAAGAAAGTAGGAAGCATGTTGCATTCTATTTCCATTCTACTAAGTTGTGTTTTCCTTTAGCTTCTGTGTGTAGGAGGCATAAACAAGCAGGACTCAGGTTGACTCTGCACTCATAAAACTAGAAACAAGCAAGTTATAGCAGCAACCGGGCACATTATTACAGCTGTATTTCTGCTGACTGCCATATTAGACATCTGTGGGTTTTACCTCTTTCTTAGATCACGACTTCTAGAAAAGTATATCTGCCTCCTGGAAAAAAAGAGTGTTTGAACATGTTTTTTTTTAGAGGAGGAGAATTTTTTGTTGATTTGGGCTTTTTTACAAACTTCTTTGAAACTTTATTTTCAGCATATTCATTGTCTATATACTTCACTTTTCTCTATCATGAACAAAATATTATTTATTCTCTGAAGGAAATTATTGGACTTTCCAGCTGGAAAAATATAATCTTTGAGATTGTTTGTGGCAACGTTTTTCTCTTGAAATCTGGCAGATTAGCTCATATCTCCCTAGTCGCAGCAACATTTGAGCAAATAACAGATGGGAATGATGTCAGGGCAAATAATGTCTGCTTCTGATGATTTTTCCACAGTTTAGGATAGAACCACAGAACCACTCTTTTTATGGTTAGAGAAATCATCCGGTGCTGCAGGTAGATAGTCATTTAGAATGCCACTTAGATGGATTAACAGCATAATGTAAACTTTCTGCTAATTTAAGGAATGAACTCTCAGATATTTCTCCTTCACTTTCCTCTTAATTTAGAAAAGGAGCTATCATTATGAATAGGATTTAAAAAATTATCTTATGCCATTATCATTTATAAACAAATGTAGCTTTTTGCATGTGCATGACAAACCTTCTCTGCCCACGTCAGCCTCTGTCTGAAAGAGGATGTGCATAGTGCCACTGATAATCATAGAATAGGACAAGTAAGACAGTTACAGCATTGAAAGAAATGTCAAGGAGTTTACCATCAGAAATCTAGAAATAGAGGGCTATGTGTGCAAATGGTTCTATATATTGCACGAGTCTGACATAAAACGTTGAAAGCAAATCCATTGATATTCGGCAGTTGCAGGTGTTTTCTTCCAGTCAGTCACTGTTTTTCTGGTGTGCAGCTACTGTTAGTCATGCTACAGCTGCTGGCCCAAGATGTAACTGAAGTGAAACTTCCAGCTTTCCTTTTGATCTCTACAAAATATTGTCCCATGGAGAATGGGTTATGAGACCTAAAGTGAAATAAAGGGAAGCAGGCAAGAAGTAATAGTTTGGAATTTTGTGGGGTTCTTTTTGTTTTGTTTTTTGTTTCTAATAATACAGCAAGCTACATTAAGCGTATGAAAAGCAGATTTTGTTTGCACAATTAACATTAAAGATGTGGGTTTGGAATACTTTTTGGCCTGCTTTTCTAAGGAAATGTGGCATATGGAATTGCACTGTTCATCTGCCAGCTCTTCAGTCCTCCACTTCTCCTGCAGGGATGCTTATGCCCACTGGCCGAGTTCAACCAGGATCAAAGACACTGAATTCCTTAAGATCACTGAAAATTGGTGATGGATAAAGGAGAGAGATTAGCATTGTTGCAACCCTCTGGCACGATCACAACACATACCCCCTCTTCCCCAGATGATTACTATGTCACTCATGCACATGCCACCTCCAGGGAGGAGCTGATAAAATAGAAGGACTTAGAAAGTGCTCAGACACTTGGAATTTCCACAGTGATGCTCATAGATAAAGCAAAATCAGTATGCAACCAAAGTTCAATTGTTTTGCTGCTTGTTATTTTCTGCTGATTTAATAATCTTTTCAGAACTTCTTGGAAGGAGCTGGGCTAGAAATGTTAATGGAGACTATATATTTATCATCCATTTTATAATTTGCCCTTTTCTATCTCTTGTTGATGGTTTGTGAAAGTTGGAGCTCTTTTAAGGGCTATTAAAATTATGAGATAATTTTCATCATAAAGAATGCCTGTGCTCTGAAGAAAGTTTATGTGTGTCAGTAACTTGATGTAATTAGAAGAGTATTTGCTGTCTGAGTGGCAAGGAAAATCTGCATCCTTTTACAAAAAGTGAAGCAACAGATTGCAATTTCAAAATAAAACAGAACGGCTGCTCCCTAGTTTTTTGAAAGTAAAGACTTCAGAGCCATGTTTGTCAGCTTGCGTCAGGCCCACCTTGGCAATGGTCTTTCCACAGTGTTTATTAATATAAGGATCATTCCCTTCACTTCTTAGCTAGAACTTAAGGAATTCTACTTCTTTCAAGTGCAGTAGTGTTGTCAGATTCCTGTTCCTTTTGGTTTCTCTGCTCTGGTCTTACCTTGGATTCCAGCTCTGACCTTATTATAATTCCTTGCAGCTGTCCAAGGGCTCTGAACTGGCTCTTGTTTGTAGCCTTATTTTTCTTCCAAAAGTATTCTCTACTGCTTAGTTCCTCTGGCTCTCCAATCTCTAGCCTGACATGACAGTTGCCTTCGACTAATCCTCTCAGTATTTCATGTAGACTCTCAGTTTTCCCAGAGTCCAGATCTGATTATATCCCTAACAAGCCATTTGTTTGATAGAATACTCAGTTTTCTGACTATGGTTCCTGGCCTGTCCTGATCTTGTCCCTCTGAGCTGAGGTTTTCATACCACATCCACATTTTAACAGTAAACTGGCACCTACTCTTATGCGGTGTGTTCTGATTTTCTCCTTGGAGCTTTCTGGGCAATCTGATTTATTTATGACATTTCATCAATGTTCTTAAATCCAATATATTGTAAATAACAGTATTATTGATGGCAATAGTAGTTTTGATTGTTATAATGTGTAGATTAAAGATGCAGATAATAACTATGGAAGGACATACTGCTATATTTGATACACAACTTCATAACAAGAAACCTGGTTTTCTTTCTTAAAATTAATAACTGTGTGGGGAAAAATGCCCATTTCTGTCACATAAAGAAAAACAGGACGAAAAATCAATGATTTCTGCAGATTTTCAAATTGTTGCAGATATCTACAAATAACGCGTTTAATGTCAAGGAAATGTAATTAAAAATATTCCAAAAAATAAGACACTCTACTCTTAATAGACATGGTAAGAGCATACACAGTAAGAGGAACTAAGAATTGAAAGTGACTCTAATTTAGTAGTTTTCCAAGATTATTTTTTCCCAGCAGATGTTGCATTTCCTTAAAAGGGCTTTTATTTTTGTTTAATTATGTGGTCCAATTGTTTCATTTGGATCTGTAAGTGTAATAACTGGGAGGTAAGACAGCCATGAAACAGTGTCCATGTATCCCAAAGCTTGGCTCTAGAGAACATCAAGTATTACTTTATAATTCCATTTTAAATGTAAAATAACTGCTGAGCCTTGATTGCTTTTAGCATTATAATTGGAATATAGCAATAAGATGTTACATAGTATGAAGGGATTAATTATTTCACTATTAAAACTTATCTGTTCTAGTGTTAGAAAGTAATGTCTGTCGTTCCCTTATTTCCACTAGAAATATTCCAAGTCGTATTTTTACATAATTGCAAGAAATAGTGCCTCTGGAAAACACTTCTGTATATGAGGGAGAAAATTAGAAGCAGCTGAAACCCCTATTGTGTAGCAGTGACATCTCTGTCAGTTCTGCCTCGAGTGCTATAAGAAGTGGTGTGCAAGGAAACTCACAGAGCAGAGGCAATTAAGATTGAAAGAGAGAAAAGCTGAAAATTGTCAGACAAAACACTGCAAGGTCAGGACAACAGGGCATTAAGGAATGTTAACAGAGGCAAGGACATTGAATACTGACTGTAGGGGAATTTTGTGGCATTTGAATCTAACACATCTAAAAGTATGTTGAAGCGCTATATGGTTCTTGGGATGTTTTTGTATCTTCTCAGAAAGATTTAGTAAACAATAACCAACAAATGACATGTAGATATAAAAGCTGCAGGGAAAGAAAATTATTTTTGTCTACATTGTTTTGAGAATGTTAATAACAGCAAAAGCACAACAATATGTAATTTGTTTGTTAGGGGAGCGTTTTTTTAAGTATAAAGTAGCCTTTGTATGAGAACATGCAAAATTTGGACACTTAAGCTAAAAGTAATCTTTCCTTTTGTTGGAGGAAAAGCTGGGTTAGTTTTGTTTGCTTGTTTGTTTGTTTTCTGTCATCATTATTTTCTACTCCACACAAGCCAAACAAAGCCAAACATTCCCTGAATTTGACTTGCGAGGGTCTTAGTGTTTCTGTGTTACTTTTTTGATTCCACATCAATCTGAAAATTAGACTTTTCCAATTCTTCTGCCCCACCAAACAGAGCCTCTTCCAAACTGTGGAATAACTAAGCACCAAGAGATTAGGGTGCTCTAACGTGTTGAGTGAGAATCCAGTGAAGTTTTTCTCCTGAGACTAATCCGCCTATCAATTCATTCTTAATTGTTAGCATAAAGAGGAGCTATCCCAACAGAGAACATTGTACAAAGCAAGTTCTACAGCACAATGACCCCAGGTCTTTCCTGGGATCTTTGGGAACTGAGATAGATCTTTTACCATGATACAGACACAACAAGCACTGTCCTTTCAATTGACCAGAAATTTCACTCTCCAACTGAGGAAATAACGTGATTCAAGTTCAGTTAAAAATTTCTGTTTGAGATAGTAGTTTCTTAAACAAGAAATGAGCAACATGCCTCAAAAAGCTTCCTTCAGATAAGTCCTACAAGCTGTAATCTGGATAAAGAGTCAGAAAGCTTTTTTTTCCTCCATATTTTTAAAGATGCGAATGTGTGTTTGTAAATTCAATAATTTATTTGAATTTCTTGGGCCCAGATGACAGGCATGTCATGTCATGTCAGCTGTAACACATGTCAAGAGGCAGGCTTTGGTAATAGCAGTCAAACCAGTCAAAGTAATGTAATCTTCAAGTTTATTAAGAAAATGTCTTGATCCATTCTTGAGCTGGAAAATCCTTTCACCTTCAAAGAATGCTTTACAACTCCTGTGACTGCCCTAAGTATGGCTGTGTTGCATTTCAGAAACTGAAATCTATGCCTGATGTATATATTCACCCCAGGAATGAAAGGTTTCCAAAACAGATCCAGGGTAAAACAAAAAAGCCATATAGATTATGTATTAGGGAACATTTTTTTTGATCATTATTGAGAACAAAACCCAACGTATCATTATAGGATACTATGCATATGACCACAGAATCGGATCAAGGAACAGGGGAAAAAACCCCACCGAAACAAACCCAAACACATCCAGACCACTTACACCTCTAAAAATCCACTATTTTGAAATTTTAGCCACTTTTCCCATTAAATGCTGAATAACTGCAGTCATAACTAACTCTGCAAGATCGAAGCCATTTCACAGATAAAGGTTTCTGGGATTTAGGATGCTGTCTGTGGTCAAAATTTAAGCAGAAAAGCAGATGAACTACATGAACACTTTCTTGGTATATGGAATAACAAGTTGGAATCTGTGGTATCTGCTCTCAATAAAAGAAGGAATTACAACTGAGACTCATATCTTAAGTATATCTCATAGATGAAACTGTTGCACTTTTTTATTAGATACTTAAGAATTTAAGTATTAGTCTTTGGAAAACATTAAGCTTTGGAAAAGGGTAATTTTGACATGGTAAGAGGGTAGAAATATTTTTATTAAGGAGTTGGTTTGATTGTAATGCAAAATGAGGGAGCAAATTTCATAAAGCTTCAAAAATATCACCTTCCCCCCCCCAAAAAAAATCTTAAGGTATATTCTTCAGTTCATTTATCACATTTTCCTCATATTCACCTTACATCATCTCTTTTATGACGTATTAAATATTTCATGAGAATTTTCTGATTAAGTTACTGATTTAATTTTGCTATGTATTGTTGAAAGCTACAAAATTCTATCATAGCACCATTGAGTCAGTAATATTTTTAGACAAAAGGGATTATTACTATATTAAATAATGTTCCTTATTAAGAACACCAGTATTTAAAGATGTAAGACATTTAAAAGAACAAAAAGGACATTTATTCATTGCATTATAGCTTCTTTAGAAATGCAAAAAAAAAAAAAATCAACATGATACCAGCATGAACAATACAAGAGATCACTTCTGTTCTGTTCTGTTCTATTCTATTTATTTTATTCTACTTTAACTGAATAAATAAAGACCACTGGCAAATAAATCAAATGAAATTTAAGTATAAACTGTGTGGGAATTTGTGATCACTGCAGAGGAGTTGGTTAAAAAGAAGAGGAATGAAATTTAATGTGTAGATTATAAATAGGAAAAAGAAAGACACATCTGAAGCCTGTTGTAACAAGCTGAGCAGCTGGTCCATAATACAGAATTCAGGCATGAGCCATAACAGTTAAAACCAAAGCTATATGACATTTAACCCTAATATCAAAATAATATCCCTAATATCCTAGTTTCATCGAAAATTTTTTTGTCACCCTCGGATGGCTTTTTTTGCAGCACTCTAATTTGACTCCACAGTTAAACTTTTTCAAACTCACTGATTTTGTAAGAGATTCATATTTACACTGAAAGTTGATTTTCCACCAAGACTTGTATTTTGAATTGTCCTTGTCAAATACAATGGTCAGATGTGCTAAGCATTACTTGTTTGATAACAAGATGTAAGGATCTTTTTTAGGATACTGCTCATTCCTTGTATGATGAGAAAAATGTAGTTTTAGCTAATTTGAGTTCATGAAGATGGGCTTCTATTTGTTTCATTTAATAAAATAAAAAGAGAAATAGCAGTGCAATCCCAGGGCTCTCATTATGAAGGCTCTGTGTGAAAACCTCTGAACAATATTTTACATATTCCATATTCCATGCTAATGTATAGCAAAAGCTTATAGACATGCAAATGGGTTCTTGTGAGGTACTCTAGTAAAGAGCCAGCAGTACAATACTCCCTGTAAACAGCCTGGCTAGCTGTGGATAAATGAGATGAAGGGAAATACCATAACATCACATCGCAGGGATCTGCAAGTGCTTTACCTCATGCCATTATATTGAAGGCCATTACTCATGTCAGCTACTCAAAACATTACAGCACAACTCTCTTAGCCTTTATCATGCCTTAGTGAAGCGTGACAATTTCAGGCAGTGCCATAGAAGTGAGAAACTTGAACAAATCTGACTGATAGTTCACAGGATTTCAGCACGCATTGCCCTTTGTGCCGTGCTCACTAATGCATCCACAGCGCAGTGCATTAATCGCATTAGGTTATGCATCAGTCCAACTCTACTGCCTCAAAAGCTTCTTTTCCCATGAGAGCTCTGGAAAGGGGCTAATGACCTCCTTTAGCTTCGTCTAGAAATATTGTCACAAGGCGAAGATTGGTATTATGTGACTATTAACATCAGAAGTCACTTCCTGATATTACAAATGGGCTTGGAAAAAAATATCTTTGACTGACATGAAATCATAGCATCACAGAATGGTTTGGGTGGAAATGGACCCTAGAGGTCATTTATGGACACCTCTCAGTAGACTATGTTGCTCAAATCTCCATCCAGCCTGACCGTGAATGCTTCCAGGGATGGGGCATCCACAGCTTCTCTGAGCAACCTGTCTCACTCCCCTCATGACCAAAGGCAGCTCGCTCAGCCTGGCCTCTGGTACTTCTGTGCTCTGGCTCCTCTCCATGCCAAAAGCACTGGGCTGGGGCTACACACCGTCCATTCCTGGACTGGAGAGACTGGGAGGGGACAGACAAGTCAAGATGCAGTCACCAAAGTGCCAGATAAGAGGGAAGCATTTTTACTCTTTTTTCTTGTTTTCTTGTCTTTAAAATAATTCATTGTGTAATCATGAAAAGAACTCCTAATGATGCAGCTAGGAGGGACCTTGATGCTGAAGGCCAGAACTTGGGCTGCAGTGCCAGCATGACGTAAGGAGCCTGTTGGGATTCTTTGCAAGTGAGTGCCTTCAAAAATAATGACAGCTGGGTTCTAGGACAAACAGCCGCTGCTGCACATTGCCAAGAGGTATCTTCTAGGGATAGTTGTGGGGGGAGTTATGGGAGGCCACCAATGTTGACTACTCCTGCAGGCATGTTACTGGACTAGCTACAGTCCTAATCCAGTTTGACAGCTGAGGTGTGCCCATCTCCATTTCAATCAACCTCTTCCCTCTCAACTTGTTTTTCACACAGATTGTACTTTCAGGATTTTCATGATGAATCTTTCCTGCAGACACATAGTGTTATAAGATTGCCAGGTAATTCAGGGGACTTTGGAGTTTTTCACAAATATTTTTCATAAAGCAAAAGACTTTTGCTCCCTGTACCAGTTATATGAAGCTTGGATTTTTTGCCCTTCACAGACAAAATCTAATTTAAGTGGCTGTCTTCACACCATCAGACATTTTCCTCAGACTGTGACCTGTCTATGGCTGTGGAGGGGAAAGAGGGAAATAAGTAAATTTGCTGTCTTAATGATCAACTACAAGCAGCATGGAAAAACATGAGTGTGTTCGTCTGCTCTATCCCCTGAAAAGTACCTCAAACAATGGACTCAGATTTCTGTTTAAGATTGTTCAAATCCCAAGAGCAAAGAACAACTTTGTTCCTAAGCCCACCAGTAAGAATCTCTTAAAATTGCATTCTGCCTTCAGCATCCCAAAGGACATAGTGTATCAGCCATTTATTACCCCTCTGCTACTGCAAACCACCTTTTTCATCCAAACACCTCCCCTGTTTGTGAAGGAAAAAAAACATCTCATAGGAATTAGACTCACAGAAGAATATTGTCTTCTCTTTCATGTTCTTCCCGCTTGGCTGAAAAGAAATCTAACTGTGGCAAAAGCCCCAGATGCTGTTCCCTCTCATTCTGTTGGTCAAAGTTGTCCTCATAAATAGGAAGTCAGTAGTCCAACACATTTAATATTTCATTATGGGTTGTGTTAGTATCTTGTGGCTAAGTATCAAGATTTAGTCTAAGGCAAGCAGAGTAATAATTTTGATTTCACATAAAGGATAGCATATTGGAAATATTCCTCCTAACTAGACTTTGATTTATGCCACTGGCAATGTTATCTCTTCCCGCACTAAGTTATTAGCAAATAGTTAGTGGTTAAAAATGTCCTGAAACCAGACAGCTAAATCCATTCATTAGCTATATTCATGCATTTGTGAGACAACAATTTCAAGTGACTCACAGTTTAGTTCCTGGATTGTTTCAGGCAATGCCATTTTCTTAATGAATATGCACTTCCACTTGCTTTTGAATGGTAGATTTTATCAACTTCTTGCATCTACTTTTCTCACATCATGGCTTCTAAATTTGAGAGAAAGAAAAATACATTTTTTCTATATTTTCCTGAAGTTTTGAAGGATGATCACTGTTTTATATGTAATGCCTTAAAAGAAGTGCTGGACTTAATGCTGTCTTTGCTCATTAACTTCACGACTCATCTCTAGTCCTCAAAATACTTGTCTTGCCAAGAAAATCTCTTTCCCTTAATAAGGAGGCAGAAGCAACAAAACTATTAAATGAATTCAAGGAAATTTTCTAAGCAGGCCTGCCCACCTTCTGAAGGGATGACTAGACTAGAAGGATAATGTAGCTCTAATTTCCAGCTTAGATGGAAAAGAGGGAAGGAAGCATGATGCAAATGGTAACAAGCTGTCAGCAAAGGAGGTAGTTGTGTCTGGGGGGATGAGGGATGTACAAAGTGCACAGGAAGATAGCTTTTATAGACATGAAGTAGTTACATAATATGATGAAATGCAGAGAGGCAGAGCTCTAGGGCACAATCATTCTCTACTAGCAAAATGCTCGTTCATGCAAAAGACATTTCCAAACAACAAATTAACCCAACAGGAATAGAAATTGCAGCTGTAAAGAAAAAAAATGCCATACTCAGCATTAAGGTTATTCTGACTGATAACTGTGTATGTGAGGAGCTTTTCTGTTCAGCTCCACATTCTCCATCCATTAAACAAAGCAAGCAATACAACCTTAAACGAGGTGCAGGAAAATACTGGGGAGATTTCTCCCTGTAAAATTTTGTGTCCTTTTGTATTTTTAACCTTGTTTCCTAAAGGAGTAGTATTTGTTGTGGTATTGCTGGCAGGATGTCGATTAGCCTGTTTCATGAATATTCCCTCTTCTTCCAAAAACTTTGGGACCTATTTGGTTTTTATCAAATTTGAAGTAAGGTCAGAAATCTTACAACTCTGTAAATTTGGGCACCAAGCAGGAAAAACCTACTCTTCCACAGGACAGAAGACAGGCAGAACTTACCAGTTATGCTGGTGCTTGACAAAAGTCAACTTAATAAGAACATTTTATGATTTTTATGCACCAAATTAAATATGTATTTAATATATTATAATTTATAACCTCTGTGCACACTATTGAGGTGGACTAGATTGTTTAAGAGAAAGGATGTTCAGAATGATTTTGAGAGGAGAAAAATGAAGAAGCTTCTTGTATTCAGGGATGATCTTCCTGAAGTATTTAGTGCTGGGTGCTCCTTTTTGAGGCACCTGCATTCATTACTGTTTCCAAGGCCAAAAGAAAATGTGGTACAGGTATATGAACCAACAGGTAGAAATATATGAGATGGAGTGGAGACGGAAATGTCAATTTGTAGTTTTTTGAACATACTTTCAATAACAGGAAAGTACTAGTCCTTCAGCAGCACCTTCTAGAAATCAAAACAAGTTCCTTCAGAAACTCTTTCTCTTTCTCTAACTGTATTTACTGTCCTTCTCACTTTCATACGTCAAACAGTGTCTGTTCTTAGCTTTGGCTGACCGCCTTAAATTTTTAAAATTTTTTCCACAGAGCTTTATTTACCATGCTTTTTGATCCCATGTGTACTCTAAGGGATACTTCATAGGTTTAATTTAATTTCATATCTTCTCTCACTTTCCATCTCATCTGTCAAATTAGTGACACTATTTCACAGTAGTTACTTTTATTAATAATTAATTGATTAAATAGTGTATAAAAAGTTAATCATTTGTGGTAATGCATAGCTATAAAACATGGAAATTACATATTGACCATTTTATTTATAAAAATTTTTGCATAAGAAGATGTCAGCCCTTTAATGAGAATGAGAGGAGAAGCTAAATATTTGATATCTGTAGAAGGTACATTCTCTTTGCCAGTATCACTATCTAACGGGCTAATTTCCATCTCTTATTTCTGTATCAGCATATTCTATCTTTATCAAACCAAAACACTGTTGTAAAGGTGAAAAACCGAAAATGTTTTTTCTAAGTATAAATCTAATTAAGACTTTTGAGGTTCGTAGAAAGCCATAATGACTGTCCTGGAAGTCCTTAGGGAAAAAAGTATAAATTCAGGAGAGCAACTGTACATTGTACATGTTGATAAAATCTGAGGCTGCATTTAGAAAGAAAATAGCAAATCATTATAGCCAGAGTTTAGAACAATGGAACAAGCCCATCTCACTATAAAGACAAGTGGTGGTTAGAAAGATAACCTGTAATCAGAGCCCTAGGTCTAACAACCTGATAAAATGCTACTACATATTGTGACTAGAACTGCTGTGTTTTCATTACTACTTTGACACTTTACTTACACTATTACTTACTTGTTTTCAAACTGAATCTGGTTTCTGTACCTCAAATATATGCAAAATAAGGGAATTTTATGATTAAATGAACAAAAGCCTTTATCCCTTATAGATTTCCTTCAAATTACTACTCACTTTCTAAATGTTCTGGTAGCCTATAGTAACATGTCCTAGCTCATAACTGTATTAATCACTGAAATAATATGTGGTGATGCACTAAGTGATGAAAGGTATGATATTTAAGAATTCTTCTGAAAATGAATGGAGAAAGTTGGATGATTTGCAGCAACCAGCAGAAGGCTCATCTTTTGATGTTACAAGAGAGAGCAAGAAACACTGTAGAAGGTTAGTGAAAGATGAAACTGCTGTTTCTGTCCAATTTATTGAAAACAATAGATAGCTTGAAGCCAACAAGTCTAAAATTTCTAATAAGCTCATACATCTGAACTGCTTAGAGGAACAGCACCTTACAGGGTAATTTTTGTAGGTGAAGTTGCTCACATATGTGGTGGTACAGATTAAATGTTGGTTACACTGTGTAGGCACTTAACAGAGTCTTAACTTTGCTAATGAGATTTAACCTATTTTTTTCTGAAGGAAAAAGTTTCAGTATTACTTTTCCATTACTGAAATTCATACTACCAAGCTGTGCACATTTTAAAAATTATTTTCTCCAGTCAGATTCAACTGATCCTAATTAACATTAGTATTACTTCAGTGAAACAGATTTTACAGTCCTGGATAACCTCTGCACCACCAAGAGACCCAGAGCAGACTGGCTGAAAATGGATGTTGGAACATTCCCCTTTCATTTGAGAAGCAGCCAAACGTCTTAATTTTTTTTTGCATAACCAACATGTATAAGGGTGCAAGGGATTAAATAAATTCTGGGTGATAGTGATCAAACAAATAAACTCCCAAAGCAATATATTTGCTTTCTGATAGTTTATATTTTGCTTTTTTCCCATGCAAAATCTTTTCAGTCATCTCTTTTAGCTCTGTAGTTTATTTTGTATTTCATAAATGCATTCTGTGCATAATTAAACCAGCACTGATTTTCAAAGTCATAACTTAAGTCAGAACTTAATGTTAATTTTGACACTGGCTTATGCAGAGACAGGATTTCATCTGAAGTAAAAGGAGGGACTTCTCAATGACTGAACATGCAGAAAAGAATGTTTTGCAGTTCAATCAAATCTCAGAGTCTGTTTAGAAGATGCTGAAAAAAAATCAAGAGAATAAATAATAAATTCTGCAGATGTAGCAATTAGTAGTTCTGAGAAGGCCTGTAACTGTTACCACAGTAATATTAAATTTTTCTGTCACTGAACATGATCTATTATCATTAATTTTAAATGCCAGTACAGTTCCATTGCCATAACAGTGGGGTATAATCTGCATTCTTTGACAAGGGTTTGTAATTAACTTTTACTGAGGGCACTGAGTGCTTTGATGGAGATCTGCTAATTTTACTGAAGTCTGATCAGTAGGAAGCAAGATGCCACCTCTAGCATTGCCAGGTTTAGTTCTGTGTGCTCTCTTTTCATCCGTGAAATGGAGCACGAGTGCCCTGCAACTGCAGCCTGACAGTTCACAGGAAAAAGAACGGAAGCATGGGAGGTTCTTCAGAAGTGCAACAACATTTAGTACTGCTGGTGCCTTATCAGGCTGAATACAGGTTATCTGCAGATAACCCTGCCTTAAGGTAAACCCAGCCCTAACTCAGCAGAAAGCACAAACCTGAAACACCTCTTATGATTTTCTCATTGCAGTTCAGGGCACACTCTTTCTCACTTTGGTGGGATCAGCATTCCTTGATGAGTCCTGCCATGACAGGCTTTCATTACAGCATGTTAGATTCATGCACCAGTTAGGTTTTCAGAGTTTCTTTTTTTTCTCCCCTTGAGGAGGAACATGGAGGAACACATCATCGATAAACACGAATAGATGGAACAGAAGATATTAACTCTCGTTGGAGGTTATCTACTTCACTGAGTGAGCTTACATAAGTCTAGAGATGGTCTAGTTATTGGGAGACAGCTAGAGAAGGACTGATGCTGTGAGACACAGAGCATGTTCAACCTCCCTGATATGCAGATGCATTTAGGAGTAGGTGGGCTCTTCAGGATCAAATACAGTCACAGTCACTGCAAGGACACATGGTAGAGTGAAATTCGTGCAACTAAATTTGAGAAGCAGGGCTGTTTAGTAAACCTGACTTTAAAAGATGGAGTGTTGCATTTTCCTGGGAGCATGACACAAAAAGGCTCAGAATAAATGGGATTTCTAATTTCCAGTGAACTTATTTAAAGTTTAATAAACCTTCAAAGAACAAAGTTTGGTGCATTTGGGCTGTTTAATTCTTTAAGCGCAATGTTGGCAGTTTCTCAGTATTTGTTGATGGCTGTAGCTGCCTGGCAATCTGCCAAACATAAATACTGTGCAAAGCAGTCTTTTAAAGTTCACTAAGCAGTTGCTTCTAGTTAATTTCTACTTAGTTAGTTTTGTGACATCCACATATTACTATTTCCCCCCAAAAAATGTGGAAAAATAATGAGTGGTCTAATGAGGAATACATACGATCCACCTAAATTTCTTTATCACTTTTATCTGTACAGCGGAATCACCTCACCAATCTTCGTTATCCTTGCACCCCGTAGGAGTGCAGTTTCAATTGCTATCAAACAATTCATCATAGTATTTTACCTAATTTAATCTAGAGACAAGTGTATAAACTTATTATATTTTCTTTCCTGCAGGGTATTAACATTCATATTTCATCCAGCTAGGCACCCAGTTCCATTTGAATACTTATCTGATCTGATTAACCCTCCTGCACTGATGAGTTGATGGGAAAACCTTAGAAAGGTGTATTTACTTCTGTTACTTTCAGCACCCATAGTGAAATCACAGTCCCAGTTTTATCACAATCACAGTTTTATTACTGACTTCAAGATTTTACATCACCAGAAGAAAAATCTTGAAGAGATGACAGACTAAGACAGGCTTCTGTTCTTGACCTGAATTATACCTTGTGTCAGAAAATAGTAATAAAAAGGCCTTTTCCAGGCCAAACCCCCATTTTTGGCCTCTGCTAAGACACGGTTGCAAACTGGCAGTCCTTTCTAATGATAGCAAGATGAGATCAAATCAGAAGCATTGCTTATGGGAAAGTTTGGAAGTACACTCTGAAACGAAATCTTAAGGACTGTAGGAAACACAGAAAAAAATAGCTACTGGAGCAAAAATCTGACCTTTTCACTGTTTCTAGGAACTTTGTTTTGAGAATTGAATTTTGTTCCTCCAGCCATCCCTTGCCATTCCCTGAGGGGTAGAGACAAGCTTCCAGTGGCTGCACAAATACTGTCCATCAGTACAAACTGACCTCTACTCATCACTCAGTCCGGTCATACCATCCGTTTATCCTTTGCTTCATTGCACATATTGGATGTCAGCGCCCACCTTCTGGACAAGGCTGCTAAAAATGCAGTTGAATACAAACCTGCAAATTGGGCTGAATTGCTGTGATTTGTCTCCAGCCAGGTGACCTGTCCAGTCAAAGCTGGCATCATCCCCTCACAGAGGATGTACTGGTGGGAATGGCACTAAGGGTCTTGCCAAACGGTATTTAGAAGATCGTCAGTGATTTTGTTGCTGGAAGCGTCACACTTTTGGCTCATATTATATTGCAGGGTATTTCAAGTGTGTCATTTGTTCTTGGTATTGGAGCCAGTGAAATTATCAGCTGTGAATAATTTATGTGAAGAATTCTGGCAGTTTACATCCAAAATTTTAGTTCCATGAAGACTGGTATTTCACACAGATACAAAGCAAACGCATGCGTTTCAAGTCATTTTTTTGTTCTTTTTCTCCAGCCAATAAATTCAGTGTGTACACACACATATAATTAATCTGCCTAATTCTTCAGTAGCACTTTGCTTCAAAATTGCATTGAAGTCTTTCAGTGGTAAAAGGGAATTGATATCTTCTCACTTATTTGACTGCTGGTTTGTTTTACAGGAATCTGCACCTTGGGTGAGGTTTTCCAAAGCCAGTGGAAGTTGTCTGAAGTTCCTCTTGCATTGTCAGAGGTAAAACCACTGTTCATTTCTGTGGGAGCAGTATGCCATAGTAATTTTTTCTTGTTTTCACCTTTCACATTCCTTGTCCTAAGGTCAAATGTGGTTAAAGTTTGGTTTTCTCATAGAAACTTGTTTTTCAGAATAATCACTTCTGAAACATAATTTAAGATTGTGAAAAGTTACAAAAGACTGATACTTTCCCATAGAAAGCTTTCTTCTTGAAAATCTTTCATATGCCAGTCCAGGATAGGAAAAGACAAGGATTCATAAAAGGGACACAGTTCATAGAACCATAGAATCATGAAATATCCTGAGTCAGAAGGGACTGACAAGGATCATCAAAGTACAACTCCTAGCCCTTCACAAGACACCCCAAGAAACTCACCCTGTGCCTGAGAGTGTTGTTTAAACACTTCTTTAACTGTCAGGCTGGTGCTGTGACCACTTCCCTGGGGAGCCTGTTCAGTGCCCACCCACCCTCTGAGTGAGGAACCTTTTCCTGATATCCAATCTAAGCCTCCACTGACACAGCTTCATGTCATTCCCTTGGGTCCTGTTGCTGGTCGCCAGAGAGTAGGGAAGACAATAGTTGTGTTATTAGGAAAAAAATCATGTTTGTTGCTTAATTCTATGCCTTGCTTGTTACATACAAGCACACACCTCAGTGGAGCATACGTGGTTTTATAAATTGCAGCTTGCTTCACTTAAGGCAAGTCTGAGATCACATTTCCTAGCTACTGGCTGGTTCAGATGAAGTTACTATCTCTCTGACTTTTGTAACCCTCTGAAAGAGTGCATGCAACCTTTACAGCTTCTCTGTGTTGCAAAGCTTCTGCATTCAAGACAGGCCAATGATATTGCTACTTTTGGAGGAAAAAAAGAAATTTTTGGTATTTTTTAATCTTTGAATTACTGGAACAATGGAAGTGTGTTGGCTACCAGATGGCTATGTACACTCTCACTCTTTACACCTTTATAATACTCTCTGTTGGGCAAAGCAAAGTCACGTACATCTGTGAATACTTATAGGACAACATCATTTGATTTGCACAGCGCCTGTTTCTGGAGTGCATATGTGTATAAATTATATGTATAAATATGTGCATAATTTATATGTATAAATATGTGCATATAAAAAAACATTGTAATTTCTACTGAAATGCCAACCCTAATTAGCACATATTCAAAAGGAGAAGTATGTTTTCCCCTAGAGTTTAAAGTCTAATTAAATCTAAAATTTCAGATATGTTGTCCTTTATTGGAGAAGGGAAATAGCAGCTCACAGATAAGAGAAAAGAACTTTAAGTTTCTGCAACATTCCATAGATACCTGCGAAACAGAAGTGCTTCCTTCGTATAAACAGGTTTCTGACCTTTTATAGCTCATGAAGCAGAGTAAAAGGTGAAGTGTAAACATTTTCTGGTCTTTGTCACAATGCTGCTGCTTTATCTTCTATTTGCCTTCTGAACCTAGGCTCTGATGTGCCATTCCCAAACAGTCACTTTTTCTTGTTTCCTTATTGATCATGGTGGCTGGCTTCTGCCTTTAGGAAAGTCCTGACATTGATGGTCCCTGCTTGAGGGCTGGGCAAAGATCACAAATAATTGTGCTTACTGATGGGATGCTGCTAATAAGACACTCAGGAGCAAACTGGGACTTCCTTAATAACATCAACAAAGTGGCACATCTCAAGACACTTAAAATGAAAAGTACTTTCATGTGCTACTCAAGATAACTGGGGTCTTACCTCTCATAAATACTCCATTAAAAGCAAAAAGGGAATTGACAAAGTGTGACAGAATTTGAGAAAGATAAACAAAGTAAGTGGAGGTGAAATGCAGAACTTTCCACTCATACTTTATTGCTACGTGAAATGAGTGAAATGGGATTCTGTAGTTCTCTGCTTAGACAAACCCACATGAGTGACTGGTATCCACATAACACAGCATTATTTGGCCTAGACTGCCCGATTCCCTTCAGAGAAATACCCTTACACCTTCTCTATTCTAACTGCAAGAGGGCCTTAGTCTTACATCTAAAAAACACTTAGATACTGTCCATGTCATAACCTTAAAAAAAAATTTCAAATATAAAATTGGATTTTAAAAATGCATTCCAAATGTCATTGTTGGGCTCTTTGAGACTCTCTTTTCATCACTATTATTTATTCAGTAGCACACCTTGAAACTAGCTGGATGACTCTTTGAAAAAGTTGTATTTTAATACTTTTTAATGTAATGCGGATTATTAATATATTACTTAAAACCCAAGATTTGCTTATTTTCATTTTCACACATTTTAAAAGGTTGCTGAAACTGCATAGAAATAATGTGTGAAATTGCTAAATGAGGCTATTATTTCCTTTTTTTCTATGCTAATGAATTCATTAACAGTTGTTCAGTTATTATCAAGGATATTCTTTAGTTGTTGGATTAGACAGATTTTTATCTTATTCTGACTGTGAATCTGCTTATTACATATCTGACAAAAAGCAGATGATTTCTCCTGCAGGAAACTAACACCCAAGCCCCCAAAACACAACCAGGAAATGTTCTCATAATTTCCTTGACTCTGATGTGTGTTTAAGCTCTTCAGTTTGCTTTTTGAGACTGTTCAGAACATCATAATGAACTGTGTAAACATGTCAACAACTGTAAGCAAGGAATAATAATATCAATGCTGAACTTATAACAGGCAGTGTAAACACTAAGATAGGGTTTCCCAGTTGTATCATTTGTCAAATAATCTTTCTAAGGCATAGAATAAGATAGAAATCTGTTCTACACTTATATGTTCACCTACCTTTCATTTAATGAAGGATAAAAGTGCTTATCTTGTAGATTACATTATTTCTTGCTCCTTACAGATTTTCAACACCCAACAATGAATATTCATTAAAGATATAGCCCATCTAATCAAAAAACTTAGAAGTATTTTGAAATTAATTAATTAGTGACACCTAACGTCACATCTATTTGTGAACATATTTCAAGTACACTTCACTGTTTTGCCTGATGGTCCTGTACTTCACACCTGTTCTTATTCCTGCTGTCTTTAGATTTATCACTTCTTTTATCCAAGAGCTCTTTGGAGATAGGAGCTTGTTAGATACATTTAAGAAACATAGTACAGGAAGGTCTTGATGCCAGGTTGAATCTTGTACAGTTTTATGAATTACGGATGGCCTTAGTACATGACACAATAGGTGAAATTTATGATACAATTATCCTTATAGACAACAGCTGTCCTTTCTAGAAGGAAAATTTGTGCATTAGGTGAATGAGAAATGCAAACTGAAGAGAAATGTATTACACAATATTGTCCTTGATACTTTACGAGTCTGCAGGGATGGTGTGGGGTCACGGGTGTGGCTGAAGTATACTGTAGAAAACCTGTGAGATAATCCCAACCTGTGGGGTCAGTAAGGTTCACATTACCAGGTTTGCATGTGCTCACATTCTTGCAAGTGTATAATCTTCTCTAGACTGCTCTGCATTCTCTCTCTTCCTATTACCCAGCAAAGATGTTTAATGAGGGATAAAAGTGCTTATTTGTAGATGACATTATTTTTTGCTCCTTACAGATTTTCAACACCCAACAATGAATATTCTTTATAAATATAGCCCATTTAATCAAAAAACCTAGAAGTATTTTGAAATTAATTAATTAGTGACGCCCAATGGCGTTTCTAAATGAGTCAAATGCTAAACGGCACAATCGTATAAACAACCTCATGAGTGGAAAAAAGAGGAAGGTGAAGTTTTAGGACAGTCATTATCCTTTTGAAGGCTGTGGTGATGTTTAACATGTTTAAAAGTAACCTGGGATAATAGCTAGAGCACTCAGTATGTGGCAGATTAAAACCTCTCTTCTTTTGCAGCAGCAGCAGCTATTTGACAGTATAGACAAACCAGCTACATTTGCCTTATTGCAGTTCCAGACCTTTTCCCTGGTGACATGGCTCTTTGCAGTCATTCTGAGATGCTTCATAAGGCAAAACAAAGGCTCCTTCCAGCCAGCAAAACAAAAAGTAGCCCCATAATCATACTGTGTGGAGATACACCACACAAATACACTGGTCACCTCTGCTAGTTACCCACTCCTTCCCACCCTGAGTCCGAAGGGAGTGTTTGAGGGTCAAGAGAAGCTTTCTGTCCTGTAAGAACGTGCTGGGTGTTGTGAAAAGAAGGTTCTTTTTATACATTACTTCCTACCACAATATGGAGAAGCCACCATGAGACGTGGGTTCACAAAGTACAGATACAGAGGTGTTTATTACCTGCTGTGAGATGAATTAAAATGTATCCAGTAGAAAGTATTCAAGCAGTGTGAGATAAGGAGCAGCAAATTCCAGATTTTGTAGTATGTGACAGAAAATAAAGTTGTTCCCAGAGAACAGCTGCAGTGCTGGGATCCTCTGATTAAATAATTTGCCTGAGGCCTAAGGGAGCTGGGAACTATAACCATCATGGACAAATGCCCACTTTTACAGTCTATTTTGGCTTTCAGGATTATGCGTCTTCTATAAAAGAGAAGTTACCATTAAAATGAAAGTGATGGGCTTAAGGCAGAAATTATGGGTGGAGGCTTCTGTGCTTGTGTTATGTGGGCAGACAGATGAAACAGCCAGAGAGGTCCCTTCTGGCTTAAAGAGCTCAAGGAGTTGAGCATAAAAGATTATGGCTTCCCAAATAAGCTGGGTCAAGGGTGTAGGATAGATCCCGAGGGAGTTTTGAAAGCAGAATGCTGGGGTCTGACAGGTCAGAAAGGGTATCTTTGAAAGAATAAATCAGTGTTGAGCTCCTAACATAAAAACTGCTCTGGGAGAATCCACGAAAATGCTCCATGTGCTTTAGATATATTTATTCCAAATTTATATATGCCTTCCAATAAATTTTGAACAATTATATGATCATAGAGGGTAAATTTTAAACTTTCATGTGCAATTGACATTTCATTCTAAACTCATGTGTACTGAAAAAATATAAAACATGGGGACTACAAGGGTTCCAAAGACCTCTATGCCAGAGTTTAGACAGCCAGATAAGACACACAAGCATCTAGTTTCATTGTTGCTGTTAAGACATGAAGAATTACTTTATAGGGATGTGATGAGACAAAATTAAATTTAAAGCACTAGGTTAGTCAATAAATTTTGTAATAGTCCAATTTCTCAAGGAATCTTGCCTTAGGCCATGAGTACAATAGGAAAGTGACATATATTTTCTTTTTTTTTTTTTTTTTTAGCTTCTACTGCCATTTGTCAGTTTTCTCCATTTAAAGGAATCAGTGTGTCATCAGCTTTATAATTACATTTTTCCAGTCAAGAACTAGAAGTATTATTGCACATTTTATATATCTACCCGAGAAATTGTGATAGGCAGATGTGATATAAAACTGTCAATCTGCAAATTAAAAATAATAATGATGTTATGTACGTACCAACAAACAGGTCCTAAGGAATAATATGGACATTGCTAATGGACATGCTAATGTCACTAATTATTCCCATATATATGTTTTTCCCCTTTGTGCTGCCAATAACGTGAGGGATGACTTCATAAGCAACTAAGATGTGGTTTGAATATTGCTCAATGTTTCCGTGTTTGAATGGGTACCAAGCAAGCTTCATCTATTTAAAAATTGCTACCATTCTTTCTTTAAAGATGTTTACCTTTTAAAATTTTAAAACCTTATTTTATTAGGATGCTAGTCCCTGTCAGTGGACACTTCTGACAGAGGAAAGCTCCAGGTATGATTTCTTTCTAATATCCTTATACAGCCCAAAACTTAATCACCCCTGTGTAAAAGTCTTTATAATTATCAAGTGACATTGCCAAATTCAAGATTTCTAATGCAATATTAAGGAAAAAATGCATTTGTAAATTTATTTTCAGACATGTAAACATAGTTGACAAGGTGGATTTTTAAGCTCTAACATCTATTTTATCTTGAAAGGGCTCCACACATAATTATAAAAAAAGTGGGAAAAACTCAAGGTGTCTGTTAGTCTCCTTTAAGAGTAGCAGCTCTAGGCTCTTCCTGTTTTGTACCATCTGTATACTAACATGACTTATTTTTTCTGCAACACCTTCATACTTCCATGACTACCAATGTTCATAGCAGTAAATTCATGCTATAAATGGTAATCTCACTAAATGCAAATAACAGTTTGTTACAGCAGATCTCTTGTCAAAGGAGAGATGATAGGTGATAATCTTTGTCCCTAAACCCCATGTGCACATAGGGATGCTGCTGTCTGTGTGTTGGCCAACATTTCTCCTTTCTTTATGCTTTCTTGTCTGTGTCAGAGGTGGATAAGAGAAAACAGAGTATGGTAAGCATGGGGAGAACAGTGGCTGGGATGGGGGGGGCGGAAATATCTGCTGTGTGCAGCTGTAGAGGAGAACTAGAAGCATTTAGGAGAGGATCTTACAGGGGAGTGAAACAGCCAGGTCTTTGCATTTGTAATTCTAGGTTCCTTTCCATGTGGAGACAGAAATACAGCATAGGCCCCAATAGGCTGTTGTAATATTGTTCTGCATTACATTTGAAAAAATCTTACGAACAGATCAGTGAAAGTATTGCTCTCAAGCTGGTTTCCAAGGGGAGAGACAGTCTAGCCTAGTGTCACTGTTTCAGTCAAATACTAATTTATAACACCCAGTCTGGTAGTATGATAATGGAAATATTTTTCTCCTGTTGTAGGTGAGTTTGCCTATTGTTAGCCACTTGTAGGTTCTTCTGAAACTATTGTTACTTGCAAGTTTTATCACTCTTTCCATTTGCTTACAGTTTCTGAGTGGAAATGTATGACCTTTCATTCTTGCTTCCTTAGTGCTTTTCAAGCCCCAATGTTTGCATACCAATAGCAATTTTCTTAATTTTTTTGCTTCCCAAGGTACTCTATCTAAATAAAGAAATTTTAAAAAATCTGCTTGAAATTTGATGAGCCTTCATCCTTATTAGATATTTTGTAGGCCGACAAATATTTGTTTGTTGTATCTGTGACAATTCATTCCTCTTTTCAGCTATTCCTATTCCTGAATGTTAGATTTGTGTTGAAAAATGCATATTTGTTTTGCCTTGAAACTGCTCACTACTTCTGTTGGCTTTACATAAATCTTTTCTTTTAGGCTGGAAATTTCAGAGCACCTTCAGTGAGTTTTTAAAGTGCAAAATTATTTAAATTTGTTTCTTTAGTTCTTTCTTCTCACTCATCTTTTAAAAAAAAGTCTTTTCAGACTATGCATTGAAGTTGGAAATTCATGCCCATGCTCAGGGAAGCATAAGAAACTGTTTTAAGCTTTCTAACCAAAGTCGCAGCGAGGCATAAGCATTTTGCTGTGCCCTCAGCAGGACTGGATTTCATTCTAAGCACCAGAGACTTCAGAGCACTTTGAAGACTTGCCAGTTTGTCATTAATCCTTGTGTTTTTGCCTCATAGTTTTCATATCCTCAGTAACTTTATTATCCGTGTTTCTCCTTCTACATGCCAGGGTCAATAAAATTCATGTGAGAAGTACACTATTTTACCAGCCAGAAATATCATAGTGGCTAGGATAATTCCATGAAACTTGGAAATACTTATGAGACCTCTGTCTCGTGCCTACTCACACTGCAGTCATGTCTGCTGAGTGAGAAATGCCAGCAAATCTCCTAGGGCAATACACTGGGCTGACACTAAACTAGCTGCAGGCTCTTTGGACAGATTGAACAGCAGGGTCTTGTCCCATGTAGCAAGTGATAATTTGCCCAGGTGGGACAGGACTGCCATCACTGGAGGTCAAATCTGCACCACTTACTTCAGTGTAGCGATACATGTTGAGCATGACAAACAGAATTGGGCTCAATGTCTAACTATTAATTCTGCTTCATGTTCGATTATCAAGACATAGTCAAATTCCACACCAGAAAAAGAAAGCACAACTAGTTAGGGATAGTTTAGCTCTTCTCCAGTTATTTGTCTGGATGATTCTCTCTCTTCTTTGTATGCATTTGAGAAAATATTTCTTTTGGGCCATAAGGATTAGCCTCTGAAGTCAGAGATTGGATTAGACATCAGCTGATAAAGAGTGTTCCCTTTCTGCCTATCCCTGAAGAATCATGGAATTACAGAACGGTTTGAGTAGGAAGGGACCTTAAAGATCACCCAGTTACAACTCACCTGACATGGGCAGGAAGACCTTTCACTTGACCAGGTTGCTCAAAGTCACATCCAACCTGACCTTGAACACTTCCAGGGATGGGGCATCCACAGCTTCTCTGGGCATAAGAGAAATGGGACTGTTACATTCATGGCGCTCACTGTCTTTCCCTGTGGAGGGCACCATAAACATCGTTATTTAGCACAGCATCACAGAGAAGGAGCAGATGGGTGTTTGAAGGAGAAAAATCATCATTTAGAGTTTAGAGACATAACTTTTTTTAATCAGAAAAAATGTCAGAAAAAAATTTTGTAAGAATGTAAATAAATAGCTATTTGTTACAATATGCTGTAAAAATAGACTCCTGGCATTGAATTAAGAGATTTTATTTTTCCATGAGTTCTGCTTTAATGTAGGCTCCCATAAAAACTGACTTGGACTTTTACATGGAATTGAGAGGATTATATGCTGTATTTAATAACCCCTGTCAAATAAAGGTACAAACCTAATTAAGCAATAAATCCATAAAAAATTTTACAGACAGTTAATGAGTAGCTTCCATTTTTATAACAGCAATAGCATATTAAAAAAAGCATTAGCTGTTCTAGTATGGCTGAAGTAGTTGTACTGATAAATTAGTCCTTCTGGCATTGCATGACTAATTTTAATTACTTGGAGCTGTGGAGATGTGCTTGGTTTAGAATTTGGGCTATTATTCTTAAATTAAATTTAAAAAAGTTAATCTAAGTATCTGTCCATATTTGTAAAATATTAATTGTCAAAAAAAAAAAAGAAATGTAATGTTTTCCTGTTAAAGCTAATGTTCTCAACACCAGCAGCATCTTGGGCTCAATGATATCTAGGATTAATACCAGCAAGTAGATACTGAAATCACCTAGTTTATAGTTATAAAATGTCATAGCAACTTTTTCAACAAGAGTTAAATAAAGAGGTGCATTTGTGTAGTATCTTAATTTCAAGAATATGACATTAGTTTTGCCCATTTGGTCTGACATGAGTAAGTCATGGGGATGTCTAAATTTATTTTGAATTAAGGAAAAGCAATAGTTATGATTCCATTCCCTCCACCTCCCTTTCTCTAATTTAATGACTAGATGAGACAGTTAGCTGTTCCTTTTTCTTTCTTTTTTTAGGAAAACCTATTAGTTATTAGTTAATGTTGCAGGTCACTCACACTGAACAGAGCATGCTTCCTGTCTGTTTCCCTGGCAAGCAGGGAATTGTACGTGCTGTAGATAGTGGATTCCTCATTTCTAACACTAGCAAATCTAATGATCTTAGGGGAGCTGGAGAGTACTATCTGGAGTCCAAAGGGTGGCAGTCAGCTTGGTACCAGTGACCTCTTCTGGGGTCATGAACGGAATTAGATAGATGAGAGAGGCTTTTGGTAGTTCATAAGGAAGAGGGGAAGGTGGTTACCTTCCAGGTAAGGCAGAGAGAATCACAAGCTACCTTGAGGATTAATTAGTCTTTAATTGGGGCATGACTTCACTATTAAATCGCTATTTCAGTTTATACCAGGAAATGTTATTTACTGTATTGTTCTTGACTGAACTAAAGTAATAATTCAGATGTTTCTTTATGTATAATCATATGTATATAATATATAATGTATAATCATATGCCTTTAAACCACTTCATAATAGAATGAAGGACAGCAAGCAATACATTCAAAAACTTTAAAAATAAGTTTGTCAGATATCTTATGATATGTCCATTCCTGCAATGCATTTAACAGTGAGGGAGAGCCAGGTGGTGTTTTTATTTTTACCAGATAAAACTTATGTCCAGCTGGTTTAGTTTGTGATCTTAAATATGTTTACATGACTTGTGGCTGTTGTAATATGCTTAGTAATACTGCTTCATAGCCCTGCAGCATATTGCAAGTGAAGATACAAACACTCTTATACACATTAATGAATTAAAGTTCAAACCACCATTACCTGACAAAGAACCACTGTATCCCTCCTGAACAAGAATCCATGATACCTATTATTTTAAGATAAAAAAGCTAATAAACCCCATGGGCCATTGTGCTGGTCTTGGCTGGCGTAGAATTTCCTTCACAGTGGCTAGTTTGGGGCTGTGTTTTGGATTTGTGTTGGAAAGAGTGTTGATAATTCAGGGACGTTTTTGTTATTGCTGAGCAGGGCTTACACAGAGTCAAAGTATTTTCTGCTTTTCATATGGCCATGTTGGTGAGGGAGTTGGGGGTGTGGGGGGGGCTGGGAGGTGACACAGTGGGACAGCTGACCCCAACTGGCCCAAAGGATATTCCATACCATATGACATCATGCTCAGTATATAAAGGGGGATGTGGGGGGACATTCAAAGCTGTGGCATTTATTTTCCCAAGTCACCATTATGGGTGATGGGGCCCTGCTGTCCTGGAGATGGCTGAACACCTGCCTGCCCATGGGAAGCAGTGAATTAATTTCTTTTTTTGCTTTGCTTGTGTGGCTTTTTCTTTCCCTATTAAACTATCTTTATCTCAACCCACAAATTTTAACACTTTTCCGCTTCTGATTCTGATCCTGCTGAAGGGGGAGTGAGTGAGAGGCTATGTGGTACTTGGATTGCTGGCTCGGGTTAAATCACAACAGCCATCTTTAATTATATCTCTTTCAGACCAGAAGTCTGCATTTGCTCATGAATGTCATAGGTGAAAAATCAAACTTCTGCAGAAAGGTCACAAAGCTTTCAGAATTTGTTAGTCTCAAAGAAAATCTTGTATAAAAACTAGCCCGTATGTAGGATTTCTCACGTGAAGAAGAAAGAACTGCAAAAGTTGAGTCAGGTCTTTCATTCTTGAGGAAAACTGGCTGAATCATTGTATTTTAGAAATGTGTTTATATATAAATCTCCTCTATGGAATCACATATTTTTTAACAGGGTTTTTTCTTTTCCTTTAGGAGATTCTTTTCCACCAAATTTAAGTGTGGTAAGAATTAAAAGGAAATTTAGATTGTGGGTTTGTGCCACATTATACTCTTCTATTCCTTTTTACTTCTATGAAGCGACCCTATTTAAAAGCACAGGTGGTGGGAGTGGGTCACCACATAGCCCACACCACCCCCCTGCTCCTGATGCTGTGGAGGTTGAAGCACGGAGACGGAAATTGAGGTTCTCCTTGGAAAAGTGTCAACCACAGGTAGTATAATTTGCTTTGTAACCGATTATCTGAAGTTCTTTTGTAGATTATTTGTGAGCTGTACCCACATGTTGGTATGTTAAACACACTGGGGACAAGGAGGTAGATGGCAGCTTCAAATGGTTCATTTGATCCAGAAACCTCCAGTGGTGCTTGACTGAAACCATCAATTTGCCTACCATCATCTGTGAGGGCCATAAAGAAAGTTAGCTAAAAGCTGTGTGTGGGGACCTTGTGACACACACTTTGGGCAGATGATATGAATAAATTTGGTCTTCTCTTATTTATGCATGCAGGAACTAATCTGGCAGGGATTCAAATAACTCTCTAATACTCTTCCTTATACTGGCCTGTATAGATCATAGTAGCAGATGAAGGATTTCATGGCTTTACCATGGTAATAATGCTGAATTTCATGGTTTGTTAGCTTGTCAAGGATTAACAAGGCTGACATTAAATTACTGGAGGAGCTGTCATGTAGTAAAAGATGGAAATCTCAATTTTTTAAAGATTTTTTCCATTAGCTTTTCTTTTCTAGAAATTGCTAATGCTCTTATTAAAGAGACTTAATTCATCTCCCCCTAACAAAAGTTATATGCCATTCACATATGGATCACTCAGATATGTTTGAATTCAGGGAAAGCCATAGAAAACCAACCATTTCAGGCATGGAATAATCAGAATATATTTTCTTTATATTCATCCTTGGATAATATTTACTTGGTACAGAGCATTAGTTCGTGCACGTGTAAGGAGAATTTAATTAGAATTTACCTGGAATGTGTCATTTCCTTCATGAAAGCAGTTTTCATAAGAGCAAACGTCACTGGTCTTTATTTTGTGCTCAGGAAATTTCTAAGCAGACTTTCTAGAGTGTGATTTCAGGCTTATTTCCTGTTTTTTCCCCCCTCCATATTATTCCAATCCTCAGCGTCACAAGGCATTTAAAAACACCTGTCCACTGTTGAATGGTCCATGGACAAATATTTTATGTATTTCAGTTTTACTATGGCTAGTTCATGTCACTCACTTAAGATCTGTATTACAGTGCTATTGCACAGACTCTCACATTTTCAAAACACAGTTTGCTTTTTCTTTTTTCTCAGAATAATGATGTATATGAAATATTACTCATGTATATATACTGAAGAGAGAAACAATATTTTAATAAGTCCATTCATAAACTTTATGTATCCTTTCTTTATCTGTCTGGATCATAAAGCAAATATATTTGTTATGGTCTTTCATTTAATACACTTGCAAAGTTTCTCTAGTTAGTTCCTGTCAAGCTTCTTATACCCGGTGCAAACACAGAACTCCCTTAAAAAGACCATTACACATTCTTTAAAACCTATTGGTCCAAAACCATTTCTGACTCTAAAAGCCTATCCGTACATTTAGCAGCCATTTATTGTTGACTATGGGACCAATAGCTCAGGAATTTATACCAGTACATGTATTCACAACATGAGTGTCAAGCAATACTTCACTTTTGCTGCATGAAGGCTAGCTGCATGCTTCCTACTGAGATGTTTACAAGGTTTGTAAAGGGCTCACGGGAATCTGGGATCCCAGATTCCCAGGAAGGAAATTGTACATAATTAGAAGGCTGTCCAGGAAGTTGGGGATGGATGTAGAGTAGGAGAAAGTAGATAAGTTGGCATGGGTGGAAGCTGAAATGGATCCTCAGAAGGGGCAATGGGCATCACCACCTGAAATATTTCACTTCTACATTCTTGCTTTTCTGTTCTGCATTGTTTTAATTTATGGACTCTCTTGCAGGTCTGTACCAGTTTTCTCAGTGAAACAGAGTCGAAGTCCCATAGCCATGATATGTCAAGCTGGGCCTTAATTAGTGAGCCAAACTCCTGGACAGTACAGTGCCCAGAAAGCAAGCGAAGGGTTAAAGTGTGGATATTCACACCCCTTTCTTGGTCTTGTTTACTTCACAGGTATGTATGTAGCCAGCTGCCTGCCAAGGCTGTACCCTTTCCATAAAGTCATATTTATCTATAGGATAATGAATCAGACAGAAAATCAATGCGACATTTCAAATATGGCCTCATTAGTGCCCTTGTTTAGTGTCAAGAATAAATATCTAGAAGGTTGCTCAGCATTTCTCTTCTCACTTTATGGAATTATATTTTCCTTGCCTTATTGCCTTTACACACTGTGTTGAATTTAATTCTAGCCACTAACCCTATAATCCTTAGCTTGCTCTGTAATTTATAGTTACGATCTTTGACTGGTTATTTCTTTATTTGTCTTGCAGACCTTCTAATTTGCATCTGCTCCTGTGAGTTACATAAGCTGCTTACTCATCCCACACTCCTGCAGAATTGTTGCAGACTTTGCTCCACTCCCTGAGTCACATGCAGCAGATGAACTGTGAAAGAACAGTGCTCTGTACTCATAAGATTGCTTTACCTCCTCACAAAACTTACTATTTCTGTTTACAAATCCACTCTGCCTCTGATCTTCCAAGTCTTGACTTTCTCTTTTCATATGCTTCAGAGTTTTTTGTCGCTTACCATTTCTTGCAGTCTAGGAGAGCAGAATGACTTCCTTTGAAGTGATTCGGGATTAAAGAAATTCACACCTGTCTCCTCATCTTTGTCAGTTATCTATTACTACCCTTCCCCTGCCATCTCTGTTCTTCTCAGCCCAGCTGGGTTTTTCAATTTGTTTGTTTCATGGTGATGCATGAGAAGTTCAATAGAGGAACTGATCTGGACGACACACAACTTCATTTTATTTTATGTGAAGCAGGCCTCATTAGCAGCAGTGTTGCACAGTACTGTTGATGATCTTCTACAGCAATATGAAAGAACTACCAAAATGCTGAGAGCCTGATTGCAGTGAGGAAGAGTAGCGTTGAACAATCAGTGCAATAGCATAAACAAGCATTACCATCAGGGAAATGGTCTGCAGAAGCATCATTGGTTATCAATAACCTTCTCTTTACATTGTTTAAGCAACTGTACAAGCTACTTAAGTGTTTCATCACCTGTCTTACACAGATAAGTTTGCAAAATCAGTTAGTAGAAATTGACACTTGGATAGAAATTCTTGGATTTTTCAGTTTGGAGTTTCGTGTGCTAAGGGTTTGTTGGCTTCACTTCTTCCTCACCTCTTTCTTCTTTTTGTTTATTTTTAGAACATCCAACTATTTTTGCAGCCTAAAATTCCTTCTATATTTTATAATATATCATCTCTGATTCTCAGTAGATCTGCTCCAGGAGGAAAAGAAAGGACATTTTTTACTAAATCAAATATAAAATGCTACTTTTCTCAGTCCTCTTGCTTTATCCTACTTTATCATGTCATGTCATGTACAATAAGGCACAATGCCTATGGAAACTGCATGTTCTGTACCATTCTTGCCTTCAAAATAACTAATAAGAGAAATATATAGACTGTCATGAAGTGGAATGTGGAAAGAGACACTATTTCAGGTTTCTTGAATCCCACGACTTCACAGGTCTGGTTCTTGTGAAACAGTCACACAGGAGATGAGAAAACCTGTAGTACTGTAGTGGGTTCAGTTTGTAAACTGGGTGGAAATCAATTAAGTGTAGTGGTTCTGGTTCGAAATATCCATGACTTACTTATTTTGCTTCTGTGAGATAAGAATTAGGAGAAAGCAAAGCAGGCACAAAACTTAAAAGAATACAAAGAAGTTTATTAATAGACCCAAAAGAAAAAAAAAGAAGTCAGAATCAGACTAAACCTTCAGAACATTTCTCTTCCCCCACCTTTTTCCCTTCTCCCACTGAGAATATAAAAACACAACCCTTGAGATTTTCAGTCAGTTTACCATCTCTATAATAATCTCTTTTTCAGTTCACTTAGGGAGAGGAGTCTCTCTTGCTCATGCTATGGAGACATCTCCACAAGAAATTCTCTCGTGGCTTCAGTCTCACAACAAGCCAGCTGCCCGGGTTGGTTCTCTGCTCGCGTCCCTTCCCCCGACTTACAGCTTTTCCCACAAGTGCTTTCGAGGGTCCAATCTTGAGCTACTGGGGTACCATTTTAAGGATGAGCTGTTCAGAAGCAAAGGTTCTCTTCACCTATCTCTGGGAGCATCTTCATCTCTAGGAACAGAGGTCTTCTTCTTCCCTGGGAGCAAGGGTCTTCATCACTTTCATCTCTCCCCGTTCAAGCTTCTCATCAAATCACAGCTACTTCAACATTTGCTTATTTCAGCACAAGTACTTTTGCTCAAAAGTACAGTTTGAACGCCCCACCCCCCACGCTTTCATGAAATTACAATGGGTACTCTGTTATATCATAGTCCATCAGCACCATAGCTTTACAACAGAATTTCAGCTTCTAGGCTTGAAGCATCTCCTCTTTCTCCTCTCTCGGAGTTTCAGCTCTTCCTTCTTCACTGACTTTGGTGTCTTTAGGTGTTTTCTTCCCGTGCTCTCACCCTTCCTTTTCTTTTGACTTGGGAGAGGATTGATGTCTGCAGGCTTCATCTGTTCTGGAGGAAACTTGCTAACTAAAAGGGTTAATCTCACCTGGGCCCAGCAGCTGGAATTCGCTTATCGCTGTTGGTCACATGATCTTTGCGGGGCATCGGCCTCAGATGAATCTCGGCCACACTGGGTGAGGGCCGGCCTGGCCAAGCCGCACCGCAGGGCTGCCTGCACGGAGCAGGGCCGCGGATACAACAGAGCCACACAGCTCTGGGGTGGCTGTCTCCTGGCTGGCCCGGCCCTCACTGAGGGGGCTGCGCTGGGTGTCCAGCGAGCAGAAGCGGCTGAGATCTCAGCCAAGCCGCGCTGTGGCCGACCCGGCCAGGGCACACTGAGCAGGGCCCGGCCCCGCTGGGCTGTGCGGGCCCCTCAGTTACCTGTCCGAAAGCCGGCAGCAAGAGAGCTTTCCCAGGGTTTCTTCGTTCTTACATGTGGATCACAGAGGCGTGTCAAGCTTCTTAAAATGGCTTTAAAAAGCTGCCAATATTCAAACTAGCCAATTGATTGGTTCTGTTGGGTCTAGAGGAAGCTGTAAGCGCCTCTTTGCAAAGAATCACTTCTGTGGCTGATGGAGACCTCTTTAATTAAAAACCCAAACTATGCTAAACCATGACTAGTACCTACTGGAAAAGTAAAAGCAGGTCGAATCATCATTCCCCCCCCCCCCCCCTTAATTTTTTTTTTTCAACTGCTAATGCTGTTGCCTTAAAATGTAAGTGAATGAATTCAAACAGTTTGAACAGGTTTGGAAAATGTATGTAACTGCAACTTTTGTAGGAACATTACACTACCATACTGGTGTAACTTTGCAGCACCTGTTTTCTTCTAATTTCTTGTACCAGATGACATTGTTTACTGTGCAAGAACAACAAACACAGAAGTTAACCTATTACTCTGTATGATAAGGCATTATATTTGTAACAAAGGTATAGCTAAAATTTCAAGTAAGGTGACACATGGAGGAGTAGATGCAAAATCAGTTCAGACATAGAAGAATATAGAGCTCAAAAGATCTACCTGGGAAGAAATACCAGCTCTTTATGTTTTACTTTCTTTGACACAGCATCTACTGGGCAAAAAGAAATTGGATGTAAATTTCAATTTCTGCATGATAGGTTTTTATCCTTGAGTGGCATATAAAGTGGTTTGCTTTACATGCATGGGCAAAGAAATCTGAAAAGCAAGACAAGTCAATATGCATGCAAAAGTAATTTCTTTTACACTGGATTTACACCAGAGTAAATCTGTTAACTTCATTTGGCTTTGATCCAGGTTTTGACTAAAGTGAGATGAGCAGCAGACTCAAACAAGATGTTATTAATATGGGGAAGACTATGCTAACAACTAAGCAGGGATTGTGCTGGATAGAAAGTGAATATTTTCACTAAGTCAGTATAAGAGTATAAACAGAGTACCCAGGCAAAACACTTAGGTTATTCTTCAGCACATTCTGACTCCTGTGACTATACTTTTCAAATAACGTACTTGGAGAGAGAAAGTGGAATAGATCATTTTCAATGCCAATGGACAGGGATCTGAACAGCTTAATTCTCAGAAGGGCACTTCTGCTCTCCCTCATGAGATGCACGGCAAAAGAGGACAACACTAACTGAGCTGAAGTCATACCATAACGGAAGTTTCAGATGCTCACCATCTCATCCAAACATTTGGACTTATATAAGAGAAAGTATATAGTAATTGGAGAAGGAAAAGTTATGTTTTCCATCTCCTAACTGTGGTAGATTCTCCAGTGCTTTAATATTAAGGTTGAGGTAAATGATAATATTTGGGTTTTAAAAATATTTCACTATAATTATATTCACAATGCTGTATTTTTTTATTACTTTTTATTAGAAAATATTGTATTGAGGAATAAATACAAAAGTGTAAATTTTCCTATTTCTCCATGTTTTGAATAATATGCCAAATTGACAGTAATGAATATTTTCCTTTTATAAAGTGGTATTGGTATGCTGTGTTTTCCTATGTACTCCATAATTCAGAGATTTTTATTACCTCTTCTCAATACACTAATTTTTGAATTGGTGACCAGGTAGAATACATAATAATCAAGGTACAAGCAAGGAAAAACACATTGTATTAATAATTACTAATTTCATTAAAAACTGATGAAGCTATAAACTGTTCTTCTTAGAATACAGTGTGTTTTCCATAGAGAACAGTTTGGAGATACCGCTTTTTTGTGTCCTTTTTAAAATTTTAGATCAGTAGAGTAAGAAATGTTAAACTGGTCATTAGTCTTCATTAAACCTGCCAATACAAAAAAATAAGAGCCAATAGAGAAGACAAAACAACTTTCATAAATAACTTGGTTTTAGAAGACAACACACTTCGTCAAGCTGTTCTATTGAGCACCCTTTAAGTTTGTCATTTAAACAGATTTTTCTTATTCTTAATGATGCCTGCTCAGAAATACTTTATTCTTTGTCAATACTTAATTTATCGTAGAGAAATTTATTCCTCTATTTATTATTTAGTCCTGCTTAAAGCAAACGATGATTAGAGCAGCTCTGACCTTAATTGCACCAAAATAAACATGAGCAGCATTTTCCAAAACTCTTGATCAAGTGTCTGATTTTAGAAGATCAACTATGGCACCATAAAAAAGCCTTCACTGGAAACCTCAGCTCTTCCTTTATTTGTTGTACTATTAATGCATCTAAAATGCATTTCCCATGTCATTCAGTGAGTGAAAATTGGTTTCAAAATATTACAGCCATGAAAATCTTTTCTTCGAACACTGCGATCCAAGGATCATATGCATTGCACATAAAGCAATCTACTTTCACAGTGTTTCTGGCCTTGGGAAAGGCAATGTGTATTTATAAACAATCACATAAATGGATCAGAATTTTAGAAGTTCCTCATTTACTTTTCCGGGAACCAAAGGTCTCTGAAGGATCTAGAAGGATATTTGACCTCAGCAATATTGCTGTAAGGATAATGTCTTACAGTCAATACTTTATGTCTTGCAGTGAGCACCTTAGGTAGTAAGCTGTGAGAGCAGGGGACACGGAGCCTCCCAATAATGCAGAAGCACAAAATACAAGGATTTGCCTCCATAGGTGGGTAGTTAGAACATGCTTAGAAAGATTTCTGTTGGCTAACGTATGAAAATAGGTGCCAACTTCTTGCATCGTTGTCAAAAAATTATCACATGCGATTAAGTTGCTGTTGTTATTTATTGAAATTGGCCTCCAGTGCAATGCTTTTCCTCATGGAGATCCTAAGAATCTCCAGGGGAGATTTCAACAGCAGCTGCTATTTCTAATACTGTAAGCAAGCAAGGAAGGAAGATGCTTTTGGCAGTGAATATGAATGATTAGCTCAGGATGTAATTTGTATTTCAGAATTGTTTGGATAGCTCAGCACTTTCTTGGGTATTTATCTTTTCCCAAATGAAATAACAGTCTTTTCAACTCAAATAAGTCTTGTCTATCTTGGAGTTACAGAAATGATGTCATGCAAAATTCAAAATTTCCACTACTCATCTATTAAAACTTACTAATCAAGAAAATATTTAAAATGAAACTCAAACTCTCAAACTTCTACTTAAATAATCTTCTAAATATTCACAGATGCATGAGTCTAAGAAAAGCACACAAGAGCCAAAGTCAGTTTTGAAAATGTAATCTATTATGATAAGATATGGCAAAAGATAACTTGGACTACTCAGTACACAAAAATTCCATTTGAATCTCTGACTAGTACTTCTCATGGCTAGTTAGAAGCTCTCCTGCTTTGTGTCTTACTGAATCCTCCAGATTGTTCTTTCAGGCCTACTGAGACAAGCAATTGTCATCATTCCTCATATATTTAGGCCTACTGATTATTAGACTTTGCAATAAAATGTAAGCTGGTTGGATGGGGTTGTTTTCCTCTTTTAAGCAGGCGAGAATGGTGCTGTGCACTTAAATCAGTGGAGATAGAGAAGCAATCTCTAGTGGCACAATCAGTAAAGTTATTTCTGACTCTGGACTAAAGAGGAACCAGGAGTGGGAACTCCAGCTATGGTAGCCTATGCTTTTTCATCTTTACATGGCCTGCATCACTCCAGGCTGCAATCTCTTTCATTCTTCTGGATCTGTGGTTTCTGTTGACCTTTTATTCATGTCTGCCAACGCCAGCTTCCTTTCAAAGAAGTGACAGGTTGATTGGGACAAATTTAAATTTTCACAATGGAAAATTACTTTAGGGGTACTAAAATTACTTCTTTCTTGACTGACCTTTTCTTTTCTTTCCTTTTTTTTCCTGACCTGCTTTGGCTTCATGCAATGGAATACAAGTCAAGGAGCAACAGCCATCTGGACCTGTCATTGGCACTTCCTTGTGCTGACTGATAACAAAGAGATAGAAATAGCTTTCTTAAGTACATAAGTAAAAAATGCTGGTTTCCAGATGTTTCATAATAAACACTTTTTCTTTAGCATAGTAATATTAAGAAGTCCCAGAAACATTAATTTATAAGGAGAAGCTGTCATTCTCATTGCATTTGGTGCCTACATTTTTGATGTTGCTTTTTTTCCCTTAGGGTTTTCTTCAGGGATCAGAGACAGGATGTTCTTTCACAAAATGATTTTCACCTGCTGTTGTTGACCCCATAGGACTAGAATAACCTTATCTACCAAAGTGATTTAGGCTGAAAGCTAGTGATTGGCATTTGTAATTTTCAAGGGCTAATTACTACAAGCTGCCTTTCAATAAAAAGGGACACATGCAAGGAAGATTTCACTTCTTGGCATGTGTAAGTATTGCAGTTCACTGTCTCAGGATAAGTTTTGGTTATACATATATATTTAAACGTCAGTTAGGGATAGCAGTAGACTCTGAAGAGGTCTTTGTTGTTTTGCCCATTGTATCAGGTTTAATAGAAGAAATATTTTATCCCTAGTGTGGTAGTCTTGAGAGACTTTAAACCTTCAGATTAGGAGGCAAGAATGTTAAAGTATGTTAAGTATCCTTAAAAATTAGGGGTGGGTTGTGGTTTTGGGGTTTTTTTCCTAATTCTGCTTTTCATATCTGTAGGAAATTGGATGACAGCAGTACTTAATATTTGTTATACACATGAATATTTTGTTGATGTATTCAAAAAAAAAAGAGCAAAAATGGACATTGTCATGCATGTGAAACAGTGCTCAATTATGTCAAGCAATGGATGCCAGTGGGTGCAAGATATTTTTCAGTTCCCTTCTCCAAGAAGAGCTAAAGAAATGTATGTTGTGCATGCTAAAAAAACAAGTTTCTTGAATTACTTCACCTGGAAAATAATTTTGGGAAACTGATTCAAATTATTCTGTCATGTCTTGAAATAAAACATAGCTGTATACCTAAATAAGAACCAACCTTAATTTTGTTATGTAAGGAGTAGAATATCAATGACTACTGAACAGAAATAGGTGTTATAAGAGATACAAGTAACTTTAATTCCTTCTGTGATCCATCTGCTTCCCCTTGATTTACCTTGACAACTAGCTTAAGTAACTATTTTGCAAGATGGTGTGTCAGAACTGCTGCAGTTCCTGGAGTGGGGGGAAGATGCAGAAGTCCCTGGGGAGGCAGCCTGCAGTAACCTGCACTGCTTTGGTGCTTTGGCTGAAAGGAGAAAGTGTGAAAGAGAAAATGATCTTTTCTGTCACTCCTCCCAACCCTCCTGTGCCGCACATACTGATGCGGCCACCTGGACTTGTATTGGAGAAAGCCGTGTATAACGTAGGAGTGTGAAGCATTCTGTGGGTTTGACCAGACACGTGGCTTTTCATTCCTGCCTTTTGCATATGGGCAGGGGACAAGAACATCTTGAGAAGGTTGATGAGAAGTTAAGCTACAAATTTAAAATCATAAGATTAGAAGGAATTGTTCCATGGAATCTAACTTGTCATTTGAATCACAGCAAAAATTCTCACCTCATCAACAGCCCACAGACAATCAGGGCAGAAAAATGTTACTTAGTTTCTTCTTATGAGTTTGTTTGTTTGTTACTGTAGTGTGTCGACCCTGGCTGGATTACAGGCACCCATAAAAGCCTCTCTATCACTCAGTTCTGCAGCTGGACAGGTGAGAGAAGGGATAATGAAGGGTTCATGGTCTAAGGACCTGGAGAGATCACTCACCAAATACCATCAGAGGCAAAACAGGCTTGAATTAGAGATATTAATTAAATTTATTACTAACAAAATCAGAGCCGGATCATGTGAAATAAAATAAAACCTTACAAACACCTTCCACCCACTCCTTCCTCCTTCCCAGCTCTATCTCCTCCCCCAACATCACAGGGAGACAGGGAATGGGGGGTATGGTCAAGTCATCACACGTGGTTTCTCCCACTACTTAGGCAGAGGAGTCATTCCTCTGTTGCATCATGGGGTCCCTCCCACAGGAGACAGTTCTCCATTAACTTCTCCAGTGTGACTCCAGCTCACGAGTGACAGCTCTCTGCAAACTGCTGCAGCATGAGTCAATCCTGTGGGCAACAGTCCTCCCAAAGCTGCTGCAGTGTGGGTCACCCTTCCATGGGGTGCAGTCCTTCAAGGACAGGTTGCTCCACGGCTTCTCTCTCTACGGGCCTCCCACAGGGTCACAGCCTCCTGTCAGCAGTCATCCACCTGCTCTGGCATGGGGTTCTCCACAGACTGCAGGTGGATCTCTGCATCAGCTGTGGATCTCCATGGGCTTCAGGGGCACAGCTTCTTCACCATGTTCTCCACCTCCAGCTCTGGCACCTGGAGCACCTCCTCCCCCTCCTTCTCCACTTGGCCTTGGTGTCTGCGGAGTTGTTTATCTCACGTGTTCTCATCCTGCTCTTCTCTCTCTGCAATTTCAATTGTGTAACTTTTTTTTTTTACCTTTTTCTTCTTAAATATGTTATCACAGAGGTGTTATCACCATTTTTAATTGGGCCAAGCTTGACCAGCAGCACCTCTGTCTTTGGAGCTGCCGGGGATTGGCTCTGTTGGATATGGAGGAAGCTTCTGGCAGCTTCTCACAGAAGCCACTCCTGTAGCCCCCCCCTTCTACCAAAGCTTAGCCATAAAAACCCGGTGCGGTTACCCTAAATCATCTGCATTTATCAGATTTTACCTATTTTTTTCTTAGTACAGCTTTTTTATGGGGTTGTCTTATACATGGAATTTAGCTGAAATTTTGAGCTAGATACATCAGCAGCAACTGTAGCATAAGTCTAGGGATGTCTCTTTTTTAGTTATAGAAATTTCTTAGGCTTTTTAGGCCCAGCTAGACTTTGATCCATTAGCATTTATTGACTCATTAGATCTGATAACCCTGGGCAAAGGACCTTCAACATTATTGGATGTTTTGTTCAATTGCATTGCAGGCTTGTGTTCTTATTTGTGAGGTTGCTGGGTTTCTGCAAATATTTCCTAAGCCTTGGACAATTTGCTGTTATATGAAAATAAAAGATTTTTTTTTTCCTGTTATTTTGAGTAGCTGGTCGCAAGTTCAATAGCAACCCTAGTAAGACATCCACTTCACAGATCCGTTCTTATAATTAATTTTGCATTTCAGTTTTTCTTTGAAAGAAACCAAAAACCTGGAGGTTGACTTTTGTATTTTAAGATTTTTTATTTTATTTATTAAGAAATAAATAAACAATATTTATTAACAAATAATTTTTTCATATATCTTAGAGTGGTTGGATTGGAAGGGACTTTAAAGACCATCTAGTTCCTACCTCCCTGCCATGGGCAGCGAGACCTTACACTAGACCAGGTTACTTAAAGCTTCATCCAGCCTTGGCCTTGAACACCTATGGGGATGGGGCATCCACACCTTCTCTGGGGCACGTGTTCAAGTCCCTCACCACCCTCACAACAAAGAACTTCCTCCTAACCTCTAATCTAAATGGATGCTCTTTAAGTGTGAATCCATTCCCACTTGTCCTGTCCCTACATTTTCTTGTGAAAAGTCCCTCTCTTTCTTGCAGGCTCCCTTCAGGTACTGGAAGGCCACAAGTAGATCACCCCTAAGCATTCTCTTTTCCAGGCTGACAAACCAAATTCTCTCAGCCTTATTAAGTACATCTGATTTGGTGATTAACTATATCTGATTGAGTTTCTAAGGAAATCTCCCCAGGAAACACTTTTCAGAAATTTAAGCTGTTTAAGCAGGAAAAACTCATCTTTCATTTGATTTCAGACCAGGGTGACCATTTCAGTTTGTGGACCAGATCAAATCCAATTAGGATTTACAGCCACACCCTCACTCCCCATCCTTAGTCAATTATTTTGATTTCTTTTTAAGCAATACAACCAGAAGTCTGGAAAAGTGTGAGACTATGTAGAAACCTTTTCCTTATTTTAAAGTTTTTGGGCCAGAGGGAGGACAGGAGACTGCAGCCCACATCATGCACCCAGAGACTTTTCCCAAATTCCTAACTTTCTGATAATACTCAGGGTCTACCTGGAAGGAGATTCCAGTGATGCTCACTGGTGGTCTTTGCATCTCTTCACAGAGAAGCGCTTACAATTTTTATAAAAAGAAAACCAATGTATAGCAACAAAGATGTTCACAATATCTTCCAGTCTATTCCCTGAATCACTTTAACAAGCAGGATACACATCCATGTCTGAAGTCATACATGCTACATAGTTCACATGCAATACCTGTATTTTACAATGTTTATTAAGCATGTGTAAGAAATATAGTAGTTTTTCTTTGACTGGAAGACATTAATATAATATTGTGCTAATCAAAGAAGAAAAGGTATTGCTTTGTGCTATGAAAAGAACATACAATTTCTTGGCTTTCTGAGTTGGCATGTATACAGACTAGACACAACGTGTCTTTACATGGGACCTGCGAAGCTGAACTGTATTAATAACACAATAAAAGCAATAGCTATGGAATATGTTTAATGTCGTTTTATAGAGTTAACATTTAACAGTAGACTAACACTTTTGAACTCTGTTAGACTAACCTTAGCTGAAAAAATGACTATGTGATGTAGATATGAATAGACATTTGAAGAGTTGCTTCCTCCCAAGATGATCTCTTCAAAATAATATTGTCTTACCTAGTAGAAAAAGGTAATGAGTGCTGCTTTGTAATAGTGCTTTCTTTGATTTTCACAAGTGTTAACTCAGGGTTTATTTGCTTTCTGATATGCAGATGTTCTACTTACTTGAAGCAAATTCTAACAGAATTGCTCTGGGAAATATATCTCATAAAGGTTTACCTGAAAATCTCTAGGTTACTAATCAGCTTGTTCTTTCACTCTAAAAAACAAAACAAGGCAAACCTCCCCCCCCCCCCCGCAAAACAAACAACAACCCCCTCATCCCAACCCACACAGTGGAAGTTTCTAAAGGTGGAGGAAGCAGTTCTTTCAGCTCACCTTCTGTCTTGGGGTGACCTTATGATGTGTATCCCATATTGCTGCCCTATGCCCAGAAATTAATTCCTGTGCCTTTCTATGCCTCTAAACTGAGCCTGAGAGGGGGAAGGAAAAAACTGAGCAAAACTTTTTCAAAGCAGTTTGCAGCTTGTTCAAGGTCACACACAGATAGCAATTGGTTTTCCCCACTGTGGCAGGGGAGGGAGGAAGCACCCAGCTTGCTGCACCCAGGACAGTTCTTTTTTTGGCCAGTGGTTCAGCTGCTTTGTTCTCTGGAGAGAGACTGAGAGTTGAATTTTTCCTTCCCTGGAATTTCGGATTTTCTCCCTTTTCTACTGGACTGCTTGATTGCTGTAACATCAGAGCACATTGGGAGGACTTTCCACCGGGCACAGAGGGCCTGGCCCTGGCCCAAGCCCCAGCTCCGAGGAGACCAAAGGGAGGACTTGAACACTTACCCAGGTTTTTTTCTCCACAGTGAGAGATTTTATTATTTAGCATTATTTTCCTTTCCCGTGTGTTTGTTAAATAAATAGTTTTATCTTCTTCACTTTCCTTCAAGGAAAATCTATTTTTTCCTGAACCTGGTGGGGGAGGGATGGTTGTGCCTTCTCTCAGGGGATATATCTCTAAATTTGGCCAAACCGGAACACCTTCTGAAAGAGTAGAACAAAGGGATCCAGATGTGTGGTCATCCTTGAAGTAGAGCAACCATTGAATCACTAAGATGATCATTATCTAAGCACAACTAAATCTTTTGAGGTTCTGCTCTTTGATGTAGAAGTTCCACTCCTCTTGCCAAAGGCAAGAGGTGCTATGGTGCATAGTTCTTCCAGCACAGTCAACTCTTAAGTTGTTTAAAAAGTATTATAAAAATACAACCATTAGGTAACATCTTTTTTACTTGTGAAAGTGTTGTCCCCTTCAGAGTTTCCAGGAGGTCTTAAAAATGTTCGTGTCAAAGAGCCATAGGCCAATATTTTAAAGCTAGAGACTTGGAATTGTAAAATATTATACTGCACTACATGACAATGATTGAAGACTTTCCAGCTTTGTAGTAAAGAAATTTACCTAGAGATTTCTGGGTACTGGTAACTAATGAAAATGATCTGTGGCAGTTAAGAAAAATACTTTTAGGCATTGTGTTATATGATAAAGTAGCTGCAGTCACTAGGATACATATAAAATCCTTAACTGCGACAACAAGCGGTTGGATGGTTTGATTCCCTCATTTATGTTCGCTTTTCTCATCTGAGCTTCTGCTCACATCTGAGGAAAAAAAAGAGAGGAGGAATTTTTCTGTGTGTTGTATGAAGAGGTGGGTCCTCTAAGGAACTAAAGAGCATGGCGCCCAGGTGATATGGCTCTCCTGTAGCATGAGAGGGTGACAAGCAGAAAAGGAAGTGCCAGCCTCCTGGAAAGCATTAAGGAATACAAGAGGCCTGTGGTATGGGAAGAGCTGGAGGGCACCTCTCTTTCTCTGTGTAGATGGCACAGAGCAGAGCCTCACAGGATGGTGGGAGACAAAATTTGTGTCTATGCTCATTCAAAAATTCACGCATCTGCAATCTCTTCTTAGATAGGAGATTAATTTATTCCAAAGGGCTCTCTTATAAGGGAGTTAAAGCACAGTGTAGTGCTGAATGCTGCACATTTGTTCCTGAAGATTGCCTCAAGTCTGCCTTGACCATGCTGCGTGTTGGTGAATGCTATAGAAGTGCAAATATAGGACTTATTCATAGGCTGCATCACAGTCTCTAGCACATAGTGTACTTGTGAGCACCATAGGAAAGCTTAAGCTTAGACAATAATTTTTGTCTCCAAGGGAAGCCTTGAACTGTGGATAAGAGTCACATGCAACATGATAGGAAGTACTACAGCTACTCAAAAAAGGTGCGGAGAGCGCTCTTTGAATAAGGCCCTGAGTGAGACAGGAGTTACATTACAGAAAGATCAAAACGACATTGTGTATGTCAGTGGAGTTGCACATCACACTGCACTTCCACCAGGTGCAGAGAGCACATCTGGCAGATGCCACAGAGGAGGCCTCCTCCAGTCCCTGCTGCTACTGTCATTAACTGCTGTGCTCTTTAATGCTATAATTGGTAAAGGATGGCTTGCTTTGCATGACGGATTAAAGTGACTCAGATCGTAGCATCATAGGATAACCCAGGTTGGAAGAGATGTCTTGAAGTCATCTCATTTAAACACCTGCTTAAAGCAGGATCAGGGGTCATATCACACTTAGTTACTGAGGGCTTTTATCTAGTCTGGTTTTCAGGGATGAAGACTCCATTATGTCCCAGGACTGTGACAGAGAAAGAGGCAGGGTCAAAACACAGTAGAGGAAGAAAGGGAAGAGAAAAATCAGAGAAGGTCTTTTTCTGGAGTATATTCAGCAAATATAAATACATGGAAGAAATACACATTTCCAATACTGAAAAATGTACAAGAATGAATAGATAATACCAGGTAGAACAGAAAGGGCAAAAATAATTACTTTAAATTGAGGCATGCTAAATCAATGAGCTCAAAATGAGTGATGGGTCTCTGTTATGTCATCAGTTATATTAATGAAGTAACTGATGTATTTTAGGCCTAGGAATATGTATTTATGCAGGTATACGTACAGAATAATACATGAATGATGGTTAATTTTAATATCTGACTTATTTACATAAATCATTGAAACTCAGAGAAATTATCTGGGATGCACACAGTGGGGAAGTTTCTATGAGAGCAGCCACAGAACTTGGTAATGGAGGAGACTGAAAGCTCTGCCTCAGGTAGTTAGAGCCAGATGCTTAGGCTGCAAGAAGTTCGTTGCAATGAAGGAGAGAAAAAACACACAGGAATGATAGCATACAAGTATAAGGTGAAACAAAACATTTTAGAAAGTCTACATTGTCTTTAGGAGCATGGTAAATCAGGGTAGAGCTAAATACAAGTGTGAGATGCACTACTGTGCTACGATTCACCCTGGATGCCTTAATTTTTTTACATGACATATAAGGAATTTGTTTTATAAATGTATAATGGATATTCTCAATGTCTAATCGAGGTGCCTTGAATGCCTAGTCTCTCTCTTTTTTTTTATTTTTTTAACTTTGTATCCAAGTTATCTTTAGATGTTAATTTGGTATCTAATCTTAGATGATGTTTCGCAATTACCCAGCTATCAATAAACTTCTTCAATGGGTATGCTACGATTTATAGTAATTTTCTTCTAGGTCAATCTGCTACTGGCTAAGCCATGTGTGTTTAGGATGCAACTGGACGTCTAGAAGGAGTTTTCAACCCTCAAAGGCTGTTTATGACATTCTGCTTTTTTGCAAAATCAGGCCACATTTGACAAGTTATGGGGGAAAAAAAAAGCTTGAAAACAGTAACAGCAGCTCTCCATGTGTCTTTTATGCTAGAACTTACAATGATGGAAAAAATAATGACTAAATGTGTTAAATTGACAATTATTCAAAAAAATACTTCAAGACTAGCCAGAGTTCATGTGGCACAGAGAAATATTGTGATAGGAATAACTGCAGCTAAAAGGCATTGACAGAATGATTGTACTAAGATGTTGAGAGCTTAAAGAGATGGTCTTTAATGCATCTAACTAAGGCCAGTTCCAGCAGCTAGGTATTAATTAATTGCACACCAGTTGCTGCCTAACCTGTGAATCTGTAGTACTCAGATGCCTTTTTCTTTTTCTGAAGTCTAAGTTTTGCCCAGGTCTCATGAACCATCTAATGTGTAATGACAGTAGCTCTAATAAGCTAATATACATTTTCAGGCTTTCCTTATTTTCCTTGTGTTGTTACTGTGTGAGAACGACTATCGCTTTCTTGAGGAAGGCAGGCAAAACACACATCACTTAGAAGATTCTACTGGTATTTATTGTTATCAAAAGCCTAAGGAATAAACAGCGAAGACAGATCATACCATCCAAGCAACAGTGTCATACTACCCAGAGGCTCTTGGAAATAAGAGTCACAAAGTCCTCATCCTCTGCCCATATAGAGAATGTGCCATTCCAAGCTCATGCCATGGTTGACAGGATCCTGTCTGGCCTATCCTAGAATTTAGAAAGATCCTATCCTACCAATCTTTATTGCGATATTTTCTCATGAACCACAGGGTGCTGAAGCTCTTAAGGAACTCTGGAAATGAAGAAATATCTTGGTGTTGTTTACCCACCGTGCCACAGTATCAGTGTGCTCCAATAAGTTGTCATAAAAATCAGGAAAATGTAACCATAAACTTCTTTAGTTTTGAAGATCTATATGAGTCACACCTCAGAGAAAGATTTTAAAGCTCCAGCTACAGAATTTTAAACTGTTTTATAGAAGTAGTGTTTCGCTTTCTCAATTCACAGGTTTCCAGCCTCCTTGGTATATTCTAAATTAATAACAGGACTGTCTTATATCTATTCTTCCTCAAGAGGAGAAAAAAAAAAGCATAGAATGACTGCCAAATCTCACTGACTATATAGACAAATTATGCCATCAGCTCAAAATTGATGTAAAATGACTTCATCCCTTGAAGGGAGGGAAGGTAATAAGTTTTGGAGTCACAATCCCTAACTGAGCTAACCAATCAAGATTAATGCTATCTTCTGGGCTTCAGAATGTAGATTACTCCGAGGTAATTGATCACTGTAATTCCACCTATTCATACTGAGAACAGGCCATGTTTATAGTTGAAATATGGAGTTCATGAACAGTGTTATGCCCAGTTTTGGAGAAAGAAAACAACAAAAAAACCAAATCAAGTTATGCTACCTCATAAAGTATTTTTTAAGAGCTAAGGAACATCTGCTGAAACCTCTGTGTAATTGTCAGTCCATACAGAAATAGTTCATCATGGCTGCTCACTAATTTTCCTTGTGTTCACAACTCTGAAGTGTTGGTAAATCTTAACATTGCAAGACACTTCTACAAACAAGCGTTCTTTCTATGTTCCTACATTAGTCACTGTAAATGCCACTTAGCCATTGACTTTACAAATATGGCACATTGCAGTGCAAGTAATCATATGTTACAAATCAAAAGTGAGATGTGTATTACTCTCATATAGGCTGCTGGTATACTATTTCTTCACCTAAATTCAAATTCTCTCTTTGTCATGAGTAGCAGTAAGCAAGTTGCTTATTATCATTTTTATTATTATTATTCCTATTAATTATTTACATTTCAGTGAAGTATAGAAATGAAAACTAAGATCAGGGTCTCATTATGACTGGTGTTCAAGGAGGTTCCAGGAATATTACATCCTGTTGCTGGATGTTACATACACCACATCTTCAGATCCTTAGGAGAGGGCAAGACAGTCTCCTCAGCACCTAGCTAATTTTGTAAGCCAGTGAGGAGACCACAGGCAGGATTTATTCTACATTCTTCTAGTCTTCCTGCATCCTTCCTTCGTCTTTCAGAAAGTGTTGCCTCGTAAAGAAAAAAGCAATTTAATTTTCTGTTAAAAAATTTAGTATTTAGGTATAGTTGTGCTATATGGTTCACAGTCAAGACTGCTTTGAGTAGCTGCTCAGCAGTCATTCCTGCTCCACATCTTTTTAGTAATTTATATATCTATACATCTAAATATATTTTCCAAGATAAACATGCTCAGAAAACTTTTAAAAAGCATTGACATTTCCAGTGGTTTAGCCAAAATATTGTAATGCTTCTTTACATTACAAGTGCAGTGGTACAGAAAGATGCAGTCTCTGCTCCCTTATCTCCACTTCTAACACAGATAATGATGCTGGTCTCTATGTGAGTCCTTGGTACTAAACTGTGGATTTTGATATTTGGTAATAATAAGTGTTTGAAAAGTTTCTTTTCTCAGATTCCTTTAAAATATACCTATTGGTAGCTGACAATTTAAGTTCAAGAGGAAGCATATGACCATGATCCTTATAATCTTGTGTTGAATATCTTTACTGTACCATCTTTCTGAAAACGTGTCAGTTTCAAAATATTCCAAGCATTTAATGTTCTCCTGAGAGCTAATTAGGTCACTTGTTCATGGCTTAGAATTATTTCAGCTTACATACACCAAAATATGTCTTAGGTTTCAGAATAGTTAACTTACAGTCTAGTAATTTGGAATATTTAATTGATATTTAAATAATTGCTGTTTTTTTGATAAAGGCCTCTGTAATGGTGTTTTCTTCAGAAGGGTTAAGTGTAGAAATTTCTTGTCTTTTTTTTATAGAAAAGATAATTTGTCTTAGAAAAGACACTTGACTGAAAAAAGGCTGATTCTAAAATACCTGCTAGAAGCATCTACTTTACATGATGGTACTTAGTCTGAAATAAAGGTGAGTAAATCACATGGTTTGCTGGGGCTTTGGGGTTTTTTTTGGTAGTCTTGTTTGTGTTTTGAGGTTTTTTTTGTTACGAAAACAGGATCTTATGCTGGGCAAAGAAGTTATAAAAGAAGTCTACACTGATATGCCAGTTCTCTAGCTGTAGGGAGCATATGTTAAGCATTAGAAGATCTCAAATGCAGCAGTGACTCTGTCTAAATTGTGTCTGTACTCAACAAGAAACATCAGATATCAGATGGAAAGGAGAATAAAGCCTGTCATATTTGTAAAGCACTTGCATCTCTCCCCCTTGGCTCCTATATTTTTGTTTCTAAGTTGTGGGAGGCATAAAAACTTATTTTTATTTTTGATAAGTGTTTTCACTGGTTATTCTCACTGTTTATATTGCTGCCTCTGGTAGGGAGGAGGCAGATGAGTAAAAAAATATTTCTCATGACCTTTCCTGTCCTGAAAATAAAAAACCTAAACCAACCTGCTTGTGATTTGTCATCTTGTTTACAAGTTAGCTAAGCTTTGCTTTTAAAAGGAACTCCTCTTATGATTTTATAAATTATGCTTGAAGGCAGTTTTACTTCTGTCATTTGATGCAGCTGTGCAGGGAATATGTTGGAGAATTTGATATACTATTGACATTATTTTATGAAAGCAGTGTCAGGTTTTATTTGTGCAGATGATAGCTAAGAGACCCAAGTGACTGGCAGTTATTACTGGGAACATCAAAGAATATAACCAGATGGGAATGAAGTACACCCAAATATGGGACAAAAAAGTTATGCCAATTTGCTGTACACTGTGTCAAGACATAAGGCATTTAATGGCATTACAGGTTTCCAGACCAGGTGTATTCTTTTAAATTGAATAGTTTTGTTTAACCTAGGGGAAGGGGGGGGGAAAGGGAACATCATCGAAAAAAAAAGAGTGGTTGTCTTGATGACTTCTTCATGCTGAGATACCCAGCATCTCTGCAAACAGGACAGCTGTTGCAGAGCAACTCATGATAATTTTATTCACAAAATGTACAAAAATAGTACCTGAAACATCAGCACGGATATTATATGGATGGCATACAAATTAGTAAATACCCAGTTTAGGATGACAACTGAGTCAAGCCCATTCTACAGCTCGTGTGTTCCAGAAGTGGCAGCATGTTTGACCCTTCAACGACCTCTCTCAACTCCTCCTGCACTTACTTCTGAGGATGATGCACCCAGGTGCTACTCAGCTGCTTTTGGAGTTACCAATAAAGAAGAAGATGCATCTCCAATCTGTAACTGGACAGGAAAGAGCTCTAGGATCTACAGCACTCAGGTATTCTACCTAGTGAGCAGCTACACACAAAGTCTTGCCCTGCTTTCGCTATGTTTGTTTCCACCTTGTACGGACACAGGAATGAAACTTCACACACCTCAAATATCAGAACATTTCTTACCATTGTAACACCAGCACACAGCAGAATAAATGCAGTAATCTTATTCCTCTTGATGCTGTTGTCTTCAATTCTCCAAACAATTCTACATTGTTAAAGTTTCATATCTGTATACAAAACGTGCAGATTGGTGCTATAAAAAATTTACCAGGGAGGTACAAAGTATTTTTTGACCAAGCCTGTGGCAGTGGAAGTACTAATGAAAGAATTTGAACAATTTGTTTCTGTTGTTTGAACAAGAAACCATAAAGAGATAACAAAAGTTATCGCCACAGGAAAGCAGCTGGAGTCAATTTTCAAGGTAAGCATCCAGTCTTATTCATCCCTCTTAATAATCTCCTTCAAACAGTGATGATACAGGGCTGTTTAGCAGATCAAGTGAAGGAAAAGGAAAGCAAACACGATGATGTTTCAGATATTATAATAAAAATTAATTTTTAATTTTTTAATGGCCAACCATACTGGAATAATGAAATAAAATAGATATACTGAAACAAGAATATGTTTTTGTGTAAAATAAATGGAATTCACAAATAACTGTTACATATATACAAATTTAATGAGAATATGGCGTTACTAGGAAAACACATTGTGTGGTTTACATTAAGCATAGCATTCAGATCTCATAAGGGAATATTAAAAAAAGGGTATGACTTTCATATAAAAACTCATATACTTATTTGGTTTTCATTTTACACTTTCTTCTTTGAAACCAGAAACACCTGAAATATTTATTTTAAGTATGAAGACTTTTATCCCCCAACATGGCAGAAGAAGCTGACATTTCAAAAAACTCTTTAAGTATTTCTGGATTGAACTTAGTTTATAGTAACAAGTACTGTTGCTGATAACACTCTAGGGCCAGAGAACCAAAAAAATTGTGCTAAATATTTACTATTCAGAATTAAATGATGGACCAGATCGATGAAAAAAAGATGAATACAAAGTTTTTAATGTATTTTGATGGTTGTAATAATGTTTATACTTTTATGCAAGGAAGTGTACTGACGATGTATTTTCACGTTAAATATTGTAGTGTGTCAGAACATTGTAAATAATCTCTAATTTGGCTTTATTTATACAAAGTAGAGACTTGCTGAGCATCAGTAAAATCAAAATGTTAGTACCATCTAGCTGCAAATTTAAGGCTGGCATGTTTATAGCTCATGACTTGTTTTATGGAATCAACAAGGAATTGTTTTGCTCTTTTTAACTGGTCACATGAGGCAAAGCCAGCTGTGATGTAAGATATCACAAATTTATCAAAACTTATAATTTGATTTATGCTTGCATGAAATCTGAGTGTATATTATGTATCACCTGCTGTTTATCATGTCTAATCAACCAGGTGCAATTCTGGCAATATATTTCATGATAACATTACTACTGTATAATTACATAATGATGCTATTATTGCATTATCCAGATTATAATATAATAATACATATATAATACATAATAGTAAATAATAATACTGGCTGTAAAAGTATCCTCTTGGTATTAATAATCTGTGATATTTCTGATGCTATTCTGGTTGTGTGTATTAAAACCACAGAACAGTTTTTGTTCAGCTGTATTCTATTTCAGCCTCAAGATTTTGACCAATGATAGAAAAAGGGATATTTTAAAATAAAGTATGTTGACCTGACCAGAACAAACAGGCCTCATCTCTTAAATCTTCTCAATTTACATTTAGTAAAGAGGTAATTCAGGAAAATGAAGAAGGGTAGAATGGGAGTGCTGGAAACAATGATACATGGATTCCTTGACATCTGAAGGATGTTTCCTATAGCAGTCCAAAAGTCCCAAGTGATACTTCTGCCTTGTGAAAAGCCTCAGACCTTGCAGAGAAATCCTCTGTCCAGTATCAGCTACTGTTTTAAAATGAAGGAGATGAAACTTGGGAGACGGAAGTTGCAGGAGTTGAGTCAAGCTGGTGAATACTCAGGCAACCATGTTAAATAATTCGTCAGAGAGAAGACGAAGTATGTTATCTGCTGAGCACTCATTTTCAATGTTTGTGTCTTCTTCTGTCACTTGTATACAGTTAATCACTTTGATTGTGTTTTCAAAGGGCACTATCTTAGATTCTCTAGTTCAAGCTGAAGCTTGATCCAACAGCGGTGCTCAAGAAAGCTGATATAATATATCAAGGAACAAAAGCTGCCAGGAATAACATGGTATGTAGGAGAGGCTTATAGATTCAGTGAAGAAGATCAAAACTATCCATGCTGGTTAGTAACTGTCAAAGGCAGAGAAGTATCACAAAAGGAAAGCATTTCTTCCAAATCAGGTATTTCAGCCCCAACACTGAACAGCACTGGTTCTTGATATGGGGAACATATAATGGTGGGAGCAAAGTTATCTGCTCTCCCACTACCTAAATATACTGAAGTCTAGGGTGCTCAGTGTAGCTATGGCTATCATTTCCAAAAGGTTATGGAAGGAATATTTAGTTTAGTGGTAGCTGCTAGGGAGAGCCACCCTATCTAGTAGCCCTTTTCCCTCCATTCTCCTGTGTCCCCAAATGTGGTCAAAGTGACACAACTCTGTGCAAGGTTTTTCCAAGTAAACTCTACCCCTTCTTTTAAGTCAGCATGTCGTACATCTTATGGCTGTCAGGTTCTTGAGCAGCAAAATGTCACTGTCTGCTGAGAAGCCCAGAGCTGGCTCTGCCAGCAACTAAATCAGGAATATGCTGGTTATCAGCATTTAGAGAGGATGTTCAGTCTCTGGTCTTCAGGGGGTCTGACACAGTGCTTTTCAAGCAACCACCAGATAAATGCCAGAACTTCCAAGAATCAAGTTCTCTGATGAAAACAGCTTCCAAAATTGACTAGAAATGTAATCTGCTTCCCATGGATGAGTGCTAAATAAGAGAAAAAGCTAAGTACAAGAAAACAAAGAAATGGAAAAAAATCTGTAAGCTAGAGGACATATATTCATAAAATCAAAAATTTTTAATGTCAGAATGTGTTAGGGGAGCACCTTGTACTTCTTGACTTTTGTTCTGACATTTTACACTAGGATGAACACAAAACATTAATGGTTTGCTTTTTTTCTTACCTGATATTGAAAGTGTTTTCAGAAACAAGCAAAACACACAGTATTTCTGCAGCTGGTGTGCAAATAACCTTTTTGAAACTATAACAGTCTTGTCATTTTTTGAATTATAAAACCATCTTCAGACTGGATGAAAAATGGTCAGCTCCAAAAGAACAAAGTTTGCCAGCCTCAGGCTGTGTTCACAGAACTTTCCAAATACACAGCAGAATGACAAATTTGCAAAACAGCAAATTACCAAACTATGCCTTAACAATGAACAACATTTTGTCCTGTACTTTGCCCAATATCACCTCTAACATGGGCTGAAAAATTGCTTCTTGAATAATGTATTTGGAAAACAAATTCCATTGCTCCTCAGACATTGCACAGAGTCTAGTTAATGTTTCTTTCATTATTCAACCAGCTACTCAGATTTTATTTGTCAAATGCTACAATAGCAATCTAGTATGCTTTTCAAGTAATGATCACCTCTAAATACTACATAAACCCAGTGTGGGACTTCTCCAAAATTAGAGCAGGCTTTCTGTGGATTATTTCACATGGATGTAGCTTTGTGAATGTCACACGCGCAATATTCAGAACAAAAAAGAATCAAAAGTCAGAGTACTAATAAATCTGGTAGCCACGTGGCAAATTTTAATAAGAAAATCAGCATCATCTCTCCTTAATGAGAACTAGAAGGAATAATTTTGATTTTTAGCTGGAGTGTTTTAGATTGAGTATATGGAAGAGGAAGGCAGAGATTTGTTAAGAAAGCATGAGTCTGTCTCAGGATGTTGTGTATTTTCCTTTCCAGATATTTGAAGAAAGGGAAAGACACCTATCTGGGTGTTTAGGCAGAGAAATTACAGCAAACATAATTTAGAGAAATATTTAAAGGAGAATATATCATCAACAGAAAATCAGAAAGGATCACTGAAAAGGAAGAAATAAAGAATGAACCCAGATACTCCAGCTGCTGTTTCACTAAAAAGCTGACAGGAGTCTCGCAGCAAAAGCAGAGGGTAGTCTTGATTGTTCAAGGGGTTTTCTTCTTTTCAGTAGTCAAAGAGAATAATTTATGATAGTGAGATTCTTTACAGAACTAGGCAGAAAGGGCTCACATACTCTTTGGTTAAATCACATGTACTGAAATGAGTTTCCAAGAGGTGTTCTTCTTTTTCGCAGTAATTCATTCTGAGAGGCTGTTTGGAGAGATTGTTTTAGTTAGAACTATTGCAGAAAGAGTTGAGAAGGAGCATGGGAAGACTGTACCCTTAGTGCACTTGGAAGCAGTAGGAAATGTCACACAAACTGATGAGCAGTTCCAAAACGCAGAAGTAACACAGGAAACTTGTTTTTATTGTACAATATCCTCTGGAGTTCCCTGCTAGGTTTGTTTTGTGAGGACTTGCTCGAACATGCAAAGTTTTCATTTTTGTTGTTATGGATATGAATATTTGCTTTCCAGAATCACTTCTGCTGTTTCCAGTCCTGGATTGGTTCAGAGACACCAATCTGTGAGCTGCCCTGAGGTGTCCCTCACCCCACACTGGGTGGTGTGTCTTTATTTCGAACTTCAAAAATTATGTATTACATATCTATGCTTCTAGTCAGTCAGGATCAGGCTTCTCTATGAGGTGCTTAAGTTCACTGATCTCCAAAGGCCATAATTTCCTTTCCTTCATCTTTTATTTTGCCAATACCTAGCTGTAGCAATTTGAATGCCCAACACCCTTGGCAGAGGAGTTGAGCTTCACTGACGTGCAGCTCTTGCTTGCCTTTGGGAGTATTTGAATACCCTTCTCCCTTAACCCTTCCCAGTTTTGTCCCACACAGAGTTGTCTCACACACAGTATTTATGCCTTGCTTCCTGGCAAGAGAGAGACAAAAGGCAGAGCCAATACCTGCTGCCTTCCCCGTCCTTTTTAGAGTCTGCTGGCAGGGAAGAGTAATGGGAAAACTGTCACTGTGTTTAAGGGCTGAAACCCTGTCTGGCCTTATGTCAGCTTATCAAGAGAAGGGTTTGCAGGTTCTCTGTGGTCTTTCGTCCGACAACGTACCTTCCATTAGGATTTTTTGGGATGTGACACTTTAATTTTGCAGTACATTAATTTTGCTAGTGGTTCACTAGAAATGAAACATAAATAATGCAAAGCGTTTGTGGGGACAAATGCAAAAGGGTTTAGATGCAGCAGTGGTGAGAACAAAGACACAAATACAGTAAATAATGTATTAGATTAGTATGAGATTAATTTCCTCATTTTTCTTCAAATTTATTATTGTGGAGACCTGTACAGGGAACTGCAATGACACTTGAATCTTTGGAGCAGACTTCTGAAGCAGCAGAGGTCAAAGTGCAAAAGAAGAGCATGCAAAATTTTACACAGAAGGTGTAACACCTCACTGGCCTTTCTGCTAGCCTTATTCAGGATACATGTGTTTGTCCCCACAAGTGACCTTACTGCAACAGGTGACTGTGGAAGAACATCCCACTTGCTAGTCCATTTGGAAGAAACGGTTTAAAAAGGAATGCAAATGGCTTGTAAAGGCAGCAGTCCTGAAGACAGACAAGAGCTTGATAGGTACTTAGAAATGTTGACCTCCTAGGAGAAATTTTCTTCTTTTCTCCTGCATACATAAATGCAAGGCAGCATGGCAGAGCTGCTGGTAGCTCTGTCCTGATGAGCGGAAAGGACTCCACTACTAAATAAGTAGTAGAGTAGGTATGTTTATTCCAGCGCTGGGACGCATGGGGGATCACTCCTCCGAAATCATGCGTGCCGACAGCTGCATTCAGCTCGGTATTTATCGGGTTACAAGTTCCATATTCATTAAGTTTCGCAATACGCCTATACATATTCATCACCTAGCCCCGCCCAGCCTTGCTTCGTATTATAATGAACCCAAAAGTCATTTGCATCCGCATTGTGCTTGCGCATTGTTGTTTGGTGGCTTTGGTAGGGGTCTTCCGAGGGTCTTTTTGATGAAGTCAGGAGTCTTCATCATCCTGAACTTTTCACCTTTCTCCCCTGTGCATGCTCTTTTATACCTCTGGCCCGAGTTTAAGCTTCGAGACTGGTTTGAGCTAGTTTTGGGTTGAGCGCAGGATGTCTGTCTGAGACTCCCCCTGGCCTTATCAGTGGTCTCTTATCTTTTCTTCCTGCTCTGGTATGCCGACCAAGCTAGATGCATTGTTCCTAACAAACTAATTCTTCTGCTTCCCAACCCCCTGATTCAGTCCCTTCTCTGAGGCCCGTGGTGTAAGTTATTTCCACCATGCTACACCATTGCAAACTGTACGGCCACTACAGAGCTACTTGATCTTCCTTCTGTGTTACTTGGGGACTAAGTTGTTAGCTATTAAAGACTTACTGACATTCATTAAAGACAGAAGAAGGATCTCAGCTGGAACATATTTAAAGCCAGGAAGTTTATCCATGTTTGTGCAACTTGAGATAAACTACCTTCAGTGGTTTTAGAAGAGATCAAAGCTCCTAGCTATTTCTGCTTCTAGAAACATTCTTGCCTTTAGTCAGAAATGTGTCTCATACATGAGAGATGCATGAAGACTGCTTTTTAAGTCCTTCTTAAAAACAGTGAGAAAGAACTAAACCAAATAATCAGATTTTTTTTCTGGATAACCATCACACATCTAACAGCTGGTCAGCTGCATGCTGCAGTTACTAGTTAGACCATACCTTAGAAGCGAATACTTTACCTAAGGGCACAAGTTAACCCATTAGCTCCTGAAGAAAAATATAAACAGCTTGATTCCAAATTCTTGCTTCCTTGGCACAAAATCAGCAATTACAAAAAAAAAAAGCATTTTATTAGTCTGCACATATTCCAGAGATATTGAAAAATATATATTTTTCTTCCTCACCTGAATTCTAGCTCTGAGAAATTTGATGAAACAGTAGCAAAATAGCATAGGGTAAAAAAGCAAGAGGAGCATATTCCTGTGGTTCACCTTTGGGGAAGAAAATAGGTCAAGGAAAAGATGGAGGGTTTGGGTGGGGAATCTGAGTGATGATGGATGACTGCAAAACAACAAATCTCCTCTTAATTCAGGACCAGGAAGGCAGAGGCAGAAGCTTTCCAAAAAGAAAGGCAGAAAACAACCTTGGTCCCATTTCTAAGGTTTTACTAGGTTCCAGCAGTTGTTAGCCAAACACCCCATACATCCTACTCCAGGGCTTCTAGGTAGGGGCTCTTGGTTTCTATTCCACTGAAGTTAGAAATGATCTCTCACAGCCCTGAGAGTTCTCACTGTAAAAACTGAGCAGACTACATCTGCTAAATAATCTGTTAGCAAGTATACACGTGTTTAAAAATATGGTGCCTGGTATGCATGCTAAACCTCAACTTTCTATTGGAGTCCTTCTCAGCAGATGTATGGAACAGATAAAAGCACATGGGATGTGATCCAGCTCACTCTTAGCTGATGGAAAGATCCTCATTGATTTCCATGAGCTGCAGGTGAGTCTAACAGTGTACCAGAATTTCAGAGCTTGTTTATACACTGTAATCAGCTGCTGAACAAAATTACCTTTCATGGTCAGTTTTGATGCTTAGTCTGCCCCTTGCCCCCTTCACATTTTATTCCTGTTCTTCTGGTACATTTTCAAGGAAGAAAGCACAGTGCATCCCCATAATGTCCACCCTATGCCTTCCGAGTGACACTTCTACAAAATGCGTGTTAACACCTCTTGGTAAATTGCAATTGAACTTCAAGAAAAGTCTTTCTTTTTAGGTTTGCAGGGTTTTTTGTTTGTGTTTGGCTTGGTTTATTTTCATTGTTTTACTGGATAAATTTTCAGGTATAAGTCACCCACATAAAAACACAATCCCAAGAATAGGGCTAATGTCAGCAAGTTGCAATGTCCAGTCAAGGTAGTAGTAATGCTGCCTGTGAGTTGGTTTAATGTATGAGAGTAGTGTGGGATTTTTTTTTCCCCAAGACTAACAATTCATTCTTATGAGATAAATGCTTATTTGAAAAGATCCTTTCTTATTTTTTTAACCCCAGACATTTTTAGAGACAGTTCTGCCTGGCTTCTGGATTTCCAGAGGTTAAATAATACATCAAATTTGAAGTGATAGGAGAAGAGCAGCTAACGCAATTCACTACATTAACTTTTATTTCAATTATATGGAAATATAATCTAGCCTGGGAAATATATGAAATTGTTCAGGGTCACAGAATAACCCACTTCATATGCATGTTAGGCAGTTACAATAAGTTAAACATCCCTCTACTGTCCAATATTTGCATGTATTTCACTCATAATTCCTCTGTTTCTGGTTAAGGTAGCACTAGGCAAGCCATGATATAGTTCCATCTAGGAAAAAAACCCTATTTTTTTAATGAGACTTTCTGTCACTATAGTCTTTTATCGTTGCTTGCATTGGCTCACTCAGTGTTCTCAAAAGTCAGAATAACAGATTTCTTTGGTTCAGGAGATGTTCCTGAGGGTAATACTTTGCCTTTGCTATTTAAAACCTATAAAATGCCTGCCCAGAAAGACTACAATCAATAAAACAGACCCTGAACAAGGAATGGATAATAGCATTTTTAGTCTAGAAAGAAAAATAAACAAAATATCCCCACATTCGATGACATGTACATTTGTGCCTGTGGATGTCTGTGCTATTTGATGCTAGCTGAAACTGGTAGCTTTTTCCCCCCAAAACAGATTTTGGTCCATTCCCTTTGAAGTTATGTATCTTCTCATACTCCATCCCTGAGATCCAGTAGAGCAATTGAACCACCCTGCCCATCAGCTTTATTGCAGAAGAAGAATGAATGTGTGTAGTGACACCAGGATGTGCCACTACATTGCTTTAGTTGCCTCAGGTATTTTTGCAATGAGGTTTTCTTTATGATGTATAAAACAGAACTTTGTAGGTACAAATGAACTATGAATGTGTTTGGAAATGAAAGATTTTGTGAATGTGTCAAGAAAGTTGGAATTAAAATGAGAAAAAAATTGATGTAGTGTATAAACTTTGATTATCCAAAAGGAGAAAAGCTGTAAAGTAAAATTATTGATTAAAACCCATCTCATTCTTCCATGCAAGCAAACACACCATGATATGTTCTAACATATCAGAAGCTATATTCCTCAATGTGGGAAAGCTGAAACAGAAATGTTGCTGCATGCATACGAAATGGGCTGCGACCTGATGGAACAGTTATGAGTGAGGAGCCTGGTGTTCGGTGTGCAAGGATGCAAAACTGCAGATCAGCGACTGACAGGACACACTGGAGTGTATCTTTGAAACCATGACAGAAGCATTTGAAGGGTACAAATGAAAGTTAACCCTCATGTGTCTGCCACTCAAGCCTTTAAAAAGACGGCATTAGTACAAGAAAGAGAGAGACAAATGGGATTTTTCTGCCCAAATATATACTTTGGTATGAGATTATTTAAATAAATGCAACAAGCCAGTAAGGTACAGAGTTGTGGCAAAGTTCAGAGAGTCACAAGAACTATTTAAGAGCTGGAAGCACAAGAATCTGTTCCAGAAAGCATGGCCTGCTTAGTTACGAAACTGTTAAGTATATTTTCATTGCTTTCAGCTTATTCTCACAAATTTCTAATAGGTTTGCTTTTTATCTGAGCCTCCAACCTCACTTCTTGGTTTTGTGATATAGTCAGAGATATATCTGGAGAAGGATGTAAAACAAGCTTCTAGGTTCAGAGGAGTCAGCCTTGCTCCAGAGAGTTTTTATAACGTACAGCAACACAATATGACAAAGTTGTAAGCATGATGCTTTTGTGGTGCTGGGAGCAGTTTGTGGGTGAGATGCATAGCAAACAGGCCTTTCAGAGGTGGAGGTAACAACTCATGCATCAGGAGTGTCCATGTTCAGAATTTGTAAACTTTTTTTTCAAAGCATCACCATGAGAAAAACAAACAAAGGCCAGGTTGGATGGGGCTTTGAGCAACCTGGTCTGGTGAAAGGTGTCCCTTCCCATTGCAGAGGGGTTAGAATGAGATGATATTCAATGTCCCTTTCAAAACAAACCAGTCTTTGATTCTAAATCTGGATTCCTTACCCAGCATTTGAGATTCTAGGTAACAGAAGTTAGTTATTTCACCTGATCATGAGTCATAAACATTTGCTATAAATTGAGGTGAATGATTAAACCCAGTAAAAAGTGAATTCAGACTGAGTGTGATAAAAAACATGTCTCTCCACAATATTTAAAACACACAGAAGCTTAAAAAAGATAATCATAAAATTATCAGATAAGAGATGCACTTCTGGCAACCTCTAATCAAAAAGGGTAGCATTAGCAAAAAGCAGGGAGGAAAAAAGGTCAAACTTCAAGCACAGCTTGAGAAACTATCTCCTAGACATGTCATACTGTTTCTAGAAGGTGACCAAGGGAATTCCCTTTTTCCTATATTTAGGGAAAATTTGTATTGCTTGTCATAGAGATAGAGGCACATTGGAGCAGGCTGACTGCAAAAAGACATTTTATTTTGTGAGCATTTTGAATGTCAAGTATTAAACATGATATCCAGAAGACAGGCATTACACTTGAGCCTGATTTCCAACCCAGATAGTAAGACCCGTTTTTTCTCCAAGAACTAAGATCATAGATAAGCACTGCATGTTAGGAAAGAGACTGCAAGTCTTCTGTAGAAAGAAGTGCTGCCTGGCTAGCCTTCAGGAGTCCCAGGAGGATGCTGTCAGGGCCATGGGTTCTTCCCTTCTCCCTCTCTCCCCCAGCAATTTAGCAGCCCTCACACACAGGCAGTGTCCTGATAGATGTCAATGAGCATGGAGAGAAAAGGTTATCTGACGGACTTCTTGAAAAGCTTTTGAACACATTTTTTAAGGGTTATTGAAGAAAAAAATATTTTCATGAGACTGGAAGAAAATATGTTTTATTGACTGAAGTTTATTAATAGGTAGGAAGCAAATTGTAGGTCTTGAAGGTCATCTTCATGGTGATGAAGGATGAGCAAGGGGATTCCTTAAGAATCAGTGCTGGAAGTGGATTTATTGAATCACAATTACTGAAACATCATCATCGACCTGGAAAATAAACAAACAATGAAATCTCAAAATCTGAGAGGATGCAGAGATCTCTCAAACAATCAAATTCCTTCTGAAGGGTTGTAGAAAATCCTTCTTTGGTAAAGCTTGATTCCATCACTAGTGTCAGATGAGCTTCAGTGTAGCCAAATGTAAAGCAAAGGGAAAATAATTGAAACTCTGCTTACCTGCAGTTGAACTACAGCTCAGACTCCTCAGCATACTGTGCAAAAGTAAGCTAGAAAAATTGTGGACATCTTTAGGACAGTATAAGGAAAAAAATGGGAGGGGCCATCATTTTGCCACTGTGCAAAACCTCAAGGCATGCAGTCTCAAGCACTGCAGCCTAAGGGCAGGATAGTAAGAGAAGGTGCAGAAAGGACAACTAAATGGCCTAAAAGGGGTGCGACATCAAACATCTATTAAGAGACAATACCTTTCTGTAAACATAATGTTCTGGATTGGTGTACCTTTTCAGGAGTAAAAAATATAAAACACCTGCCTTAGGAAATTTAAAGTCCAAGTGACAGCAGCTTTTAATGATATCAGAACCTTTATTATGACCTTTCAAAGTGGCATTAGGTTTTTTCCTATAATTTTGCCCGAAAGTTTAATAAAACTATCCAAACAAGAAAGTGTCTATCTTCTATTTCTTGCTACTTACAATAGTAATATTATACCAAATTAAAATCTGAGAGAGAGTGCACTCATATTTTATACCCAGGTACCTCATTTTGCTACCAGAGGAACAAACAGGAAATTTTCTTGAAAAAAATAGGCAAATACTGTTCTCTGTGTCTTTCAAAGTGTATTACTCTGGCTTTGCAGGTTTAGCAAATACAATGTATAAATAAGTATGGAGTTTGATATTTCAAGTTTGATTCCTAAATATAATAATCAAACAGTTGCTACAGCAGCATAAACAGACATAAGTGGAGAAAACAAAAATGATTGCTCTGACCAAGAGAAATAAGCCAATGTTCAGGCACAGAGAAATTGTTGCTTGTCAGAACGACAACTGGCAACTTTGCTTGTTTCTGCTTTTTCGCCAGCCAAATTGCTATCATTTCGGGTTTTATATTTTATTAGGAATTGCATCCAAGAGGGATATTCAATATTTGGCCCAATTTTTCTAGACTTTTGAAAAAGGGGATCCTTTGCCATCAACAGAAAAGAAAAAACATAAATTCTTTAACCTGTGGCTCTTGCAGGAACTATTAGGAGCTATGATTGCTAAATTTCAGGGACAAGTTCTTGGTAATGACATGGAAAATTGTTTTGATATACAGAATGGAAACTCCTTTCCTGAGCAACCTGATGAACACCAATAATTAATGCTTCTTGGCATCAGAGAAGTAATATCAGTTTTATGCCTGCCTAAAACAGACATGTCAGGAACATGGAAGAGCAAAGATTTAGGTCTATTGCAACACACATACCTGTGTGTGTCATGATTATTTGGGGCCAACATCATGACAGAGGTAGTTGCAGGGCATTAGAAGGAACTTTTGAAACAAACGTGGAGTTAGCCTAAAAAGAAATAAAGAAAGAGGCATGAAAAGTAGTAGTGGAAGGGGAGAAACCCTGGAGTGGCAGCAGACCATTGATAGAGGAACCCCCCTATAAATGTCATGTCTGGGTGGCAGCATGGGCAGCACGGGCAGCACGTGGGACTCCCTCACCCTGAGTTGTCTGGGGCCATGGGGACTTTCTGACCATCCAGAGTGTGTGGAGCTGCAGGGTCACAGGTGGGACCAGAGAGCCCACAACAGCCAAGGGAGAGAGGGGAAGAATGGGGCAATCCATCCTCTCCAAAGAGAGGATGGGGATCTGCCACCACAGCTGCAGCGGGTGCAGGTGTGAGCAGAATGGGGTATGTGCCCATGGCAGTGCGAGCACTTGTGCATGTATGGGATTAGAGTTTTTTGTCATTGATCCGAGAAAGGTGTTTCACAAGCTGTAGGTATTTATTAGCATTTCACAAATTGTAATTCACTGATTGCCAGTTAATTATCAAAGAATCGTAGATTGGGTTGGGTTGGAAGGAAGCCTTAAAGCTCATCCAGTCCAATCCTCCTGCAACGAGCAGGGACCTCTTCCGCTAGATCAGGCTGTTTCAAGCCATGTCCAACCTGATATATCCAGGATGGAGCATGTACCACCTCTCTGGACAGCTTTTAAAAAAATAAAATGCTGTAACTGCAGTTAATAAACCAATAAACCACCTCAATTCTGATTTGGTTAAACTATGTGAACTGTGCAAATTTTTCCTTGTGCCAAAATTCTGCTGAACAACATAGGCAATCTATTGAACTCACGAGGATCAATAAAGGTTTGGGTCATGACCTTAACTACTTGCTGGCTTCTGGGTCAGTAGTTTGTAAAAAAAAAGAAATGTGTATAACTGTATTACTGGTGCTTTTGGTGTGTTAGCAGAATGGCACAGAGTAGAAGAGCAAGGCAGGAGGGAATAAGGGGTCAACACTGACTTCCTGCAGGTCCCAGCCATGAGACAAATTAAAGTAACTGTGAAAATCATAATCTCAGTCCCTGGGACAAGACCAGTTAGGACTCGTACAGTATGATAGGGGCTCAATTGCATTTTGAATTAGCTAAAGCAAAGAACGCTAGGAGAAAACTCACTGTCTGTGCTTCGTGTAGCCATTTGTGTGACAACTGCTGACTGCACTCTGAGAGGGGAGTGAGGAAATTATAAAAGAGGAGGGTAAAACTTGGCAGCCAAAGGGGTGTGCAGCTGGCTAGAAAGAAAGTGGATGTGTCCACAGGCAGCTGCCGAGTGCATTGAGCCTGGGAAAGCCTGGCAGGCTGAGATGAAAGGCTACTGCAGGAAAAGAAACAGAATCATGGGAACAGGTCTGGGAAGCCTGAGTGGCAGTTCCTGCTGAGGACTGGGATCCAGAAATGTGGGGTGGATATATCTGCAAGTCAAGCAAGGATGATAATGATGAAGAGTGAAGTGTAACACCTATGCAGACGCAAAAAAGAAAACAAAACCAAAACCCACAAAACACCCTGGCCATCACCACTGTGGGGAAGAGAAAGAGGTGAACTACGTATGGGTTATCAGAGTTAATATATTATTCATATGGAATTTAACACAATCATGGAAAAAATGATTTTGTACCATGATGTCAGGTCACAAAAATAGATCATTAGGAGGAATAATGGAGGGCTAGGGGGTTTTATGAACAGCATGAGAACTGTCAAGTGCTCCCAGTGTTTCAAAAGACCTCAAAGAAGAAACCCAGATGGGAAATCTTCAGGTCCATCTCCAAAACTTATTAAAATTTATAGGAAAAGGCAGCAAGTGGGGTAGTCATGCTAGGAGGTGTGAAAGTCATAAAATTGGAATTTGGATCAGAACAAAAGGGTATTTGATGCCATCAGTGCAGCAGCTTTTGATCTGATACATGATTCCTTAAAGAACCTATCATGCTGTATAATACAGGAGCAACTCAGTATGGAAATGCAAGTATTTATGTCTCAAGTAGTCACAGGGCAGGGGCAGGAGGCACTGGATGGACTGCCAAGGAAGGGTAAGCCCCATGCCTTATCTGAAATTATGAAACAAGGCAGGTGTCAGCTGTAGTGATGCCTTAAAGACCTGTGTAGTGGTTTGGTCCAAAATACTCATTACTATTTACCTTCTGTGAGATAAGAATTAGGAGAAAGCAAAGCAGGCACAAAACTTGAAAGAATATAAAGTTTATTACCAGACCTAAAAGAAGGGGAAAAAGGAAAAAAAAAAAAAAAATCACCCCACACCTTCAGAACTCTTCTCCTCCCCCCACCTTTCCCCCTTCTCCCACTGCAAAAAGACAACCCTTGAGATGTTCAGTCTGTTTACCACTTCCATAATAACCTTGTTCAGTTCACTTAGGGAGAGGAGTCTCTCTTGCTCATGCTATGGAGACATCTCCACAAGAAATTCTCTCATGTCTTCAGTATCACAACGAGCCAGCCGCCCGGGTTGGTTCTCTGTTCACATGTGAGAATCCCTTCCCCTGACTTGCAGCTTTTCCCACAACTGCTTTCGAGGGTCCAATCTTGAGCTACTGGGGTACCATTTTAAGGTTGAGCTGTTCAAAAACAAAGGTTCTCTTCACCCATCTCTGGGAGCATCTTCATCTCTAGGAATAGAGGCCCTCCCCCTTCCCCGGGAGCAAAAGGGTCCTCATCATCTTCATCTCTAGGACTATCTCTGGGAGCATCTCTAGGAACAGAGGTCTTCTCCTTCCGATTTGGAGCAAGAGTCCTCATCACTTCCATCTCTCCCTGTTCAAACTTCTCATCAAATTACAGCTGCTTCAGCATTTGTTAATTCCAGCACAGATGCTTTTGCTCAAAAGTACAGTTTGAACGCTCCACCCCCCATGCTGTCATGAAATTACAACGGGTACTCTGATATATAACAGTCTGTCACCACCATAGCTTTACAACAGAATTTCAGCTTCTAAGCATCTCCTCTTTCTCCTCCCTCAGGGTTTCAGCTCTTCTTTCTTTACTTGATGTCTGCAGGCTCCATCTGTTCTGGAGGAAATTTACAGCACTAAAAGGGTTAATCTCACCCGGGCCTTGCAGCTGGAATTCGCTTATCTCTGTTGGTCACATGATCTTTGCCGGGCAGCGGGCAGCTTCAGCTGAATCTTCAACCGCACTGGAGAGCGGGGAGCTGGGCCACGCAGTCTGCACGTAGCAGGGATGTGGGGGGGGGCTGCGGGTGGAACAGGGCCCATCAGCTCCAGGATGGCTTTGTCCCTGCCCTGTACAGGCCCAGCCCAGTTACCCATCCCCCAGGCAGAAGCAAGAGAGAGAGCTTTCCCGGGGTTTGTCCATTCTTAAATGCGGACCACAGAGGCGGTCAAAATTCTAAGTGGCTTAAAAAATTGCCAATATTCAAACTAGGCACTTGATAGGTTCTGTCAGGTCATGGAGGGAGGTGTCAGAGCCTCTTTGAAAGAAAATCACTTCCAGAACTATGCTTGCTAACCCATGACACTTGGAAATAAAACAACACACTTTTGAGACAGTATAGGAGGTAATATAATGGCTGGTCTTTATTGGAGGCCTCCAGGAACAGATATGGAAAAAGCCTAAAATGCCCACCGCTACATGGGGTGAATACAGTTTTGTAAGTTTAGCAAATTAGCATAACTGAAAAAATCCCTAATTAGAAGCACAAATGATGAACTAATTCCCCGTTTTGGTTCCACCTTTCCTGTAGGCCCCCTTTAGAGAGGAACTAAATTTTGCTTATGAAAAGGTGTCTTGAAGAGCTGGTTTCAACCTTGGTTCCCAGAAAGAAACAAGATAGGATAGGAGCCTTTGGTCCCCTGGGGTTTGGAGCCCCTGGAATGTGTTTTATGTTTCTGACTATCAGGGTAGGGAAAAGGTAGGAAAAAGTACTGGAACTCGCTAGGAACTATATAACTATACAACAATCTACACAGCTACAAATATATATGAAGGAAATATAAAAGCAAACTTCATTCTGGCATCAGCAGGATGGGTCTGAAAAATAAATGCAGGGGTAAAAAGCACTTAAGTCTCCAGAAGAGATGGTTAAAACTACTTTTACCCCAACACAGTGAAATGACTTGGCCGTCAGTGTCTTTAAGGCCGTGATTGTGCCCCTGTCTGTTATACACACTGAGTATTGGCTTAAGAAGTTGTGAGGTATGTGGGAATAGAGAGTGGCAGTGCACACACAATGCTAAAATTATTTGGTTAAATTATGCAAACAGGCAAGCAGGGAAATTTTTCCCAGTGACATTAACCCACTACCATTTTGATGGTTGCTGTGAGGTTTTTATTGGAGAGGGCTTTTTTCTTTTTAATTCTTTCCATGCATTGTGTCAAACTGTATTGTGTCAAAACTGAGAAAAAGAGAAAAAAGCCAAACAGGAAGAAGCACAGCCCTGTCTCATTATGCAGGCCTCACCTTAAGCATGCTAAATTTTCCTCTTTTCTGAGACCTCTGGTCCACTTTCCAATCCAATCAGGAAAATCAGGTTACTCTGAGTGTGTAGCCCTGATCATGCCTGCCACACATGCACAAACATCCATGTGTGCACTCACACACTCAACCCAAGCAGCAAAGTCATTCCCTTTGGAAATGATGAGACACTTTCAAGGACACAGATGCAGAGAAAATTCCTTCATGGCTTTCCCTTTAGGTTATAAGACAATGATTTCTTTTTCCTGTAGAGGGATTCCTTGTGGAACAGGGGCATATGATACCTCTGGAAAGATTGGACAACCCAGGGTTGCTGAGGAAAAACCCCTGAACTGGCCCCTGGCTGCAGCCAAGCCTGGAAAGCACCTGGCTGCAGGCAGCCCTGGAAGTCCTTGGCAAAGCAATACACTGGTCGGCTCCCCCATGGATTAGAGGCTGTCTAGAGGGACTGGGCATGAATCTTTGCAAAAGTAGATACAAGCTTGTGTAGGTAAACAATAATGGGAGAATGATGCTCAAATCATATCGGTGCACGTGTCGTTACTCTGGCTAGCTCTCCAGCACTCGAACCCCCAAAATTTCCCAGGGAGTATCTCAGCATCATATTCATCATTTTCCCCCATGATGGTAACAAGAGCACAGAGGGGTAAAGTGAGTTTTGGCCCCTGATTTTACTCTCCTTCCCAGGCTTCATAACTAGCCAGTCTGAACTTGGGCTATTGCATAAATAAAGACTGTAAAGTTCTTGCTCTGTACATTCAAGCTTATCCTAGCTGTAATGAGATGGAAATGCATTCTTGACTCATGTATTTTATTTATATTGTATTGCCCATGAAATCCTATCTTTCCACGGGGACTGACAATCATGGATTTTCATTGTGTGATGAGAAAGGATATGGTTATTTTGAAGGATTTCCAATAAAAAACACCAGCTACAAAACACCATGCAGAAAAAGATAATATTATAGTTAAATAATGAAAAAATACAAAAAATTCCTCACTCAAGGTCAGCTGAAATAGCTACTGTGAATTTAGGTTTAAAAGTAGATTTTCAGTTCAGGACCTTTGTCCACTATTAAATTTTCTGTTTCCATTCCTTTTCTTCTTTGCCTCTGTTTCGTGAGTTTTTTTACTCAGAACTCAGACTGACATGCGGGAGCTGGGGAGTCGCTCTTCAGACTCAGATGTTTATTGTTTCTTATCTATGGTACAGCTGCACAGAATGTGCCCCTAAGTTAACAAGGTGGAAACTGCCCCAGAGTTCTAACTTCCAAGGCCTTTTAAAGCCCAAATTACCCAACTATGGAATGCCAGCTAATTTATTTTTACTTGTAATCCAGTAACTAATCATTCATGTTCCGCACTGTGGGTTTTTTGAACCAATACCATATCACCCAGGCTTGTGAAGAAGGAAGAAGAAAGAAGAACTAACCTATGCCCAAAATCCTCCATCTTGTTACGTATATATTACAATATCCCATAAACCTAAATTTTCTGAACCCAGGGTTCCAACAATCCACCAGTTCCTTTAAATAGTTTTCTTGTACAGAAGCCAAGGTTTGCACTTGGTTTTGTTTTTTTTTAAGTGCATAACATTAAAGTTAGTCATTAAAATTTTCTATCTTCTACTAGTTGACTATCAAAATTTTGGCAGATAAACTGGGCAGGGAAAGCATGTGCATCAGTAGTTTATCCAGGCATGCAAACATGATAGGTGTAGATTCACTGTCACTGTACAGCTTCAAGATATATTTCAAAAAGGTACAACAGCACATTGTTCAATGTGTTGTGTTGTGTTGACCCTGGCTGGATGCTAAGTGTGCAGCAAAACCATTCTTTCACTCCCTTCCTCAGCTGGGCAGGCAAGAGAAAATATAACAAAAGGCTTATGGGTCGAAATAAGGGCAGGGAGAGATCACTCATCAGGTACCATCATGGGCAAAACTGACCTGACTGGTGGAAATTAGTTTAAATTAAATTATCTAATCAGAGTAAGGAAATAAAACCAAATCTTAGAAGCATCTTCCTCCTACCCTTCCTTTCCTTCATCAGATTAATTCCTGTCAATTTTCTCTCCCTCCTCGCCACCAGCTGCTCGGGGGGGTAGGGAATGGGGACTGTGGTCAGTCCATGAGACATCATCCCTGCGGCTCCTTCCTCCTCAGGGGGAGGACTCCTCACATTCTTCCTCTGCTCCAGCATGGGCTCCCTCCCATGGGAGACAGTCCTCCATAAACTTCTCCCATGTGAGTCCTTTCCAGAAGTTGCACTTTTCTCTAACTGCTTCAGTGTGGGTTGCTTCCATGGGATACTGTCCTTCAGATACAGGCTGTCCCAGCATGGATCTCCCTTGAGGTCACAATTCCTGCCACCAAACCTGCTTCAATGTGATCTTCTCTCTCTTCAGGGCCACAGGTCCTGCCAGGAAGCTGCTCCAGAAGAGGCTTTTGAGTCATAGCCTCCCTCAGGCATCCACCTGCTCCATGGGCTGCAGGTAGATCTCTGCTCCACCATGGACTTCCATGAGCAGTAGGAGAACAGTTGCCTCACCATGGCCTTCACCATGGGCTGCAGGGGAATCTCTGCTCCAGGGCCTGGAGCATCTCTTCACCCTTCTTCTGCACTGCAGGACTGTTTCTCCCACATATCCTCTCTCCTCTCTCTGACTGCTGTTACCTTGCAAATTTCTTTTCCTGCCTCTGAAATACGATATCCCAGAGGCACAACCACTGTCACTGCTGGGTTCAGCTTTGGGCAGTGGTGAGTCCATCCTGGAGTCGGCTGGCATTGGCTCTGACAGACATGGGGAAAGCTTCTGGCCACCCCTGTAGCCCCTTGCCATGCAAACACAATACACCCGTAAACCTGCAAAGGAAATGTATTTTTTTAAATGCTTGAAGCCTCAATGTGATTCTGATTTCAAGCCCAGAATATTTAGTCTAGTACTACATTCATTCCAAGTCTAGGGTTCAACCTATGTCCCCTGCCTCAAGACAGTGTTGTTTTCAAGCGCAAGGGACATTCCCAAATAGTTGCCAAGGATCTGGATGCTCATATTGAGTAATCAGGAATAAATATTTTGTCTTAATTACAAAGTGAAAAGATACAAGTAATTGTTTCTTGTTTCATACCCTTTAATCTTTACCTGGCTTTAGATTCTGACATGTAATCCAAAAAAATTTATACACTCTATTAAAAAAAAAAAAAAAATCATTAAATGTACGTTTGGCCAGCTTTTGGTACCTATAAAAGAACAGTTGAATAAAGTGTCCTTTCATTTAATCTAACAGGACTTTGTATTTCATATTATACTTTGAAACAATTTTACAGTATATTTTCCCGTATGCATAAATCTGGTGGCTTGATTTTCTATTATGTATGTCTTGATCATTATTTATGATTTTATTTTTAACTTTTCTTTGAAATCTCCTAAAACCTACTGATCCAATTTCTACAGTAGTTCAAACAGACAAAGAATCACTGTTTCAAACAGACAAAGAATCACTGGTACAAGCGATGCTGTGCCAGTTTATTTCAGAAGAGAATTTGAGCAAGAGGAAATTAAACTTCTTTCCTATGTTGATTTTCTAAATGATCAAAAAGGAGGAGCAAAAGCAACTTTATTATAATCAAATATCAAAGACTGGCCTTCAGTTCTAACTAAGACAACAAAATCATTGCTGTTCAGTGAAGCAGAATTAGCCCCTAAATGAAGCTCTGCATGTGCACTGTTGCTGCTGTGTATTCTTGAGTAAGAGCTCTTGGTCCACCTGTGCACAGCTCAAATGGTCTTTGAACCTCCTGTGTTTTTGTGTCACAGCCCACGCAGCCTCTCTGCCTGTTAACCCCTAAGAGAAGTCCTTAAAAATAACTGCTTGGATGTGCTTACTGAAAAAGCTTGTGCTTCAGTTGTTTCTTTCTTTGTCTGTCTTTTCCATTCCAGAAATTGCAACCTGCTCCAGCTGGTCCAAGCTACCCGGGGGGCACAGCTATCCCCAGCATGGAGCTCACCTCCCCTGGCTGCTGTGTCCATCACAGGATGCTACTGTGACATCTCCTAGGGTAAAACCAATCAGTGTTCACCCTAAAGTGTCAGCTGGCACAGTGAAAAGGATGTGCGACGCCACAAAATACCCTTTAGCAAACAAGGCAGAATTATAATGTATATTAGGGAGGAAAACCAACTAAACTGCAAAATCATAAAGAGAAGAGGATGTCAGACCCTCCCTGCTATGCAAACTCCTGAATATTTTCATTTGCTATTAATGTAAACCCTGCCACTATCATCTCCCTGGTCCTGTTTGTTTTTTCCCCTGTGGTTGGGGTCACACAATATATGCATACGTATATATATATATATTTATATTTATATATTTATATTTATATACACACACACACATATGTTTGTGCTGCAGGGTAGGGGAGGATAGAAAACAAAGCCTAGATCTGCAGGAAAGTAGGATTTTCTGTCAGCTGTGTATTGTTTTCTCCAGTGGTACCTGAAACCCAACCAGTTGTAGTTGCTTTTACAGCTGGATTAATAAGGTAGGTTTTTTTACCCCAGAGGATTTTATTTTCCAGGTCCTTGCCAAAGCAACTTCCAACTTATGTGTGGAAGCATCTGCCTGTCTTCTATTCACTGTCAGAACAATTTACAGTCAAGTGTAGCAAAATCTTCTCCCAGAACAAGAAAAAAAATAAAAACCTTCCCCTAACATGACACTAATCTGGAATTATCACTGTAACAGTCTACAACTTTTCAGTAATTGTTCCAAAGACATAGCTAAAATTGGTTTGCCTGGGAATGTGTTGCAAAACCCAGCTATGTCTGTCTTTCATTCATTAAGGCATTGAAATATGTCCCCAGAAGACAGGGATTCAGAGATTAACAACTGCTCATTCTACTGAAATAAAGCCCAACATCTGCTTCTTTCTAAGGACACTGGTATTTGCATTTGAAATCACAGTTAAATGGAAAGTATGTTGTTTTCTGGCATAAAACATAATTCCAAAGATGTTGCAATTCAGTATGCATTTTTTTCCTGGATTCTAATTGTGTTTATAAATTATGTTCCTATTTTGTATGAAATTGTGAAACTTTTTACATTACATTACAGTATCTGAGTGGTAGTATGTCTCATAATGTGCTGCTATAGGGATGGATCTTTTCCATTCTTCTAAGACATCTTTTCTAGAATATTTATTCATTTTGGCATTTTATCTGTCAATGTCCTAGTTGTTTGACCATACACCAAAGGGGAAAGAACATGAAATGGATTGTATGCCACGAATGGGTCCTCTGCTGTCACTACTAGCAGGAAATCAAAAAGTGACTCTTGTCCTGCAAGCTTGTTTAAAAACTGTATCTCAAATAGCTGTTCTCCTGACTGAAATATGAAAGAAATGGGAAATGAATGTGAGTTGAAGCCTTTATCTGCTCTGAAGTATTTGAAGCACTTGAGCATTTAAATTGTGGGTACAAGAAAGACAGCCTATGAGAGTGGCTCTTGTCCTTTGTTGCAAACCTGCAAACCTGCTGACTGGTTTTCTTTGATTGCTAATTGCCTAATTCTGGCATCTGTGAGAAGCAATGAATGTTAAGAATCTACGTTCTAAAATATTTTTATGTTTTCTCCAATACTGTATTAAAATAATGTCCTGCTCCCCTTCCCTTTCTGAGGTGTTAGGATGTAAAACTGTCAATGCTGGACTAGACTAAAAGATTCAGGCAACCCAATGTCCTCCATCTGACCATAACACATGCTTAGGAAAGAGTATAAGACACCAGATCTGTAGAAATAAGGCTAAACCAGTAGATGTGTTTCTTACTGGGCAATCCCCTGGAGCAAATTAAGCTTTCTTTTCTGTATCCATGGGAAAATACATTTTTTTAGGTTTAGGTCCTGAGGGCAGCAACAGTAAATGGTGTGATTTTTCAGTCTTAATCTCATGAAGACAAGAGATATTTTCCTTTCCACTGCTGTTGGTGATCAGTGTGCATGATAAATTGTGACTAAAAAGTGTCCTCTAACAGCACTTTTCCTTAGGGTTTTACTTGCATGTGGCTTATTTCCAGTGAGATGGAGAGGAATGAAAACAAAGGTTTTGCACTTTATCAGCTTAAACAGTTTCCAAGTAATGGACATTTTATAATGAGAAAGCTACACATTGTAACTTCAGTGGTGTCGTTCCTGTTTCTTTATTGAATGGATTGACTTTTGTAAAGCTAAAATAATTTACATGGGATGAGGCTCTCAGTGATGGTATATCTATTTTTGTACGTTAAAGACTTTATAATATTCATCTAGGGCTATACTTCCACATGTCATCAAATGAAGCCCTACCTCCTCCTAAACCTTGGGTAGAAAAGAGGAGTTGGTATCTTGTCTAGCGCTATTGTTGATTAGAATTTGTTAGAGTTTGTTTTTCCTGTTCTCTTTTTAGTCTTTTTGTATCTATTCACCTTGCCTTACATGTTCATGCCAGGTTTGCTCTCTTTTTATTCTTTTGCTGTCTGCTCTCCTTTTTTACCACAAGCGACCTTAAATGCACAGATAATCCAATAATACTTTAGCTTTGAACTTTTGAACCAAAAGCCTTCAATCTAGAGACAAAACATGATTCCTGTCACTTTTCTGTCCAGAGAGAGTTGCATGGGCAGTCTGTAGCAAGCTTGTAACCAAGAATTTTTTTATTTCATTGGGATCTTAGGTGGTGTAAATCAACATTTCTCTTCTACAAAAGTCAAGGGAACTCAAGGCAATTTGCATCAGGTAGGAGCTGACAATTAAAAGCACTGTATTTTGAATCCTAGAGGAAATTTTTAAATACAGATATCCAGATATTTGTTTTCCACAGAACAAACTCTGAGAACAAAATCAAGGGCTGATCCTTCTTGTCTGACTTGCACTGCACAGACTTTCTACTGCATTGTCAGTGTACGTGTACAAAGTGATCTCTGTCCCCTTCATCCCTCACCCCAAGTGTTGCTCTTATACGAGCAGGCTCCCTCATGCTTAATCCCCTTCACATATAGAAGCATAGAATCATTAATGTTGGAAAAGACATCCAAAATCAAGTCCAGCCTTTGACTCAGTACATTGAAGAGCCACAAATCCAGCATGATTCCTTGTTACAGTAATGAAATACACTTATAAAGTAACTCTCACAGGCATTGATAAGGTATGTTGGGAGACTGTAAAGTGGATATTATTAGTGAAGCCTTCAGTAGATCTTATGTCATCTGACAAACAGCCAGATCTTTACATTAATGATCTTGGAGCAATGTTAAATAAGTAATTATGACTGCTGGGGCTCAAAGGGATGAAATAGTCGTTTTTAATTAATTAATCAACTGAATTCATATTTGACATGCCTGTTACCTTCTTTGTCCTCCTTATGGTGAGTCCTTTGGACAATTGAATTAAGTTTGATATGTATCTAACTCACCTCTGTGTACAGATAGAAAAGAATTGCCATATTTCTACTCCTGACTGGTCGTAGCCACTACTGTATTGCTTTATTTATGACAATTTAAATGTAAAAACCTCAGTCTACCAGATGCTAAGAAAATCTTCATTTAACCTTTCACATTGCTTTGAGTGGATGTGTCACCCAAAGAGTCTGTAATTTTTCCTTTATCACATGTGACTTTAACCTTAAATCATCTCTCACATATCTTTCCTGAAGGAGAAAGGATTGATCTTTCAATGTAATACTATTTTATCATTTTGCGTCCTTTGGTAGAACAGGAATACAGAGGAAAGCCTATCTGTGGACATGATTCATGTTCCTCTGATGATGCCAGGGAGCTTGGTACCTTATTTTTTGAGGATGGAACTTATGTAATCACAAAGAATGATAAGTAAAAAATTCTTGCATATGGAAGTCAAGAAAACGCTGTTCTCTAAGTCAGATTTGAGTTTCATGTATTCACAGTCTTCTGATTTCACAGAAACTCCTTCAGAGATATTTGATTGTGCAGCATAACTCAGGAAGATTTGATAGATAGAATTCATTCTGAAAACAATTCCTTCCAGTGAGGAAGTAAAACAAAGAATAAATCATTATATTGTAAATCCATTCACTACAACTGCCCAACAACTTTTCCTCCTTGTCTTTATAGACAGGTGGGCTCAGCTTGGTCTGCAATCTCTTCCGCTGAGATGCCTATTCTTTTCTAATGACTAAGCCCTCACTCCAATTGTAAGCACCTTGATCAGGTTAATTTAATTCAATTTTGATCTCTTAATTAATGCTTCTGCTCTGGGGTGTGTTTGCATTAGATGTGCTGTACTACATTGGAGATGGGTCCCTGTTGATACCAGTATGGGCCATCCACACACCTTATTCAAGTGAACATTTAGGTGAAGAACACCCCTATGTTAAATACCACAAAGTGCTGTGAATAACTTTTGTTAGGTCACATTTTCCTCACTGACATGCAAATGCACTCACGTTTCTATAGAGCGTGCCAAATAAATTATGCTTTTGTTTGGAGACCTGCATTGGATGTCTTCATACTACAGAGGGAAGGAGGAATAAAAACTACACACATTAATCACTGGCCTGATCTCCACCCCTCTCACTCTTAATGTTCCTCCTTCAAAATATTTCTCTCTTTTTTTTTCCCCTTTGGTTATGGTTGCAGTCTGGCAGAGATAAATACACTAGATTTATGTTTTGAATCCTTTGCTCATTTAAAAATGTGATAGTTGTTATACAGATTATTCCTGCAGGTCCTGGTTCTCTAAGGATTAGTACTAGTAGTTTAAAGAGCACTTCACTTAGCCAGCTCCTGTTTTAATAGGGCAAGGACCTCTATTTGTTTTGGCTGCCCTTTCTTTACATTTAATCTCTTGACAGGGAGCTACAGAAATGCTTGGACTTTTATGACTCTCAGATTGGTGCTGAATCCCTTCTCTTATCCTTCTTATTTTTTTTATCTATTGATGGAAAACATTATATTACAATAAAAGTTTACTGTTGGGGCAACTTAATCCTGTTGCAATTTTCTTGCAGTTTTCCTGTAGTAACTTTTAAAAACAAGCAGCCCAAACAATCTGAATAGCACAGTGAAAAGTTTGCTTTGCAGATGGACATGGTTTACAAAGTTCTACCAGTCCTTAGAGAAGCTTCTCCTCCTGAGACACCAGATAGAAATGCAGGTACTGCTTTCCAAGCAGGAAAATAACACATCTCCTGGTTTGAGAGGTGAAAAATAAAAAAGAAAAAACCTGGAACTGGACCCATGGATTTTCCTTACCAAATCAGAAACGCAAGTAAGTTTGCTTCCTAGGGTATATGCTCCAAGAGTTCTATCAAGAAATGTCTCATTCTGAAAGAACACAATAGGTACAGGGTGGTGGGAGTGAAGGGGAGGGCACCCCTGGCAGTAGCTGTGCTACTTTCCCTTACTTCTCTGTGGGTCTGCTTTAGACAGACATGCATTCCTGCTTCTCTTCAGCATGAAAACCAAATTATTTTAATGCCATTGACCATAATATTAAAAAGATCCACCTGATTGAGACTTACCAAAGCCTGCCGAGCAACTTTGACAAGGCCTCTTTTGGGGGATGGATTCCCTGAGCTAGACAGATGCTTTGCTTTGTCTTCTTGACAGCTTTTGCACTGAATCCCCCAGAGACAAAGAAAGCAGTAGGAAGCAAAGGATCTCCCTCAGGAGCAGAAGACATATTGCAAGTTCAGAAATAGTTGTGAAGGACTAAGGAACACTTACATCCTGGAAGGGGCCATTTGAATCAGCTCTGCAGCGTGCATAATCTATTGGACACAAATACAGAGAAAGGTTGACAGATGTTCTGTTATGTGGCTGTATTTGAAATGTGTTTGTTCGTGTAACCTTTAGCTCACTTCTGCTGCTTTAAGGATTTCTGTATCCAGAAATTCCATCTCCTTGAAGTTATTCCTACTGTTTCTTCGAGTGATTGGATAAATAACTAAACAGTAACATTTTAATCTAAATAAATTTTAATCATTCTCTGCAATTCCCAGAAGGCTGGAATTATGAAAAGTCTAAGAAGACAGCCAGCTACCTGAATTAATTCTCTTTAATGTAAAGTGGAGGGTGGGGGGACAAAAAAGAGAGAAGCTCTGGGTTTATCATAGCTGCCAATAAACTTTCATGCATGTAGTGTTGGTCCAAATCACCCAGTACCTCCAGCAAAAGAACTTCATCTAAGAGCAATGTTGCTAGATGTTCCTAGACAATTGTTAAACCAAGCAAGAAAGAAAAAGAAATTCAAAACTAAAAAAAATAGTGAAAAAACCAATTTGCCCTGCTGAACTGTTAATCATGAAGAAGAGGCCAGTACTTTCCCAATATAAAGGAGCACACCACAGTTTTGCTGAAATCACAATAGTGAGTGAACCACCACTCTCAGAAGCTATTTCAAAACTGCTGTGGGGAAGCTGGAAAGTCTGAAAACATGTTTATTTGCTACCACACTTGTTTTTGTCAGAGGATTCCCAAATCATCACCAGGATAAGTTGTTGGGGAAAAAATCTGGTTCATATCTTGTGCTTTATAGCACTGGAACAGATTTTCCAGAGAAGTTGTGGATATCCCACCCCTGGAAGTGTTCAAGGCCAGGCTGGATGGGGCTCTTGAGAAACCCGGACTAGAGAAAGGTGTCCCTGCCCATGGCAGGGGCGGTGGAACTGGATGATCTGTAAGGTCCCCTACAACCCAAATCATATAATTCTATAACTCTAAGAAATAGAAGGATAAACTACATCCAGGGGTAGCATAGGAATCTTTGTACTCAGTAGTTTTTCCTTGCCATACCCACAACGTTTTTCAATTAACAACGATCCTATTGCAAATCACACTGCAGAAACTTTCTGATGGGGGCCTTTGAGGTTATCTAATGCTCCTGATACAGCTGCATGACTGGCATATTTTGTGCAACCTTCTGTCCCAATGTTGAAGAGAAAGAAAAAATGTTTGGGAGGTAAGCCATCAGAAGTAGATGAAAAGCTATGGGAAGGTAAAAGAGCACAACAAATAATGCTTGCTTATGAATAGCAGCTATTTATACCCTGAAGTCAACAGAAGGAAGAATTCTTGGAGTTTGGATGGTGTCACAGCAGAGGAAAAGAGAACTGTCAAGGTCCGTTTACCATTAGTGAACACTGAGTGGGTTTAAGTGGAACCAATTCCAGTAACTTACACTTTTAGATTAAAAAGTAAAGGTGACCAAACTGTTCCTGTTATCCTGTAATTCTAAAATAGAAAGGAGAATACTCCAAAGTATACTTTCTTCAGAGGAATTTAGGTGACTCTGAAAGCAAACTGCCTTTATTCTACTAAGTTTTGAGAACAGCCCATTTGTGTTAGGCCTTTTTGCAAGGTAAAGGAGGGAAAATGTAGGCTAACAGAAGTTTTAAAAACCATTTGAAAACCTATTTCAGCACATTAATAGCCTAGTGAGGTAAGTTATGCACAGTCTTGAGAAATGGTTTTTACAGAACTCGTCCTACCCTTTTCAGCTGACAGACACTTCAGACTCTCTGTCTGTGATTCAATTAAATAGAAAACTAGAAGTAAGAGTATTTTGGCAGGGAACTAAATTATATCAACTATGTAAATCACTTGTCAGGAATCTAGCAGCTGTTTTCCTGAATTCATGGACAGCCAGGGGAAAACTAAAGCTGAGAGAGTTTACAAGCTGCTCAACAATTCAACCATTCCTTTACACAAGAATAATCTGAAACTCTCCAACACCCACTGGAGTGAAAACTCATCCATGCCAATAAACTTTCCACAGGCAGACTTCAATAATCTGCCTGCAAGATTGCACTTGAGCCTCCCTAAAGAAGGCACTAGAATGTGATATTAGCAGTGAGCTGGTTTGTCTCTTCAGCTTATTTTCTGCTGCTGATGCATATGGGGAGCAGCAAGGGAGATCCTTACTCACTCAGGGGTGTCCCTTCAGAGGCAGGACAGGGGAAGGGAGGGAGAGCAGGAGGGTGGGGGAGAGAGAAGCAAGTGCTGAGGTCGTTCCAAAAGCAGGAAGGAGCTTGTAACTCAGAATTTGTGCCATTCTCTCCACATCTCCCCTGGATGTCCATGAAATAGCCAGTCAGACTAGCTGTTGTCTGTGGTCCACCAGGTGAGAGTCTGTATACCAATGCTCCAAGGGATGGCTCCAACAGAAAGCTCCAAGGGATGGCACTGGAGTTTTGGCTTTATTTGTTAGGGTTTACCCTGAATGGTGTTGAAGAACTGTTAACTTCCAGCACAGGATAACTGTTCCATGAAATACAATGAGATGCTTGTACACATCTCAAAGCTTTAGTAACAAGTGGCTTACCTTAGTCCCTCAAAGTCATCTGTGTACCACCCAGGACAATTATTCCAGCCACAAAAACAAGATTTCTTTAATCAATATCTACTGGATTCTAAGCACCTTGAACTCAGCTGACACACATAGTGAAAATTGCCTTCAGCAATAGTTTCAGAAAACCAGTAGTTAAAGATCAGTATATGTGTATAGACATAGATATAGATAAGGCTTTGATTACATTTAATAACTGTATACAAAGAACAGATTATTATTTTCCCCTCTGCATAGAACATACCATATCTGTGTATAATTCATACCTACCAAAAACCTCCAATGCTCTCAGCAGTTTAAAGGGGTACTTCAGCTGCATAAAATTTAACAAGTATCTTTGCCATGAGTGATTCTCTTAAATTAATGTTGTGTTTTCTTCCTGCACATGGGTTGGACCAAAAATATGCTGAATGCTGGTGGTTGTCAGCTGATGTACATACCATAAAGATCTTCTGTGATATTTTTATATTTTTCTAATGTATGCCAAGCAACTTGGTACCACAAATATATGAGGCACAGAATAGAAATTTAAAGTCACAGTTGCTTTCCAGGCTGTTCCTGCAATAAATCTAGGGCTTCCAGGGGCCTAATTGCATATTTTAAATGAAGCATACACTTAAACATCTTGCCAAGTTAAAACCTTTTTCTGTAAACTCTCTTGCTAGCTATTTTTACCCATTTTCTAGCATAATGCAAAATAGAGCTCCCACTTGGGTGCTCTGATATATAGTGAATAATTGGAGCTGAATGGAAAATAGAAACATTTTTTGAGGGGAAAAATGACTCCCCCTTGCTTTATCTCAAAATATTCCAAGAAACAACTACAGTAATAAAGTTAACATTCATAATAACAGCAATATAATGCAATATATAGAAATGTAAAGCAAATAATAGTAACAATTCAGAAACTGTTTTCAATTGCCTTCACCTTAACTAAATTATTTGCTCTGTGGATATGGCTATTAATTTCCACAAGAAAATTCATTAGATAAAGTATATTTATTCAGAGGGAGGAGTGGTGTCAGAATCTGGCGCCAGTGGGTTGACGTTTTAAATCAATTTTCTGACTGCCTGTAGTGGTCACATTTAAAAAGCAGATTTAGAGTAAATAAGTCAGCAAGAGAATGCTTTGAAATAACTAAAGATTGTTTGGTGAGGTCAACCATTTTTTTTTCCATTATGATGTATGGATTCTGAGAAAGTTTGGGAAAGAAAGACAATGATCCAGTAACATTCTGTTGCATAGGTAAATATAATTTTAGTAAATAATTGTGAATGTATTAAGGTGTATGTAAGTATTTAGTTTTTAGCTCTGACATACTATTACCATAAATAAAATATAAAACTTTATGAAATACACACAATAAAACTTTGGGGTTTTTTTATCCACTATTTTTCCTGGCTTCATTCAAACCCTTCTAAGTAGCATGCAATTACTAAAAGACCCAATGATTAAGAGGTAATAGTGGAGAGACACTCTTTTGTAAAACAGTAATATTGTATGCCGATAAACAGGGAAGCATATCTCTCAGGCAGCACAAAACAAACCACTTCTGCTTACCAAAGGTGCTGAGGCTAAAATTGTGATGTTTCAAACAAGACTTTTTTGTTTTATTTCCTTCTCCCTCCTCCTATTTTTCCCTCTCTCAGTATTTTTTCTCTTTCTCACTGACCCCTTCTCTGTTTTGCCTTTTCTCCTCCCCCATTTCTTTCTACGAAAGCTGATTGTCCATGGAGAGGAATTAATAAAGGAAATTTAACATTCTACAGTACAATTTCAAATCATACTTGTACAAGTCGACCTTGGCAGATTTTTCAAAGTAGATGGTTTTATATAGCTATGGCAGTGAACCTAGTTCTTAACTTTCTTATTAGAAAAATAATTCTGCTTCCAGGTGGATGATCTATCATAATGGGAAATGAGTAGCTTATCATTACAATGAAGAAACTGGATTTTGGCTGAGAAAATAACCAGCACACCAGTTCTTACTTTCATATCATGAGTGCAAGTTAAAACAGAAGTCTGATAATGAATATATATTAAAATTTTTGAAAATAGCTGTGCTTAGCTGACTGGATCTGAAAGGTAGTTACAGCAAAAAGCTCAAAGGTAAGAAAATTACTGCGAGCAAAAAAATGCAAGACAATATAGAGTTCAGTAGGTAAGAAAACAAAGGATGATGGGCAAGAAACTGGTTGAAAAGCACCGATACCTTATTAGGCATGCTGCAATTTTAGAAGACAGGGCTGCAATTAAAGAAGGTTGTTAAAGTTTATTTTTTTCTTTGTTCTTTTATCTTGTTCTTTCATAATGTTCAGGTGCAAAATTATGTCAAAGAAGATACAGAATTATTGGTTCCCAAACATCTGAGGAACTGAATAGAGCACCCAGACTTTCCTCTGTTCTTCCCCTCCCATCTTCCCATCCTGCATTTGAATCCATTTACTGACTTTTCTATTGCATTTGCTTTAGAGTGCCATTTCTTTAACTGTACCTCTTATTTGCCTTCTTTTGTAAGGCTTTTTCTACAGCCTTGTTTTCTCTTCTACTTTCACCTACAATCTGTGCATTCTCCCTTTTCATACTCTCTAGCACTACACTCATGAACTGTTGATACAGCATTGATACAAGTTCCCAATGCACTCACTGCTCACCTGTAGTTTACCTTTCTTTTCTCTAAGTTTCTCCTTTTACAGTATTCATTAAGCAACTTAAGCAAATGAAAAATTTGTGGACTATTGGCAGCTTTCAACAAATTATAGTTGTGTGACTTCTTTAGTGACAAAAGTATTCTTGGCTTCATACTTTTCACAAATGAAAACAGCTAGTATAGAGGAGCACTTTTTTGTGTGGTTTTATGAGCCCAAAAACCTCCAGAGAACATTGCTAATTTACGTTATGTCCTTGAATGACAGATTTAGAACTTAAATCTCTTATTTAGGGGAAAACTATATATAATTCGAAGTAAACGGAGAATGTCTTGTTACATAAGTTCCTGTGGAGAATCCAACACATTCTTTACCCCAACAAATACAAGGAGAATAACTTTGGCCCATTGAAATGAGAGCTGAAGCTACCATTGCTTTCAGTAGTTCTATGAAACTGACAGCCCAGTAAGTTTCTGCACAAACCCTCCCTTACAAACTGCCTTGACCAGGATTGAGTCTGGCAGACTGGCATGTTAATTCTTTGTGCACTTGGCATATCAGTATCTGTTTTGTGAAAAATTTAAATTTCATAAGTAAGCCTGGTTTTCTCCTTTTGGGGAAACTACACCCTTCAATATTCTTTATGTCCGTGTCTGTGGGATTTGTTTCAGAACAGAGATCTCAAACATACAGATAAGAACTGGGGCCAGAACAGAGAAACCCAACCAGTTGTCTCTGATCACCCAGCCCTTCTACAAACCTCTGCCAAGGAAAGGTCACCACGCAGCATCATTAAGAATGATGACAGTAGGAAGGAACAATCAAGTAGCCCCACTAGCAAGGCATAAAACCTGTTTACTACTTCTTGTGTGGGGTCAGGATTATCAAGGCTAAAAAGATGACAGTGGTATAGTCTTCAGTAAGTCATGTCAGTGAACACAAGTCACATACACCATTCTGATTTCCATTCTTCTTCTCCATACTGATAAAACAACACTGCTAAAAATATCAGATAGAAAAGCAATGTTGTAGATTGCACATGCCTGACCACCTAAGTTTTGGGGAAAGAACAATGGGAGAAAGATGTACATTTAAAGTGTTGAGAGGCAGTAGTGATGGGCAGCAGTGAGGGGTTAAGAAATAAGGAAGTCTAGGAATATTCCTGTAGTGTAGGTGAGGTTATCTATGTGGGCTTCACATATTTACACTTATATACTTATAACCAGACAGACTGTCTTGCATCTGACAGACAATACAAAAAGAAAAAAAAAATTAAAACCCTTTTTTGAACGTGTCACTTTTATTTTGTAAGGTTTTTTCTCCTTTCTCCCCTCCAATTCTTTCCAAAGGTTTATAGTCCTCAGTACAGTATTTATAAGGTTTCCTTGTCCATGTCTGAGAATCATGCTGTGCTGCCTGACGACCTTGTCTGTGTTTCAGATACTTGTAAAAAAGGATATTTTATCATAGAGAGCAAAACTTGATTCTTCTGTCTGAAAGTAATTTGGGAACGGTGAGGGTTATGATCATACTGCAAGGTGAAATGTTTCTGAAACGTGCAGCACACCACATCTATCAAATCTGCACCTAATTTTCCTTTTCCTGCTCTGCATTTGAATGAATCTTCCAGCTGCCCACAGTACTTTAGAAATATGGATAATAAATTTGGGATATTTCACAATATTTAGCCTCACAGATGTAAGGAACCATGTTGATACATTGATCAGCTTTTTCACCCTCTATAGGAAATCGGCTCTAGCATTGGCTTCCTTACATGACATCCCTTCTGCATTAATAAAAGGTCATCTTTATAAAGTGAAGAACTTAGCAATCTCCAGCTGTTTTCATCATCCCACTCAAATGGCTAACAGTCGAATATAGAGGAGTGTAGACACAGGTGTAGACACACACACACGTATCTGTGCAATACATCCATTCTTTACATGACCAATGCTGAAGATTGCTCAGTGACTTAGATTCCTTCCATATTTAAAGAAAATTCACTTATTGAAAGATATTTCATGTTCATTAATTCTTAAGGTTCCCTCAGAGCAATGCACAACAGGTAGACTCCATGAAAAAATACTGCTTCACTCATTATCTGGAGATTTTGACACAAATTTTAACATACTCTTAATTCTATCCATGGAGCCAAAAGCATCTAACATCACAAATGAATGAATAAATTAAATCACTCAAATCTCAGTTAAAAAAAAGCCCAACAACAAAAACCCTCAAAACCACAAACAAACTAAATGAACTAAACTAAACACAAAGCCAGCCAAACAAAGTTGCACACATTATCTGAACATGTCTGAGATAATTTTTGACCCTGAGAGCTAGCACAGGCAGAACAGAAAAAAAGCAGTATAGAATGAGGGAAAAACTTCAGGCAACCTCATTTTGTCCTGATCTATCTAACTCTTGGTTTTGTCCCTCTAATCAGCATCACGTCACAAAAGACCTTGAAACTATAGCACACGATGAACCATTTTGTGTTTTATCATAGAGTCATAGAACCTGGGCTGGAAGGGACCTTAAAGACCATCCAGTTCCAACCCCCTGCCATGGGCAGGGACACCTTCCACTAGACCAGGTTACTTAGAGCCCCATCCAACCTGGCCTTGAAAACTTGCAGGGATGGGTAATTTGATACATTATGTTTGCCTCCAGAGGGTTTATCAAATAGAATACCTTACATACAAAAGGTAAGGTAAGTTACAGGGAGAAAATGCAGATACATAATAGCCCTTTAAGTCAGCAAAGCAAAAATGTGACAAGAAAAAAACCCAGGATGCTAAAACAAAAAAGTAGGTTAACAGACCCAAAGCAGCACAGGACAGAGTAGGTAAATTTAAGCCAAGGAACATAATCAAAAAGTAGCTAGATGAAGTCTTATACCTTGTATGATATGAGTTAAGACCAAGGTTCTACTAGTTCCTTCTGACTTTATGAATTACTGAACACAGATTTAACTTCAAAATTTGGAAGTAAAAATTAAAATTTTGCCCTTGTCTGTACTTCCAAAGCTACGAAGAAGCTTTAGAAACTTCAGTTTGTTGGACATATTTTACAGATAAGAAAACTGAAGTTCAATGAATGAATTGATGTGGCCAAGACCATGACACAGATGTTGACAAAAATATGACAAAACTCTAAAACGCATGCCTTGACCACTAGCAAAAATCAGGAGTTTATAGGAAGCAAGAAAACACCACCCAAACCCTATGACAAACTCTGTAAACACCAAGATTAAATTGTGAAAGATATGTTATTTACTTGCACAAAATAGATAATGTTTTTAACTAGGATGTTATGACTGATCTTTGTATTAGAATGTGCATATATATACACACTAGTACCTTTACAGTGGCATATATTATACTACATTATAAGAGGACTGCTTGTTTGGGCAACTTGAAACAGAACGGTCAAAAAGTAGTAGTTAAGGAGTCACTCCACTCTACTGCAAATGAAAAACTCCTAGAAGTGTTTTTTCCATAATTTCTCCTAAGATCCTTGTCTGTCTAAGTATTAGGGCAGTAAGTGAGATGTCTTTTAGAGGGCTTGCTGTTCCTTTTCTTCACAGCTTGTTGACTAGGAACATTTGAAATGCACTAATCCTGAGGTGATAATGCATCATGTTTACCTTGCATCCTGTTTTATTTCAAAACTGAACATTCAATATTTTAAGTGTCTCTTCAGGTCCCTTCTGTATGAAATTAAGAACGTGTATGTAGTTTTAAAGTAGTCATGCTTTTATCATGCTTATACATCTGCACATCTCTTATACAAGAGGCAGAGGTAAATGGCATGGTGAAAATGCACTTAAAGGCTTTATACTGACTAAAAAAAATACACTATATAAGTCTACCAAAAGACTTTCAGTCCTATTATAGTAATAAAATTATAGTCTGGGCTAGAGTTAGCTAAACTCTGACAGTACTTCTGCACACTCTGTCCATCCTACTCTCAAGCCACAAATACATCTTATAAAAGACGCTCAGTGGAGTAAGCAAGAGTACACAGAAGTCTGAATTATTATTTTTTTTTAACAAATAAATTTATATTTCATAATTCATTGCTATTTATTGAAGTTCCAGTTCTGCCACTTAAATGAATTGAGCAATATATGCACCAGAGTGTTTATCTATATCTTTCATTGGTGCTGCTTATTGTACAAGTTACAACACGGTGGAGGAAAGGCGGCAGAACCAAGGGTACATTACTTCCTGTAGAAGATTTGTTGAATTTCATATGCAGTGTCTAATCAGTACTCCAACTCAACTGTCAGTAACTTTCTGTCCTAGTAGAGAAAGCAGTGAGCACTCTTCTGATGTTAAGTTCACATTTGAAGTGAGATATTGCGTATATTGTTTCATATATTGCTCTTGAGAACACAATAACCCTATGAGCAATTTATAGTATCCTTTGGCAGAAGGACGGGGATGAATTGAATTTATTTCCACAGGAAATACTTTTGCAGTCCTGGTTCTCACTCAGAAAATAAATACATATTGCTGAGCACCTGGGGAAATCACCTAAAATGCACATATATCTTGCAGTCTAGAATCACAGTCATAGTTGCCAAGTTACTACTTTTTTGAAATATAACAAATCTGATTATGGTCACTTTTCTTAGTGAATTACTGGAAACAAATGGAGGAATGGCTTTCCTAGAGGTTCACTGTAAATACAGCATGCAGAATATTCTGGGGTTTTTTTCCCCAAATCACTTTGGGCTATTCAGAGATGTAAAAAACAGTTCAAGAAGTGTTGCACACATTTCAGTATGTTTAGATTCAAAATACATTGTTCTTTGGACTCCTAAGTACAAGACTCTATTTCCTACCTATTACCTCCTTGCTCTGAATGAATGATAAATAAGGGAACCTAGAAGCAGCCAGAAGAAGGAATTCCTTCTATAATATACAAATTATAGTTATATATTTTATATATATAGTTATATATATATAGTTATATATTATAATATATAATATATATATTCACTATTATATAATTCCATATAATATTGAAATTCTAAGCAATGTTTCAAAAAATTGCTAAGAAATAGAATTTTCCATTAAGCTAAAGAGTTTTGGTCCCATATTGATTTTTCTGCTGCACAACACAGGAATGTTGACTATAGAAAGATACATTTTAAAAGGAAAAATTAAATCACGGAGTAATGGGAGAAGTAATATTTTTCTTGCTTTACCATGCTGCCTGTCTTACCAACACTCACTGCTGTCTGGTACACATAGGGAAATGTCGTTTGATTTGGGAAGCACTGGTGAGATGATGTTAAAGAAAAGTCAACAGAAGGACACCACATTAAGCCAATAACTTCTTGCATCAAGCAAGTTATGATTTTCTTATCTCCCTCATAAGTCATTTCAGCTGCGCATCCTGTTTTGCTGAGCAGTGCTGTAAAGTAATTCCATAAGCAATCACTAATAAGATTACAGCTCTGAAGGGTGTAAAGATAACAAAAGATTGGCACAGAAAAGTCATAATTTTCTTTCTAGAAGGTGTGTAGGGGGTTTTATATACAAATGTAATAAAATAGATTTCAAAGGGTGAAGAAAAGTCATATCAGTCAAGAGTGAAAAAAAAAAAAAAACAGAACTTTTTCTCTTTCATGTTTTTGATTTTAGGAGATGTAGGAATTGAATGTTAATGTCCTCTTTCCATGAGAAGGAATTAATGTTATCTCTATGCCCTTTTTCCTTTTTGACAATATGTTACTTCCCTGGAGGTTTACATGGGTTTTTTTGGTTGTACTGCAGCTGGTAGGCACAGTGTCTCTCAGAAAATAATGTCGAACTGCTAATTACCATGAGGAGCATTTAAATAAGCTGATAGATCTGTTGTATTTCAGTTTCTTACTTCTGACATGCTAGCTGAACATCAGACTTTTCTGTAAGTGCCATATGTACCTCCTTTATTATTTCACTAGGTCTGTCATGACTTGTGTTCATGTTTTGTTTGGACAAAACACATGTGAATACAGGTATTTATTTTGCAAATACAACTGTGGTTTTTTTAATGACATACAGAATTTGTCTTACTCAGTTTCCTGGTGATTCTGTCTTTGCATCTCAAAATCCAGTAAAATTTTTTTGTGTGTGTGTGTACTGAGATGGAGAGGAAGAAAAGGGAGGATGATAAAGAGGCGAATAATAAGGGGTATGGTCAAAATTTAAAGCATTTTCCAATCATGAATACTTCCTGCAAGAGACATGAACAAGACAAGTGTTTTGATTAACATCAAGAATATTTCAAGCAGCATTATTTACAAAAGTGTGCAGGGATGACATTGCATAGTAATGAGGTATAATAAAATCATTGGTGCAGATGTGAAAAAAGTGTTATTACCCTTCTTTCTTTAAAATAGTAATTCCTGTATTATTTTTCATTGATTTATAATTATGCCCTGAGACAAAGCAATGTAACTTTTTCACAAGAACCTTTAGACAAAGCTGTAAATGAGAGAAAAAAAAAAATCAAGATACCAACTTAAAACTCATTTCATATTTGAGCACTGAAATCAAACTAATCTTAAAGAACAATCTTGTTGGGAACTTTGACTTTCATTACTTAAAAATGGAGAAATAAGTTTTGTAATGGCATTTAAAAGACATTAAAAGGGTGAGAGCACCACTTAATTTTCATTATTTTCCTCAGGAAACTGACCAGAAAAATATTTTGAGTAGAAGCTGAATACACCACCCTCAAAGTTCAGGAATGGATGAGTAGGCCTAGCTTTTTAGCCTCTCTCTTAGCCTGAACTAATGGGTTAGCTGCAGTTGGACAGCACCTCCCACACAATACGCATATGCTGCAGAGGTGTACATGCACATCCTTATGACAGGACTTCTATCAGTAGCCCCTTCTCTCCCTGTGCCTCTCTCTGTTATCAAATGCTTATATAGGAATCCAGGAATTAACTGGTCATTGAAAGAACAGAACTGAAATGTCAATTTGTCCTGTCCAAAAATGACACAGTCACTAGTCTGTGTGCGCCTAGCACAGGCACACTGCAGCTCACTAATGTAGAACATCAACTCAATTTTTCTCTTTTGGAATCTGTATTGTTGGTTTGGTTTGTCGTGGATATTTTGCCAATTGTCCCTACTTTCAAAAATCAAAGAAAGTTGTGTAAAAACAGGAAGAAAAATTAATTGAGGGCTGGAGAAAATGTTACACAGTGAGAAGCCTACTTAGTTTAAGAAAAAAGAAAGTTATACCTAGTTAAGACTAACTCACCGACTTCAGCTCAATGGTAATTGAATGGGGTGTAACAACTGATTGGCTTCGTATCAAAGGGACAAAGGACACCATATTCCATGTTGATTCCAAGAAGTCTGGATCATTTCATGCCAGATTATTTTCTTACACCTGCCATGGTGAGAGGATTCTCTGCAATATATTTCCTAATATAAACATATAAGTATAGCTGAAATTTACCATCTACATGTCACTTTGTCCTAGGTTACAGTGTAAGATGTAACCAAAAGCATGTATTCTATTATCATCTTCGCAAGCTGTCAAAGCAGGGGGGGCAGTGTTCGTTATCTCCTACCGTGGCTCATCCCTGATAACTCCCTCCGGGGATATCTCTGTTTGATTCCGAGACTATGCTAGCTAACCCATGACAATGGGCCATCAAGGACCCACCGCATGACTCATAGAATTACATCAGCCCACTGTGAGATGCTCTGCCCAGGGGGAGGAGCCAAGCATTCCCACCTGGATATAATCTGGGGCTTGGAACAGCACAAGCAGCCCTTACCTATGGGATTCCCAGAGGACAGAAGCCACCACTGGACCTTCATGTGAAAAACAGACCCTTTTCTACAGGATCACTTCATCTGGACTGCTACCACCACCCTGACTAACAGGGTGTCAGGTTGTATCCTGACTCTGTCAGTGTTCTTGTACTATTGCATTTATTTTGGTTTTCCTATTAAATTATAATTCTGACTTGTGATCTCCCACTGGTTTGTTTTCAAACTAGCACACACTTAGATTTCATTCATCTCATACCATTACCCATTAGATCACTTTCCTCTGTCGCAGCATGCATATGCCATGTACTCTCAACATTTTCTTCTGTGATCCTCCACTTGACTGTACACATTATAATCCACTGAATCCATCCATCCATCCAATGCATTATGATCGCCAGCATATTTGTGTTTCTGGAGAGTGCAATCCCAGGGTAGAACTGATGGGGTGACACTTCACTATGGCAAAAATGCTGGCCATTCCTGTCATGAATAGTGTAGTGTTGGGACTCCTCCTATGTAGGACATAACATTAAATAAATATGCTTATAACACAGAGAAGTTGAACAGAATTCAGCCCTTAATGTTACAACAATGTCTCTTGCTTAAAAGATTGTCCAGTACCACAGTATTTCTTGCAAAAACATCAGCAGCAAGAAAATATCTGATCATGTAAGAGACTGAAGGGCTGAGAGAAGGCCAAGAAAAAATATAACATCCTCCTGTAGTCATTATGTTTGTGCTAATTATGGAAATTAATAGTAAACCTCTGGAGAAAACACAAGTCTATGCCTGTTATTCCCAAATTAGACTCCAGAAAGTGTCACTATAGCCAGCAAGGTGCTCCTTTCTCAAATAAGTAGTCCTTATAAGTCTATATGTTTTCTGTATAATGTGGAGATGCAACTTTCAGACACACTCAAGCTAAAGCCCTTCAGAATATCCCCTGGTCAGAGTGAGCTCACTGCATTATTTAGTATGATCATATTTTAACATGAAGAATTAATGACGAAAAGAAAGAAATCAAGTTTCTTATTCAACTGAATTCATTTCATACCATATTTAAATTATAATGGTCCTCATAAGCTGAGAATTTAAGAGCTAAAATGTAACTATTATGCCACCATTATGTCAAGACTACTTGCTACAATAGGTGAGCTAAGGAGTTTATGGTTTCATCCTTGAGGGATTTTAAGATCAGACTAGCTCAAACCTTTCTGGAATGCTGTAAATATCTTTCAGTATTTTTCTCTTTCCTGGTTATTTGGACAAAATAGTGAGACTAACTTCAAAGTCTGCTAGGTGTTCAGTGCCCTGTGATCTCCCTCATTGAGAATTTTACCTTCTTTTTTGTTCTCATTCACTTTTTCTTATATCTCAACTCACTTCTTTTTTAAAAAATGTTTCCATTTGTAAAACAATGTATAGTTCAAAAGGTTTACATACTCATTTAGAAAGTACCACAACATAGGTCTAAGCATCTTGCATGACTTGGATTATAATCTGGGTCTGCACAAGGAAATGGGAATAGCCGAAAGACTCATTGTTTTATCAGAAATCAGTGAAAACTTGGGGTAGAGAAACCTGCTCTTGAAGCCTATCTGTGCTGGAGCTGTTTGAGCATCCAGAACCGAACGATGGCTGCCATAAGCAGCAGACAAAAGAGAATGGAAGAAACCAGTTGGAGTCAGTCGGGCAGCGGACCAAAGAGGCCCAAATGTCAAAATGCCCTGATACGGCTTTCTGGCCACTCATTCTCAAACATTCTATTTTTTATGACGTGTACTTTGAAAAGACCTGAAAGTGCTGAACACTATGATACACCTTGCTCCAAAGTAAGTTTACTAGAATGTAAACATCTTTTTAAGTAAATTCCATTAAACAGACAATGTTTATCTACAGAGAATTTTCTTAGAAAATTGGAATTGAAAGCTGGTTTTTATTTTCAGTTTGTTACTGTAGACTTTCTAAAGTAGATATTTCCTTTATAAGTCTGCCTGCTTCCCATTGTTTAAATAAAATATGATTGTCTTCTTTATTTTAGAAATAATCCAATTATGGAAACTGTCAGAGTATGGAAATGCAAATGAAAGAGTGGCCAGAAATTAATTTTGCCCCTCAAGAGCTTAGAAAGTTCTTTTGTGGGAAAGGCATGTTTCAAATTAACTCACTACTAATACTTTTAAAATTACAGGTTTCATCTTGGAGATACTACTGTTCAGCTCTTAAGCATAAATTCATGCAAATTACAGGATTACATATAGTAAGTGCTTAATTTTCATTCACAGTTGTCTTGAATATGTAAAAATTGGAAAGCTGAATGTTGCAAATTGTCTTTTCATGGTAAATCCATTATGTACTGTAACTGTGTTTTGAAGCGTGACCTGTCTTAACAAATACATAGTTCCATTGAGTTTGCTATGATTTTGTCATTGTAGTAGGACAGAAATATTCCTAACTCCTCTATCTTGGAGACTGATGTGAAAAAGTAGATCACGTATACCAAGTCTAGTAACTTGATAGAATCTGGTTTTGTAGCTACAGATGTTTGGTCTTTTAAATCTTACACACATGCTTCATCTGAAAAATGCATGCAATATGTAACTTCTATGTCTGATTCAATGAGAGAGAGAGAGAGAAGATATCCCTGATAGGAAAAAACCCCACGGGTTATCTTGTTAACATAGAGTGCAGTAGCTATTACTCCAACAAATAAAAGATACCTTTCTCATATTTATAACTGTCGATGAGCTTACAATGATTTCCTTATAATATGTTTTTAAATTAGGCCCAAAAAGACCATTCAAACTTTGGACTGGTTTGTGTGTGTCAGAAAAATTGGTCTCAAAATGACATAATTATGCTGATTTTCAACTAGTTTATATGACTTCTTTTAACTTCATTCAAAAACATGTTTAATACAGAAAAAAATTCTTGAAACCAAGGAAACAATCAATCATTTTGAATCTATGAAAATCATTAGAATGAGGGAGGATTTTCTTTTATATAGCAATTCACTCAGTTCAGCTTATGTTATGACCTATGTTATCACAGAATAAGTTAGAATCTGAAAAAGATTTTATTATACTCTTCATGTATTGTCGAAGTGACATAAGTGCATTCTTCTTTGGAATTCATGTTTTCTTTCATTTTTAGAATACTTCTTTAATGATCTATCCTGCACATGTACTGATTTCTGACTATTTCTGAAAGGAAGAGTTCATGGGAAAAAAGTGCTCAAAGGCAAAATTATTCTCACAGCTGATGAATAACACTGCACAACATACAGCTGGTATTTTGCATTATTTAGAAGACAGACTGAAATTTTGCTGGAATTAACTTTTTTATGGTTAGTGTAATGATAGCCACAACTGGAAAAAGATCCAATATTTTTGCTTCTTTAGCTTGAGCATGTAAGTTTTCATAAAAGGCCAAGAACCATGAGGTTAGGCTTCATCAAAATTTTCAAAAAGGTATGCAAATATTAAGGTTTGAATTATGACACTACCGATTTAGAATAGTTCTCATGTTTCTCATATAGTTTCCCATATTTTCCACCGAACTTGGAAACTTCAGAAATCAAATTCTGTCTGTCACTGAGACCCAGTGACATTTTTTAGAGTACATAACATTCTGAGTCATGAAGATCTGACTGACAAAGATGTCAATTCCAGTCAATGGCAATTAAGGTCCAGAGCATTTTCAGGAATTCATGTCTCAGTTCCTCAAAAGACTCAGCATCCCTAAGTGGCCAAGTTTTCCCCCTTTTTTATTCTTCTGCTGTGTCAGCATTACAGCAGTCTCAAAGGCTAACAACTGAACTCAAATGGAGAGGAGCTGACCATTCCTAGACTGCTATTTTATATCCTGGAAGAGATGGAATAAGAGACAGGCTGGTCATTTGCTTTTCAATAGCAATTTAAATAAACATGCAGAAATTTGTATGTGTTTGTTGGGAGGGATGTTAGCTAATTATTTCACTGTTGAAGCCTTTGTGTTTTTGTATTTCCTATTTTATTAAAATTCTAGGGGGAAAAAAACCCAAACCACACAGCTGTGCTATTCATTCACTCTTGTTATCTTTTTATCTCTTGCTTGTTTGTTAAAATGCGGAGACCACCTGTGCCACGACAGCATTGACCAGAATCTATGGAAGATTTGCAGGTCAGAGTCCATAACAGCACCAGCTATGAAATGGCTTTTCTGTCAGGGACAATCTGACTGCTGGTCTCAGCTGGAAATTGATGCTGTTTCACTATCAAGGTCAAGAACAGGACAGTGTTCTAACAGCAAGTCATGGTCAAATGTCATAGGAAGTGGAATAAAAGACACTCAGATCTGTAATATTCACAGCCTCCAATCCAAAGAGAAAGGAAAAAAGTAGCAGAGGTTGGCAATTTCCTCCTAAAGGCCTCATCTGCCTACTCCAGCTGACATCTGGAGCGTTCTGTTTCCAAAGAACTCAGCTCTTACAAATTAGTATAAAGTGGGTGAAGTTCATCTCTCACAGTGATCACAACTCCATGAGCCCTTCTATTTGTCCCGTATAGTTGCTTTCAGGGACCAGTCTCAGATGGATCAAAAATGGGTGTTAAACTGGGAAGGCAGGAAGCTTGTATGGAATATGTGTTTGTTGTCCTAGTTAAAGATTACAGAGGTTTTGGAATCTAGGTATTCTGAAGTAATACACATATTCCAGGACACCAGGACACCTTTGTCTCCCGTGATCATTGAGATGATATTCCACACACTCTTGAACATGAACACCCCATGAACACAGAAAACAGTTTATTTTCTATAGGGCTACTACTTATCTATTAAGAAAAGCTTTAAACAGAGATTGGAGGAGAAAAGATAGTGTGAATGACAGAAGTCCATAATTAGGAATTAAAAGAGAAATTTGAATAAGAGTATCAAGATTTCTTTAGTGGGAGGAGGTAAGGATTATTCAGAATAAGATCAAAAGACAAGAAAAGGGAAATAAAAGCTCAGACTACTCATTTGTGTATGCTGATGAACAGCATACAGGAAAAGGGACTGAAAGACTTACATTAAAGAAAGCCATTTTTTTCAGAAGGACAAAGAATGACCACAGAACTGTGTCTATTGAAATCATGAGGGAGAGAAAGTATTATATAAAATATTAGGTAGACTTCAATGCTGAGACAGAATTTGTAGTCACTAACTAATTAGAACAACGATTAAGAGATAAAGCAAAGACTAAAGGCAAAATATAAAGGGTCATAATTTTACCCTAGGCAGAGACCTAAGAAGTGTTACAAGACATAAACTTGGTTCAAGTATAAAATTCTAATTGACTCCACCTCAAAGAAGAAATTTTAAAGAGTGGTGGATGGTAGAGATCATACCACAAATTAAATTTAAAATAGCAGCAGGAATATGAAATCGCAAGGGAAAAAAAACAAAGAAAGAAAAAACCAAGCAAAAACCAGAAAAGCAAAAAAGAGCATGAAATGAGGTGCAACTACCAAGCAACTATTTGGGGAAAAAAAGCTCTCATTTTATTATTGACTTAGTATAACGCTTTGAAACAGTTTTTTCATTTTCTCTGCTAACTGTAAAAGAAAGTGCAAGGTCTACTCTACTCTACTCAAATAGCTTATAGGTGAATTTGAGCATGAAGGTGTTTCATGCCTTTTTTTACCACTCAACAAGCCATCTGTGATCAAGTGACTAACAGAATTAGGATGGTATCTTCCCGCAATATTTCTCAGGGAGATGATAAAATAAAATGTTTGCAGCTATCTGGAAAATAAAGAAGAAGTGACATGCAGATGGCAGGCAACATGACAACAGGTTTGGTTTTCTTCTAAGTATAAATTTTGTCAACCTAAACTGATTTTCTTCTGCATAGGATGTCAGGCCGGACAGAGTAGAAAAAAGTCACTGAGGTCTTCCATCTTGTCTTTAATAATAGTACTGATATCCTCACATGACCTACCCATAAATTATACAAGAAATGTAGTCTTGGTGAAATTCTTACAAGGAGGGTGCAAAACTAGTTGACTACATAGTGTGGAAGATAAGTGGTGTCATGTGAGTTTTCCTACTGCTTATCTCCTCCTCGAGTTTTATTAATACCTAAATGCTGCAACAGAAAACATGATCATTAAATTGTAAATGGCATGAAGAGATGATCTAGGAGAATAGTATGGGCAAACGAAGAGTAAAACATCTGAACAGGAACAACAAGCTGTTACAGATGTGGGATGGAAGCCAAACAGCTGGAGGAGACCTGCTCAAAAATGGGACAGAAGACATTATGGAGCATCATGACCTGAAGGAGTTTCACACTGTTGTTAAAAAGGCAAACCTATTATCAGGGTGTATAAACCAGAGCACAGAGCAATCCTGTTTTGCTTGTCACTGACAGTGCTTCAGCTGAAGAAGAGCACTCTTTCAGAAAATGGATGGGTACTAACTGGAGATAACTCAGAGGTCACAGTAGACCATAAAGTAATGAGTTTAAATGCAGCAAAGCAGATTCAAATTGGCTATTGTGAGGTGTGTGGGAGGAAAATACTCCCACCATTATCATACACAGGATTGCCTGGGAAAGTTGCGGTCATGGAAGGTCTGTAAGAAGAGACCAGAACAGCATTTGTCAAGAGCGACAGAGTTGATTATGCCTTGGGCAACAGGATGAACAAGAGGAACACCTGGGGTCCTTTCCAGCACTGTGCTTCTATGATTCTCTCTGGTATTCTGCCATTTTCTATAATGACCTGAGTTTTTTGCTGTGTTGGGTTTGACACTGATAATTGGGTGGGCTGTCTCCAGGGGTGGTTTATCGGGAAGCTTTGCAGAAGAGTAAATAAATCTGACATCTGCAGTTTTCCATAGGTATGATGCTAGAACTGCTTGTTGCAAAGAGATATACAAGAACTGAAGTTGCTCCTTCAGACAGAACTATTCATGGGATGTGTTCTTCATAATTAATTTCTGGAACTGAACACACAACTGTGTTCTCAAATATTTATCTTACATAAACTCATTTCTAAGACATATTCCTCTATATGCTGCAAGCAGAAAAACAAAGAACAGAAAAACAGAGATTCAAAACATATCGCTATTAATTTTAACCCAGAATGGATAGTTTGAAATTGTGTGCCCCAAGGGAATATTAACAAAGATGGTATTCAAATTAGATTAAAGCTGGCGGACATGCTGTGAGTTATGTCTGCTCATTTCCCACAAGATTAAGATTTTCGTTTGTTCCCAGTAATGTATGTCAACATGAATTAATGCAGGTATTTTATTACATATGTGGGAAAAGAAATCAGTCTCATTATTTATCTGCAAAGGAAAATGCACGAGATCAAGTTTTCTGGGTTACTACTCTAGTTATCATGTCACACTGTAAAATAATTCTTCCCCCCAAAGGCTTATAAGTTAATTAGATCTGATTTTTCTCACTTTTTGTTTGAGGGTTTTTTTTTTGAGTGGAATTTACATCTGTGCTAGAGTAGTATAAATGCAAAAGGTAGGAGAAAATATTTAAATACCAAGAGTAAACCTATTTTCTACTCAAATTCCGTGGGACTGTGTACTTTCCTAAAATTATGATCATACTGCTTTTTTCTTTTTTCTAATACCCTATCACACTATTAATTACAGCAATTACATAGTATTGTCTGAGAGAAATGTCTACATTCTTTCGCTAGTGTGTTCTGAGAAATCAACTATAGAAAAGTGTTTTAAGAGAATGAGAATGAGTCGCTTTAGGCAAAGCACAATTCACTTCTGATTAAACAATTTTGCTACAGACTGAAAAGGATTTTTTATTTCAGTTTCTGCTTAGATGGATACTTATCTTTTTAGTATAACAACATCTAATAGCAGAACTGAAAATTCTTGATAAAGGGGTAATTGCAGATTTTTCAGGCAGAATCCAGGAACTGAGAAGAGGAATCCGATTTTGAAAATTCAAAAACTGATGAGAAATGTAAATAACTTTTGACACTGGAAAAAAAAGAGAAAATCTGAAGAAATGAGGAAGTAGGTTGAAAGGACTGCAACATTTCAACAAGGAGAATTAAAACCATAAAGCTCTGCAGCATGAAGATCTTTAACATTTTTCTAGAGTGAAAAGCTATAATTTTGCAAGCACGATATGAAAGCAAACTGAATATTAGAGCAAGTTTTAAGTATGACAGAAATGGATCATATATAATATGAAAATACATCACCTGAAAACTGCAGGAGGCAACTGGTCCATTCAGCCTTAGCCAGTTCAGATTGTTTCAGAGTTCAAAGCCAGGTAAAGAGAGCAAATGGCACAGAGAGAAAATGGCACAGAGCACATATACAGGATGGAACACATATACAGTAGGAAACTCTATTTCCTGTCTTCCTTCTTTGCCCAAATCTAATTTAGATCTGAAATGAAAGCATAAGCTTTCAATTTATGTCCACTAATAATGTCTTGAACCTCGACGCTCAGAAGCTTCCATAATAAGCCATGCTGGTGTGCAAAGAGAAGAGTGGCCCAGAGCTGTTCCTGTCTGAGGTTCCAAGAAGCAAGAAACCACTGGTAGCATTTTTGGGGCAAAGTGAGATGGTGTGCAAATGTCTTTCAGCTGAATTGAAATTTTTGGAAAAGATCACTGAAGATTTGGTTTCTATTTCAACTTGGCAGGTAATAAATCAGTGACAGCCATGGAAGGAGGAAGAAAAGGCTGTGGAAGGTGCGCTTAGGTTGTCCTGGCACAAATTTTAGTCCCACATTATGTGGCAGGTGAGCTGGCAGGACCAGTGCTCGGGTGAGCAGATCCATTACAGGATCTGTGCTCTTTGAGGACCCATATGATGTGATTTCTTTTAGACTGGTGGTATAAGTAAAGGGGTTCATTTGCAATGAGGTGATAGAGTGATGCATCTAGCTGTGGTACCAGTGATGTAAGACTGAGAGCTTTTGGGTGAAACTTCACCAAGAAACAGTGATTCCAGCAAAGCTTCACAAGGCAATACTAAATACAAGTTATAATTCTTATACCATGAGGAATGGGAATGCTCTCAAGTGAGACCTTGCAGCACTTTCACTGGAGTTTATCTGATCCAAACTGCTGACTCTGCTGACCCAAGACAATAAAAACTGTTTGGAAACACATAAATAGAGGAGCAAGAGGGGAGAAAAGGCATCATTAGTGGAGAACTAAATTTAAAAATGTTCTAAACTGTGATTGAAGAATCTAACAGAATAAATAGATAGTTCTTGTTCCCTAATAAATACTGTATTTCCCAAAGAAAAGTGTTCTGAGATATGATTCAGGAACCTGGCATATGAGAAATACTATTTTGCAAGGTTATCCCCAGGGATTTTTGTTTTGTGGATGGATTTCTGCGTGGGATCCTAATTGCTATTATTTGTCACATTTTCAAAATAAAATTTTAGGTAATGCTTTCAGCTTTTCAGTATCTAGGTGAACAGTAATATAAATAATATAGGCTGCTGAGCATTTTCTATTGGAATTTCCTGATTATACTTGTGAGAAATACAAATTTACAAAAAAGCTCACAACAACCTATCACCAAAATGGAAGTAATACTTCTTCATTGTTTGGGTGACTTTTAAATTCTATTTTCTCAGTGTGCCACATAATAATCGTTCAGGCTTTCCCTTTTCTCCAGTCAGGTCAGGCCTGCAGTACTCATGATGCAATTCAGGCTTCCTATTGAGTGCCATCGTAAGAGGCTCAGGAATGTCAGTGGATCAAGTAACAGCCAACTTCTACCTGAATTCCAGTGAAATTATATAGCTCACAATAAAAACTAAGTGCAAGACTGAATTATCTTGTAGCAGAGTTCATCTCAATACATTCACGTGAAATGTTTTAATGCTCAAATACAGAATGTTTCCATTTGGAAAAAAAAGCTTCAAGATTAAATATTTAACCATTACTATACTGAAATTTTTAGTATTTGAGAATTGTCTTGGGGGGTTAGCAAGTGATATTTTGGGGGATGAGAAAAGAAGCTGCAATTTCCTACACAAACCATTGGGGTTGGTCATTTCTAATTAAGTGCTGTGGAAAAATTATTCAGAATACTTGAGATAAGCATATTTATGTCATCTTTGGGAAACATAATCACTGAGGTATTATGGAAGTACTCAGTCTACTGATGGAGTGTATCCTAACAACTTGCAAAAGCAAATCATTATGAACTGGCAAAACTTAGTGGAACAGTATCAAACTTTCTTATTCACTTGCCATTGAATAGAAATATTTTGGAAAGTAATGTTTAATTTGAAATTATTTGGGATATGACAGAAGATAGAATATGTTGAACAGGTTATTGCAACTAGCTACAAACCTTGGGACTTTTAAATCATTAAAATCTCTTAATAATTTTTATTATGACTCTGTCAGAGAGAACAAATATTCAAAGTCATTTAGTTTGTCTGTTCCCATTAAATACATCCACATCCCTGCTGATAAGTAACAACAGCCTAAAGATAGTAGGAGCAGCTATGAATTACATTTCTTACAATTACATTTATTGAGAAATTTATTAATTCTGCTTGCATTTGATGCAGTTTTCATATCACCATACATTTCAGAAAATAGGAAATCTGGTTTTGCTATGAGGGCTGCTGGACATGTATTTTCCAGATGAGGAGTATTTGAGACTCAGCAGCCAGAATAGTTTCTCAGTTAAACAAGAGTACTTTGGAACAATGAAATATCTGATGCCTTAAGAGAAAAATAATGTTCTCAGTCACTATAGGAGTGTAAAGTGATTAGCTGAAAATACCCAGCAGAAATGAGGGAACAAAGAACTAGATTGCTGAAGACTGATTCTTGTGGACTCCGGAGCTCACAGATAAGAGAAGCACTGTTCTCTGATTGAGGGAAACATTATGAATGCTGGATACTGGTTAGCTCATGGCAGCATGTTGTAAGAGCCAGCAGATAGATTATGATAGAAAAGTATGAATGTACAGAGGTCATTGGATGCAGGAAAGAGCAGCTGCAATGCCTGTATGCTCAAGTTTAAAGAATGCTCAAGTTTAAAAGAGGCTCTGAGGAGGACAACAGCAAAATTGTTGTCAATATCAGATTTGACCTTGATCTATAAAGGTGAGCAGCTACATGACAATGCAGCAATGAGACACATCGCAAGAGCCCATGCCATGTAGCTTTTATTGATGGACACTGCAATCTGTACTTGTTTTCTTTTTTAAAAATCTCTTACCTCCTGCACTTTTTCTATGACTAAAATGGGGCACAGAAGTTCTCCTGCAAGATGTGAACCCTTGGTTTTTTCCAACATGTGTTGCTTATGTATCTGATTGTAAAATAGCGTGTTGGGTGGACCTTGACCAACTGCCAGATGCCCACCCAGACTTCATTCCCCACACTCCCTCCCACAACAAGACAAGGGGAGAAAATGAGTAAGCTTACCGGTCAAAATAAAAAGAGGGGAACACTTATCATTTACCATCACAGGCAAAACAAACTTGATTCAGAAAAAAAAATTATTGCCAATTAAAGTAGATTTGAATGGTGAGAAATTAAGACAAAATTAAAACAGCACTTTCCCCCCTACCCTTCACTCATTTTCCCAGGCTCAAATTAATTTCTTCATTCCCACACTCCTTTCTCCCTCTACATGGTGCAGAGAGGATGGGGAATGGGGCCTGTGGTCAGCCCATAAATTTCAGTCAGTTCATCTCTGGTGCTCCTTCCCCCACACAGTTTTTCAGTGCTCCAGCATGGGCTCTCTATGGGCTGCAGCTTCCTTCAGAGCCTGTCACCCTCTCCGGCATCTCTGGGATCCTCCAGGTGCTGCAGTGTGGATATCTGTTTTGACACAGCACTCCATGGTTTGCAGTGTGGATATCCACTCTGGGATGCTCCTCTCAGCTGGCTGCAGAGAGCCACCTGCTCCACCACAGTGTCTCCAGGAGCTGTAGGGAAATCTCTGTTCTAGTACCTGAAGCATCTCCTCCCCATCCTTCCTAGGGTCCATAGGACTGTTTCTCACACTTTTACACTCACTCCCCAACAGCATTTTGACCTTTCTAAATAGGTGTTCCCCAAGGTGCCCCACCCATGACTGAAGGGCTTCAGCTCTATCCAGCAGTGGGTCCAACAGGAGCTGGCAGGAACCAGCTGTTTCCCACATGGAGCAACTCTTGCCTCTCCTTGGAGAGGCTGGGGCTGCAGCCCTCTCCCCATTGCCAATACCTCCACACCCACACCCAGTGGAAGCAGGCAGCAAGTGACAGCTCTGGAGGAGAGTGTGTCAAAGGAAAGGGATGAGAAGGCCCATTGGCAATGGGTAAATAGAAGAATATTTCAGCTGGAAATGGGATGAGTTCAGGCAGTGAGACTCAGTGGCACAGCTAACAGCTGTGCCTGGAAATCTCAGAAGCACCAACTGCCCACATTAAAAGGTTGGCAAATACAAGAAAATTATAACAGAAACAGAAAGAAAGGAAAAAAATCATTTTTTAAAAAAAGTTCTTAAATTCCTGTTATCTTCAAAGTCTTGTTTACTTCTTTTTTTGTGTTTCCAGCAGAAATTATAAATGCAGTGTATTTCAAATGCTAATATGCTGGATTCAGACAATTAAAACATAGGAACTCTATTTTGAACTCTATTAATCCCAAAGCACAATAGCAATCAGGGATTCCCTTGTATTTTTTTAATCCCCTGCACACTTTTGGTGTAATAAACTGCTTCACTGGCTTGTTTGTAATACATCTTGTGTTACATTCTGCAGCCTGAGCAATTACTGAACTCATTTAAATTCTAAGATAAGCTACTTTTCTCCCTTTTAAGCCTAAGGTCTAAAGGTGACAATAAATTCTGGGGATTCTGATGGTTTGAGAGCTCAGTGAGTTTTCTGAGTTTACCAAAACTTTCTTCCATAATTCAGGTTCCTTTCTTAAAAAAAACCAAACAAACCAAACCCATTCATTTTAAGCATAACCAGTCTTCCCCCTAAGTGTTTTATCCAAAGCTCACTGAAGTTAGTGGAAAGGGTTCTGAGGGCTGCATCAAACTTGAAATGGAAGTCTGTGCCCTCTATTACTGACGGAAGCTCTGCACACACAGAACTACCCAGAGACAGATATTCAATATATTTTCCTTTTGACAGAATTTCACTCTGTATCTTCTACTGCCTGCCTTTCTCCACACTCCCTGAATTTGTTTTCCCCTCTGTCCCTTTTTTTTGTCTTTCTCATGCTGCTTTTGTCAGATTTTGTTATACTGACTCAGTTTTCTGTCACCGTATCTCCATGTGGGGAGAAAATAACACGCTGTCCAAAAATAATTTTCACTTCTCAGAGCTTCAGCTGTTCAGGAACAGGCAATAGGAACTTGCTTAATACCTTCATCTTAAGGACTTATCACTTGTGAATAATAATGAAATTATTTAGAAGGTATTTAATTGCAATCCAAGATTTATAGACTTGAATGTCTAACCATAAGCTTCTAATCCCACATTTAATTACTTAAATGATCACTCATTTTCAAAAGTCCCCAGGATCCTGCACTGTTTAAATGTGGCACTTTTAAAATGTAACTCTTAAGAACCTAGGTAGATTTAAGAAGCCTATGTTAATCACCTGGGTTACATTTAAGAACCCAGTGTTAATTACCAAGGTTTAACATGGAGGGTGATTCTACCAAATCTCTTCTTAAAAGAAGAACTCCCTTTATCATTTCTAACTCCTTACAGAAGTGATTTGTATGCACAAAAAGAACCTGGAAATTTTTATAAAACAAAGTCTGACTGCAACTTTTTGCTTTGTTTTCTCTTGTTTTTATTAAGTTCTCTATGTAGCACAGCATATTTAAAGCCCTCCAAAATGAATATAGCAAGGATTTTTTCCATGATTCTCACAAAACCAAAAGGTGAGTTACCAAACCATTCTGTATTCACAACCATGCAGTAGAAGTTCCCAGACACAGTGGCTTTTCAGCAGCAAAAAATGTGTGTACTAGTTGTGCTTCTGGTGAAAATATTTGAGTTGCATTATTAATTTTCTTCCTAATATCGTCCTTTAGTATTACAACAAAGTAATCTAAATGGTTATATTTTATAATAAAAACTACAAAGTATATACCAGAAAATATGATTTGATATTTTCATACTCTATACTTGTTTAAAAAAGGTGCCTATCAGTGGATTTTTCGACGTGTGAATACAGATTTTTCTGGGGGTTGTGAATCCCACTAAGTAGACAATCACAACAGAAGCTCATAGGTAAAATTACAGAAGAGAGACTTGTTAACAATTGGATTTACTGTGTCACCTTTGCCCTTTGCAGCCTGGAGAGGTGGAAATTACAGGTTGCAGACACCGTTCTGGCAGATGGGATTTGATCCTTTACATGCAAACTAGATGTCACAGCCTTTCAACCCTGATGATAGAGGCATCTCATGATGATAAGAATGTTACAAAGGTGCTGTAGTTTTTTATTTGGGAGAAAAGGTCCTTTCAAGAAGGATTGCTTGAATGTACAGTAACATGGGGCAAGGAGTAGTCATGCCAGGGCCTTCTCTGTGTACTACCAGGGACTCTGCCACCTGCCTCAAACACTTGTTTTGGGGGTGGCATGGATGTAGATGACCAGCCAGCCCTGCCAGGGGCAGTGACAGAGCCTGAGGTAGATGTCTGGGATGGAGCTGGGCTGGAATGATCTATGAGACCCTCCTTGAGTGCGGCTGCTCTAAGCTCACACCACGTGATGGCCACATCATGCCAGGGCTTCTCCCTCCACACCCCCCAACCGACCAACTTGGCATTCCAGCCAGGCCTCTTCCCAGCCCCCTTTCTGTGCCTGTGCCCAGCACTGGCCCCAGACAGGTAAACCCTGGTCCCCAGTTTTGGTGGGCTGACCCTGGAAAACAGCCAAGTACTAAAGCTGCTGGGAAATTTCCCATAATTTACCCATAGGGGTCAAATATGAAGCTGGGGACAGGGACATTAACAGAAAGACCCTGCACAAGGCAAGAGATCTGTAAAGCTGTTGTCTTCAAATTAGCGAGACTCTTCTTTTAAAAAAAGGGATCTGGCTGTATGTGCTATGAATAGTCCCTCATTTTTAGTGAAAGACTTCTATTTGTCAGGTGAAAGCTGGAGCAGTAGTGGAACACTCTTCCTGCCCAACATGAGATGCTCTCACAAGGCCTGTATAGGTGAAGTTCAGCAGGGATGCTGCAGCACTTTAGGTGTGTGCTGCTGGAAATGTGCAAAGTACTAGTTAGTGTATTTTACTTCAGCTGTGATGAGGCATGAGCCAGAGCCTTCCACTAAAAGAGCAGTGATTAGAAAGGAGACTCACTAGGTCCAGGCAATCACATTCCATGTTGTATGTGTTGGGTTTTTTTAAAGCAACTCTTCGTGTAGCTGGAGCCATCAATTCTTTTAATATAAGCCACTGAAGAAAGCTAAAATTATTTGGAAACAGAAGCTCATCACAATCATCCAATTATTTTTAAAAAACTGTTGAATTTTGCATCCGCTGAACTGCTGAAAAAAGGTCCTCTAAACAGTGAGAGATACTTTATTGCAGCTTGCAAATCCAATCTCCCTTTCACTTGTCCTCCTCACATGAATTCCAGGTTTGACCTTTGAGAGATCCAGGAGAAAGGACCACAGCAGCTGACTTACTTATCTTCCACGGGATCTACATAATGACATTTTCTCATCTGTTAGAGTTTGGCTTCCTAGTTCAAAGCTAAGCACAACCACAAGCAGCTGGTACAAGACACAAAGTCTAAAATATTGACCAGCAACTGAAAAATGTCTTGAAGAGAGAGGTTCAGGCTGGTTTGAAGCACCCTTCCACAGCCACCATACAACAAGCTGAGATTCTTCTGTGCTTCAATTATTTCTTAAGATCATTTTCTGTTCCTGCATTTATCCACTGAACTTGATTTAAACCTCACATTCTTTCTGCTCTATAAATTGTACATTACTGCAGTAAATTCCTTGAAAGCAGATTCAGAGCCTCTGCAAAAGTCATGAGCAAGCATGGGAACAATCTGTTGATGGATTCTACTGTCTTACTAATTTCAAAATAGTAATAAAAGGGTTATATTAAGGAAAACAAAATGTTTCTTTGAATATAAGAAAAAAGACCATTCAATTCCACTCTTAAATACTTATAGTATTGGCCACAGAACGCTCATGACTTAAGAAAAGCAGTAATCATCAACTTTTGATGTTCAAAATTGTATTCTTGTGAACAAGCTGTAATCTTGTGGAGTTCAGCTGAAGTCCTTTCCACTTTCAGAAAAAAATATCTGCTATATTTCGAAGCTGGAATGGACCACTGTGATTCTCTTTTGTGAAGATCAGTCTGGAAAACTAAATAAAGACTTCCATGACTATCAACACAAAAAGAATCCTTTAAACTAGTATTTCACATTGAAATGTCCAAGACCTTTGTATCATTCAGGTGTATAGGTGAAATAGTTAGGTCTGTTGGCAACATATTCTTGTATTTTCACTTCATGCAACCCCTTTTTTTACTATACCATGTAAGCAGCATAACTATTCTGCAGATTATTATTTCACCATTAAACAATCCTGACTATGGTAAAGCCACATGGGGAAAGGTAATAATAGACTGTACATTTCAACAGAAGTGAATGATGACAGGTTTTACACTAAAAAAGCCCTGTGAAGAAATGTCCCTCTGAGTAGGCCAGCAAAGCAGAGAAGAATTTCTCCTTTATGTTTTTTTTTAATCAGTTGCCAGATTATATTCATTAAATAAGACCAGTATTTCAGGTAGATGATGGATATGTTTCTATTCATAGGTGCATAAATCACTATGTGACATTTAGATTTAAAACATTCACAATATTCAAAGGCATTGTTTCAATCATATAAGTGATATATATTGAGGTTATCTGAATGATCAGACACAGAGAAAAGAAAAATCTGAAAGGCAACGTGGCAACAGTTGGAGCTTCTATTCAGGTTAGGGCAAGCTAAGCAGTGATCAAATGGCCAAATTATGACTTGTAGATGATAAAGCAGTTTCCAAGAGAACATTCCAGCAGTGACTCCCATATTAAAAAATGAACAAAACAAAGGTGTTTAAACAGGGAAGGGATAGTAAAGTGTCTAGTACATGTAAATTATTTTACAGTGCACACACGAATAACTAACTTATCTTTTTTTTGAAGGTGATAATCTTTCTGAAGAACTGCTGACTTCAGAAAACTGGGAAAGTCAGCATATATGAAAAGGCTGTGATAAAAATAGGTATGAAAATTGAAAATTTTATCTTAATTTTTCTATCTCTCATAGCATATAATATAGAAGTTGTGCAACCATTTTAATTTCTATCCTTCAGATTACATAGAGGTGTACTTTAAAATGTGCATACTACTGCAAAATAAGATAGAATAATAGGCAAATGAAAACTGTAGCAAACCAGTAATAGTGAATAATATCTGATTTAGTGTATCCAAATGGGAAAAATCTACATTCTAGCAATGAATATAGAAGAGCACATTAATCAGGGATAAGTATAATTGAACTAAGTCCAAACAACACAGGATTTCTGTGAATGCAGCTGAGGAGTGTTAGTGCTTTATAAAAACAAGTAAATAAATATTCACTTTTATAAAAATTGCTCCACTCTTCTTAGCACTCAGCCTTGCTGTAGCAGTGTTCTCTGTATTGTGGAGAATTACTGATAGATCTCTTGTCCCAGCACAGCACCTCAGGGTCAGAAGTTGCATGTCCAGATGCTGAAGGCTACTTTTAATCAGAATATAAGGATGACAGAGCTGTGCTGATTAGTAAATTCTAATGCCATTATCCAGTGAAGCTGCCTGGTAACGTTCACCCTTGTTCAAGATCTGCAAGACAATGTGAGGATGCAGTGAATGTATCTGAAGTGCATTAACAACAGATATCATTAATCACGAACAGCAGTCTTGTTAAAAATACCAGCCTGCATTGGTTTTCTAACATGAGAAATCATGAGCCCTCGAGTCACATTGTTCTTAATTATGCTGAGATTTATGGAAGAATACTATTATATTAGATTTCTAAAAACATGATTATTATTTTTCACACATTATTTTTCACTGGAGTTCTAGTGAGAACAGAAAGATTTCAGCCCAGTTCAGACAGAGCAAGAATGTCACCATTTTTTCTAGCAGGAACACCTTTGTCTTATAATAACAAGATAGGCATCAAATCATTACATTTATGAATTTTGGTTGTCATTTTGTGAGATCACATGTGTGATCAGGGGAAGCTTATTATTATTATTCTCTTGTCATTAACATTTTATTTTGCACTAAACAATCAAACAAAGTTTCATGTAAACATAGTTCATACTTCTTGTTGCCATTTAGTTCCTTCCTTACTGTTCTTTCCTTACAGTTCTCAGTGGCAAGCTAAAATTTAGTATTTCTGTACAGTTAGGTATTCAGCAGCGACCCAATAGGAACATCAATCCTTTCTGACTCTGAAAAGCAAAAAGACTGCAAAGGCAGAACATAATGCACCTTTCAGGCTTGTTTTGACTTATCAGCCACAATGATATGAAGGGTATTTATTATCAGTCTTAAGGAAACATATTTTTCTCTGAAATAAAGCTCCATTGGTAAGCGATGTTTGCTGTGGAACTATTCCCTTGTAAAGCTCTGGGATCCAACAAAAAGCCTCAAGTCATTTTGTTCTTTTTGTAAAAGCAGTTTTTAAGTAATGCAAAAGAAAGATAATAGCTATGCTGGAAATAGTTAGAGGCCAATGCTTTGAGGACCCTTTACTGCAGTTAATCTCTCAGATGGCTGCTATCACTACCACTTTTCTGAAGCATGTCCTCACTGGCTCCCTGAAAGTTCAGCTTCTTGCCCTTCAAAGAGCAGCAGTATGGCTGCTGTCAATGAAGGAGCCACTTAATTCAGGCTATGATCTTAATAAAAATTCTGCCTTTCCAGAAGCATTATTGCCTATAGCTTTCATTTTTCCTCACTAGTTTTTTTTTTTCCTCCTATGTTAACAAAAAGGACAGAAGAGCTTGGAGACCATGGAAACCTTCCAAACAATTCCTGTTTAAAATAGGCAGTCAGGATCTGCTCTCATGTACATTGGTGTGATGATTAAGGAAGAGGTGGGTCATTCCTCCCTGGGAATAGTTTCATTAACCAAGAGCAAGAAGTAGGGAAGAGCTCTGAGGAACTTTGCACCTCAGGCTGTGGTTTTCAATACAGCTTAAAGAATTTTTTAACTTTAGAAGGGATTACTATGATTTAAGGAAAAACTTCCATTATTCAACCGCGACAGAACAACTTCACTCGGTTTACCCTGAGTACTCTGTTTTGACTTTTCATGATGAGGCAAAGAGTTTCTTATCCAATGTAATTTTTCCCAAAGTATGTGCAAATGTTGATTTTTTTTTGTTGCTAAAAAAAAAAAAAATCTAAGGAAGATACTGAAAAGAAAAAAAATATTTCCCCATGAGTTTCATAAAATTACTACTTATGTGGTGAATTGCAAATCATTTACCTAATAGCCAAGGATGGGAGATGATGGATTCTACTTCTGAGATAGCACATCTTAGTTCAAAATGCCTAAATATTCCTTCATAAACTGAAATACTAAGCCAGATTCTGACTCAGTGATTCACTCTTGACAAGAAGTTAGAAGATTTGCCTTGCTTCCAATGACGACTTAACTATTTAAAATAAAAGATGGAACATTATCCAAAGGGAGTGAGATTAGCCCAGGGACTCCTGTGCAGGGTAGCCTAACTTTCAATCTTGAGCTGCACATGATTCAGAGGCAGGTCAAACAGACCTGCCATGCAGCTAGGACTGGGAAGATTGGACAGCCCATAACACAATGGTTTGGACATGCTCCTGTAAGATAGGTCTTGAGAAATTATCTCAGACAGAGAGGAGAACTCTCTCTCTCTTATGCAGGACAAGTACCCAGCTAACGGTGCTATGGGGCAGAAAATTATTGGTGCCTCTGTAATTTGCAACCTGGTGTCTTAGTTATTTGTATTTCCTGTAAGAAGTGCATGAAAGGGTCTCAAAAAGTTTGTTCTGAGGTCTTAAGTTGCACCAGAGGAGGTTTAGGTTGAACACTAGGAAGAATTTCTTCACAGAAGGGGTGATTGGGCATTGAAATGGGCTGCCCAGGAAGGTGGGCGGAGTCACCATCCCTGGAGGTGTTTAAGAAAAGACTGGACATGGCCCCTAGTGCCATGGTCTATTTGATAAGGTGGTGTTCGGTCATGGGTTGGACTTGATGATCTCTTTTCCAACCTAAATGAATCTGTGATTCTGTTCTACTGAAAATGGATTATCTTTTTCTGGATGCTTCTTTTCAGCAAAAAAAAGTAGTCAGATTTTGCTTATTTGAACTGATCTCCATTCTTCCCTCCAACCTATTATTTGGCTGCTGGACAACAGAGATTTTGGCCTGCTCGCAAAAGGAATTACTAACATGTTGCAGCCACAGTCCTGAAAATTCTGCTGTCCTGGAGGCTGAAGTCAGAGTGAGTTCAAAGACATAACACCGAGTGAAGACTGACAGTCAATTGACATTTTATGTTGCTGAAACAATACAAAAAGAACACTGCATTGCTCAGTTACCCAGTCTGTATCACTGAGATTACAGTGAATAAAACCCACTATTTTATGGAATATATGAAATTAATATATCTGCATTAAGTCTTATCAAGAGTAACTGGCAAAACCTCTTTGGAAAGTGTAAAATAAACATAAAAATAGGGTGGGTTTTGATTTGTTTTCAAATAATATACCTACAATTCATACTTTTTTTTTTTGCATTTTCTTTTTTAGAATCATAGAAGACGCTGAGTTGGAAGGCACACATAAGCATCATTGAGTCCAATTCCTGACCTGCCCAGGACATCCCAAGAATCACACCATGTGCCTGAAAGTATTGTCCGTGTTGCATTTACTAACAAAGAAGAGCAGGATACCCTGTAAAATTCCTTAAGCTGTATTACAGAATCTCTGTCAAGGCAGAAGTAGGGAAGGAGTACCTTCTTCTATCAAAATTTCTTGCACTAAATTAACTCCAGAAAGATCCTTTTTTAAAAGAAGACTAAGAACTGCGAAAATGAGACATTTGTATTGGCTGTATAATGGCTATACATATATTAGGCAAATCCTGACAGAGCAAAAATTAGTCTTTGATTTCTTCCTCTTCTTTTATCACTCGTGGTCTTGTTTTGCACCTGTTCAGCACTTGTCCTTACAGATGCATTTAGCTATCGTTTAGGCACTTGCAGGGGCAAAATGAGAACGGATGCCTCACAAGTACAAAATATATGCTAAAAGGACGTGCTGTAATGAGAAATCAGAGCTCAATGGGAGGAAAAACAAAACACGGCAAGATATAGAGAATGCAGACCTAAAATTAGCATAGGATAGATACATTGAAAAGACAAAATTCAGCAGATAAGGGCTCCTGGTTTATTGTCTAAAATATGCCTATCTGCATTCCCAGGGAACAACATCAATCTGTCTTGATTTCAGAATAAATTGAGCTCTCAAGCAAAATCCCTGTAAAAGAAGGCATCTCTATTTTTATCACTGTGACCTTTTCAGAAGGACTTTAGGGAAGAAGGAAACAAACTTATTTAAGTTCCTTCTACCCAAAGTCCAATTCTTCTTTCCTATCTGAAAAAATGTTGTTTGCCACTGTTTTTAGCTATCCAGCACTAAGAGTCTTTGAAACCTCACATATCCCAACAGGCTTCCTTATGGGTTTGGTCTTGTCTGCTCCACTACTGGTCTTTAACTGGTGTTAAAACGTTATGTAAGAATCTAGATTCCAGATTCATTGATGTTCATCAGTAGCTTTAGATAGTTTTGGATCAAGATCTGAATTTAAAGAAATGACCTTATGAATGTATAGGCAATCAGACAAATCCATAGTTTTTACTAGCTACATTACATGTATGAACTGTCACAGATAGATTTTTTTTGCCTTATTTTTATTTCCCAGGATGAGCAAACCGTGGTTTAATGAGGAACTTCACTGGGATTGATAATACCTGGTTTGAAACAGATTGAATATGTATTCAGGGCATATACTTCAGAATAAGAGAGTGGGTGGCATGGATAAAGGATTTTTACACAGTATTATGTAGGGTGAGTTTTTTCATTTTTGAAAGCACTAGGATTGTTAGATAACCGGCAGAATCAATCAGAACTTTTAATTTCTGTCTTTAAGGGTGTGATACCAGGAGACTAGCAAAAGGCAAATATAGTGCTTATTCTTAAAAAACTAAAATGTAATGAATTGTAGACTAATCAGCTAAACTTCACCTTCTGGGAAAATCCCAAGTCATTCAATCTGCACATAAGAATTTAGAAAATAGTAGAGAAATGGCACAGTAGTCAGAATACAGCTGTAGTACCTAGTCATGTCAAATCAGTTTATCACCCATGAAATGTTAACAGGGGCATTCCATAGAGCAGAAAGAGGTTTCAATCATATACAGGTTGACTGTATTTAGGTTTTTTATACAGTCTCAAGTAATAATTTCCAAACCACACTTACAAAGCATGGCTTTCAGGGCACTTCTCTGAGGATGCAAATACCCCTAAATAATTATACTGAGGTGTGGGGATCAATGATATACCAGAATGGGAGGATTCATCAAGTGGGGCTTTATGGAAATCTGTTGTGAGTATGAAGTTATTAATATTTCCATTAGGAATTACATAATACCAAGAAAGAGTATTTCATTTGCATGTGGCACAAACTTTACAGACCAGGTCAAAAACTTGAAAGAATCTTGCCAAAACCAGAGAAATGGTCTGGAAATACAGAATGAAATTCAGTAATATACACTTTAAAATATATACTTAGGTAAAAGAGATCGCATGTATTGAAGGACACAAAAGATATTCGGGAGCCTCTTTTCAGAAATGTGGTTATTTCTCAAATATCAGCACAAGGTAACAATATCAGGTGTTTGCTGTAAGAAACCACAGGATTTATTATTGTTAAACTAGCAGGAATAAAGTCCTGAATACCTGGAAAGTCACCCTTCTCCTTTACTCAGCTCTGGTACTCAGGAACTAAACTGACCAGAGGTTAGAAAATGGGACCTATGGGAAAAGAGTGAAATAAAAGGCATAGAAAGGAGAGAGGGATGCAGTGGAACCGATGGCCCAGTGATTCACGTACATGTGACCCAAGGTCTAGCTTTGTGTAGCATGTCTAGCTAACTTTGATTCTGTTTTAGTAAGAAGATGTTTGAAAGGAATTCAGTTAAAACCATGCCAGACAAGAAATGTGTCTGTAGAGAAGTGAAATTGCTGAGATGGTAGTGACTAGCAACTCAAGGACTTAAAGAGAAAACTAATGACATAAACCTAAGAAAAGGTAGAAAATCAGTAGAGGGCAACCCAGGCCTTTCCAAGAAGCAAAGTCCTGACTGATAACTGCTGAGCTGACACAGATTCATTAGGTGTGGCAAGATATCAGTGCTTAACTTGGTAACTGCCCCATCAACCTATAAACAATTTTTGTAGCCCATTCCATGAAGTATATCCTGCTTGCAGAGTTCTCCTGGGCATAGTAAAGGATGCTCAAGCAAAAGCAGCCCATTATGCAGAGGATTACAGTGGGAACACTGTAGTACCCAAGGGCTGATGCAAAGAAGAAGGGACAAATCTCTTCTACAATAGTGGAGCAGCTGGAGTGGCTTAAGAGCCTCGATTACTAAAGGTTGAGGCAGAAAACTTTAGACAGGCATTTAAAAAGGATATCAAAGTTACAGCTGATTTTGTCTTAGAGCAGAGGGGACATGAGCTTGACTTTATAGTAGCATTTGGAGTTCCAGGAAGCTTCACAAGCAAACCGAAAGATGGACAAGATCAGACTAAATGCAGTGTTGGGAACACTGCATCAGAGCAATGTCAATGATTGTGCAGTTTCCCAAGGGCAATGTGTGTCCGAGGCTTCTGACAGTTTAATGTTCAGCTCATGTCAAGAGAAGGAGCTAGAGAATAAGGACAGTAACTGTAATTGCATCGTAACATTCTACTCTGCCTTCGCTGACTAGTAAGGTTTATTTTGGAGAGAGAGAGAACAAACAGAAGTACCAGAAACAGTCATGCTGAGGAAACATGAAATGTCATGGGGCATAACTCGGTCAGGCTCTCCAGTTACTTTGTGTAGAATGTACAGAACCTTGACTGCTGGTGACTAGATGTCTCCTGTGCTCAAACTGGCTTGGGTAAGGCTGGCTCAGGTGCACAGTGCAGCAGCATGCAGTAACCAGATACTAGGTTGTACCAGCATAATTTAGTGAATTTAATGGAATTGAAACCACAGTCTGTGGAAGCTGAAAGGACTTACAATTTTGAAAATTGTATTAGTAATAGTAAAACAGTCTCCTATCAAAAGATCTTGCCAGGGAAAAATAACTGGCAAACACCTCAAGGTATGTGTGTGTGCGTGTGTGTGTGTGTGTGTGAAACAGCATGCTGTTGGTTCAGCAGAACAGTGCCAGCTAAAGATCTGTTTAAAAAATTAAATTCCTGACATCACTTACAAGTATTGCTTAATCTTATTTGAAAAAAAAAAAAGATGGTAATTAGGTTTCACTCCTACAAGCAGCAGGATAATTGGGTCCCAAAGGTCTGGAATAAGGTTAAACAATTAGACTGTATCTGCAAATGAACCTATCCTGATTGGCACTTGAAAGGATAAAAGGTTTATTTGAAGTAGTTAGGGTTTTAACCCGTGATTTCATGAAGTCCATGTGCATCAGACTTAGTGCTAACTTGAAAACATCTCTCCAGATACCTCTGGACTTTGGATGGAAATTGAGCAAAGCTGTCCCTCTGAGTGTAACAAGAATGCAATCCCTCTGACATCTTGACTCAGTATTAGGATTTATTATTAGTTGGTAAATTATTGATCATTGGGTCAATATATCTTGAAATTCAGCTCAAAAAAATACAACATCTATTTATCACAGCAATTTTAGAGACAAGTAAACTGAAACAAAGGTAGATTTATGAACCCACCAAAGGTCACACAAGTGAGTTAGCAGCAAAACAAGGAATAGGTCTTCTGAAGGCCATCTTCCAATCCAACGTCTGCACACCTAGGCTTAAAATCAGTAGTACAGAAAACCAAAGCAGACTGATAAGACAGGAAATTGATGGTAAATGATAAAAGAAATAATGTTATAGAAGTAATTTTGTTTCTCATGTGTGGCAAAGTCCACGATAAATGCAATTCAGAATGATTTTTGGTTCAACTATGCAGAAGAGTGGTCCTAGGCAGTATTCTATGCCATTATATACACTGGACTTATATAATGTGAAGTGATGAGGCTGGTGGAAAAAAAAAAAGCCCATGGAATTTAATCATATCACAGCTGCTGATCCACTTCAGCATAGACATTAAATTTAATGGAATTCTTTCTTCACTGAAATAGCTTGATTCGAAATGGCAAATAAAATATTTTTTTTCCAGCAGATAATATGGGTTAATCTGTTGAAATATGCTCTCTGTAGTTGAAAAATACAGAACAGTAAGCAAGACATGGCAGTGGATAAACATAACACTTGTATAAAAATTTGTGACAATTCTGCATTTGTGAGATGGAAGTATGGGACACAGGTTGCAGACTATTTTGTTTTCATTGAATTGGATATCTCAGAATTTCTAGAACTGAAGAAGATACCCTGGATCACAACCAAAGCCAGGCTGAAGGCTGGTCTGAGATTTACAAGTAATAAAGGGAGAAAAATTAGAATTTCTTCAAAATATGAGTAAGAGTTTAATTACTCACAGATAATTATTTCATTTCTGTGTTTCATAACCAGGAAATCTAGAACCTTTTAATTCCTAATTAACTTCTTATGGAGGAGTTAAAACATTAAAAAATAACCAACTTTCTTGGTAAATGTTGTGGAGTAAATAGCAATAATATGAATGCAAAATTCTTCACTAAATCATAGACTATCTCCAGTTTGAATGAACCTGTAATCATCAAGTCCAGATTCCTGCCCCTTGCAGGATGAGCTGAAACTAAAGGGTGTTGAATCTTAAACAGGATTAGAGGAATTCTTTCATACCTTGGAGAAATTAATCACCCACAACAATAGTGTCAAAATATCCAGCATTCCTACAAAGAATACAGTAGGATTTGTTTCATTAAGCATCTGTTCATAGAACTTTCTCCCAAAAGTCAGCCACCTGATTTGCATGGTCTTTACGTGCATTAGGATGAGAAACTGCCCATACTGAGTTGAAACAAAAAGTGCTCAACTACAGAGAGGTCAAAACAACTTCTCTGCAACCAAATATCCTCTGCATATAGCCACATAATCCCCTCCACTTCATTGAACAAGTAATGCCTGAAAAATAAATCTATTGTTTGAGGTAATTCAGTAAGATTTTTTTAAATGGAGTCTCCTACTCTAAAAGGAGTAGAAAGCATATACAGATTAGCTCTTTAAGTAGAACAAACAACATCAGAAAAGTTATTTGGAAAGTCATTTACCTACTTATAAGGAGTGTTGTTCTGTTTCTTCACTAAACAGGAAAACAGAAAGATATTTGGTGTACATATCACCCAGCGTGAATAGTGAAAGTAATATATAGATTTAGATATAATGTATGCAATGCCTTTCTTTCAAGTTCATGTGAGAAAAAAACCTTCTACCAAAATATTCTTGGAGTTATGTATTTTTTTCAGCCATTTCAGATGAATGTCTATGCTTTTTCAGTGATGAAACTCTGAGTTAATTCTCATGGACACATCAGCCAGGCTGCAGGGTTTCCATGCTGCTTTTGCAGGGGCAGTGTTGATTGACAAGGCCACGTCTCCACTCTCCTGACACTACATATATGCACACACCAATTATTTAAACTTGGTTCCTAACGAAGGTAGATGAGTCCAAAGCCTTACAGTTATGTTTAGATTTTGAGCACAGAATCCATTCTGTGAATAGACAAATTCAACTGTAACAAATCCTGAAAATGGACAGGAGCCGGCTGGGATAAAGTAACACCCTATGTTTTTCCACCTGGTAGTGCTGCTTAACAGGCCTAACTGAGGGCAGCTACTTCAATGGATAAGAACTTAATGGGAGAGATGCAATTCTTAGTTCTGGCAGCAGCAGTTATTCTTGCCTGTAGTTAATTAGTCCATCTGAGGAAAGCGTGATAACCTGCTGATACAAATCAGTGGCCTCAGAGCTTGTTCTAGAGGCCTTAACCATAGTTCCCCCTTACCTGAATTTAATCACATATGGTGTGGTCAACTGCACACTGTACTCCACCTGCAGTGCTGCTGCAGATATCTAAAGGGGTTTTCTATTCAGGCCAGGGAAAAGCTGTGTTCAAAGTGCAGGAAGTTCCCCATGACTTATTACAGGAATTGATAGTCTTTTATCTAAAAGGTGGGTGAACAAGTGTTAAGCAAAAAGGATTTCAAGTGTAACAGGTTTAAATTGGAATGTCTGCCTGCTTGACTCAGGAATATTACTGGGAAAGCTGATGCTCTGTCTTGTGCTTCAGAAGTGTCATGGACTGAAAAATAGGAAGGCTGTTGTGTTATTGCATTGCTTCACTATGCTTATTTTACAGCATATTATAGTTACAGCTTATTTTCAGAAGACATTGGTCAGGACTTTGTTATTTACCATTAACTCTCTCTGTGCTGCTTTCCCCTTGGGAAAAGTGTGATTTAATAGACACAAATATCATAGTGAGAAATGGGACAGTAAGAGGAGCCAAAACCAGTTATGTTGGTTTTGTTTTCTTTCTTCAGTCTCTAGGAATAGGTAAAGCTTTCTTAGGCACTAAATAACTTGACTGCCTAAGGTCTGGGTTCAGATACCATTTACACCTTTGCATGCTCTTGACCTTCAGGAAAGTTGATATTCCCAAGAGCCAGTTTTGTAACGCTTCAGTGTTGAGATTCAGGCTGCGAATGAGTCACCCAGGATCCTTTCTGTTGCATAGTCTCTTCAAACCTTAAGAGGGGTCAAGCACAAAGATATTTGTGAGACAGGTCTTGAAGAGATTCCCAAGTGCTACAGGTCCTTAGCTGTGAGTTTTTTCTTACTTCCTTTTACTTATGTTTCTGTCTTCCTTTAAAAAGAAAAACAAAACAAAAATAAAAAGTGTCACAGTGGATGAACTTCTTTGTTTCCAGGGACGAGCTAGTACGGTGAGGAAACTTCATAAAAACAGAGTCTTAAGTGAAAAATCCACATTGATGAGCAAAAATTCAAATCCCTCAGATTATATTTATCACCAAAGAGGTATGCCAGGCTTGAAACTATTCCTGTCTTTCCCTGACCTTGGCAGGTTTCCAGAAAAGAAGCTACACAATCTGGAGAGCTGTGATGCAGGTTATGTAGGAATAATTCAGGGACTCTATTTAAGGAACATATGCTGCATCCACTTATTTCTAACAGATGCAAGGATAAAAAGTTACTATCCTAAAGAGAAAGAGTAACAGAAAAAATATGATAGTGGGAAACGTGTTGAAACTTTCAGGAAAAAAAGCATTGCATTAAATTCCAGCAGGTAGCTTTTTTTTCCTTTTTAGAGAAAACACTGGCAAAAGTAACAGTAAGTAGTGATTTATTATTTTCAGCGATGACTTCTTTCTGATTGGGAACTGAGTTCTCTCTCACAGAAGAAGGAAAATAGTCTTGTTACATGTATATAAATTGAGAGTAATTGCTCACCAGGAAATAGCAGTGTCAGGTTTAAACCACCATATGTAGGATTGGATCTGTTCTATTTCTCTCCTTGTCCAGAACTGCTAAGGACCAGTGCATATTGACTCTTATTTTTTTCCATTAAGTAGTGTTAGAGAAGGGTAGTTGCAGCCATTACCGGATTAGGACAAGGACAGCATGGATAAAAGTGACTGGAGACCAGACCAGACACAGAGCACCTTCCAGGACCTGAAGAGGGCCTACAAGAAGGCTGGAGAGCATCTTTTTACAAGGGCCTGTAGTGACAGACAAGGAGTAATGGCTTTAAACTGAATTAGGGTCAGTTTAGATCAGATATTAGGAAGAAATTCTTTACTATGAGGGTGGTGAGACACTGCAACACATCCAAAGAAGCTGTGGATGCCCCATCAAGGCCAAGTTGGGTGGGGCTTTGAGTAACCTGGTCAAGTGGAAGATTGGCAGTGGGGTTGAAGCTAGATGATCTTTAAGGTTCCTTCCAACCCAAATCATTTTATGACTCTATGATGCCAATATCCATAAAGAGCCTGGGTATAAAAAGCTCCTCAGAAAGACCTTGGGCAACAATCTGCCTTCTGATGTGTGTGACTGCATCCTGAAGTAAAGGTGTAACCTATAGAGACAGAAATCTTAAAAATAGTGTAAAAAATAACCTTGCATTTTCCACCTCTGTTTTCTCCCCTCTTGTTTGTATGATTGCAGTCTCCCGTGTTTCCATGAAAGCAGCAATGCCCACAGGAAGCCATTCAGTCTCCAGACAGCTGCATAAGAGATGCTATAGGGTTCAGATTAGAAGGCAAGAGGAAGTTTGAAAATAAGTTTCAGAAGTCACCAGGCACAACACCTACCTGTGCATGAGAATTCTGTGATCCATTCACTGCTCTAGCAGCAAAGTAGGCAACAGAGCTGAGCACAGTGAGCAAGGAATGTAACACTTTTAGATGTCAGTTAATGCAGCTGCCTTTATTCTGAGGCACAAAGATTTTACCTGAAGGCACCATAAAACCCATCCAGCCCTTTTGCTTCTGTCTGTCACCTAATCTGAATCACCACAGCCATCAGTGGCTCTGTGCTGTAACTGGTACTTAATGGGCTGGAAAAATTGAGGGAGGATTGGTTTCTTCAAGTTCATGCACAAGAACACGAAACACACACTTTTTTGTCTTACTACCAGTTGCTGGACTGTGTGTTTCTGGAGAAAAAGGGCAAGCCTTACTAAATATATTATTTGTATAGCATATTTCTTTTCTGAATATCTTTTATGGCAAATAGTGACTCTGTTTTTCTTTTTAATTCAGTCACACATTACCCATTAGGCATGTACTTTGTTTTGGAGACATGCATGGGAACGTGCACATGTGTGTGACTAATTTTCAAATCTGAGATGTTCAAATAGTGACACCGTTATGAAGATGCAGCTGCTAACTAGACCAGCTTTATACAGCTGCTCGAGGTCTTTTCTCTGTTGTAGCCAAATAAATATATCCCTCAGAGCACTAAAATAAGTTCAGAATGTACACAAAGTTTTATTGTACATATTTTGTTTCTCAAATTCTTTATATACACCATGGTTAAATGTTGTGGCTAAAAGAAGACTTTGTGCCTGACTGGGTTAAAGCTGGATTATGGCCTATTAGTATGATGGATATCATGCTCTGAGGTTAGTGCCTGGAAACAATTTGCGTAAGTTTATGCAGTGCCCAAGGGTGACAGTTCAAAATTTCTTAGCAAAACAGCAAATTCATCTTCCCAGAGTGCTCTTCAGCCTGAGTCACCTTGTCAAGCAGGTGACAGCAGATGAAAATTCACTGGTGTTCAGCTCCTTGTCCAACAAAGTCACGGTCTTTCTTTGCTGTTTCTGAGTTCAGAAAAAAAGAGGGTCTGTCTTTTTTGCAAACCTCTGCAGGCCTAAATGGTCAGTAGTAGTAACACCTTGCTCTCTGAACATTGGTGAGATTCCGCCATATCTGCCTGTTCTCAGGGAGAACATGGAGGGAAGGAGAGCTGTTATTAACATACACTAATGGTGAGCGGGAAATAAAATATAAATCAGAAGGTGTTTAGCCATGGTGGAAAAACTGCAAAACTTTAGAACTGTAGGCACAGAAGAAACCTAATTGGTGAGGTGGAACTATAGCTAACCTATTTTACTGACCTTTCAGCTCAAATTTTTTCAGTTGAGGAGAATGACACATTTCAGGAGAATGACACATTTCTTTTCATACAATTTCTTAAGCAACCTTGTGAAAGAGAGTGGCTGATTTTTAACACAGCCAGAACCTGTATGTTCTATAACCTCAAGTTCAAATTGAAAAGTAGTTGGAAAAGTATTTGCTATATCTGGTCAGAAAGTATTTGACTTCAGCTTTGCCTGTGTTTTCTTAACTTTGTCTTCACTTTTTGGACAGGCCAGCACTCCCCCTCCTCCCAATTTCAACAGCAAAACACTTTAGTTTTCTATCAGATATGACTTTTTTTTGCAGAGGACACAAAAAGGTGATTATTTTAAGGAAAATAGTGTACAGAACTGTGCACGAAAGAGGTGATTCAATATGTTTCATATATTTTTGAGACAAAAATGCACAGTAACTTAGGATGCTCTTTTTGCAAGGTGCTAGTCTAAGAATAAGATGGTGCTTTGTCAAAGATATTGTCAAGAACAAAATTGTGAACAAACACCTGCTTGTTTATTGAAAGGTAGACACATCACTTGTGTGAATCCATTATGAAGGACAATGGGATATGTGGGATAAAATCCTTCAAAATTTCAGAAGGGCAACTCTATTCATGTGGATGAAAAGTCATCCTTGTATGAAGCCAGAATATAAAACGATCATTCTAGGAAAAGTCAGTAGCAACAGGATACTTCATCTTTTTCTTTCCAAGAGATTTTTTTCTGCCTAATAAATCCAGATCTCATTTCAACTGTGAGAGTTACAAACTTATACTGGAAGGTTAAAGTATTAGAAGGTGGATTTGCCAGATAATCAAAAACAGTTCTTTATGGTTTACACAAAATCAATACAAGATACTTTAAAAAGCAGTCAGCAGTTTTAGTTTCAGTTGCTTGCCAGATGTTACTGCATACATACATATTGGCTGCACCATGTAGCCTGAATCATTCAGATGCTTAAATGAGCATTTGCCACAGACAGTATGGATAAGCCATGTCCTGCAGACTACACTGCCATGGTGGTCTTTGTAAGCCATGGTAAAACTGAATCAGAAAGAACCCCTTCTCATTGCCTCATAAATAAACTACCCCAACTTCTTTGGCTGAGACACATGAAAATTTGCCCTCCCTATCTATTTCTATATCTAAAAAGTGTATGTACAGAAGTAATCACATGTAAAATAAAAATGTATTTTTCTGTAAAGGTCATTTACGAACCTGAATGCCCTGGTTTACAGCTGTAAGAAGAGCATGGAAAAGACTTGGAGAGTGACTCTCTCCCTTCTGTGGGAAAATGGTAATGGGAGTCTGAAACTCTTTGTGGGAAAATCTCTTCCTTCAGGGTAAAACCGTGGGCCCCAGAAGTATGACCATATAATAAGTAAAAAACCTATTCAGCTTTCTGCCTTTGTGTAATCTTGTTGTACTTTTGCCAGAGATAGTTCCACTGAAATAAGCCTGTGACAAAGGAGCAGTTTTCTTCCATCTTCTCCTTTACAGCACAATTTTTGGACCCATTTGCAGCACGGAGCACTAGGAGGCGGCAAAAAAGTCAGTGTAAAGTTAACAGCTACACTGTTGTCACAAGAAACGTCCCTGGATCTCCTTAGAGCTGACCTAGGATGAGGAACAGTTAAAGAGGAAATTATTTTTTTGTGTATTTGGGGGCAGGGGTTTTAGTAGCTTGAATAATTCTTCAATCCAAGCATTACTGAAACCTCCTATCACTCCAAGGGTTTAGGAAGTAAATACTTATCTCTGTTGTTTCCATTTGTTTACTTTGCATTTGACTGAACTTTGGATATTGCCAATTTCACAGCATATGATTACCCACTGGTGGGAACAGAGAGCAGAGATAATGGTGATATTAGCTGTCACAGTTCTTTTCCTGGGATGCTCTGCGATGATGAAGTTGCTTTTTTCCCCTTGTGGGCCAACACATTAAAGAACCACTGGGATTTGCACTGCTGGCTTCTGTAGTTGCACTACCAGCTCTCCTCAGGCTTCCCTACTGGGAGTATCTGCCCCTGTGCTCATGTTTCATATGACAGCAACAGCAGGTAACAGACAGTAGGAGAACACAGGAAAAATCCCTGACTTTCCTAGTAAAACACCTAACATCAGCACTGCCTCTTTGGCTTCTCTTCTTTGAGATGCTTAATGACCATTTTACTCCAACCCAGCAAAGCATTTTTCACACAGACTTAACTCTGGGTGCATGATTCAGAGGCAATTGGACTACTTTGTATAAGGACACAGTTGTAGAAAACAGCTTAGAGATATCTTTAATGTCAGACCAAAGGCAGGCTTCTCAATCCTATTTGAGATTCTCAAAGCCTTGTAAATGGTCACAATAGGCACTGCTCAAATGTCATTTAGCATGAGTGAAAGTGCTGCTCTCTCAGAAACAAACAGGAAACAGGAGATTTACTATATGAATTAAAAGCAGTAACAAATAACATCATGTTCTTGGGATACTGCAAGGGCAGTGAGAGAGAATGAGTCACTTCCCATTTGCAGCAATTATTGCAAGGAAAGAGATTCATTGTAATTTTTTTGGGTTTTAGAGTTTGCACTGCGATATTCTTCACGTGAAAAATCCAAACCTGCCTACATGCAAAGGTTAAGGTAGATGTTGCTGGAAGTTTTGGAAGGATTTTGAGTGAAAATACAAAACTCTTGGCAAGTTCTGTGAAGTGTTTCATCTGGAATTGCCTGGAGGACTGAATGCTTTGTATTCCTGCCCCCTGGTGCAAGCCCACCTAACATCCAAATGGAGCTCTATTAATCAAGAAGGAATCAAATTATTTGATTCAAAACCCAGAATACTGAGCACAATGAAATGAAAAAACAGGCAGTGATAGAGACACAGCTGATGTCTTTCTCCACAGACGTGCAGTGTCTGACTCCAGTGGAGCTATTAGTGAGAGAGCAGCGGGGTTTAGATACATCGCCACATCTTGGAGTGTGGTAAATTGAGGCAGCTCCATTAAAGTCAGGCACAGAACAACTGCAAGGTGAGACAACAGTTCCCTGCACCTGCATGATTGAGAGAGGGCCACCCTGAGAGTGCTGAAGTCCTAATCAAACACTACCCTCAGCAGAGATGCTGGCAAGTGTGGAAGGCATGGAGTTTATGGAAAAGGAATACGTAACTGCTAATTACTATCTTGCTGACCCTCTTAGGGTGCTATAGTTGTGCAGAAATTTAAGCAAGGCAGTCAAACTTGTCAAAGAAGCTTGCTTTATGCACAATGAGAATCGCTAATATAGAGATTGATTCTGCTGCCCATTAATCAGGGTTTCTAAGAGTTTTAAAGGGAAAATAAACATGCACTTTTGTAAAAATGTGTTTGAGTGGTTTGATGGCATGCTGTTTCTTGTTTAGGTGTAATAAAAAAAATTAAGGGTAAAAGAGTAATGAGTCAATATAAGTTTGAGTAAAGTGCTCGAGAGAGCAAATAAAACTTGTTCATTTGTCTGTTAACTGATGTAATTGTGTCAGGTTTAGGAAGTGAACAAGATCTAAAATAAGATATGAATTAAAATATAAAAATATATTGAAAAGTTCTTTAGACCAGTTGCCAGTAAAGTTTCCTGTATATGAATTTAATATATTTCTCTCTGAGTATCTTTAGGCAAAAAGACATATTATTATGGTTTTCAGAGATCAAAAAAAGCTAACTTTCTTTCTCATTTTCTACTTAACTAAAGCTTTGACTTTATGTAATAGTGGTAATGTGGCTGGTCAAAATTAAGCTAAAGGATGCAGCTATAATTTAGCTCAATTGAAAACTAATGTAAATATGGAAATCATGAAATTCTACTGATGCAACTTTATTAAAACTACATTGTATCTCAGTGCACAAGGAAGCACAGATAAGATGAAATCTTGCGCAAGGCTTGCATATTCATTTAATTAAAGGCCAAAAAAATTTTTTTTCTTTTTCACTCAAATAGTGTAGAAATATTTTTTTTTATCAAGGTACTATTAAAATTAGCTAAGAAGCTAGCTGTATTCCTTCTCACAGTATTCTCTTTAATGCAATTGCTTCCCTCCTTCATGGATGTACTGTTTTTAAAACATGAATAAAAAGATCGGGCTTCTGAATAAAAGAAAAATCTTCAGAATCATCTTTCACCCACCTACAGGGAGGAGGAAGAGGAGGAGGAGGAGGAAATAAACCCTAGTTTATTCTTTCTGAGATGTGTGGTGTTTTCTGAGAGCTGCAACCCATGACAGCATCCTGTGTGTACACAGCACTGAGGAGAGAGCAGCCTTATGCAAACCCAGTGGCAAGGTGCTGTACCTGGCATCTGCTGGGACTAAGCCACTGAGAGCAAACATGCTTCTATATGGCTTGGCATCTGATCAAACCGAGGGTTTAGACACCACCTGAAAATCCTGCTGAGTTCTTCGATTTTGTCAAACAAAAATTACTCAAGGGTCATGTCAGCACCCCTCCAACTGCTCCCCTGATACCCGTATTTGCTTCTACAATGTCACGGAACAGCAACAATTGACAGCTCTTTGTAAATAAATAATGGCAATACTACAAAGACCTGCCGAAGGTCAGCTGTCACTGTAAACTAATATAGTTCTGACAGGAGGACTGGGAGACCTGCAAAACACATTGAGATGTAGAGAGCTCAACCTAGCAAAGAGAGCTCAACCTAGCAAAGCTGAGAGGGGATTTGATTCCAGTTTATAGATATATGTGAGGGGGAAAAGCCTCTCATTCTTGACAGCACTTTGGTTTAGCAGATAAGCTGAAAGTTGGATAAAATGAAAATGAACAAAACTTGAAATGAAAACGTGCACATTTTTCATACTAGTCTAGTACTGTAACAGATTTTGAGGTATGTGACAGATCACCCAGCACTTGAATTCTTTAAATCTAAGTTGCCTGTCTTCCTATGAGATGTGATGTCCTTTAAGTGCATTGCCATTAGGCAGGACTCAGGATTTGTTCAAAGGAATTTTAAGCCAAGTCTTTATGAGCTTTTAACCACGGGATCATAATGTTTCTCTGCAGCACTAACATCTATAAATGGAATTGCTGCTCTGATGAAATCAACCACAATTTTGACTGTGCTTTTTTGCTGGAATAAGATTTTATTTCACAAACACATAAATGTTTGCAGTTTGTGCTCTTGGCTCAAATAGCTTAATATTGCCTAATTATATTTGGTGACTGCTTATCTACCAAATAACAAAGTGATACTGGTGATGCCTCTTAAACACTACAGAAGCTGATTGCCTGTAGGTGCTGCCCATTACAACTCATTCCTTTTACATGAGGTTCATCTTCCTCTCAATCTCCTAAAATATGTCATTTGTGAAGTTAGCGTGGTTCACTGGACCTTGTATGAATAGTTTGTAATGGAATAAATTTTATCTCAAAACATTTGAAACTGTGGTACTATTAAAAATGGAGCACATCCATTAGGTTTACTGTCTTTCTGGTAGCTCCATGTGAGATCCAGGTAAATCTCTGAGATTAAAACTTCCCATTACTTGGTTTGCTTGACTTTTATCTCACTGTTTGTATCATTTGCTGTCCTGTGAAGTTTTCAAGGAGCTTTTATAGAATAAAACAGTTTTTCAAAGCAAAAGTGAATGTTTGAAATAATACACTAAAATATGTATTTCTGTAGGTACTAACTAGTAAAAATGTGAAGGAGCATAATTTAAAAATGTAGAGTGTTTGTGAACGGAATCTTTTCTGTCAGTACTACTATTATTACTGGCAATTAGATTAACAAAACTATTGACTGATTACAGAAAAGGCTGCATTTTTTTCAGCCCTGATAACCAGGTACATGATGGATAAGGCAGGCATGCACAAAGCACAATCCGTCATTAATCTTTGGGTCTAATGGGGTTATTAGTACTGTGTCAGCAGATCAAACTAACACATCCATCTGCCTATCAGAACAGATTACATGCACTACAGCACTCAAGAGACAGAAAACTGATACCAGCTGATAGGCCATCAAGACATCCTTAAAGTCTGGCATAATTCTCTCACTGCCACTTCAGTTATGTTAGTCTGTAGATTTATCTTTTCAGGGATTTGAGAGGAGTAGAGGTAAAAATGAACAAATCCTTAAAACCATGAAGTGTCTATGATAAAAGAAAAAAACCTTTTTTTTTTATTATTTTGAGGAAAAATAATTCTTAGATGAAGTTTTTGCAGAGTTATAGTGAGAGCCATCACAGATAAACAGTATAATCAATATTAATTCAATGCCTTGAAATATGGAAGCAATGATTATAGGGTAGGCAAACAAAAGGGAGAAGCTTGTATATTCTGTGACTCACGTTTTTCTATGTATAAGTCATAGAGGTGATTATTACACTTCACAGGAAAATTTACATTTTTTCATTTGATATTTTACACTCTTTCCTCTTCAGCACGCCATGTAAAAAAATAAGTGTTATCTGCTTTCAAATTCAATGTATTGTTGAGAAGTTATACTGGAAATGCATATGATCAATGCAGTTTTTGTATATACTTCAGAAGAGATGGGGTATGAATTTAAGGTGCAAGACAACATGTAGAGGGATTCCTTGTGGAACAGGGGCATATGATACCCCTGGAAAGATTGGACAACCCCGGGTTGCTGAGGAAAAACCCCTGAACTGGCCCCTGGCTGCAGCCAAGCCTGGAAAGCACCTGGCTGCAGGCAGCCCTGGAAGTCCTTGGCAAAGCAATACACTGGTCGGCTCCCCCACGGATTAGAGGCCATCTAGAGGGACTGGGTGTGAATCTTTGCAAAAGTAGATACAAGCTTGTATAGGTAAACAATAAAGGAAGAACGATGCTCAAATCGTATCAGTGCATGCGTCGTTACTCTGGCCAGCTCTCCAGCACTCGGGCCCCCCAAAACAACACATGAATGCTTGAGCCAGTCTGTTATAACAGGGTTAGCAGAGCTCCCTGGGCAACATGCCATAACTTGTAATAATTTTGCTTCCAGTTAAGTAAGCTGGTTCAAGCTGGACTTGGAGTGGTAACTCACACTTCTATATACGGCACAGCAATGCGCCACAAGCTTTAAATGGAAACTGCTAGATGTTGGAAGGGTAGGAGGAAAAAGGATGCAAGGTTAGACACAAGGCAGCCACAGTGTCAAGTCTGTTGAATATAAGGTGAAAGAGCTGACCAGAAGAGTAAGTGGAAAGCAAAGTTTATTAGCAGTAAAGTGCTGTTATTCTCCTAATTTTGACATAAAATCCGAGTATGAGCCTTTTTTCATTGAAACTTCATTTTTGTTCTTCTTGAAAACTAAACTGATGGTTGACTGACATTCATTTCATTCTGCTAGTAAGAAAAATAAATTCTATGTACTCTGTAAATACCCATGCTGTGTCAAAGATTACAGGCAAATTATCTCTCCATACTTTTTTAGGTGATATTTTATTTTGGAGGACAGATTTGTACCTTCTTAATGTTCTCAGTGGTGTCATGCTGAAATTACTGTCTATGTAGTGCTTACTTCTTACTGGTCCATTTTAATAACACACAACGATTTCAAGTGTTTTTCTTTCTTTTTAGTAAGTATGACCAAAGAACATCATCTTAGGTCTGGTATTTTGGTCTTCTGGATTAGATGTTTAGTATAAAACTGATGAAAATGAGTGACCTTTAACTTACATAGACGCTTCCTAAGTTCTGCCAATTAGTCTAGTTTAGATTTGATTAATACTAAATAATAGATTAATACTAAAGATTATCACCCCATTTAGTCCTCCTTTATTTTTTACTTCTTTATTTTTTTATATTTACAAGTCAATATCTATACCACGGACAATCTGATTCTGCCTTTTTACTTCACTAAGCTGTATATGAAAGCAATTTTCTAGGCTTAAGTATTTTGAATTGTGTGGGGAGTAGTCCCTCTCCTGTTATTTCTTTAAATGAATTTCACTGTACTAAGTGAGGAAATGATCACTTCATATTTCCCAAGCATCCAGAAAGCCTTTACCTCCACATAACAAAATAATACTTTCTTTGTTGCTGTTTCAAAGCCCTTTGCAAATATTAAAGTCCAAACAGCTCTGTGTGAGAGAGATAAGTACTGGACTATAATCAACTCCATTACCTATAAAGCTTTACTGTTCAGCTTTATGTAGAATTTCTACAAGCCAGCAGCTGCAAATTAAAGGTGATCTAATTTTTTATTCTGTGGATTTCAGCATACAGCATGAATTGACCTACTGACATTTGAATTGCTTTCATCCATGATTGTGATGTTACTTTAAATTATCACTTGTGTCACACAGCAGCTGCTCTCCAGGCCAGTGGAGAGTATATTTTCTGGTAACTGGAATCCTAAACTTCCTACAGTCATCCCTAGCCTTCCCCACATCTATCAATCTCTCAGTATCAGTAACTACAAGCCCTTTTACATTTTCTTTCTGACCCAATGGAGAACTCAAGTCAGATATGATTTTCCTTCCTGCACCAATCTCATTGCAGTTATTAGCTTTTTATTTTTCTTCTCTTCTCAAAAATTGTTAGTGAAATATATTGTGCATTGAAAACTGCATGTATGGAGCAAAATTATATATGGAAATTCCAAATTTGAGGAAATTAAAATATGAAACATCCAACACTTCATGTTCCATTTTGACATTTTGAAAGTGAACTTTAAAAGCTAGTTTTAGTTTTAAAAATGCAACTACTTTTAAAAAGAAAAGTAAACACTGGAAATTAAATTGAACATCAGTCTTAAAAATACCTATTATTTTAGATTCTTTTGAGTACCATAAACATGATCCTTCCTCATCCAAGTGAAGTGAGACAAGGGGAAAAAAGTCATCTCTGTACATCTGTAGTATAGTACAACATGTCATAGTACAGAAAAATAAGCTGTGTCTACTCAGATAACCTCTGATCGCTTTCTTCTTTTGAACTGCACTCACTGCTGCAGGGTTCCTGATCTTTATCATTGGAATTCATTTGCCTGAACTTTATGTTCATTCAGTAATAGGATCAGCAAATCATAAATGTTTCCTCTTATGAGTTATTTCTTTATCTTTTCTGATGATCAAGGCATATATGAACTCCTGATTCTTCATCACAGTGATCTAATCCTTTCTTCTACTTTCTGAACTGACATTTTAAAAGACAGAATAACTTTCTGCTTTCTCACTCATTTTAGGAGCATTAGGCTTATCAAATTCCTTTCACACTTACTTGTGTCACAACCTTCAGAAGTACAGAGAAATTCCCAGCCTCCTGCTGTGGGTTCCAGTCGGGTGATGGATGGGCTTTGCTTTCATTTTTATCCTTCCTGGTCCTGGAGTCTAGCCTATATATGTGCATATTTCTTGTTTTGACTCTTGTGTGGTGTTTCCATGTTTTTCTTGTCTTTTTTCATTAATCCGGAGAATAGGAAATACATCTTGTTTTCTGGTATGTGTACAGAGGTTTTGCTGTTTTCCTTTATCCTTTGTTGTTTCTTCATTGCCAAGTTACTTCTGCCATGATTAAAGGAAGTTCTGATGGTTGCAGAGAGAGAAAACTTTGGTAGAGAAAAAATTGTATTTCTATTTATTTCAATGAAAATGAGCTGACACACAAGCTCTTGCATAATAAGCTGTCTGGTAGCCTAAATGCATGGCACTATATCTGCAGCCAAAAGATGCCAGCAATCTCCTTATTAAAGGTGAAATGAAATAAAGGCACATGATAAAATTTTGGAAGACTACATGGGCCCCATACCATGTCCAAGAATGGTCACATGCCCAAGTATCTCCTATCTTCCATATGAATAACTATGGTCATGGGGTGAAGGACTGTGTTGATAAACGTCATGTTTCGGGAGATGGGTGGGGATTAAACCCAATTCTGTAGACTGCATATTCTTGTGAAATTATTCAAAATTATTGAGTCAACACTTGATTGAAATCAGTGGACAGATTTCCATCACCCTTAGTGGGCTTTGTAGGGTTCTGCATTATATACCCTAATTTGTAAATGCTGTATTAGACAGGAGATTTTGAACTGTGTGATTTGTTTAAAAATAAAGACGTCTTTTCTTAAATCTGTTTTTCACTGTTGAAAGTGCCTGTATTCTCACTCCCAAGAAGGACTGAGTGGTTTCATTTTGAGTCCACACATTATTAAGCACAGATTCATTTTTGTTTCATAAAATATTAAATAGTCTTCCAGATAAAACTGGTTTTGTTTCCCCCATGTACCAAGCTGCTTGGTTCTCATAACAATGAAAGCCAAAATAAAATATGTGAAGTGTAATGAATTCACTCTGTTTATTTGTAGTGCTAATGTCATTATTTGGTCAAAGGATTTTATTAACTATTGAAGATTCAGGAACAAATGATGAATGATCCAAGAAGGCCTTTTAGGTAGCAGAGGTGACTAAAAGATTGACACGTATGACGCCAGTTAAAAACCAATAACATAGCTCACTGGAGAAAGCTGGGATAAGGATGCAGAGCAAACCTATATTCAAACCCATTTACTTTCAGTAAAATAGGATGAGAAGCCAATGGGAGATTTGTCTGTGCTAGAAATACAAGAACCATCCCAGAATAACTTGCATGGTCCCAAGCCGACAACAAATTGTTGGAAATAAGACTTCTAATCAACACTGTATTCACTGTGACAATCTAGCATCTTTCATTTGTGTTTTGTCCCTCTAAAGCCAGTGAGGTTGTTGCCACTTGGTTTAACTGAAGCAGGCCAAAGCTCTGTTTCTGCAGCCCAGCAACTGAGGAGACCGCCCCTAAACTAACCAAGTGTGTAAGTTTGTGAACAGACCCATTGACTTCACTGATATCATTCATCTGCCAAATATTAAGAGAAGCAATTCCTTCTTGGCACAAACCTTGCCCACGCATGCACTTCCTGACTCCCAGCTAACCCACAGCTTACTTCCCAACATGTTCTGGTGCACTCAAGCAAAACAAGTTATTATTGTGTCCTAAACGTTCACAGCTTACTTCAAAAAATGAATTTTCTCATAAGATGAGATAAAAATGTGCCTGCTGCTAGATGCTAATTGTATTCAGAGGCATAAGAAGAGTCAGACTGCAGTGAGATGGACAAGGAGGGGCATATAAGAAATTTCCTTGGCTGGTGTACTTACTCGGGGATGCCCCAAACAAGGTTTTTTCATTCTTTTTCCCAAAGAAGGTTTGTGCTATTTTAACAAGGAACAGTCTGTGACTGGAAAAAAAGAGGATCAAAGAGGGAAATTCAAAGGCAATTCAGTAGGCAAAGGGGTAACTATCTTATTCAAGTTATCTAAACCTGAAGAAATTTCCAATTTTGCTCTAAAGGCTCAGTATAAAACTCACAGAAATCCATTATAATCTTTCCACTCCTGTAGCTTTGAACGAAGCTCTTCTCACTCCTTTTAAAGTCATTTTCGTACCTTCTTTGCCCACCTTTAATTCAGCTGTGATATCACATCCATTACAACTAGCATCACTCTGAAAGTGTAATTGCCCTACTGTGGAAAACGGTGAGAAGAGATTAATTAACATCTTCATATCTCATCTTCTATATAATGACTTTGTCATAACTGAAATTGTCCTTCTCTTATCATATTGTCATTTTCTCCAGGTTTTAACTGGGTGTTACACTTGAAAAGGTCAATTATGGTAAGTTCAAAAAAATACATGAAAGTGAAGATGAACAACTGACATTTAACCTAAGTGATGATGCTCTGCTTTTTAACTGTGAGTTTGATTAATTTAAAACCAATTTGGATCCATTCTTTGCTTCATTGCCTGTTCAGTGAAACTCCAAAAACTTGACCCAAGAGAATATAATTCAAGATGGAATAGACGCTCAGTAGATATATATGTCTCACTCTCATAAATTCTCCAAAGTACTGAGCAAAAGCAATTAAATTAAGGGAGGGTTTTTTTTTCTCCTTTTTCGCTTTTTTCTTTTTTAAGTAGTTCTTTTGTTACTGTGTGATATTTCTACCTAAAAGGAAAAAAACAAGCCTGCTTCCTGAAGAACATCTCCATTTGATTTACTGACTCTGCTTTGGCAAGTGTTTGCTTCCATGACAATCTACTGCTGCAAGTGCCGGTAATGAGTAAACTCCTTCTAGTAAAACTGTGACATGTTCTAATTGATCCTGAGCTGGAATGACAGCACTATAACTCTGTTTTATCCATTGATGATCTGTTTAAGACTTTACTCTGACATCATTCACTGAAAGTGATACCCTTCCTTAAGTCAACTGAGCGATTCGCACAAAAAGGGAATGTTGGAACTGAGAAAGCACCCCAGGTTTATGTGTATTTTTCTTTTTTACATGCCTTTCTGTGAAGTAGAGTGATCCACACTATTTTCATTGTAGATATCTGAAAAATAAATCAGAGATGAGAGTAATGACTTCTTAGGATTTGTTTCTTTGACCTCCCCAGTCCCTTTTCTTCTCAATTGTCTGGCCTTGCTTAGTTGTCTCACTGCGCTAACTGCTTGTCCTATATCTGCAAACAGAAGTCCTTTGACCTCTCCTTATTGTGTTCCTGTATCTTTCTGCAATTGCCAGTGCAGTGTTTCTCTCCTAGATGGTACAAATATTACAGAAACCCTTCCTAAAGCATTAATATTTCCTCATTGAGTCAATCTGGGTTTGGGTCACTCCTCTTTCAGCTACTGAACACACCTGGTCATCACCACTCATTAGGGAACCTGTGTGATCAGGCTCACTGGGTTGCTTCTGCCTGACCTCCCCTGTTTGCAGCATGACGAAGGATAGTACACGCACACACCTATCAGCAGCTTTGAACAGTAGTCTGAATTCTAAACCTCAGGTGTGTGCTTTTCCATATAATGAATTTGTCACCTGGCAGTTACAAACAAGGACAGGACATTCAGCCCTGTTCTCATACTAAAAAAAATAAACTCTTTTTACACAAATATAAACTGATTATTTTATCACAGTTTGAAAGTATATTCAGTTTTTATTCACAGATGTATGCAGGTCTTCTGTGTCCCACCAACTCCCTTTGTCATTCCCCCAACAAGAAAATGACACAAGAATAATGGCACAGCTTTGTTCAGTTTGCTTTTAGGATATTGTCTGAATTCCTTTTACTCCTTTATTTATTCATACCTATGTCTCCTAAATATGTTTCAGCAGTGAGATGCCACGAAATTTTAAACTTTCTTTCAACTGCGGAACATTACATGTCACTCAGAGATGCATCACTCTTACTGAATGACCTACAGTCTCACCTGTGGTAGATTTACTGTGTGCGTGCAAGTTCAAGCTCTGCATCATAAGAAAATTATGTAGCAAGTCTGACTCGAATGGAGTTGTTCCAGCTTCTGTGTGCAGAGTTTATGTCCTGATATTCTTTAAAAAATTGTGGCTTACTCTCTTTTCTCAGATCATTTTTTTCAGTGTCTAATTTTCCTCTCTATTTATCTGTGTACTAATGCACTCCAGGATCCTGTTCCCTACTCTTTTCTGTCTCACAGGAGGACTGCTTAAGTCTACGACGTCACAGAGCAGCTAGTAGTATTTACTGACCTCCTGCTTTATTAGATGGAAATTGATTTTCCTCTTCCAGGCAAGTGAAAAATCCATAATGTCCTCCATCAACTTTGTTTGTGCAGCAGCACTGGCAACTGAAGCTACAGGTGAAGATACAGCTCTTCATGACAGTATCTTTTCTCAACATCCCAGTAAGCAGATTGCAGTGAGGTACTTCTCCAGCAGTTTGCAGTAAACCTGGTAAGGACCCACTGGCTGACATTTGTCTGGCAACACATGTTGCTGAATTCCCCCAATTACATTTCACAACCATGGAGTCTCCTGTAACAGGTTACATTATAAGGCCACAAATAATAAAATCTGTAAGTACTTCCAGGCCATTGCCCCCAAACTTAATTGGAGAAATACGACCCAAAGAGCAGTGCACAGTGGTGCTTCTGTGGATAGAAAGCCAAAGCTAAGACATTCTTCTGATAGCAGCAATTTACCTACTCAGCCACAAAATTAAATAATAATAGTCAGTATTTATGACAAGTCTTTGCAAATAAGTATTCAATACAATGAGTTTAAGTACTGCCACATCTTTGGGAATTTTCAATTACTATCTGAACAGCAATGCTTTTTGAGCACTCCCTCATTTTAGAGGTGCTGCTCCTGGGTTCAGAATGCATAATTTTACCTCTGTTTTCATCTCTGAGCCTGAAACATTTAAATTAGGATTAAGAATGACCAAAAATATCAACACTCAAGCATTACTGTAATGCTTCTTTCTTTGACCTTAATTTCATTTGCAGAAGCTCAAAACCAATTAGTAGCTGTGGAATATATTCACCCAGATCCCATATAACATCCTTTTATGTAAGGAGAGGGAATGGAGTGGAAACTTGGTCGCCATTGATAGGTGCCTAGCTGTACAAGATATTCAGACACCAGTCTTGGCTGCAGTGTAAGAACCTGCACAGAATAAAATCAAGCTAAAAAAAACCTGGGAAGTGGAGTATGTAGACATTAACACCAAGGGAAAACTTCCTCCAACATTATAGAGAACATATTTTCTGGGAACAATGTCCTCTTTGTTTTTATAGCAAGGTGGATGGAAATTTCCAGGCAGATATACACACAGCAAAAGAAATTAAAACAGACATTCACATGATAACGAGGGAAGACAGTCAAAAGATAGCCAGACTGCAGTCATAAAGGAGTACTGTTAAAGCATACGAAATTTCTTATTTTATCATAATTTCCAGTGAAAACAACATCTACCAGGGGATAGAAAAGAGTATAGAGAATTGGTAAATTGAGGTTCCAGTTCATCCAAGCACCTCTTGTGCAATCTAGATAGATGATATAGCCTCAAGACAATTAATGGGAGTGTATTTGCATGTAAAATGAGAATATGAATATCCCCCTTCTTTATCTCACAGAAGAGTTATGAAACATCACATAAGCTGTAACTTTCAAGAAAGATAATAAGACAAAATGTTATTAACATCGTATCACTAGTTCTATTGTGTTTTCATTTTATCTGTTAATCACCATGGTTTCTAGAAATAAAGATTGTGACATTGTGGAAGTCAGGCTTTCTCTTGAAGTAGGGCATAATATGAAAGGTCTGCAACAATTGTCTTGTTCTGTGTGTTATGTCTTTGACAGGTAATGCTGTCCACGTTATTAACTGTTGTCTTCCCTGATGGGGGAGACCTTCAGATTTTTGCCAGGAGAAAAAAGGAGGCAAATGGGACTTCATGCTTCTCAGTCTCCAAATAGCTGTTTATTAATTCTTATCTAAGGAGTACAATCCACTGACATGGCCTAGACATAGCACAGAGCAGAGAATGCAGCAAGAAGACAACTTATCAAGATCTCACAGCCTTTTTAAAGGTAAATTACCCAATGAAAGCTTAAAATGCAAGATATTTTCACTTTTTTACCAATGTCCAACAAGTTCCTAAATCACGTAGACAGGAACTGCGGAATTCTGTATCCAATCATCCCAAACCACTATTGCTGCAAAATATGGAGTTAGTGAAGAAGGAGAAAGAAGCTTTTAACTACAACTTATCCTCCATTTTGAGGTTTTCTACTTCTATCTATTTACTATGCAAATAGACCTAAAACCTCTAAATTTTCACCCTGAGATAATCTCACACAGTATTCTATCACCTAATTCACACCATTGTAGATTCAAATTCTTCCCAGAGGCTAAGCAAATTTTCCCATGGACAAAGATCAAAAACAGTGCTGTCAAGGGGGGCAGATCCTTTCAAAACAGGCACAGAAATATTTTCTGCATTCTAGGTTCCCACAACAGGCAAGTTTTCTGAAGAGGCAGAGCCCACGAAGGAGCCCTGCAAAGCTGGTAGTTCCTATGAGGGAGATCCAGCTCCATCATTCTAGAGTTGCAGAGAGGCAACTATACCAGCATGACTGGGGTGTTAAACCCCAGACAAAAGACAGAGAGGGAATTGTGGCAGACATGAAATTCACAGAATCTCCTGCTTTTCAGTACACAACTTGTCACCTCTGAAGTTACTCTTTACAAAAGTGGGGGCTCATGAATGTACTTAGAGAGATACAGCAGGCACGGACTAATTAAGTTCTGTCTCTATTTGAAAGGACATGTCTATAGTCAAAAAACAACCAAAAAAAACTGTGTCCTTTACTATGTGAATTAGCTAAAAGATGAAAATACTAACAAAAGAAAGATTATTAGGATTTTGAAATGAATTAAACTTTCAAATTTATGCCTGAAGGAATGACTTGAATTAAAGAACAGTATATCATTACTTTTGTATCTGTTAAAATCAGCAAGAAAATCCCTACTGGATGGTACTACAATGATCCATCTAGCCCAGCATTCCACCCTGACCGTAGCAAAAAGAGCCGTTCATCAGCAGGGGGGAACACAGGAGTCTGGATAGATCTTCAAATCCATTCACCTGTTCTTCCCAACTTCCACAGCCATTGTATTAGGCACATCAGACAGTACATGCCTCCATATTCCCTTTAGTATCTGCTCATGAATCTGTTCAGGAATTTGTTCAGAATCTTTTGCAATCACTCATTTTCTACCTCTACAAATTCCTGTGGCAGCAGCTCCTAAAGTTCATCAATTTCTCTGTAAAATGGTATTTTATTAATCAGTTTTAAACTGATATCCCACTAGTTTTAACAAGTACCCCTAACACTGCACAGTGGGGTGGAAAACCATCCTGCAGTCACCCAATCCACTACATTCATCATCTTCTAAACCTCAGTCAACCTGCCAACACACCTCCTCACCAATTTTAAGATCTCGGGCTGTTCAAACGCTTCCAACATGAGGGATACTTCATCCCTTGGTTGCATTTGTTGCCCTCCTCTGCTTCCAAATCTGCTACATCTGTCTTGGGATGTGGAGACTGGGACTGCGTTAAATATTCAAAACATGAGTACCAAGGGATTTAGAGAGGCGAAACACAACCCTCTGCCTTTTTCTCAAGGTTCTTCCTGACAGTGCTCAACATTTTGTCATCTTGTATTACAGCTGGTGGTGGGGTCAGTGGCTCTGATCCAGGAAGAGGTGACCGGTCCGGGGAGATGGTCCCGAAAGGAATTGCCTTCCCGAGGCCCGGTGTCTTCCCTCAGCTGCTGGCAGGAGGGCCTTTGCAGAGACTGTCAGCTCTTTAGGGATTATCAGCTCGTGATTTCAGCTCAGCTCTGCAGGGCAGCCTCCAGGCCAGACCAGAGAGAGAGAGAGACGAGAGGCTCGTGTGGCTGGTTCCGCACGGAGGTAGCTTTATTGTGGGTCTGTACTCCGACGAAGGGGAAAGCCAGGGACGAGAGCTCTCCCTGTCCCACAGGGGCAGAGGGCTTAGCTTTCATAGGGATACAGGGGATGGGTGAAGGCCAACGGGTTACAAAGGATCTGCATAGGGTCTCCTAAAGGATTGTGGGTCTGTCTTTTCTCACCCTGACTAAAGAAGTGGTTGCCTTTCCAGGGAGTCCTGCTGGGCGATTGCGAAATCTCAGCAGAGATCCCTCCAGGGCAGGGGCTGGGCATACCCCACAATCTTCTGCTGGTTACTGCTGCACATGGATATGATCATTCCAGAGAACAACCCATGGTGACTCCTCAGCCTCTTTCCAGAGTCTAATTTCAGCAGCAAATGTTTTAGACTCCTTAAATGTACTCTAACATGGGCACTTTTTACAGCTGAGATCAGAACTGGTGTGTGTGCTGGTTTGTGTTGTCTGCTCCTCTCACATTAACCAGACCTCTTTTCCTGATAAGGCCAGCTGGAAGTAGTTCTGCTCTCACTAATCCCTTGCAGGTAGTTTTCTCTTCCTTGCAGTTCACCAGTTCCTTGTATTTCCATAGAAAGGGAGAGGATTAAGCCTGCTGTTACTGTTGCATACAGCTACATTTGGGAGGGAATATTGACCTTTCGTGTCTTTGGCCTTTTTCCTTCTCTATTTACTCCTCTTCAAGAACAAATCTGGAGCAAGTAGAAAAGAAAATATTGTCTCTTCCAGAGTAGAAGCTGTGGGATAAGTGCTCCCTTCTGTCCTTCTGCCATTTGGGCAAAAGTCACGTCTGTTATGGTTTGTGTTTTACATTTGGCTAGACACATACTGAACACTGTACTTCCCCAAAGTGCATTCTTTCTTTCATTTGCTCTTGGGAGAATGATGTTTTCTCAATGGAATGCTATAAAGCTGGTGCTTTAAAGGTCCTCCCTACCCACTTACAGGTACCTATATTTTTGTTTTTAATCAGGTCAAACAATTTGCTTCCATCCTGCATGAAGGTAATTTGAGGCCTCTGCTTTTTAGATTTTTCTTTTGGAGTTTGCCCCAGGGCTCGTAATAACAAAACAGTAAATAGTGTATTACAGCTCTTACAAGGTTAAGATGCTTATTCTATTTTGAAATGTCAATGTTTTGCTGTTTCCAGCAGTACAGTGCAAATCCAGGACAATGCTTTTTTAAGGTACTCATGTAAAATGTTAAAGGTTTTGTAGCCTGGACAGTTCTTGGCATAGTCCCCCATACAAATCAGACCTGCTAATAGGAACAATGGAGTAAAACCTCACATTAATATAGACTTTACTAATTTATGTGATGTATCAATTCAACTGCTTCCACAGGAAAGAAATATCCACTGCATTTCCTCATCCACTTGCTACCGCCTTCACTTCAATTTTCTCATCCCTTCATTATCCCCCCAAACAATAGTTTTAATATAAATCTTATGACTTTGAAGAAAATCATGTATGCTAATGAAAAAAAGTAAAATCATGGTTTTGTAGCAATCTGATGGTTAAGTCAGAGCAGGTACTCTTACTGCATGAGCTAAAAGCCTACCTGCAATGCCAGTTGCAGCCATGCTTTAGGTAAATTCTGACTCTGCCCCACAAAAAAACCCCAAAAAACAAACCTAACCAAAACAAAAATCCAGTAGCAACTGTAGAAACCAGCCGGACTACTACAGGAATTTGCCATGGTAGATGATAAGTTGATCAGGTTACTGAGTTAAAATACAGTGATCCACCATCAACAGTTATCCAAACCTTACGGCTGCTGCTCTCTACTTTTAGAACTCTGCTTGACTGCAGCACAATTTCAGAAGTCCTGAACTTCTGTAAAGCTGCACAGTTAGGCAACATATTAGTACAATTTTTGCAGAGGAAATCTTGTATCATTTTGTAACACGATCTGCACAGAAATGAGCAAAACCACAGGCTGGCCTGTCATCTGGGATGCGTCACCATGCCCCAGTTTCAAAATCTAGGTGGCCAGCCTTTCCAATCACTAAGAGACTTACTACATGTGTGTGTCAAGGTCCTGCTGTCTCTCTCACATGCAATAGCCACTCAGTTCTTTTTCAACACCTTTTTCAAGGTTTTGACTCTTGTTCTTCTGTTAGAAGAGAGGCAAAAATATGTTTCTTCTGTGAGAAATTCACATTGCCCAGTAAACCACCGAAATCAACAGCCCATTTCTGGGGATGAGGACACATCCATATATTGATCTATAGATATGCATTGATATATATACATGTATTGATATATAGATGCTGCATTCCAAAAGAAATGCTAGGAGTGTTCAACTCTTAAGTGTAATGATGTATTTTAGGAGAAAAAATTGATAGGCAGGCAGATAGTCAGGAAGAACAAGACCCAGAAAGTGCATGGGTTTTTGAGATGCTTGCCACCAGTTGTCCTGTAAGGCAGAGGAGATTAAATAACAGGGAGCATGACCTAAAACAACAGACTGAAGTTCTGTGCGTGGCAAAGTCAATCTAAGCCTATAATAAGGCACATGGCTTCACAGCTTCAAGGTTTTTTGAACTACATTTGAAAGCACCTTAAATCTGAAATTCATGACTTGAACCTGTTTATTTAAGTTATGTGAGTCAGTTGGAAAAATCAACCACTTCCATCTTCCTTCCTGCCATTGAAAAGAAGTCTAACATTTTAGTTTCTTCTTAATAAAAATGTCTTTGCAGATGTCTTCAAGTCTTTTGTGAAAACCTGACATTTGGAAATGTTGTCCATGAACCAAAAAGTCATTTCCAAACAGCTTTATTCAAGCAGAAACATGCTATTTTCCTGATGTTCACTTCCTAATTAGCAGTTAAACATCTAAGCTCTTATTTTTAGAGGAAGTTAGCTTAATTAAAATTATATATTCTTCAAACAACATTTACTCTCAAAAACTAATACCCACTGTTTTTTTTTTAATGTTCCAGATGTCCAGATGTGCTAAAATTTATATATTAAGTCAATATGATATTAAGTGACATTACAACTTTTTTAGCAATGAACTCTGTTAAGAACATTTTTTTTAATAAAGTGTTGCTCCTGTGTGTCAGAGCTGCTTGATTTAAAAACAAAGTGAGCAGTAGATTATCACGGTGTCCCGCGGTGGTAGGGAGGAGAAGAGAGATCCAGCAGGCAGGAATTGTGCAGCAAGATCGATTTATGTAATTATTTTACAAACTCTTTTATAGACCTTTTTCTTCATAGTCTAATTGGTCAAAGGATCAGCCACCCCTTGGGGTGATTGGCTAAAATCCTAAAACATCCGTTGTCAAAATATTTTTCTATTGTACCATAACAAAGCTCTGCAAGGTCGCAGGTGTTCATAGTTTATAGAACTCCACTAATATCTTCCGTGAGAGAGAAAAGTATCTCACAGGACTGGAAAGAAGCAAGAAAAATTCTTGCTAGCAGCAATATTTGTATCCACAGTAGATTACTAAGAATTAAGAACCTAGGATTAATAAACCTGCCTGTACCTCAGTTCCAAAACAACAGTTTCGTAATTATAAGAAGCAGATGACCACCTTGAAAGGAAATCCATCATCTTTTATGAAAGCAAATAATGATGCATGAAGAGCTCATATTTAGTATGAAATCCTGAAAATGATGGTATTCTTTTTTTCTTCTCCTTTTTTTTTTTTTCGTTTCTCTGAGCACTCTTAATATTTTTACTCCTGTAGGATAAGAGACTAAGAAAAAGTTTAGAAGCAAGAAGTTAAGCATTTTCTTCAATTTAAAAACCACTCAGATTTTCCTTTTTACAGAGGGAAAAATAAATAGTGAATGTGACATTTCTTCACCTTTTTTTTTTTTTTTTTTTTGGTAACATTCTTGGTGAAAGAGAGCAGGGGAATCATTTTTCTACCGGAAGATGACAGCAGTTTAAAGTATGAGATAAAGTAGGATTATTTTTTTTGATTCTTTCTAAAGAAAAGAGATTGTCAACATGCTTTTTGTCTGTGATAACTAGAATATCCATATAAAAATATTTTCTCAAGTGATTTTTGTCACTTTTGATTTTCTATAATGTTGCTCAGGATATGTTGACTGCACTGTCTATGGCAGCTGGAGACCATGAGAGACGCTTAGTTCTCTTTGCCAGCTATGTGGAAAATCCACAGTCTTAGATGTGATTGTCCAGTGTGCAGGTGCCCCAGAGCATTTGTGCAGCAAGAGTCTAACTCCTGCCCTTGTCCATAGCTTTGCTCTCTAATCCGATTTACTTGGTTCACCTAATTTATGAGATAACTGAGCACTGAGATACCTGGCCTTTAAACAATTCTGGTTGGTCTTTAAATTACTTTGTTATTTAGCTTTAGGTTCATGGGTATTTCAACAAGAAATCTTGTAATCCCTTAAAAACTACTACTCTCAAAATGGAGATTTATGCACTCACATAGAGGCAGTGAATTTTGGATGCAAGAATAAAATTGAGAAGGGCTCGGTATCCTCAGGAGAAAAGATTCAGTTTTTAATGGAGACTAAGGATACATTTTGCAGTGTTGGTGAACAGCTTTTGCTGCCCAGATCTCAGAAAGAGCACTGTATGATTGTCTCAGGCACACAATAATTTTATTTCATATCAGCAAACTGCTTTAAATGCTGAAGGCTAGTAGAAATGCATTTATTCAATAATATGTAAAGCAAATGAGGAAGTCTGCACAGAAAGTGTTCTGCTCTGTATCACAGGGATACATGTATTTTTCAGAGCTGCACAAGATTTCACTGCACAATTTCCATTCGAGCTAAAGGGGTTTGTGCATGCCTAATTCCCAGAAAGCTCACAGGAAAATGATTCTAGGGACAGATTATACAGTAGGTCTTAACAGCACTAATAAAAACAGTCATTAAAATCTATACTCATAATTTGCCACCCATTTTTCATGTACCACAGGACCTTGGACTGTGTCTCTCTGCTTCTGTCAGAAAGAATTATCCCTGGCCATAGCAAAAAGCTTTAACACAATGTATTTCTTGTCTTCTACAATGCGAGCTTGTTAATCTTGTCACTGCTATATGTAAGGTTTATGTGACTTTTTACTGCTTTTATTCAAAAACACTGCTCAAGATTGTAATTTTATTTGCTTCAAATTGATTACCCTTGTAAGATCTCTTTCTGTGAGCACTGAAGACCTCTTGCTTCCACAGGTGGGTTGTGGTCATTTCAAACATAAAGACTTGAAGATTCTTTGAAGCTCCTTCTTACATTATCTCTTAGCAAGGACAAAAGCATCAACAAGCAAGGTATACTTTTGTAGACTCCGTAGCCTTCTTTAACACCTTATTTTGACAAGTCACTGTTATTTAAAGATACTGAGGAAATCTTAAGATATCAGGGAAATAATTGGTTGAAATTGCTACTTTCTTGTCTGCCTCAGGAAAGACAGGATATTTGCTGTAACTGAGGCTCTTGCCCTACCTCAGGTAAGCACCTGCCCATGGTAACAGGAAAGCTTCATTTTCCAGTGTCACTTTCAGTATTTTTGGTTCTGTGTTATTCAGGGTGTGCATCTCAGAAGAAAAATTTTATGGGATGTTTTATGTCTTTTTTTTTTTTTTGAGAAATAACAACCATGGAAGATTAGGGGACAGCTTACTACTGTTCTTAATAAGCAGCACAGCCTGTCTTCAGTACTGTTTACAAGCTTCTTGTGGACTGTTAGTTTCCTTGAATCCAACTTTGGTGCTCTTTCACATATGGATAAAGCTTGGATTTTTGTTAGGGTTTTTTTTGTTTTGTTTTCATCTTGATAGCATTGTGGTTGTCTGGATATCCTATTTAATCCTTTTTTTGCTTCATTGCTTTTATATCCCCCCTCACCCTTCTCTGTCATGTTCTTTTTCTTCAGCACCTTTTTCTGCCACCACTCTATTCTCTTCTCTTCCCATGTTTTTTTTCCTTCTCCCATTTCAAGCTATTTTCCTGTCCTGCCCATTGTACATTATTATTGTGTCTTTTAATGCAAGGAAAATTAATTAATAATGCAACAGTGCTTCAGCCTGTGCATATTTGCATATATGTAAAGTTATGTATTAGCAGTATCATTTAGTACGTGTATCATGGTACTAAGGTGTTACTGTTTACAGGTTGGTGTGTGTAATTGCTGAGGCATGGTTTCTCCTTCAAAGGTTGTCTGCCAAAATTGCCTAACCAGTCCTCTCTTGCCCCTTTTAGGGCACTTTTCACCTTTGCAGCAAGAGGATGAGAGCTGTGGTGAATGCAGAGCTGCTGTGCAAAGATTGCTGAAGGACACAGACCTCTCTTGTTCTGGCCACTGAAGAAATGAGAGTAAGCATACAAGTTTGTGCCTTGTCAGTCTGCAACACAGCTTGTGTAAAAATGCTCATTTGCAGCACAGAGGAGTTCTCTGAAGTGCATACTTTTCATGAAGCAGAGACAAATGGAGAAATCATAGAGGATAAAGAAAACGAGTGTGTCCTTGATCTTGTTTTTCCTTCCATCAGAAGATTCTCCTACTGGCTTCAAACACAACAGCAAAAAGGGACTGCAGATATTTAAGGGAGAGGAGACAGTTCATTTGTTGACATGAACAGAGTAGGGAAAACAATAAAATCTTAAAAGCTTGGAGTGAACTGAAAAATTGATTTTATTTAAAACTTTTTTTAACATGTTCTTCCTGTTTCATTGTCCTTTCTTTTTAGAGTTATAGATAGAGCAGGAATGGTGAGGTTGCACTGAACCTGTCAAAACTGATGACAGTTCAAAGAAATTTCAGTCCTTTGCAGGAATAACTTTAATGAGTGTGATGCTTTGACTCCTCCACTGTTTCATGACTGCATTTTCTGTCTAAAGTGTGGTCTAATTTATTCTGTGTAAGATAGGCTCTTCCTGTGTAGCTCCAAATATGTAGTCCCTGCTCCAAGTTACTGTACTCTGCACTGGCAAGAAATCAAACGTCTCCCATTAATTAAATAGATGGTACCTTCAGCAGTTCTCCTCGGTGCCAAGCAGACAAACACCAAAGAGGCGGTGGACAGGGGTAGAGTGACGGGAGCACGTGGTAGGAAGACAATTCACTGATCCTAGATAACAGTATTGTGTTAAAAGCATCAGTCAAGGTTTTAGATTGCCCCATGTAAATCTCACCTCTGTCTGAGACCATCAAGACCTTTAATCTTAACCTTGTGTACTTAAACGGCCTCAATAAGAAGTTACTGGCTAATCTAGGATGAAAAACCTACTTCTTATTTGAGTTTAAACTGATTGTTACTGGCATGGTCCCATGAAGAAAGGTAGGTTCACAGCAGTTAAGTCTCTTGACAAAATTCCTTTTCCTTTCTCTTTATTTTTTTGGCAAACTCTAAAACTAAATAAATTATGGTATCTAATATGTGACAGCTAATAAAACTTATTATCTGAGTGAAAAAAATTATAGTTGGGGATCAATTGCTCACAGAAATGTTAATGATGATTGAGTTTTGCACTAATCCAATTCTATGAAGTTTGGAAAGCTGTTAATCTGAACAGAACCCAAAAGAAAGACTGTGTTGGGTTGCTGGCTTTGGGTTATGTTTTACCTACCACAAACCCCACAAACTGTGTAGAATATCTCTTACCACTGAAAATCCAGCTCCCAGTAAGTCTCGAGGCCAGGTTGGACAGAGCTCCGAACAATCTCTTCTAATGAAGGGTGTCCCTGCCCACATCAGGGGAATTGGAATTAGATGATCTTTAAGCTTCCTTCCAACCCAGGCCATTCTATGATTGTATGATTCTATGAAGCCTCAAGCTGTACCTACAGGATTTTTGTTCTGGTTTTTGCTTTTTATATTAATATTTTTTAATGTGCTCTCACATCATTATACTAATAACTAGCCATTTTCTAGTACAACAGGTTCGGGTTCCTTGATGCTAATTGGATATGTTGCAAAATTTTGTCAGAGGAGGAGATAATCAGGATGCATCATTGGCTTCTGTGATGTCTATATTCATTAAACTGTATTTCCCTTCTTCTTTACAAATTATGGCCTTATTTATGTTTGTTTCTCCTTGGGCTTTTCTCTGTGATGTTCTCAACACATCCTACCAGTTACAAAACAGTTTAAATTTTTGTTAACTTTTCAGTATCTTGAAAGTACTTGGAATCTCATGGGGTACAGGCTCCAGAGAAAAGTATAAAAACAGACCTACCTTGTTGAACTAGCTAAAGCACAGCTGCCTGAAAGCATCATGCAGTGTGGATCAGTAGGTATTTAGCTCAAATTTTCTCTACAAACATTGCCACGTAATCCAGATACGATGCATGCCGATCTTTGTGCTTCAAGCAGTCCAACTTGCAATTCCACAGTAGATTTTAGAATGTTATTTCTATTCAGAGGAAAAAAAGCAACAACATTAAATATAGAAACCAAATGGATTTGTATTTTTAAAATGAAGCCTTATTCTGTGAAATCACAAGTATCAACTTAACGGGATTCATAAACTATTTTTTTAACAGTTTCTGGTATTTAGGTTCCTCATGAGCAATTCCAAGAAATCTTCAACTTTCCAAGGAGTAATTCAGCACTCTTCCAGTAGTAGATTTTTATTTTTCTTCTTGTAAGATCTGTGGAAAGGAATTTCTTTAATGCTAGACTTACATGGGACAGTCCTTTCCCCAAGTAACATAAATCCTGTCTCAACTTAGTTTCCCTTTATACTTTGATTCTTTTAGTTCACCTCAGGCAAATAAACCTAAATAGTAAAACAGATCAATATTTCTGAGGAAAAAGACCAAGCTTGACTGAATCTTAGTATACTGACTTCCACACCTGATTATGCTACTTAGCTGTAAAAAACCCCTTTTTTATAATGGTGAGGGAGAATATGCAAGCTTAATCCTCTTTAAGAGACAAACTTGAAGCCATTTTTCAAGGACTAATGTAATAAACATCTTTGAAAATTACTATAATAAAAAAACCAATTATAAGATGCATGAATATTTATGAAAGTATGTGTTCAAGAAAAGAAAAACAGTGAGAAGAAAGTCTTTTGGGGTGGATTGACATTATTTTACATGCGAATAGAGTCTCAAGAAGAGCAAACTAATCTTTTACTTCTACCTGGCATCACTTAGTGACTATAATTTTTCAGTTAGGGCATTTTGGCAGTAAAAGGAGATTACTGAAGGAGGGAAGAACTACAGAAAGATTGCTGCAAATAGGTGAAGATCAGCCTCCTTTTTATAAGCTGTAGATCAGGCAAGAAACAATGGACTTTGGCCACATCAAAACATGCAGGTATGGCACAGGGCTGGGTGGGATCCTCTGAAATGTGGACAGTGACGATCAAGGAACTACTTCCCTGGGACACTGCAGAGCTACTCTCACTCAAGGTCTCTAATAGCAGTTTATGCAGAAGTCTGCCAGAAATGATGTTGCCCTAGAATGGACTTGGCAAACAACTGAGATTCCTTGGGCCCAGTTTTTATGTCTTCTTTATGCTTCTTCCAGCTGATCCGGCTATGTAGCTGATGGAGGCTACAACATTACTTCTACCTTACAGCAGAAACCAACATGGCAAAGTTGTGGGCAAAGTCTGGGATGTCCCTTTCAGTACTTGGGGGGGGGGGGGGGGGGGGGGGGGGGGGGGTGGGGAGGAGGGGGGAAAGATAAAAAATTTCTGGTGTCTTTATTTATTTTGCAGAAACCTTGACTATTATAAACAAGTCATAAATTGAAAATCTGGGGAGTATTCATTGCTTTTTCCCTGCAAACAAAGACTGCATTCATTCCCCTGATAGGATAGAGAATAGAAGTGGCAGCAGGCTTAAGTGGTGCCAGTGGATTTGGCAGGAAGGAAGGACGGGTCTTCCACAACATGCGACAGCATTTATGGGACTCAGAAGGAGATTGGGGATATGGAGGTGGAGGACAAACAAGCAAAGATAAACAGGCCCAGATACTCACCAAAGACAACTCGATTGTCCACCTGACAGAGAGGGCTGGAAGTAGCACTTTCTTGGAAATGAGACAATGCAATGAGAAGATGAGTTTTGCTTTTTTTGCTTTTTTCAAGAGTTCTCCCACTCTTCATTAAAGCTGCAGTTTCTCTGCCTGTGTCAGTCTGTACTCCAGAGGGTTTTCCTGAGCCATATTTGCTCAGTTGGATTTGCAATATCCTTCTCTAGAGTTTTCAACAAGGCTCAGGACAAAAAAAATGGGGAAACCTTGCAAGAGAGCAAGTACCTTCAAATCAGATTCATATAGGTAAATCATGTCTATTCTGTCATAAGAAGCAGAAAAACTCCTCAATGTTTGCATATTAGGAAAATAAAAAAACAAAACAGACAAATTTTGTGATGGAAGTAATGTGTGAGAGGGACTGGGAGAGGAACACAAGGAACAGTGGTGTCATATTTGATTTATGATTGCAGCAAAAAGGCATAAAAAGACCCAAGGGGAAGGAGGAGAGTGGGAATCTAGACAAAAAGAATGGAGGTCAGAGAATAAAGAGCCTGCAGAAAAGTAGAATTCATATATTCATTTTTCATCTGCTCTTTACTTAGAAGCATTCAAAGTCGCAGCAATCAGATCTGCTCTGAGTGGTGGTGTTGGATCACATGAGCTCTGAAGATCATTTCCAACATAAATCATTTTATGATTATAATGAAGCATCTGCAGAAGTTACTTTTTCTATGTTAAGAACATACTGCTACTCTCTTCTCAGAGCTACTGGTTAGTGATAAACAATCCCATAATGTTTACCTAACAACTCTTTCTTTCCAGGTTCAGACAGCACATTTAGTGGTGCCTTCCATTCCGTTGAGCCCTGCCAACTATGATTTTGTCCGCAGAAGAGCACTGATAGACAGAACCCAACTGAACTTGGCCTAGTGATATGATATGATCCCACCTTGCAGCACCAGGACAAAAGACAGGTAAACACAAACCCTGTATCCATGTCACTAATGTTTAATTCATATTCTTGCACAGTTGCACAAGTTTCATGCTGAGGGAAGGTTGGAGGGAATTAATTTTGTTTCACCCTCACAGTGAACTCCAGCAATGTGGAACATCCAAAGTTCTGGAAGTATGTTTAAATTCTAACCTAAATACTCCTAGAAGTAAAGATTATGAAACTGCAGCTTGGGACCATTATGGCAGACACTTTAAATTAATGTAACTGGCCATGTTCTTAGTTCTCTTATATGAGCAGAATACAAAAATTGTCTTAAAAGGGGCGTAAGCGCTTGTCAAGGGCACCCTGTGCTTGAAAAATATTTCCTTTGTCAGTGTGAACAAAGCTGATGGCATGGAAGGATTGAAAACACATAGGTCACAACAACCCCTTAGCTAGGGGCTCAACTATTATCCTGAGAGGCATAGTATAAGGCTGCAGGTGCAATAAAATGCTGATACAAAGCTCCCATTTAAGACAAGTGGCATTTGGACGCTAGGGAAGTAGTTGGCCCTGCAGTGCATTTATTTTTCTGAAGTGACAGAATTTTTATCACTTTCTGTTACATCTTGGAAAAGGGGGATAACGTTTCATGAAAACCATCTAGGGAGCCATCAGACAAAGAAACTTCTAGAAGCTGCATTAAAAAAATTTTCCACATCTGCTTGCCTCTTATATGTGTGAATCATAGTTTTACCACCTCCTTTGAGAAATGACAGGTTTAATATATGCTCCATCTAAGCAACCGAGGCACATGGAACACAGAAAGGTGTGGAGGGAGATTTCTTTGAAATAAAACTGCTCCGTAGAACAGAAAATATTTGAACATAAATTTCAAAGGCTTGTTTCAGCAGATAATGCTTTCAGGCTTTGCAGGCAAAGTCTACTAGTAACCACTATTGTAAACATAATCAATATGATGTAGGTATACGGAACTGAAAAAAAGTACAGTTACAGTTCAGATGCTTCTTTAATAATGCATGCTAGTATTTTCCTATATATACTTACTAGTTTTTAAGTTGAATAATTATACAAGACAACTAAATTCAAATTCTAGAAAATATCAGAAAATCTAGAAAAAATTTAAATTCTCTAGTTCTTGAACAATTTCATTCCATGAAAGTTAGTAAAATCTTGAAATCAGATAACAAAGTGTAACAAACACTCTAAAAAAGAGATATAATAAAATCAAATGCAACTAAAAAAAAACAAAAGGAAATTTGGAAATGGCATGAATACAACAAAATGGATTGGGACAAAACGAGGCGCAGTGAAAAGGACCGAAACTTGCCAAAATTATACAAATTGAAATCTTGAAATCAGAGAACGAAGTGAAACAAAGAGACAGGAGAAGACATTGATGAAATGAAATACCGTTTAAAAAAACCCAAACTTCTGAAAGGAAGTGAAAACAATAAAATGGCATGGGATAACATGAAATGCAGGGAAATTGACCAAACCTTGCTGAACTGATCCTCATTGAAATGGCAAGATTTCATTTCCTTTCATGAAAGGAAATGAAATCTCGAAATCAGAGGACAAAGTGAAAGAAATTGACAGGAGTGGACTTCTAATGAAATTAAATTCAATGGAAAGAAAGAAAAGAAAACTCAGAAATGAAGTGATCGTAATCAAATGTAATGAGATGACATGAAGTGCTCCCCTTTTGCATGGCTTTTGTAGTTTCAGTATCCCTGGAGGTCTAGGCTTTGTGCTTTTCTAAAGCCGCACCTTAAGCGTAAGCCTAACCCTGAACAGAGCAGTAAAAGCAGCCTTTTGCTGAGGTGCCAAGAGCATGTGTTGGTGTCAAGGAGCATGGTGAGGAAGGAGCAATGTTGGGGCAGTGCCGTGCTCCCTGTGGCATGCCACTTGTAGTGTCAGTGTGCCTGGAGCTCTGGGCTTTGTGTTTTTTTCAAGCCTAACCTAAGTAGAGCAGTAAAAGCAGCCTATTCCTGAGGTGTCCAGCACGTGGGTTGTGCCAAGAAGAAAGGTGTGGAGGGAGCAATCGTTGGGCAGTGGGGTGTTCTTGCACTGAAATGGACCAAACCTTGCTGAAATGATACTCACTGAAATCCTGAAATCAGGGAACGAAGTGAAATGAGGAGACGGGAGAAGACACTGATGTCATGAAATGCTTTTCCTTAAAAAAAAAATTATATCAAATGCTATTAAAGAAAAAAAAAAGAAGAAGTATAAAGTGAGGAGGATGAAGTGGAATGGGATGACATGAGGTGAAACGAAGTGTCTTGATAAGGAAAGATTAGTGTTCCTATTGAACGGGCATAGAACAGGGCATAGAGAAGGAAAACGAAAGACAGAGGGAGAATCAGAAGACAAGGACAGCATTACTGCTTCACCTCCGGGTGCCCCATGTACGTCTGTCTGTGCGGCGAATGCAGCGAGCAGTGACCGGCCTGCGTGGCTCCAGTGACCGGCCGGGCGCGATGCCAAGCGGCGGCGAGCGGCCTGGCCATGGCCTGCGCCCCACCGGAGCGGCTGCTGCGGGCTGGGTAACAGCGGAGTCCTAGGGTGTCACGGTGACAGGCTGCCTCGGGGAAGCGGCAAAGCAGGGCAGGACAGGGCAGGTGGGAACAGGACAGACAGACAGAGAAGCAGCAACGCCACAGGGAGAAAAAGGCAAGGAGAGGGCCAGAGCTGGCCCTCCTGGTGAGCCTTCACTCCCTGCAAGAAAACCAAAAAGTAGCATCCTCAGAGGTGTGGTGCAGGTAGCTGCTTTTATGCGCTATGCCTCCTGCTATAGCTCAATTTACGGGGCATTTTTTCCCGATCTACTGCACCTGCAAGGGGCAGCCGCTTGCAGCCCAATCATGGGAGCTTTGTCTCCCCTGGGTGGCTGTCAGATAAAGTCTCCCTAGGGCCTGGGGTCCCCTTCACCACATATACAGCTCCTGGAGTAAGTTTGCACCTCATGTATGTCTCAACGTATCTTAGTAATGGCATAAATAAAAATCAAGTTACTCCCTCCATGCATGGGTGGTGCCAAGGAGCAAGGTGTGGAGGGAGCAATATTGTGGCAGTGCCATGGTCCCCTTGGCATGCATTTTGTAGTTGCACTGTCCCTGGAGCTCTAAGCTTTGTGGTTTTCTCAAGCCTAACCCAAAGTAGAGCAGTAAACTCAGGGTTTTGCTGAGGCTGAGGTGCCAAGCACGTGAGTGGTGCCAAGGAGCAAAGTGTGGAGGGAGCAATATTGGAGTTGTGCTGTGCTTCCCTTGGCATGCCGCTTGTAGTTGCATGGAGCTCTAGGCTTTGTGGTATTTTCAAGGCAAATCCTAAGCGTAACCCTAATCATAAGGGGAGCAGTAAAATCAGCCGATTCCTTAGGCTGAGGTTCCCAACCCATGGGTGATTCCAAGGAGCAAGGTGTGGAGGGAGCTGTGTCTGGGTAGTGCCGTGCTCTGCTTGGCACGCCTTTTGTAATTGCAGTGTCCCTGGAGCTCTGGGCTTTGCGGTTTATATAAGCCTAACCCTAAGGGCAGCAGTAAAATCAGCATTTTCCTAGGCTGATGTGCCCATTATACGGGTGGTGCCAAGGAGCAAGGAATGGGGAGAGCAATGCTGGGGCTGTGCTGTGCTCCCCTTGGCATGCCTTTTGTAGTTGCAGTGTCTGTGGAGCTCTGGGCTTTGTGGTTTCTGAAATGAAGGTATGTTGTGGTTTTCTGAAACGATGAGAAAACAATAAAATAGAATGGGATGACATGAAGTGCAGGGAAATGGACCAAACCTTGCTGAATTGATCCTCATTGAAATTGCAAGATTTCATTTCCTTTCATGAAATGAAGAAACATTTTAGCATTTCATTTCATCAGTTTCTTCTCCTGTCTCTTTATTTGACTTCATTCCCTTATTTTGCGGTTTCAATGCGTATAATTTTGGCAAATTTCAGTGTTTTTCACTGCACCCCATGTCATCCCAATCCATTTGGTTGTAGTCGCTCCATTTCCAAATTTTCAGGTTTTTTCCACTTGCATTTGATTTTACCATATCTCCTTTCCAGAGTGTGTGTGCGATATCAACGAGGATCAGTTCAGAGAGGTTTGGTCCATTTCCCTGCACTTCATGTCATCCCATTCCATTTCATTGTTTTCACTTCATTTCAGATTTTTTTCTTCTTTTTTTCAATTGCATTTTATTTTATCATATTTCCTTTCCAGAGTGCTTGTTACACTTTCTTCTCTGATTTCAAGATTTCATTCACTTTCATGAAATGAAATTCTTCAAATTTTAATGTCTCTCAAAGTAACAGATTTTGAGTTTAAACTCTAATTTTTAGCCTAACAAACCATATTATTTCCTATTTCATCTGTAGTTTCCGGGTTTAATACCTACCTTTTGCAAAGAACCAGTAAATTCTTGATTTATTAAGAAAGAAGTTTAGCATTCCTGGTACTTCAATTCCTAAAGCAAGTATTTGGATTTAGATGCCTGTTAGAAACTTTACGTGAAAAGATGAGAAACCAAACAGAAATGTTCGGTGTTCCACATCTTTGTAAGGATGCACTGAGATTTCCACAATCAATCTGACTAGGGAGAGCAATGGATATTGTTTACCTTGACTTCAGTAAGGCTTTCAACACTGTCTCTCAAGAAATCCTCTTGGGCAAACTGCAGAGGTGTGGGTTGGATTAATGGACAGTGGAAGGGATTGAAAACTGGCTGAGTGATAGATCCCAGGGGGTCATGATCAGTGGCACAGCATCTAGTTGGAGGCTTGTCACTAGAGGTGTCACCTAAGGGTCGATACTGGGCCCAGTATTGTTTAAATTATTCATCAGTGACCTGGCTGAAGGGGCAGATGCCTCCTCAGCGAGTTCCCTGATGACACAAAGCTGGAGGAGAGGCCGATACCCCAGAGGGCTGTGCAGCCCCTCAGGGGGACCCCGACAGGTTGCAGGGATGGGCGGAGAGGAACCTTCTGAAATTCAGCAAAGGCAAGGGCAGGGTCCTGCTCCTGGGGAAGAATAACCCTGGGCACCAGCACAGGCTCAGGCTGAGTGCTGTAAGCAGCACTACAGAGAAGGACCTTGGGGTCCTGGTGGACAACAAGCTGTCCATGAGCCAGCAGTATGTCCTGGGGGCCAAAAAGGCCAATTGTGTCATGAGGTGCATTAGGAAGAGTATTGCCAGCAGGTCAAGGGAGGTGATCCCACCCCTGTGCTCAGCCCTAGTGAGGTGCATCTGGAGTGCTGTGTCCAGTTCCGGGCTCCTCAGTGCAAGAGAAACATGGAGCTCCTAAAGTGATTCCATTGGAGAACAAAGATGATTAAGGGACTGGGGCGTCTCTCTTTTGAGGAAAGGCTGAGGGAGCTGGACTTGTTCAGCCTCGAGAATAGGCAGCCAACAGGGCGCCTCATCACTGTCTCTAAATCTGAAGGAAGGATGTCAAGAGGATAGATCCACGCTCATCTTGGCCATGCTGAGTGACAGGGTAAGAGGCAGTGGGCAGAAACTGAGGCACAGGAAGTTTCCCCTAAACATGAGGAAGAACTTCTTTCCTGTGCAGGTGACCGGGCACTGGAACAGGTTTCCCAGAGAGGTTCTGGAGTCTCCCTGACTGGAGATACTCAAGAACCATCTGGACACAATCCTGTGCCATGCACTCTGGGATGATCCTGCTTGAGCAGGGAGGCTGGACCGGATGACCACTGTGGTCCCTTCCACCTGATCCATTCTGTGATTCTGTAATTCTGACTATGCTGCTTCTATAGCAACATTAGTTTACACTAAAGTATTTGTTAAAAGCTTATAAGCAAGGATTAAGTAGTCAATATTTTCTAGTTCTTTTCTTGTTGAACCGATGATAGACAGTGGGATTTTTTAAGATAGTAACTATTAAATACATTCATGAGAATAGTAATTTTGCTTCTTTTGTTTCCTGCCTGCTTTGTTCTTAGATGATTTGCTACCACTGCTTATAAAGTAAAAGAAGTCCCATGCTACAGAAGTTGAGGCCTGAGCTGTTTTCCCTGAAAGAAAAAAGCTAGGAAGCTGCAGGAGATTACACTTTTCACCTTGGAGAAGTTCTGTCGTTAAAGTTGTTGTTGTTCTGAAGTCTAAATAAAGTTTTCAAACAGGAGTAGTTCAGTTACACAAATAACAATGTACTCATACTCACATCCTAAATGGTTAATACAACAGTGATCTTTTGAGGAGCCTTTTTTCCCACTGAAACATACCAAATTCAAATATTAGATGTGGCCATCCATTTGGAATTAAATACTGGTTTTATTTGGTAGTTTATCCAGCTACCTCAAAGAGCAAATTTCAAAGTCGAAAGAGGAAGAAATAGTCACATTTCTTGTGTTTATCTTCCTCCAGACCCTTGCATCTAACATGGGATCAGTGAGATTTTTGGGCATAACATTGGGAGTTCACAGTTTGTGGTGTGATGGCAAAGCCATGGATTACGGAAGAGGCTGGATCTCTGTTAGCTTTCTTGGGGAAGCTGTGTGTGCAGTGACAGTGTCTATGCTGGCCATGTTCCTCTGAGCAAGAGAGGGAACAGGTCAGGTGTACTCTCATGCTTAGTATGTCCAGGAGAGGAAAACCTGTAATCCCCAAAATATGACAGGAGGGAGTGATGACCTAAGCACTGAGGATACTTCCTGGGAAGTGGAGAGCACAGCAAGATATTTCTCCGAACCAGCTGCTGAGTGGGCAGAAGACCAACCTGAGAGAAAGAAGCTCTCTTGCTTCAGTGTACAAGAGAGATTGTTGGGGTCCCTCCCCTGCCGTGTAGCCCTGGGAGAGGGGCCCTGAGGGCACAGACACGGGGTTTCCCTGCCCCTGCTCAGCCTCGTTCCCATTGGTTGGTTTGTGTTCCCTGCGCGGGCAGAAGGACCCTTGGTCCCGTGATTGAACAGTTCCTCAGCAGAGCTCCGGCCATGCGGCTGGAGAAATAAACATCTCTGAAACAGCTAGCAAGAATCTGTCTGTCCATATATATTTCCTTTCCACGGGACTCCTGGTTTGATATATGCGTGTTGCAGGATCCCCACTGCAACAAATGGTGGAGAATTGAGAGCAGAACGATCCCCGATCCCTAAGCGACTGATTTGTGTGAGTAAACCCTGGAAACTTTGGATTCCTCTTCTTGGTTTTGTTTTGCTATTCCATATCTAAACTATGGAGGAACAGTGGGAAGACTCTTGGCTCTCCGAGCCGCATATGGACATTTATCTTAAACTTAAAACAATTCTTGAACAACGATTTGTAAATTTTAGCTTGATTCAAGCTCAGAAAGAACTGAAACACTTCCTGGCATGGTTGTTTAAGAACTTTTTCTATGTTTCTTGGGATTTAATTCTTACCAAGGGCTTTTGGAAAACCGTTTGGACACAGTTAATATTTGAGTCAAAATATATGCCGATGGAAGAATATTTTCGTGAATATTATTTAGTTACCGAGACTGCTGAGCAATGTCAGCTGTGTCTTGGCGAAGGGAAGCCTGGCGCAGGGACCGTGCGGCCCAGGCCACGTGCACCGAGCGCTCTGCGAGCAGCAGCGAGGCAGTTCCCGTGTGCGGGCGGAGCCACGCGAGCCGCAGTGTCGGTGGCGGAGCGAGGCGCGGCGGGAGCCGGCGGTGCCCGCACGGCGCAGCACAGCGCGTGGTGGAGCGAGCCCTGGGAACGCCCGGCCGAGAGGGGCGGCGCGCGGGCGGCGGCTGGCGGCGGTGGAGCAGAGCCGCGCCCAGCCGAGACGCGCGCTGGAGCAGGGCGCGGGGGAGTCATCGCTCGGGGGCCCGGCCGAGACGTGGATGCAGTGCCCGGCATCGGCAACGAAGCTGCGACCAGAGGAGGCGACGCACGGAGAACTGAGCGGCGCGGCCCGGCCCGGCCCACGCGGCCCCGAATGCGACCCCGGGAAGAGCGCGCAGGCACCAGCAGCCCCGACAATTCCAACACGGGAGCGACCGAAGGAGAGAGCAAAGACGCAGCGAGACAGAAAACAGCAGCCACTCGGAAAAAGATCATAGTAACTAAGACCTTAGGGATAGTAAAATGGTATAATGTTAAGCAAAATTATGGTTTTATAACAAGGTGTGACAACCAGCAAGACATATTCGTGCATAGAACTGCTATTAAAAAGAATAACCCCGAAAAATGCATCCCAAGCTTGGGAGATGGAGAGGTGGTGCAATTCAAAATTATACGAGGTAGAAAAGGGTTACAAGCATCGCAGGTCACTGGGCCTGATGGTGTTCCTGTAAAAGGCAGTATATATGCAAAAAATCGTAGTCATGTTAGACAGTATCTCCATTGTAAGTCCCCCCTACAGTCTCCCTTTCCTAATCCCACCTTTCACTTTTACCCTATGTCCTATTGCCCCCAGTGTATTCCCAATCCGTTTTTTCATCCATGGTTTCCCTCACAAAACCATGCTTTTGCCAACTGTTTCCCCAAAAATCCCTTTCCAATGCCGAGTGGAGGATGAAAAGGGGGAGGGAAGAAGTTAAACCCTCTCCTGCCTCAGTTTCCCCACAAAGCATGCTCAGAGAATTCTGTCTCCCTTCTGTCAGCCCTAAGATGTTCCACAGAATCTGATTGGACATTTAAAGACTCAGGAGGGTGGCTTGTTTTGTTTTGAAACTGTTCTTGTTATGTTTATCCAGTTGTTTTCATTCTCCTTTTATTAAAATAAAACGGGTGAGGTGTTGGGGTCCCTCCCCCACCATGTAGCCCTGGGAGAGGGGCCCTGAGGGCACAGACACGGGGCTTCCCTGTCCCTGCTCAGCCTCGTTCCCATTGGTTGGTTTGTGTTCCCTGCGCGGGCAGAAGGACCCTTGGTCCCGTGACTGGAACAGTTCCTCGGCAGAGCCCCGGCCATGCGGCTGGAGAAATAAACATCTCTGAAACATCTAGCAAGAATCTGTCTGTCCATATATATTTCCTTTCCACGGGACTCCTGGTTTGATATATGCGTGTTGCAGGATCCCCACTGCAACAAGAGATGGTTATAGATTTTATTTATTTCCATCCCCTTTAGTCTTGCTGGCTTCCCCGCCCCACCCACCCCTCCCAAATTTAAATTTTCCTTTCACTTCATATTCTAATAAGACTTATAATTTAAGCTTAAAAGCTTTTTCTTTGGAGGACTTAAAATGGGAAAATCTTAGGCAGGTCCACCACATAGTTCCAGGCAGCTCAAAGGCTTCTGTTTCTACATAACATAATATATGGTTATTTGTGACTAGACATGAACAGTTTGGTGAATCTTAAACTTCAGGAAAGCATGTCTGACTTTATGTAATTTCTGTTCCCATTTAACAAAATTATGTGGCTTTAATTCAGGTTTACCAAGATGCTTCCAGCTTGGTGGATATATTGTGAACTTGTATTTCTATGCAGAAATAGTGCCTATCTTCAGGTCATTAAGAGATCTTTTTATTCTTAAACCTGCCACAGATTTGGGGGTGAAAATACATGCTTTCCTTTCACAATGCCTGGAGTTCTGAATTGCAGGAAGCCACTGCATTGAACATTGGAGTGAAGTTGATTTGACAGTCAGCTGCAAGAGAAAATACAGTGGTCCAAATACTATACTGTTGAAATCAAGGATGCTTACATTGTGTTCATTTTTATAGCTATAGTTTTTACCTCCTCCAATCACCAGTGACACCCCAAGGGAGTTCTATTTGAGGAAAAAGTCACGCTCTTTGAGGTCTTATTATCTAGAATTAGCTTTAAGTGAAAACAAGCCACCTGCAGCATGGCTACTCTTGAAAGGTCTCTGTGTGTTGATGTGAGAATAAAACAGTTCATCAATTCAGCCTTGTTATTCCTTGTTAAACCACTTCCTTTTATAGTGGTACCTGCAGAACACTGTGTTTGAAATTAGCATTTAGAATTTTGAGCAAAGATCTCACAAAGCATTTCTTGGATGTTAATCTGCATGTGTCTGGAGATTAATCCTTTTTCTTGCTGTACATGTCATCTTTCATGGAAAGTACTGAAATTACAGATTTTAGTTATTTTTAGACCTAATCCCTACAACTCTTCCCTCTTTGCTTTAGCATCTATCTTGCTACTTTATGGTGCTATTTATAGAGTGTCAACACATAGTGTAAAGGAAATATCTGTCAGTGCTGCAGTATTTGCAACACTTTCTCTAAACATGTTCCTGCAAATATATTTCAAGCCATGGAGTGAACTGTGAAGAAGAGTGGTTGTGGGTGCAAGGATGTCTGCAGCTTCATCTAAGCAGATGTTCGTCCTTGGGTGTCCTGGAGTGGCCTAAACTGATGCTTCAGGGCTCTACCAAGCAGCACTGAACAGAGGAGGCTGAAAGCGCTGCAGCCCTGAAGGGCTGAGTGCTTGACAGCATTGCTCTGGACATAAAGCCACTGACCCAGTCCTCAGATACTTGCCAGCAAATGTGCACCGCCAGCTCTGTCCAGGAGATAGTTACCAATAATAACTACTGGCTGAATTACGGGACAGTTCAGGATGGAGGGAATATCTGGAAATCACCTAGTGCTTAAAGCAGGTCAGCTAGAGCAGGGTGCCCACGACTGTTGGGTTAGCCCAGGTTTTGGGGAGACCTAGTTGGGTTTGTAATATCTCCATGAATGGAATCTCCATAGCCTCTCTGGGAAACCTGTTCCTGTGTTTGACTGCCCTCAAAGTAAAAACGGGGGGGGGCAGGTTGGGGGGGGGGGGATGTGGTATGTTCAGATAGAATTTCCTGTGTTTATATTTTGATGGGTTTTTTAAAAAATCTGTGCCTCTTGTCCTGTCACTGGGCACCATTGAGAAAAGTCTACTTCCCTCTTCCTCATTCCCAACTTTCATTTGTACAAACTGATAAGGTCCTCTTGAGTTTGCTTTTGCCCAGGCTGAACAGTCCCAGCTCTCTCAGTCTTTCCTCATGCAGCAGGTGCTTCACTCCTGTAATCATCTTTGTGACCCCTTGCTGGACTTGCTCCATGTCTCCTGTTCTGAGGGGCCCAGAACTGGACCCTGCATCCTGTGTGTGGCCTCACCAGTACTGAGCAGAGAAGGTGAATCACCTCCCTAAAACTGCCAGAAATGGGCTTCCTAATACAGCTCGAGACACTGTTGGTATTCTTTGCTATGAGGATGAGACTCGGTTTGAGGCTAATAGACCTATTGTCATAAATGTGGTGGAAATGTGAGGTTGCACAAAAGTGCTAATATTTATAGTTATAAATGTAGACAAAACCTGTCAGAATAGAATACCAGAGCAGATGCCATGAAAAGTCCATTGGTGCCTGTCTTTACCTGACTCTTTCCCACATGCTTCAGTCTAACATGGTCACCAGCATAGGGTCTAATGCACTGTGATGTTGAAAACCCTTCCAAATGGAATATTCTCATTTGTGCACTATTGCAATTCCCTTGATCAGGGCAGGAAGGAGTTAAAAATCTATTTGCTCTCACAGTTAGATGGGATCTTAAAGAAAATTTCAAGTCCATCCTCCTGCCTAGAGCAATTGTTCATAGATGTGTCATTCCTGATGTGCTTTTCTAATATTTTTGTAAAGACTTCCAGAGATGGAGACAGGAACATTTCCCCAGGCAATCTTTACTATTGGTTCTTCAGAACCATTATGGCTACTGAGGTCTAGCATCTAATGAGATTTCTTCTTTGACACATCTTAGGCCTTATCGTCTGTCCTACCAATGTCCTTCCTTGACATCAAACATGTTCATGTGTTTGTTTATGTTAAAAGCATGTGTTTATGCTTTATGTTCTCTTCCTTGATACTTTTTTAAGCTAAACTGCAGACAGGGTCCTAATTAGCTCTGAACTGATAGGCCCAGAGCTCCACCAAGCTCATGGTACCTACTTAGGCAAAGCCATCTGATAGAGATGTCAAACTACGCCATGAGATGTCCAACTATGCCACATGTAGGGTGTGTAAAAGAGTAACTGCCCTCAGTCTATGAAAAAGGAAACAAAAGAAGAAGGTGTGCAGTATTTCAAATCTCAGTGAAGATCCAAAATAAATCAGATACAGACTTAAGCATGAAGTTTTTTCTTTAAGACTCGTATGTGAATTATGGAAATGAGAAATGGGATGGAAGATGTGAAGTATCAGGTAAGAACCCCAAAGTGCCAGCAATTTTATGGGGGCTAGAGCTCGAGGACTACAGAAGCTGGGAAAAAGACCATGGTGTGGGAAAGAGGATGAGAAAGAAGACTTTCGAAGAAAGCAAAATGGGAAAACAACATTGTCCAATCAAATAATGTAGAGGAGATGTTAAACAAAAACCTCTACTTTAACTATTTGTAAATACTGCACTTGCTCCAGGTTGAACTATCTGTACAGAAATGTATGCACACTTCTATTAGCCAGACTTCTAAATGGTAAGTATTCCTGAAAGGAAAGCTCCCCTTTCTGTAGTTGCCATTGCTACAATTATATTTTTATTTACATATAAATACATATTTGCGTGTTATTGGTCTGTTGGTCATATTATCTAGGAAACAGCCATAAAGACTTACAAATATGCCTAATTCTACTTCAAGAGAAATTATGCTGAAGTAAGGATTGCAGGTTATTACAGCTGGTGATGGGGGTCAGCGGCTCTGATCCAGGAAGAGGTGACCGGTCCGGGGAGATGGTCCCAAAAGGAATGGCCTTCCCGAGGCCTGGTGTCTTCCCTCAGCTGCTGGCAGGAGGGCCCTTGCAGAGACTGTCAGCTCTTTAGGGATTATCAGCTCGTGATTCCAGCTCAGCTCTGCAGGGCAGCCTCCAGGCCAAGCCAGACCACAGAGAGAGACGAGAGGCTCGTGTGGCTGGTTCCGCACAGAGGTAGCTTTATTGTGGGTCCCCTCCGGCGAAGGGGAGAGCCAGGGACGAGAACCCTCTCTCCAAGGGGCCCCAGAGAGCTTGCTTTTATAGGGATACAGCAAGGGACCAATGGATTACAGAGGATCTGGGATGGGAACAGACCAATGGGTTAAAGAATGATCTGCATAGTGTCTCCCAAAGGATTGTGGGTCTGCCTTTCCTCGGCGTGACCAAAGTGGTTGCCTTTCCAGGGAGTCCTGCTGGGAGATTGCTCAATCTCCTTATCTCAGCAGACATCCCTCCAGGGCAGTGGCTGGGCATACCCCACAGCAGGTTATTTCACAAGTATTATTTCCAAAAACCAGAGCAAAGTGTCAAACAGCACTCAAATACTCAAGAAGTGTCCACCATATGGAAGGTTGTGTCTGTGGGAGTCTACTTCAAGAGAAGCAAGGAGAACAAATGTGTAGATTGAACTCAAATAGAGTGTAAGTCTTTAAAGAAAAAAAATTCATCCCATATTTTGGAATTAAGACAATCCTTAAATGCTTCTAATTCCAAAATAACTCTTATCCTGATAGTTTTTTGCATCTAGAAGCCACTGTTTTAGATAAGGTGTTCTTTCTTAAAGGAAATATCACTTGTCGTAAAGCATACATGCTAAAAAGGGAAAGTTCTGATTCTAAGAGATACAGAAGGTCACAACAAGGCAGTATGACAGTGGTGATAAGACAGCAGACATTGCTTTGTACAAACACCAAGCCCAACCTTTAGTGTTGCCTCAGTTGATTTTGCACTTGACAGCAGGACAGCATGTGATGAACAAAATTGCTCCTGGGTTTTTGAAGGCTATGTTAGAAAGCAGAGACATCACAAAGGAACTAGATTTCACATTAGGTTTCACATTATGCATACATGAATTCAAATAATGCAAGCAGAGCAATTACAAGACATAATCCAGCCAGCTGAAAAGCTGTATCTTAACTGTGCAGTTATAGCTGAGGTATTCCAGTCAACAAGCATTTAGCTAGAGGCAACTGTGCCTCAAAACAGAACATTTTCCAAAATTAGTTTTGAAAAATAGGCCCTTGGGAGGTACTTTTTTAGCTACTTCATGATTTAAATAAGGTGACTTGTAGAGAAAATCTATTGCCCCAAGATTTGCCAATACTCACAAAAGACAGAGATGTCCTAGTTAAGAATCTGGAGCCTTTGGCATATTGTATGAGTTATACGTAATTTAACCTTTTAACAGCATACTTTAAATCATCCATACAAAAATATCTCTACAGTCACTGCAGAGCAATCAAATTTCTTCTAAAGCTATCTTTAGACCTGTTTTTCTTTTATTCTGTTTTCTGTAGACACTAATCTAAGTGTTGTTACAAAAAACACATTTGAAATCCATGGTAAGATTGGTTTTGCCAAATCATTAAACCTTCCCTAGTAATTTTGGGTTTGGAATAAGATGGAGAGGTCTCCACCTTAAGTCTTATGCATTTACCAGAAAGACCTGTGTAAGTATCATGGAAGACAGATGTACATGTAGAGAAGAAAAACAATCTTCCATGAAGTACTGACTTTGGTGAATTTTTATAACCAGCTAAATGCTGAGAATAGAGACCATCATGTACTTGTTCTCTCTCTGTAGATCATTATCCAGTTTATATATTCTAATCGTGACAGTTGGATTTTTTTCTTAAAGTTGGAGTTTACATGCTGCAGGATGTGTTCCTATTAACATTTTCCCTCAAATCAGGATATTACTTTTGAATCCAGTTTACCAACTGCCTCTGCTTGCCGTGCTTTGCCACTGGACATGTGGTGTTCCTTTAAGGTGACTCAATTAGGACACGCACACATAATGCACTCCAACTATTAAGGGGAGTCTAAATTGACAACACATTAGAGTTGCCCTAAAATAAAATCCTTTGACATGCGTATGAAGTGGATGTCTGCACTAGCTCTTTTCTTCTACAGAACTTCTCAAGTTGAGCTATAATGAACAGATTCTACAGCTAATGTAGATATAGCCAATTTTTTTCTAAATAAATAATCCCTATGGAATATCTCTACCTCTTTGCATTTACCATTTATAACAGTGTGAAATAATTACCAGTTCTAGAAAGGATTTCCTTAATAGGAAGATAAAGAAATTCTTCTCTATTAAAGAACTGTAGGCCTAGAGAACATGATTTTGTTCTTAAAAAAGCTTTAAACACAAAATAAAAGATTATCCAACTGTACTAGACATAAAGGTGGGAGCTGGAAGTATTCTGAATGGCATTTACTGCAGATGCAAGTAGTAATCCTGTGTTTATTTCTCAACATTTAAACATGCTTTCAATGGAAAGAAATTTAAGGAATGAGAAATTTCAGAAAGCCAGTCATTTATTGATATTTGCCATATATATGTACACACCTCACCAATTTCTGATTTCTCTGATTGGGTCTACATACTCTGTATATGTTTCCATGTTTCTACCCTGCATATCAGTGAATGGCAAAATTTGAAGTTCCCTAGGAAAAAACTTATCAGCAAAAAAAATTCGGAATTCATTATATGAAATAGTGTTTTACCTTGAGGAAATGGATTAGGCATAACTTTGTAGAAATTAGTCTCTGCCTTAGTCACGATGTAATAACTTACGCTGAAACTATCTGACATAACCTAACTTTGCATGTTAAGTTTCCTCTTCTAGGTCAAATATGAGAGCTGATTAGTTAATGCCTTGAAAAAATACATGGGATTTATTTGCTATCTTGCATTATTAGGAATTCCAGCTATCAAAGATTATTTGTGAAATTCAGTGGGCTTTGACAGTATCTAATGAACTTGAAGAACTTATTACTCTGTCATAAATCCAAATCTACTAGCAATACTGGATCTTAATCACATCTCAGACATAATCTTTCCTAAAGCTGTAAAGGAATGCTAGTTAATGCATGACTCCTCCTCAAAAATCTTGCTCCAGATTCACTGTTGTTGCTCTTTTCTATCTCCTGCATCAACTAAGCTGTTTTGACTGCTCCAGCTGGCAGCACACAGGGGGTCAGCAGCTACTCCCCTTATTTTATGCTCTGGTCTCATTGTTTACTGAAGCAGCAATGACCATCTTTAGAGAAATCTTCATTGCTGAAGGGAAGCTTCCCACTCCTCCCCAGCAAGTCATGATAAAACACGGTTAAAAGGAAATTGGAATACCTGACAGCAGGAAGTCTTAAAATTTTGGATACAGCAAAAAAAATGAAAAACACTGGGTAACTTTTGGGGTAAAAGTCAAAAAAGACATGTTACAATTAAAGAAAGGACTGAAATCAATCCTATAGCACTAGCTGTAGAACGTTATGGACATGTGTCATGTTTTCACACCAGCCAAGAGCCAAGCCCCAGGCAGCTGCTTGTTCACTCCCCCACCAGCAGGATCAGGGATAGGAACAAAGGGTAAAAATAGAAAACCCATGAGTTGAGATTAAAACTGTTTAATAGGGAAAGAAAAAGCCACACATCCAAGCAAATTAAAGCAAGGAATTCATTCACTGCTTCCCATGGGCAGGCAGCTGTTCAGCTGTCTCCAGGAGAGCAGGGCCTCAAACATGAGAGTTATTTAAGAAGACAAACACCATTGCTCCAAATGATCCGTCCTTCCTCCTTCTTCCCCCCACCTTGTATCTGAGCATGATGTCATATCATCTGGAATATCCCTTTGGTCATTTTGGATCACTTGTCCTGCCTGTGTCTCCTCCCAACCTCCCAAGCACCCCCAGCCTCCTCCCCAGTTTGGCAGTACAAAAAGCAGAAAAGGCCTTGGCTCTGAGCAAGTCCTGCTCAGCAACAACAAAAACATCTCTATTATCAATCCTGCGTTCAGCACAAATCAAAAACACAGCCCTCTACCCGCCACTGTGAAGAACATTACCCCAGCGAAAACCAGCACAACATGTAAGAGATGTTTATAGTTGCTAGCACAAGAGGGAGAAAAACATCAAAAAATTAGATTTACACTGAGCTTTTCATTTGGATATAGTCCATTTCAGTACTGTAGGATTATGTGATAAAGCTTATCTGCACACTCACAGAGGAGCAGACAGAGAATGGTAGGACAGAAAGCCCAAATAATCCCCTGCCAAGCTACTCCCAGGCAGACCACACATGGGCCATCAGCCCGTCAGCAGAAGCCCAGAAGAGCACGGGGATACACAGGGAACCCAAATGAAGGCCTCCCAAAGAATGACCACCTTTTCCAGGCCACCTCCCAGATCGGTCCCAGGGGACACACCATCTCCAGCAGCCAGGTGCTAGACCAGTCCCCACGAGTCATCGGGAGCAGTAGTCCAGTCATCTTTCAGCCTAAGCATGTGGATACCTGTAGATCTAGATCTAGATAGATGTTTGTATGTATGTGTGTACAATATTGTGACAAGCGGGCCTCCATCCTGCCTAGCCCCCGAGGAAAGCAGGATGAGGCCACTGATGCTGTCTATGTCCCTGTGGGTGCTCCAAGTTTCTCTCTGTGATCTGTGTGGACAACCACACTGACATGTATATGTAGGGTATATGTGGGCTTTTGTGTGTGTGTCTCCTGGGAGCATGTCTTCAGTATCAATACTGGTAGATCTGGGCACATGGAGCACCAGCAGCCTTTTTCCCCTTGGATCCATCATGATACATATACCTCTAACAAATACCTTATTTCAGCTGACAGCAATACAAAAGTTAGATAATGAATAGTTAAGAGTGCTCTCAAAGGTATTATTCAAAGCATTCAATTTAAAACCTGATATTTTTCTTTAATCTGAGATCATTTAGCATCTTGAAAAAAATATTTTAAAATATTTTTTTTTAAAAATGCCTTGATCATTAGCTTTCAGGAGAGTACCAAGGAAACAGAAAGGAGGTACAGCTTTTTAGTTAGATTTTGTTGTTAAATTTGATATGTTTTGATAAAGCTGCTCCAACTTTGGACAAGGTTTCTCTGAAAAAATAATAATAGAAAAACATATTGTTGAAAGGTAGCTCCTGGAAATATACAGTTCCTGAAAATGTACATCTCAATAAAAGAGCTGAAAAAGCCCCATCAGGCTGATTTCAAAGCTTTTGCAGGAGTGATATCCCAGAGAAGATGGGTGAAGGATGCAATCAGAGTTACCCTTACTTACTCTTTTACAGTAAATTTTGGTTCCAGGTAGAGTGAGGAATGCAATCTGACTGTTTTCATCACCAGATTTTTAATACTTTTAGCATATGAAAATGGATGGGGGGAATATATAATGTAACTCACCCTTACTTCCACTAAATATGTAGATCAATACATAACACGTAGTCTTTGAACATCTTTTTTTAATGCATAATATCAATTTTATTGCATAATCTATAATGGTAAAACCATTTCTCTGTCGTAGACAGAGAAGAAATAGTCCATTTAAGGTAATTAAGTTTACTCTTTCCAGTCTTCCTTTTAGAAGAGTAGATAAAATAAGGACAGATATCATGAGTGGATTAAGAAAACAACCACTTGTATCTGGAAACCTATTTTAGCTTAAAGTTTATTCATGAAGTCACTTCAGCTTCACTGAATTTATTTGTAATCAAAAATGAGCATATATATATATATATATATATATATAAAAATAGGTGTGTAAGTATTTTCAGGATGGGTATTCAAGTCATTTCTGAGCCCCTCAGTATGGATTCACTGCTTACAGAAGTCTGTAGTAAAATTATCTGTTTGAAATTGGTTTTATCAGCACTGCAAGGTACAGCTTCCTCTCTTCAAGCTGGAAATTGTGTTTAGTTACCTTTACACATATCAAGAGAATTTTAGTTTTGTAACAAGTACAAGCAAGGAAAATAAGGCCCTGAGGATCTTCCCTTGACTGAAGTATATAATGTCTGGATGTGCTGATATATAATAGCGACTTCCTGGTAGTGACCTTGTATTTAAAAAGAGAAGAGAAAATGTGATAGTGAGTAGAAACTGTATACTAGCAGTTTTTTCCAAATCAATTTTTTGGGAAGGATAAATTAGGTTAAGCTGTAATAAAAGTGTAACTAAGATAGATTTCACTAAGTCAAAGAGTAATATGGTTGGTGTAAAAGATGATGGTCCACATACATGCACAATTATATATTTCTAAATACAGTTGAAAAAAATGTATGGGAAATGAATGACTAAAGGAGAAAGATATATTTAAATGTAATTCTTCAAAATTATTTTTCCCAGCTGGTGTTCGCTAAGTATGCTAATTGTGTTCTACCAAACCCAAGCAGTAGACAGACTGGGAAAGTGGAAATGGATAAAAACCACAGGTTGATTTGGAATGGCGTTCTGTGCTTTTCTCCCATGCTGTTAGAGTGCTAAGCATGGTTTGGTTTGGAAGTTTCCTCCAAATACCTCTAATGAAACTCATATGGTCCAAGGAGCTAGAAAGAAAAAGGTATTAATATGACAACAATAAATAAATATGTAAAATATGAGGGAAAGTAATACCATGGTAATGTGACCTGCATTCCAGAAGAGTTTCTGCTAGTAGTCCTCAAATGAATTGAGCAGGATTTAAATTATGTACTACTTGTCCATAATTTTACCTATTTTCCATGTATGGTTTCAAATTCTTCCTATATACTGTGTTTGCCTCCTGACTTCTAACAGAAGTTACATGACGAGAGGGTATAATTGGTTCATCCCCCATAAGCTGGATTTTGAAAAAAGAAGAAGGTATTATTAACTTGGAGTTTAAGGAGAAAATGAAGAGAGAAAGAACAGATGGTAGGTTTGAAGCTTGAAAAAGTAGGAAAAGGGGAACAGAACTGAGGGATTAAAGTTTTTATTATAGCTGCTTACCATTATGTCTTGCAAAAAAAATCATTTTAGAATTCGTATTGTAACATAACTCAACTTCACAATTTTCCAGTAAGATCAGAATCACCCTATGATTTCATGAAAGAAATCTACTAATGTCCCCCAAAATGAACAGCAAGTTACAATATTTCTGGTTAAAAATCAATTCTATTATACTGTCTATTACAGTAGTCTATATCATCATCCATTTCTTAACGTCCATAACCACTGAAATTAAATTACTTGTGCCAATCTTACAAGAATTTTTGTCAGCTGTAGGCTACAGACCAGTCTCTTAACTTTCCAGGTATTGTCATGAGTCTTGCATGTGATCAGAAAATCTCAGGGTTTTGTCATCTCCTGTTACAGTTTTGCTAGGAGCATGCCCTCCAGAAATGGCACAATATCAACATGATTGAGTTTATTGTTTCTACTCTAACCTTTACATTTTTAGATATGTGTATTCTTATTGCTTATATATGTCCTTATATCCCCAGGGACATTTCATGTTGAAGGGTTATTGCATATGAATTATTTTACCTTATGGCCAGAATCTGTCGCATTGCTGACATGTCTTTAGTGTTAGAACCTGCCATGTTTTTCTGGCCCATATTGAGAAAATAGCAATCCCAAAGGATGCATGTTATTACAATGCCTTCATAAACCCACCCAGACGCCCTTATCTTAAATCCATTTGGCCCATTGCTTATGTTATGCAGTTATATAAACCCATATTTAGTTCCATGAAGGGTATTAGCACTTTTCTGCATTAACCTATGATTTTCCAGCCTTGATCGGTCCCAGCCCAAGAACCTGAGAAGATTTTTAATGGACCTGCATTACTAAAACCATAGCATAAGTCTTTATCTCCTTGCTTAAAAGTGCATAATTTCTCTACCGTTTTAGAGGAGTCCATTTTTCAATAACTCTCTTGCCAGTTCATGTACTACTTCTGTGTTTTCTAGGCAAAGTCATTGTCTTTTCCTATGTATAAATGAAAACTCCACACTTTCTTTTTGTCTGTGTTTTTCTCCACATACTTTAACCTGCAAAGATCCTTTCAGATCTGCAAAATCCCATGCACCTCTCACATCAAATGTTTTCTGTCTGTTTTGTTAGGTTTTTTTAATAACATGGATACCCTTGACACATGAATTGCAGAAATAAATACGGGAAGGGCTGTTCTGTTTTCATTCAACAATTCCCATTTGTACCTCCCAGAGTGATAATGGACTTTGATATCAAACTTGAATCATCTTTTTTTTTCCTCTACCAAATGCTTTCTTATTACTGAACCTGATATGCTTATACTTTAGGAAACCAAAAGACTTGATAATTGTGTTGATCCTTTATTTCTTGGGACTTGAAAGATTTTTAAATGTCTCAAGCAAAATATAGTATTATCTTGTTTATTTGAATTAAATCTGTGTAATTAAAATAGTTCTAAGTGATGAGCTTTAATAATGGACAAGCACTAAATGATTCGGTTCAATTTGCACAAGCCCCCGGAAGCTTTTGGACACCTGTTCAAGTTTAAATTCCATTATCATGAAATGGGAAGCTCTTACAAGAAAAGCTACTGGCACATGCTTGAAGCCATTCCTCTTTGAGCTAAGCTGCTTCCGGTAAGAAACACTTTTTAATGAGCATTTCTGTTGTTGAAACAAGACTGTAACATTCTGTATTTTCCTGAGTGGTACCTGAGTGGTTTCCACTTTCATAGGAATTGGGGCCTAAAGTCCCAGTACAATTTTGGAAAGACAGAATTTTGAAGAGATGTAAACCTAAAGAAAATGACCAAAATTTCCACTTGCTCAAAGGCCTGAATTGATAGGTAGGAATTTCCTACCCTGGTCACTGAATTGGATAAAAGCTGTTAGTCCTGATATGTTTTCTTTAATCTTAATCAAATACAAATTTTCCTTTATATTTTAAATGCATATATAATATGCAAGAAAATAGGGAAATTGGAGGGGGAAGGGTGTAGTATTTTTAAGGTATGACAGCAATGAGAAAAAATCTAAAAGTCTTCAGATAATGATGCTTCAAGTTGTCTGTATAATCAAGTTCTGTTTCTTTGTCTTTGTCCTTCGCTACGTCCCTAGATTCCTTGTGGGATCTGGGTATCTTTAAACACTTCTTGAATCTTCTTCCAAATCTCTCTGCTCTTGCCTTTATTTTGGTGATATGTTATATCAATTCCTATGTTGTTTCTGAGTTTCAGATATTCAAGCACTGAGGAGGGGTTATTTAGTTTCTATTTTAACAAAGATATCCTCAAAAATTTCCTTTTCCACTTAAATAGATGTGTGGAATATATCATGTGCTCTTGAAGGAAGGAAGAAAAAACAAGGGGAAGCAAAAAAAAGTGTGAAGGACAGGGAGTTTCTGTCAAACCAGAAACCATTCTTTGTTACTTTAGCCCGTACTGGAGGTCGCAACATCTCACAAGTCAAAGATGTTAAGACTTGCAGCTGATTCAGTCTATGTGGAGCACAGAGCCACTGAAAGTCCAGAATACCAAGTTTTCCCTGACACCCGTGGGTTTGCTGCATGCAAGAGCAGTCACCAGGGCAGCAGAGGCAAACATGCAGTTTCTGGTGTGACATCTATCTGACTTTATCCTGCATGAGCTGCTTTTCTATGGAGCTAAGGGATTTTTTTTAAAGGTAAGACATTTTTTGATAGAAAATAAGCTGGAAAATTCTCATGAAATTTTGCTCAGGTCAAGCTGTCTTTAGCAGAGGAAATTAGCTAGGGTCCTGGGGAAAAACAGAGACAACATTGATAAATGAGAATGTAACATAAAAACTACAAATTCCACATCAATATAATACATAAATATATAGGAGTCCCCAAATCCCCCAAAACTAGAAGATCATTTAGTTTTTCCTTATCATAAAGATTACATCTATTCATGCAGTTTATGGACATTTTATTCAATGAGTCTTCTGTAGTTTCAGAAGTGAGATTCTTGTCACTTGTTGCTTTGCAAGTAAGTGTCCAGTTACTAAATGCTGTGAAATTTTTGTATGTGTGCCTAAATATCCCAAATATAAATAATTCACATTATTTCATTTTTATTCTATTGAAACTCTACTAGACTTGATACTTACAGGAGTTTAGGCTTCAAAACAAGTTCTGATCAGGAACTGCTGTGTTTGATTGCTCTTTGACGGCCTCTGCTGTCCTGATGTAGAAAGAGGTGAATTAGAAGTGATGTTAGTGAGTGAGCCAGCTCAGGGATGTGTGGCATGTGTGTGTATTGCTCATTGTCTCTCTACTACAGTATAGAGGTGGCTTTTAATAAACCTATAGCAGTAGTCTCATAGTTGTGGAGAAAGAAAAATTCTGAGTTAATCCCACCAGGCTGCCTGGCTGGGCTGGATCAGATCCAAATGTGGATGCAGAGTTTACACAAAGCCAAGCTAACATAGTGATAATCAAATTTTGAGTTCTCTCCATAAGCCGATTGCTGTCTCACTTTTCACTAGCAGTAAGAGTCATGAAGCGGATTATAGCCATTTTCAGGAGCATTAGCTGTTCCACAGATTTTTACTTGATAGTAAACTGATGCAGTTTGTTTGTATGTAATATCCATGAGCATTGAGAAGTGCACTGATGCTGAAGAGCTACTCATACACTTAATATGGCATCCTGGACTAGGGTTCTTTCCTTCCTGGCTTGCTACTCATAATCAACCACAGAATCCTAGAACATGCTGAGTTACAAGGGACCCAAAAGGATCATCCAGTCCAACTCCTGCCCCTGCAGAGGACAAACCCCAAAATCACACCATGTCTGAGGATGTTGCTCGATAAATAACATCTTATTTAAATTAATGCAAAGTGTTTTGCTCTCGTTTGGCCTTCACATGCTCTCCAAGATCTTTCTTTTCATTTGAAAACAAAAGAGGAATTAGAAGAACTATGACAAAGTTTTCAACATCTAGAATTAAGTTCCCTGTAGTGACTTAAAATGTTGTACTTCAGGGGTGAGAGAAAAGTAGATTTCAGTTCTAGGGCTTTAAAGCGCACAAATATAATTACATATCAGTCTAGACTTCCTAAATTACAATTTGGGGTTTTTTTCAGGGTGACCAGGAGACCCAGAGCAACATTAGCTTTAGTAAATATATTTCAGTTCATATTTAACAGTTGGTATGTATGGGAACTGAGATTAATTGGAAAAAAAAAAAAAGGGAAAAAAAAGGAAAGAAAAACAAAGAGCAAAACAAACCTTGTTATCATGCACCTTCTGTCCTTGATTGACTCTGTTGATTGCCTCTGTTGTTAACATGCACTCTCTGTTCCTGTTTGAGTCTGCTCTTGATTGAGTCTGTTCTTACAGGCCTTGCTCACACTGATATTGTCATTTGTTCCTCTAAGGAACAGCAATACACTGAGGATTACTTGTGTGCTTGCCACTGGGAGAAGCATCTCATCTGAGGAAGGACTTACTTTCCAATCCTTCACTCACTGAGAACTGAATGTTTCAAGCTTAGTAATTTTGATTGGATTAGCAGTTCAGGTGTTCACATCAATGGTTTAAAAGAAGCCCATTTTTATGAAAGTGCTGAAAATGTGAACCCTGGGGATTTTTTCAAGGGCAAAAATGTGTTGCCAAAATTATGGCAAGTGGAATTGCTGCTACCTTGTTTTTGGGGGGTTGTTTGTTATTTTAATGCCAATTTTTTCTGGCCAGCAATCTCTGTCAGGTGCAGAAGAGAGAAGAAATAAATGTCCTGGTGAAGGAGTTGTGCTTTTTTGTTTCTACGTGTTTATCCAACATAATCCTCTCAAAGTGCAATACATTACAAACTAATGCTTCTAGAAGTGTATTTCCTTCTGTCATTATTTTCCAGTTCAATGGTATGTGGAACAGCATTGGGCTACTATAAGAGAGTCAAATCATCTGCAGAACTGTTAGGTTTATTTTATTATTAATGAGATTCCTAGGTTTCTGATTCCTATGAAAAGTTTTTACAAAGATCTATTAGAGATAGTATAGACCTGTGAATTTTGAAAGGAATTTTGAGGGGGTTGGATAGTACATATCCAAGTCCTTCTTTGTCCTCCAGTATATTCAAAATGTGAATTTGCTAGCTATTTTTAACCCTTCCCTCCTTCCAGTGTGTTTCCACATTATGAATAATTTAATTTCTCCCCTGATTAGTCATCTATATTTTCAGCTCATCCCAGTTGCTTTATGAACTTAATAAATGCATTGTTCATTTTATACTCTGCAAAAGGAACTAGCCATGATGTCTGCAAGCTCAAATACCTCGAAGGGAGCTCCTTTCATGTTCCCAGTTAATTAAGAGATCTAGTAGACTTGAGAAGTTTCACTCATTTGGCAGGAGAAGCTTTTATTTTTGCATGAATTTGAAGTTGTTTCTTAAATAACTTACTTACCTGTGTCCCGGAGACATTTTTCCACATTCTTATTTCTTTGAAATGTTTCATACAAGCTGTCATTGCTTGACAGCCCTGGATCCTTTACTCTGTCTCATCCACAAGCACAAGTAACTGTGTCCCTGATGAGAAGGAAGCCTATTTTTACTTGCACTGCTTAAAAAAAAAATTCCTAGACTGATCATCCAAAGTTAAGATGTATTTCATTTATGGAAATTATCATATAATAATAAAGATCTTTAGCAGAAGAGACTCTTAAATTTAGTTATCTTATTATAAGTGAGCAGTAATGTCATTGAAATGAATGTTATTTCTGATTTATCTTCATTGCAGCTTTGATTTAACTCTGCTGCAACATTGCCTTTTTGTCTGAACAGGCCACTAATAAAGCACAACTAAACAGTGACTTAGATTAATTCTCTAATGTGTCAACCTATTTTGTCTGTTGTTACCCAGTGTATTATTTGGGGAAGAAAAATATATAGATCTTATATGATCAATGACAACATTTGTATTGGTAAATCATTTGTAGAATTCAACCAGAGAGTGTTTGATTAGACAGGCTTCAATTACCTCTTCATTAAGCATCCTGTGGCACCTATATGCTTCACATAATTCCAAGATGCCCTTGTTGGGATTGCTCACAAATATTTGGCAAGAGCCATGAGGGAGTACTCACTGAGACATCTTCATTGTTTCAGTGTGATGGATGTGCCTTTCATCACTGGAGGGATGGAAACATTGTGTATTTCCACAATACACTTGCAGGGCCATATACAAACCGGATATTGTAAACAGTTTTTCGGGCTGTCTCATGACACTGCCAAAGATCTAAGACCCTCAAGCCTATGTCCTTCAAGAGAGTCACTCTGGATGCAGGGCCAGTAAGGAAATAGTGCTGATCCATCTCATTTGCATAAAGGTTGCTATATTCAATAATGCTGATCTGTCTCGTTTGCTTAACGGATGTTACATTCTCAGTGAAAAATATCACACGGCTGTGGATAGTGCTGAACTTGCTTTAATTTTATCCATCCTATCCAGCATCTGCTCACTCTGGGTCAGTGCTGCAATGTCAGTCCAAATATGGGGACCTGGAGGAGAAGGAACAGAGGTACAAACATGATTCTCAAAATTCAAGTATATTTAACAAAATCAAGACTCCACAATAACCTTGAAGATGTTTTTTTCTTGATAGCTTAATTTTTATAAGAACAATCTTATGACCAGCACTTTTCTGGGGGACTATTTCTATTTTAATCTCTGTGACAAAGCATTAATTCTGTTTTGCACATTCCTGCAGTCTTGTGACATTCATTCCCCCAGTTCTGCAACATTCATTCCCCCAAAATCCACATGCTAGAAACATGACAAAAGGAGCTCGTTTTATTATATCAATGTATTGTTAAAATTCTGGGGTTTATTTTTTTCTTTTAGTTTTTTATGAATCAACAGACAGGTAATATATTTTTTGGGATTGTTCTGTATTCCTCTAATAGCATTGTTTTGTCTTATTTACAGTTGCTGAAGTATCTCTTCAGTCAGTTTAACATTATGAATTGTAACATTGCTTCAGAAATGTTTCAGTATTTGTTGACATTTTTTGGAGCAATCATCTCCATTGTAAAGATAAATTAATACCATAATGGCTGAGTGTATTGTGAATTGCTGAAAGAGATGCTCAGAACAATATCCACGTTAATTTTTCACTGTTACCTTCCCCAAAGAGTTAGCAAGATCTAAATTTACATCAATTAGTTCTCCACACCCCACACAAATGACCAAAACAAGCAATTCTAGAATAATCTTGCATCTGAGAAATAATGTGTCCTTATAAATGTAACACTTTCAACTCCTTCATAAAGTACTTCCCTTCATAAAACACTAGTGTTTTGTTTCATAAGGCATTTCTTCACAGTCCACATGAAAGCAGTCTATTGTCGTCTACATTATGAGCTGAGGGATACCTTCAAAAAAGTTTTATGATTTTTCAAGGCCTATCACATGAATACTTTCCGTACCACTGTTCACCCACTGTCTCATCTATTCAAAATATAAAGCATTTTATTTTGCTGCTGAAAAATCAAGAAATTAATATAGGCAAAATCAAATATTTTAATTGAACTGTTTGAATTTTGAATTGTATTGAAAAATTTTTAAAAATAATTATTGCAATGGTACTGTTAACAATTTCTGAGAGTACAAAATCAGTTAATTTTAAGTAACCAGGCTGAACTACTAGGGTGCTTTAAATGGCATGACCAGACTTGAAAGGTTAATTAAGATTAAAACACCCTTATCTATCTGTGCATTTCCTTTATGACTTACGTGAACCAGATACCTTGTATTCTCTCACTTTCTCTTTGAAAGTGCTTATTAAGTTTTGCTGCTGGGTCTTTACCAAGAGATCTGTAAGAATAAATTCAGCAGAGGGTATTGTAGAGGACAAGACCTAAGCATGCTTTGTCTCAAACATTCTGAGTACTGCTACAGGAAACGTGTGATTGGAGGAGAGGGTCCCACAGAGGTGAGGCAGCGCTGTGCTGAGCCAGCTTCCTGCTGCACCTTGAGACTTGTGCTCAGCCTCCCCCCAGCTCACTTCCTGGAGAGGGGCTGCCTCTGCATGCATGAAAAAAATGTGCAAAAAGTCTAATTTACTTAAGAGACATACACCAGGTTAATTATAAAAGGAAATGGATTTGTCCCCCTCCCTCTCTCTCTTGGACAGAGATTGGCTCCTCTCCTCTCCTCTCCTCTCCTCTCCTCTCCTCTCCTCTCCTCTCCTCTCCTCTCCTCTCCTCTCCTCTCCTCTCCTCTCCTCTCCTCTCCTCTCCTCTCCTCTCCTCTCCTCTCCTCTCCTCTCCTCTCCTCTCCTCTCCTCTCCTCTCCTCTCCTCTCCTCTCCTCTCCTCTCCTCTCCTCTCCTCTCCTCTCCTCTCCTCTCCTCTCCTCTCCTCTCCTCTCCTCTCCTCTCCTCTCCTCTCCTCTCCTCTCCTCTCCTCTCCTCTCCTCTCCTCTCCTCTCCTCTCCTCTCCTCTCCTTTCCTCTCCTCCCCAGATCTGGACCATCCACATGGCAGCACCAATGCAGGATCCAGGGACTGGTAATATTCCTTGTTTTCTTCCCTTGCTTTGCCTGGGCAAAACATCGCTATTGTATTCTATCCCATAATCCTTGTTGAAGTTTGCTGGCGGGGGGAGTGGGGGGAGCTTGTGGAGGTGGTGTGGCTTGTGAACCAGCATCTTTGAGTTGTTGTGGGACTTGTGAAGTGTACTGCACAAAATTAAGGTCTTGTTATCCTCCACTCTTGTAGAAGTGTATTGTAAGAATTTAAGAGAATGTTAGCCAATAGCTTTTGAGCCTAAACATTGGGCTGATTGCTGGAATTATAGACAACCATGCAATAAAACATAAGAGTTGCCTGACACATGTCCAGTGTCTTTGTTCAGCCTGAAAAGAATTTATAACAAACATTACACCCCCTATCATTGAGTCATGACAGGTATCAAGTCATTTTTCATATTATGGAATGGCTTGGGTTGGAAGGGAACTTAAATATCATCTAGTCCAAATCCCTCTATGGCAAGGACACCTTCCATTAGATCAGGTTCCTCAGAGCTCCATCCAACCTTCCACCAACAGTTCCAGGAACAAGGCATCCACAACTTCTCTGGGCAACCTGCTGCAGTGGCTCACCACTCTCACAGTAAAGAATTTCTTCCTAATATCTAATCTAAACCTACTTTCAGTTGGAAATGATCCCCCCTTGTCCTGTCACTACATGCTCTTGTAAAAAGTCCCTCTCCATCTTTCTTGTAGGCTCCCTTCAGGTACTGGAATGCCAGAATTAGGTCACCCCAAAGCTTTCTCTTTTCCAGTCTAAGCAATCCCAATTATCTCAGCCTTTACTCATAGGAGAGGTGCTCCATCCCTCTGATCATCTTGGTGTCCCTCCTCTGGACTCGCTCCAACAGGTCTATGTCCTCCCTGTGCTGGGACCCCAGAGCTGGATGCAGCACTGCAGGTGGGGTCTCACCAGAGCAGAGCAGAGGGGCAGAATCCCCTCCCTCACCCTGCTGCCCACGCTGCTTTGGATGCAGCCCAGGACATGTTTGGCTTTCTGGGCTGTGAGTGCACAGTGCTGGGTCATGTCCAGCCTCTCCTCCACCAGTGGCCCCAAGTCCCTCTCTGGAGGGCTGCTCTCCATCTGTTCATCCCCCAGCCTGTGTTGATACTAGATATTGTCTCTTATATCAAAAAAGAAGAAAATTTAGAGCCTTCAAAATTATACTTGGGGGAGCACTAAATGTAGAGAGAGGTCATTACACTACCCAAGTTGCATATAAAGTTTAGCAAGAGTAGATCTGTAACTTATCAGCTGATCTTTTAGTCTTCATAACCCAAGAAAAACTAGAAGGGATGAAAAACATGTACCTTTTAAATGTACATTGAATACACTGTGGTGGGCAAGAGCAGAGAAAGGTCTGAAAAGCCCTTAAGTTATTGACAATAATAGTCAGTCTGTCTTGAGTACGGAAGTATCTTGTCATGCCCATCCTATGCTTCAGGGGAGGTTATGCTTGTGCTTCACTGAAAGAAGTATTGGCAGAATATAGTGCATCTTTCATCTGAGTTTTTTTTAATAAAAGAGGTTCCGGGTTTGGGATGGAAATTGAAGAGGGAAGAAGGCAAATTTGTCCCAAGTAGATGCATTCAAACTTCTCCCACATGACCCAGAAAGAGTAGTATGGCTACAGCAACTTGCTTCCTGTAAAGCTTTTAAATGAAAAGTTCTTTAATGAGGCCAGGATTTGTTCTCGTATGAGTGAGAGTTTTTCCAGTACTTTCAATGTGAACAGGATTTGAGTCATTTCCTCACTAAATGGCTATGATGAAAATTAAGTGAATAGGTCTCATGATCTCCTATTTGCCAGTATCTGAGTACCTAATTGATTCAGATTCTGAATACATAATTGTAAGCTTGTGGAACATAGTAGTGTGTATAAATCTGCTCATCTCAAATGACCTAAAGTCAACATGAGCAGTGTTGTCTGAATTCTTAAGACCAGCTGTGCTCTACAGTTATTAATGCCCATGTTCCTCAGTTTGGACTAATTGTTTGTCAGATGTGAATTCAGATACAAGCAAATCTGGGAGGATTGAAAAGGACAATTTATGGCTAACTTCAGGAAATATATTGCTTATGTTCTTACGTGAATGTCTCTTCTTATGCTTCAAGTGGTTATTGGTCAAGTCCTGACCTTTGTTGTACAGGTACAGCTCAGTCAACATAAATTAGCTAAGGCTGTGGTCAGCTGTATGGTGTGTGTTTTACTGTTTGGTGATGTATCACATACAGCCTTGCACCCTTCTGTTTCTGGTATGGCATGAATATTTCCATAATATGGACATAATTCAAGAACACATTCCTGTTAAGGATTAGTTCCTCACAAAGGGTAGTTAATGCTACCATTTATATTGCATTTTGGAAGAGAAATGTAGATACTCAGCATTTTTTTTAAAACATGAGGTCTTTATAGGCAAATACATCTTAATATAGGCATTTAACTGCAGGTACTGTGTCTTGCAGCTTTGGGTCTTGGCACATTGCTATTGCTTTTGTAACAGATGGTTCCTCCCTGAAGACCTAAAACTCTGAGGTTTTGAGCAGCACTGACAGAATACTTTATGGAGTTAGGGGGTATCAATTAAAACATGCAAAAAAAAAAAAAAGCTGCCTGTATATGTTATCACAGTTTAGGAGACACAGTCTCAGAGAAAGGTTATGAAACAATAAATCTTGTTTACCAAGAAACACAGCCACATGTGGGAAAACCCAATAATGATGAATTTTGGTCTGTTTTAGCCTCAAGGAAAAAATAATTTTTCATAACTGTTATTATGTTTCCATGTTCCCCACCATACACACAGAAGCCAAAATAATAATTTCCTTCTGTCTGTTTTTCTCAATTCTGGTAAGCATTTCCACACTCTGGTGATTGAGGATTAATTATGCCCCATGAAGTTATGATTGTAAATGTGAATGCTGAGTGCCATGTGTATGAATTTAATCTAGCAACTTTTTCTCTGAGTAAGATCAGGTATGTTTTCCTTTGGTTTTCCATTTGTTCACACAAAAAAGAAAAAAAAGAAAAAAATTGCTGTATTTTTTTTTTACTTAGTCAGTCTACGATTTCTCAGCCTAGACAGACCCGTGGACTTCACATTTCACAAAAAAAATCCAAACAGAACATAACATAATCCATGGTATAAATTTTAGATCAGTGATGCTGGAGAGCTCAGACTCTCGTTAAATTAAAAAAAAAAATTAATATTGATGTACATGAGATGAAAGATTTTGATCTGACAGTATCAAAGAAGCCTTAGATTTCCAGCAAAGCCGTGGAGGCTCATAATAAAAAATACTGCTTTCTTTTTCCTCCTCTCCTGAAATAGGCATATTCTTCATACTAATTATATTTTTAAATGTTCAAGATCAACAGCTGCTAGTACACAGTCTTATGAAATAGGCTGTACTGGAACAATTTTAAAAGGCTAGATTGTATGTTTTAAGTGGCTTGTGAGAAATTTCAGTAGTCCTCAATTTTTTTACTGGGTATTCTGTATGGTGTTAAAAAAAAAAAAATTAGCCTTGGGAGACTTTTTAGCAGTAAATTTAGAGAGTCATTAAACTTCATTCTATTATCTTAAAGAGGGAAGAAACTGACCTGAATTAATTTTGACCCAAGGCAACCTTACCAAGACTCAGGGTACTTAGGAACAGTGAGGAACCTAATGAAGAGAAATGCATTATAGTGATTTTTTTCCCAAAATCTTCCTAAGTCTAGGTACCTGTTCAAATTCAAAGACTGTCTTTGAGAAAAGAAACCAGGAAATTATAATTGAAACTTGGGGACTAGTATTTTTGTCTCTAGGAATCTTGGAGAAAGGGAAACTGGCAATGGTTCTGAATGTCTAGCTGCAAGATTTAATTTCTTGGAAAAAATAACAGACAGTGCTTAAAATGAGGAAAGACCCTAGCACGCAAATGAAGGTACCAAAATAATGGTATCATACTGGGCCCAAGGTGAAGACAACATACAGGCCAGGGGTGGTCCAGGAACCTTGTAGCTGTACAGCCTTGTTCTGGCCCTATTCAGTTATTGTGGACTGATAAATGTCAAAGAAAGAAACTTGATAATATCTGTGTATTGATTATAGCTGTTCATAAAATTATGCCAGAAAAAAAATAGGAAAACTATATCTGGTATATTCTTTTAGGGGAAAGCAAAGTCTCAGTATTCAACAGCTTTGTTCCTGCATTTGAAAAAACAATGATAAAATTGTTGCTCTCTTACCAGGCAAAGTATCAGCCACTTAATATGTTTCTTTCTTTGCTTGTATGTCTTTCTTAAACATTAGTATAGGTAAAGATGACAAAGATTTTTGCTTCATTAAAATTTATCACTTTCCCTGAAGCTTTCAGACCTCAGGCCATGATACCAAAAATCCCAAGGATACAATCCTCTTCCACCTCAAAACAGTTGCTAACAAGGGGTAACATTCTTTCTGGGAGTCTCATGGGGTTTTTCAACACTGCTGAGTTTAGTAGCGAATGATAAGCAACATTACATAGAAAGGTAATGGGGAAAAAAAGAATCTTCTTCCTTCCACATGACTTTCAAAACCCTGCAAAGACTGGTTCAAAGACTGGTTCAAAGACTGGTTCAAAGACTGGAATAGGTGGCAGATGTACTTACATGCCTTCCATTACAGTTTCTAATGATTAGACAGCAGAGAAGACTACATTCAGGGCTCTAGAACTCCTACCCCAAAGACACTAGACTGAGTTGGGACTAATGATGAGCAGGTGTTAGAGCATGTTCTTATCCCATCTTAACAATGGGTTCTGAAAGGTCCAGGGAATCTTCACTCAATTACTGTATATTCATTTGACTCTGTTTTAAAATGACCTTTGCTTAAACCAATTTATGTCTTACTGAATTCTTGTTGGAGGTTCCCTGGAAGTGATTAGTTGGTATTTGCAAGTTCCATACATTTGTTCTGTAGGAATTTAGTTTTGTGTAACTCAATATACGGTCATAGTTGCATTGGTCTGGGGTTGGCTTTTTCCCCCTCCTACATTTATTAATTTTTAATATTAATTGACTTTCTTTTGATATTTATATAAGTCAATTAAATTCTTTCAACTATATAATGGATATTGAATATCAATATAAAGACTTAAAATGAAGTGCTTAGAGACCAAGGTTTAGAGTGTAAAATTAGAATTTCCATTGCATATAACATTAATGCTCTGACTTTGTCACTACTTGTTAACACAAAACCCGGGTGTTTTCTTCCGGAAGCCACTGCACTTCTTCTGGGGTTGTCACTATATTCGCTGAATATTCAAGTTATCATGCAAATGAAACCCTTAATTTATTGGGTCTCTTTAACCATGTGCAGAGGCTGTATAAGTAGAACTACACATTTACAGTTTGTAAAAGTACAGCAATTATTCACTGGCTAGATACACAGAGCAGGTAGCTAGGAGTAACTAGACTAAACATGAGTATGCTCAGCATCTCCAGTACAAGCATCTGATGAATCTCTGCTGCCCAGATAAATATTAGTGATGTGGGAAAGTGTCAGACCCTCCATGGTCCTTGGAACACGCTTGTTCTTGATCCTTCTGAGTTCTCATTTTTTGACTCACTGGTTCTTTTTAGCATTTCAGCCCTTTCCATGTCACTGTTTTTCTCTGACTCCCCAAGCTGGTACTGATGCCTTAGGTTTTAGCTTTTATATTTTTCAGATCCTGTATTAACTAATATATAACTCTGAGACTTCATGTAGCCTGTTAGCTACTGTTCTTCCACTCTGGTTAGACATAACAAACCCTCTCTGGGCCTGAACTCAAAGACACCTTGCTGTCCCAGGCCCCGAAATATGTAAACTAAGTCTCTGGACAGGGGGAGCAAACTAGGGGTAATGACATCATTACCTGAAATTATAATTGGAGAATTAACCCTGATATGCAAATGGACCAAACTTATAAAAGTGTTAAAAACCCGTGACCCAGGGTCCATCTTGGGTGGAGCCCCTCAGAGGCCTTTGAGTGCCCAAGGTGTACCTTTGAAGGCCCTTCAAATAAATACCTGCTTTTATGCTCTTAATCTTGCCTAGCCTCTGTTTTCAGGTAGCCACTTCAAGGCATCAGTACTACCGTTTCACAAGTTTCACTTTTGTCATTGTTTCTTTTATTGTCAAGAAGAAAATCTTGGCTTTGGCCTGTATCCTCTCACAATTCAAGAATTTTTCAGTGAAGCTGAGCCAAGGCCACATAACTGTGCCTTACAAAACTGGGCCATGGGCTACAGACAGCTCAACCCATGTGCCACAGATTGCTGTGAATGTAGACACAGATCTATTGGAAAAGTTATGGCTTAAGACCAAGTGCACAGGTATTGCTCATGCTTCTGAGATAATGTCAGTTATGTCAGGGGTAAGCTATGTACCTTGGCTTTTCCTTTATGCAATGAAGTCTTGAGACAATCTACAGATGCTTAAGTGCAGTACATACATAGAGAAAGGAAATTAGCATCATTAACATCTCCAGGATGGACAGTTTGCTTACCAAGAAGTTACAGTTTCCTTTAATGTTTTGGGGGTTGTGGTTTTTTTTTAACCTAGTGACTGTCCAATACTGAAGAAGAATCTTTAATATTCTTTACAAGTGGTATCTGAATCATCAAAAATATACCCGATAAATTAACACAATGATATTATAGGGCTATTCATGCAAAATTATCTGATGTCTAAGCATAGAATTGCATGTCCAGTTCAGTTGAATAACCATTTTATGAAAGAAGATTTAAGGTAACGCTTTCAGATACTATACCTCCTTAAAGTTTAAGCTCAGTTGCTTATACACTACTTTGAATAGGCTTTTAATACCTGTTTAAAGAGCTTCTGAAGGGTTTTTTTCCTTCATAGCAGGGCAATGCATCCATAGCAGTTAAATTTGCTAGATTAATATGAGAATTTAGATTATGCAATACTGCGCCCATACCTACCTTTGTATTACCTGAAACATTAGATTGAAATCTAGCTTTCTTCCAAGATCTGAGAGAAAGATCATCAGCTGTGAATAACCCTACTCTATCCTGTCCATATGAAAAAATATCTACAAATTAATTATATTGGGAGCTGAGGCTGTTATCCATTGGATATATTCAACAATGAAAATCCCATAGGTAACTAAACTCCGTTTACTTGGAATTTGTGACTCTAATTCACTTTTATTACTGAATTCAGACTGCCCCAGAACCTGCAGTAACACTTTTTACCTTTCTTTGAAATATACTCCTGGTTAAATAGTCTCCCTTCTCTTACTTTGCATGTCCTGATTGAAATAAAATGTTCTTTCACCATCCTCAGGAAAAGAGGTAGCATTTGTGACTAAATGCTAAAAAAACCAAGTGAGAAAGCATTCAGTTCACAGCTTGAAAATAGAAATACCAAATTTTTGTGCTATGCTCTACTCTTTGTCATAAGACTAGCATAATTCTTGAAAGCAACAAGACAAAGTAATTAGAGCTGGATTCATGTTTTCTGTTAGTGCTTCATATTCTCATTTTTGAACAGTCTCCACTAAACTGCTGAAATATATTTCACAGACAGTTTGTGGAGAGAAAATACAAATATTTTGATAGTGATTTGGCAAGAGTTTTAACATTAGACCAATCAATTTTGCAGTGTAATGAGTACAGGATAAGCTGTGACTGGAGACTGCTTCAGGAAAGAGCATGATATATTTTTATTATATGTGTAGCTTCAGATTATTCATGTTTTCTCCAGCTGCTTCTGGATGGGACTGAAGAAAACACCTTTCTGCAGTTGCTTCAATGCACATTATACACTCAGGACAGACTGCTGAAAGGATCTCTCCGTAATTCCTCTTCCCTTCTGTCCCTAAAAGTGTCAAGGATGTAAAAATATAGCCTAATTCTTGCATGATTGACATTTACACTTTTCCTTAAAATTATACGGGTTATTATTATTTCTTTCTTAGGGAAAACTTGTGCATCACATTATAAGAAGATGCTTATAGCACATGCAGGAAAGGGTGCTGCAGATAATGAAATATTTTAATAAACAGAGAAAGGACTATTCTGCTGGGAAAAAGATAGAATAGAAAATATTGTATGACAAATTCAGTTCACTGCACTGTGATTTTAACACTGACATATTCTAGGGACCTTGGGATCAATAATATTCATAATCTGATTTCCCAGAATAATTTTTCTCATATGCAAATTTCACCAAATCAGCTGTAATTTACAATTCACCACTTTTGCATAATGCCTGAGAAGCTGAGCAATAATTAAAAAAACTTCCTCTCTCCTCATTTTTGACCTTGAGAATTGATATGAGAGAATCTGGCATGTTGCATCTCTGTGTGGAGTTCTCATTTAGTAGCACAACTGATCTCTGTTCTAAGGCTATTAGTCTCTGCATTCAAAGACAAAAGCATTATTGCATCTGAATAGCATCAGTCCAAGAGCAAATCTTGTTCTGGGGGCATCGCAAAATCTGAATAATGGGATAAGAAAAAAAATTCTGAGAACAATGCAAATTGATTAAAATACCTACAGACCTAAATTGGAGCATCCTTCTCTGCCAAGAATGCCTACAATTTATTAGCTCGAAAAGTTGTGATTTTCTTCATCAGGGTGATAACTGCATTTCAGACAGGAACAATGGTACTGTTGATCTGTCTAAGTATAGGCTGTGTAGTAATACAAAATCACATTAATATGTCAGCTAAAATGAACCTTGGACATGTGTAGACACTCTAACCTCTCCTTTGATTTGATATTATTATTTAGATATCAACACCATCTAAATAAATTCCCATATTTCTGTGAAAATGCGAATTTTCCAGTCTCTTAGAGATTTTTTTTTCTTTTTTCCCCCCTTACCAGGGGATATCCCATCTAGAAATCTATCCAGCGCTCAGGTTCTAGATAGACTTTTTATTTAGAACAAACTTGGATTTCAGAGCAGTAGTATTTTTTCCAAGATGAAGCAGTGCTTTGTGAAGATTGTTGCTCTAAGCAAGCATCAAAAGCCATCCACTCTGGTACATTGTGTGGAATCTGCTTAACTTCTTATTCTAACATAGCTGATTTTGTCTTGTTTTCTTCTATCTGTTCCTGAATCTCTTGCTTTTTAGAAAAGCCCTCTAAGATTTCTAAAACTTAGAGATTACATTAAAAAACCTCAAAATCCAAACACACATACACATGAAAACCACAAGACCTGAGATACAAAAAAGGTGGTGGTTTGTTGTTCTGTTTTTGTTTTTGTCTTAGGACAGTCATGTAGTAATTAAAACACTTAAATAGCAACATGGATAGAGAAGGCTGAGGGACAAACGCTCTTTTTTTTTTTTCATTATTCAATGTCAAATATAGAAATATTGCCCTGTCAAAAGCAACCAAGAGGGAAAGCAGTGTTCATTTGGTAAAGACTTGAGGTATTGTTAAGGCATTCAGCAACGTCTTGAAGCACAAAAGACAAGGTACTATAACAAGCATTGGGTACACTGTTGTGTATCCTGCCCTCAAGAAAATGAGTAATATACTTGTTACCTTGGTCTCACTTCAGGCTGCAGAGGAGTGTATTTTGAGTGACAGTGGGAAATACCAGCACTCAGACATCCAAGAGGAAAATAAATTTTTTTCTTACTAGGGTTTAATTTGAAAATTAAACCCAAGACAATAGGACAAGGTTGAAGCTTAGCTTTTAAAAGTGATACCTTCTTAAAGGAAAAATACTGTTTCTCTTTAGAATGTCTGTCTATGTGAATCCTCATCAGAAATTTTGAATACTTTCATCAGTCATTTCCTTTGAGGTAGCATATATGTTCCATCTGTCTGCTCCTCCCCTCCCAAGAACCATAAATCAGAGAATAATTGCTCTTGCTAAACAGTTCATTTTTGTTGCTTCTGGCAACACAAGAAGTAACCCAGGGTACCTTAAATTACAAGGCCTAGGTTTTATATGTACTTTTTCTCATTGTTTTTTCATTTGGTACTTTGATTTCTCCCTATTTAGGTTGAGGGTTTCGGTGGGGGGGAGATTTTTTTCCCTTTTTTTTCCCCTTCTGTGACAAAGATATATAAAATTATTTTCCTCTGGGTAACTAAAGTTGAAAAATAATCCAGCAATACTCTTGTTGTTATCAAATCATGGCTGGTAGTGTGCATCTTATTTCAGAAGATTAGTAAGTAAACCATTGAAGTTTTAAAGTAAACCCTCATAAAATGATTTTCACTGGTTGAGCATGCCTACAAAAGCAGATCCTACACAGTCTTATTTCAACAACTGATTAGTACCTGATTAATTCAGAAAATACTTGTCACAGCTCTTGGGTAATGCAGTCACTTGTCAACCGTTTTCCTCAGCTGTTTTCTTAGGAACAGCATTAATAAATATGATATTACTCTGTCTCAGTCAGTGGAATTAATAGAAGCTTATTCTATGCTCACAGGTGTCTAAAGCCACAGGAAAATTATTTCATTCTGTCTTTCAACTGAGAACAGAGCTTCAGAACTTATCTTTGGTCATTGGTCAAACTGAGCCTCAGGTTATTTGGACATTTGGTTCACAGATTCTCTCAACATTGTTTATTCAAGAAGTCTGTAACCTGTTTACAAGCCCAGCTGGCAGAGGATGAGCCTTGGAGTGAGCTCTGGGATCTGTATTTTTCTGTCATCATTGGTACACAAGTTTCTGAAATGCATGCCAGATAGTTCTGTTTTCTATCCCAGTGTCTGGTGCTTCAAAGACCTGGTAGTTAGAATGAATACGTGTGAAGAAAGTTTCCTTGGATCACCATTAGGTGTCTAGTGACTTCTGCAGGATGCTGAAAAATTTCACAAAAGAGCCATAGCAAAAAAGTGCACTAAAACCCCAATATTTAACATAAACATTCAGAGGGGAGTAAAATCAGATCAGTTTTATCAAGAATTTAACATCGATGCAACTGACAGTGATAGTCAGATGAACAGCAAACTAAATAAACAGAAAACTTAATTATTCTTCCCATCCCATCTATGATCTCTAAAGAAGTCAGAGTTGAAGAAATAGAAAATTCCTGGCAGCTCCCATTGCATCTGTTAAAAACTAGCAGAATCAAGGACTGCTCTGAAGAAGGTAACAGTCAGAGTACCAGAGCTGCAGTTAACTTAGGGAATCATAGAAAATCAAAGAGGTTGGAAAAGACCTCTAAGATCATCAAGTCCAACCATTAACCTAACACTGGCAGGTCCACCACTAGAGCATGTCACTAAGTGCCACATCCACATGTTTTTTGAAGACTTAAAAAACAAATAGTCATATAGTCATTTTTACAGATGTATTTTCCCATTGTTTCTATCAGTTCCAAATCTTAAGACTATACCATATTCAAGACTTAAAAGCAGGAGCTTAGTAGCCAAATATTTCAGCTGAGGCACTTGATAGCAGTTAGCTCTTGTAAAAGAAGCTCAATCATTACTGTAGTGCAACATTTGAGAACAGTGTTTGCTAACTCTATGAATCCATGCATCTGCATCTTCATTAATTCATTTTAGAAGGGGGAATTTCTTTGTAATAAGCTAAGGATCATAAAAAACTTTGCGTGTCAAACCAGAACTAGCTCTTTCCTAGAAGTATTTCATTGATTATGCTTCATTAATTACATATTATGTAACAACAGCATAAATTAAACTATAAGCATTTTTGAAATTAGGCTCCATTAGTCTCATCTCACTCTTCTGGAACACAGCCCTGACTGAGTTAGGACACAAATGCAAAAAAAGGTCAAGTCCGCTTGTCAGTACTGGCAGAGTGATAGTTCAAGAGTATAAGGCTTTTCATAACCAATTTTGCAGTTGGTCTGAGCTTCACAGTATGTAGGTCAGACGTATTCAAAGATGTTTTCTAGTGGTTTCATCTAGTACAATGAAATGAGTCTTGTGAAACTTCAGAAGGATCATGAAAACTGAGAAAGGCAATATGACAAGAACCTAGAGTTTGTCTACATGAGCAGTAAGAAAGGCATCAAGTTTCAGATTCTTCCAGAAATCTTGAGATCAACAGACACTCTGGAGAAGCAGCAGAAATGCTGGACTGATTTATTTCTTTTAATAGGAGGGAGGAGCAAGGGACTTGCTTCCAGCCCTCCACCCAAAAGTTAAAAAAAATTGAAAAGAAAACAGCAAAAACATTGGTAATCTGTGGAATAGGTACTTATTTGCTGACACCTGCATAGCTGCGTACTTTATCTTGGAGAGGAATTTACCTACCCTGTTTTTCCCTCATAAAAATGAATTACCTGAGACATTTCAGTTTGTTTCCAAAAACGTTTTTCAGTCATTTTACTTGCACTTCATCTCTATAGATGCAAGGGTTTATACAGCACCTTCTTCTTTCTTAGACTAGACTTCAGACACACTCCAGATTAAACTTAGTAGTTCTGTAGTCAAAAACACTCATACACACAACATGGCAAGTTTAGGTGGAGTTGTCATTCAGTATCCACATCTGACTGAATCCCTGGAGTATCTGAACTGCCTTTTAAAAGAAACAAGCTCATCGGTTCTGGAAGCAGGGGATGAAGGTAATTGCCTGTTTAACAGCACAGAGAATACCCTCAGCTCAGTGCTACATCCTGAGAGCTGTCCTTTGGGGAAATTAGATAGTTGTTTCATCCAGAACTAGAAACTCCCACCTGCAAGAATGAAAACTCTTACCTTTACTATAAACTGAACTTTCCATGAGAAAATTAATGGGAAAGGTATTACACCTCACTCATTAGTTTCCTTTCTAGAATAATACAAAGTTTTTATCTGCAATCTCATAATGACTCACAAATTATAATTGTGTCTTCCTGGGAAAAGGGCATGTAATGGATTTGGATGCCAAGGCACAGACCTTGGGGAGCTGTGGCCTCCAAGAGGAGCAGCCATGGGTGTCCCATGTCAGAGAGAGCAAGTTGCTGTCAGCTCTGTGAGACCCTACTTCAGGGAATAGCTGAGCCCCTAGCCATGGCTAGGTCCCTCAAAGAAAACACCTCTAAGAAAAGGGAGAAAATTCTGCGCAGACAGAGGATGAAGGAACAAAAAGAGTGAGAAACAACAGATGGAACACCAGGGTCAGAGGAAAAGGAGGAGGTACTCCATGCTGGAGCAGATATCTACACTGCAGCCCCATGGGGGACCCAATGCTGCAGCAGGTGTACATGTCCTGAGGGAAGTGGCAGCCCATAGAAAGCCCACACTGGAGCAGAGGAAAAGGGTGAGGAGGAAGGAGCAGCAGAGAGGAACTGTCATGTACTGATTGCAACCCCATTCCCCATTGCCTCTGCAATGCTGGGCAGGGTGGGGAGAGGACAAGAGTCAGGAATGGAGCAATTACCTTGAACCTGGGAGGAAAGGGGATGGATGAAGTGTCTTTTCTCTTTGTTTTTCAACATCTACATATTTTTTAATTGGCAATAAAATAAATTAACTTTCCCCAAGTCACAGAGTCACAGAACATGCTGAGTTACAAGGGATGCACAAGGATCACTGATTCCAAATTCCAGCCCTGCACAGGACCATCCCTAAGAATCGTACCATGTGCCTGAGAGCATTGTCCATATGCTTCTTGAACTCTGTCAGGCTGGTGCCATGACCACTGCCCTGGGGTGCTGTTCCAGTGCCCAACCACCCTCTGAGGGAAGAACCTTTCTCAAACATATGACATAAACATCCCCTGACACAACTTCAGGTCATTCCCTCAGGTCCTGTCACTGGTCACCACAAAGAGATCAGTGCCTGCCCCTCCACTTCCCCTCATGAGGAAGCTGTAACTGCAATGAGGTCTCTCCTCAGGCTCCTTCAGGCTGAACAGACCATGTCAAGTCTGTTCATGACAATAACTGGTCAATCAATCTTCCTATCTTTATCTTCACCCATGTTATTTTCTTCCCCTCCCATGTTTGAGGAAGGTGAACAAGTGAGTGTCTGGGTAGGTGTCTAGCAGCTAGCCAAGGTCAACCCACCATAGAGGGTTTGACAGATGTTCTTGCAAACATCTTTGTAGGAAGATAAAGCTTATGTCTTCCTCAAAGCGTCAGTAATATGAACAGAAGTATTTCTTGCAGTTGCTATATAAAACACAGTGGAAATTTTTTTGTGATTTTTTGCTACCTAGATTTACTCAATTTTAAGCATTAATTGAGCCATCTGAGTCAGAAGTTGAGTCAGTCAATGAAAAGGAACAGGTGCCTTCAAAAGATGATTTAAATCTTTAATTGGACAACATTTTACTCTGTAGGTATTGGATTCTCACCATTGCTTATAAATGAAACCACAGACAAGGGCATTCTTGAAGGGCCATAAGTTAAGCAGGATGAATCAGGGCATCTGTGGCTGAGGACTAACAGCCCTTGATCTTTCTTCTACAAAGGGAGAACCTAGTAATAGCACTTTAGAATCTGCTTTTCATGTATTGGTCACAGTAGCCATGCAGGTTATTCTGCTCCTTCATACAGAACTGAAATATCCCTATCTCCATAGTACTCGAGACTATTTTAACAGTTGGTCCGTTTGGACTCAGGGTTTAAGGCAGTTGCATATTTTAATGTTTCAGTTCTTTATTAAAGATGTGCTGTGCTTCCCCACTAATATTTCTTGCAGAGGAAAGCATTACCAAAATGAACTAAACATCATTAAAAATGTACAGAACTTTAGGAGATCTTTAAGTGTAACTGTGCAGTTTTAAAATCCAAATTACACAGTTTGGACACCAAGCAAATATTGTGTGACACCTAAAATCATCCCTCACAAATTTAGCTTTTGGGTAAAATATTAATTTTTTTTTTGTTTGCATGTCAGTTCTAGCAATCATCACACTACACTAATCCAAAAATGTTAGTTGATGGCAGACAGATGATTTTCTTTTTTCATTAGGGTGTTGTTAGTCAAACTAGAGGTTTAACTATTTATGAGTTAAATAACACCTTCTTTCAATAATTTTCTTTCTCTCCTACATTGCTTGCTGTTGAGATAATACTCTCCTCTTTCCTTCCAGCAGAGGTATACAATACTGTTATAACAAAACTTTCCTTTCAGGTGATTTTAATGACTTGGTGATAAGGACCAGCTCTGATCAAGCTTAGTTATCACTCATATTAGAGCCACTTCATAAATACTGTGATTGATATGGTTAGTAAGATGAACCTGGGCAGCTGGGGAAAAAAAGCCTATAGTTTTCCAGTGAATTTTTATTACACCATTATATTTTGAATTGGGTTTTTCTTTTTTGCACTATGTTCATAACCATTTTTGGCTTTCTGTTTATTCTTGTTGAATTCTCACGCTATGTATTTACCTCTATTCCTGTACTTCCACACACACTCTCAATTTTTTCTTCCTATAACATGTTGCTGCGGAGCCCTGGATTTTGTGTAACAGCAATGCTTATTTTGAATTATCTTTTTGCTATTGCAGGTTTCCAGGCAGCTTTTTCTGCTTAGATCTCCACCTATTATAAAATTCTGTGGCAATGTCTCGTGTAAGGTTTTTTTGTTTGTTTTTAAATGATGAAAACTATGTAAAAATGGTTTAGGGAGACAAGTCCAGTCCTCTGTGGCAGCTTGGCTTCCAATGCATGGTGTCTGTGGCCTTGCCTCTGATTAATCTCTTTTTTTTCAGGTTTCTCTAACCAAAACATTGCAACAGGAGATTTGCAGGGGATATGCACAAGCTGGACTTTGTTCAAACCGTGCAGAAGCCTCCCCCAACCTTTCCTCCAGGAAAAAAGAAATAAGGCTAGGTTATCTGCAGATAGCTTTGTCAGTAGCTTTGACATAGCAAAACATTTACAGGCAGCAAGGGGAAACAAGAGGAAAAAAGATATTCATTACTGTATTCCAAATTAAGCCTTACCTGGAGCCATCTTTTTGCTTGTATATCAAGTGAAAAAAAAACTATGAACTCATAGGAACCTGTAGCTAATGCTGAAGATAAATTTCTCAGTGTGATACATATATGCTAAGAAAGATACATACAGCCATACCACAAGTGCTCAGGTATTGTGGTAATTTACCTCAATTGTGAGTAAATTGTGGTTGTGAGATTTACTTACGTTTTGGCAACTGGAGAATAAATGGTGCTCATGAGAATTCTTATTTTAATATAACTAACATGAAGGATGAGCTGGCAGGTATTATTCCATTTTGGTTTACAGTCTCATCAGCCTCTCACCTTGGACCATAGGTTCTTGATAATGCTTGCTGTTCTGCTATATGAGTTTAGTTTTAATTGATATAAAGGAGCAAATGGAAGTATGCTTATGAAGAAAGACATAATTATCTGTTAGGAACATGAAAATTAATATATTTGGTTTATAAAACTTCAGTTCTGTTTTGAGCAGCATAATCTTTTTAATAACATTAAGGAATACAAAATCTGGAGGCTGGTTTCTTACTGGCCTTCATGGAATTAAGCTTTTTACCCAATGCTTTAAGACATTTCTTTTGGCATTTTTAGTGACACGAGCTCCCCTGACTCTAATTCCATCACTGATTAGCTGATATCTTGCAAAAAGACTATGGCTGTGTATTAAAGACAGGAGCCACCACTTGAAAAGAGACACTTAATTCAGTTTTTGTCCCAGTTGTGTACTCTAATAAGGTAATTTGCAATATGTATGATATTAAAATAAGTCAAATCGGCACCGTGAATCTGACAAACCAATGTGTTGTAGAGAGCTGCTTGTGCCTCCAAAATTAGGTGCTAATCAGTTTTTCAGCAAATTTGAAAATGACTGTGGAATTCTGAGGCCATTGAACAAATTCATGATAACAGAAGTGGAACTCTTCTTTGTGTTTTTCTTTGAATATTTAAGACATAAATACTTTTCCAATGGTATAAGGTATAAATATAAACCTTAAAAAGTATCAGGGACGTGGTAAGAGGCATTCAGATGAAGGGAGATTTGACCAGCCCTTGTTTTGCCAGTGTAGTCACGGTGATCACAGCTGACTTACCGCCCCACAATACCACAGGCCATCTTAGTAATGGCTTACAGGTGCTTACACAACCCTTTATGAGGTTATTTTGGAGTCTCCTCATTTGACGTGGAATTATTATTCTGCTGAAATCCTGATAGTCCTGAATACCACTAGCTGATAAAAATTCAAAACCATTAAAAGCTGCAACCATGCCATGCTGAGACATTTCTGTACAAATTTCCTCTTGTTACATGCGTACGAGAAGATATTCATAATAATACAGTGAGATCAGGCACATTTTATAAATGTCGCAGGTTGCTTGAAACGTCATTCTTCCCCTGCCATGATTTTCCTCAGATAACTGTCTTGCACCAGGAAAAAACACTGTATTTTCACTCTGTAGCCCATCTCTCAGGAACACTAATCAGTAATCACACATACCCTTCCTCTTGGCTGGAAGTGTTTTCCTTCACCATGTAGTTGGTTATGCTGCCTAGCCCTAAAAATTGCTTTTTTGACACTCTTAAAAGAAGCAGCAAAACTGAAACAAGTAAATTACAGGTGGAACAAGTTATACCAGCACTAAAGTTTTATTGTAATATAATGAAATTCTATCATCAGGCAAAGAAAAACACAGAACTGATATGAAAAACAGTTTAAAACTCATGTATCATCACTGTCCTTCCTCAAGTGATTACAACATGAAAAGATGTGCAAGAATAAATTTGCATTGTTTTTTGTGTTCTTGGAACAGGAATTGGTTATATGAATGGCTTCTTGAGGAACTAATAATTGACTTGGGGGTTTAAGAAGCAAAATTCCTCGTGCAGCTGCTGTCGCATTTTTAGATAAGGATTAAGAATATAAATTGCCTAATAAAGAGCAAAATCTTTTCTGTTCAAGTTGTTTGGCTCCCTCCTGTCACAAGGGAAGCTAAAAATTCTTAGGTTCTGTTAAGAAAAAATTCTTAACCACCGTAAAACACATTCCTATGCCAGGAAAAGAGCATGCTGCTTTCAATGTTGAAGTCTAACCATGTTTTGCCCTTCCTGACAGATGAGACCCCAGGCCTACTAGTATCAGTAGGTTTCCTCTAACAGCAGTAAGAAGCAGATGTTTGAGGAGTTTAATACTCAGGCATTCCCCAAGTGAGGGAGGTATCTTTTCAGCTTTTTACCGGCTATGCTCGTAGTTCAATGCCTTAGAAAGCCTCGCACAACCCAGAGAGGTAGCAGGGGCAATCTAGCATTTTAGTAGCTCTAAAATCGGTACCTGTATCAGCTGCAAAGCTGATACCATTAGCAAGAAGCAAAGAGGGAGAAATACAGCTCTCTGCTCGCTCCATTTCCCGCAGTTAGAAGCTTTCAAATGAAACAGACAACAAGACATGTTCGCAGAAAGGGTAGCAGAGCCAAAAGAGGGCGGGGACTCCCTTGATCATCTCTTTTATTCGGAGAAGGGAAAAGGGGAGGACTGGGGGCAGAGCCGGGGTGACCAGCCAATCAGACACTGTTAAAGAGTTTGAGTTACGTTTGGTTTTGCCCACACTTGGAACAAAGGGGTTCAGAGCACATGGCAGAGGCAAGTGTCTGGGGGAGAGGGAGGGGAAGCTCGGAACAGGCAGCAACACCCAAGGTAACATATTTCTAGCTTCTATGATGCATCAGTACAAGGACCTCTGAATCAAAGAACACTGCTGGTTTGCTGTGTTTAAAAGCATCAATGACTTTAAATTTAATTTAATTTTTCCAGCCTTTGAACCCGTTTTTTTTTTTGTTTGTTTGTTTTTCCTCTAAAACGTTCTGTAACACTGGGTTACACAGTACAAAGTGTATGAAAATATATGTCCTTTTGCTGTTAAATACATGTCCTAAACCTGGTAAAATGGCCAGTGTGCTTCCAACTTCTCATATTATGAGTCATAGTGATATATGGTATCAGAGGCAATTCCTGAGCCAAACATGATTTTACAGACCCATGTAATACTGCTTCCCTGCTCATTTATTTCCAGAAAGAAGAATCTCAGTGTTGACTTTCTCCTCATATAAACGTTTTCACTATGGGTGTCATATTTGGTCCCTTTTATAGGTTTCCCTTCTAGTTCTATTTGATAGCTGGAGCAGCTATCTGAAGTCTGTAGCCAGCTACTTCTGAAGTTAAAGAGAAGTTGCCAAAAAGAAAGGCCATTCAGATCTGAGATTTATTTTAGTTTTCTGCTTACTTAAAAAAACCCCAAAACATAAGAAGGAACTATTAGCACTGCAGGTTCATTTTAAAATATTAAAAGAGAAATTATTGTTTTTCATGCTAGTTCAATACAAAATAATATTTGCTACAGGAGTGACAATGGGAAAACTTGATTTTCCTCTTGAGAGCTGGGTATGTGCTGCAAGATGTTTGCTGTGAATATTCAGGAGGAATTTTAAAGAAATTGGACTCAGTTTCAGTCAGCCTCCTGTTGCTTCTTTGGTAGTCATTTATTAGAGCTATATTAGCAAATGTTTCTGTTTCTTATTCTGTTTTGTAAAACAACCTGTGCCTAAGAAGAAGTCATGAAGTTATGGAATTAAAATTCCAAATTCATAGTTATAAGAATTCACAGTGGGGAATATCATGGAATAATTTTTATCTTCTGAAGTGTGGGATGATTTATTGAGATTGGTTATTGTAATAATTTAATTACTTCAAGTCCTTTGCAGGAATAAAAGAAGAAACATTTTAATATTGATATCTCACATCTTTTGACTTTAAGGTGACATTGGACCTTTTTCTTGGCGATGGTGTTTTCCATTATTTGCTCTTGTAAATGTATGAAATCAGACTTCTTATTCAACAGAGATTGCTACCAGCTATGTTGTTGTCATGCCATCTCTCCTAAAATGAAATTATGGCATTTCATTAGAAGTATTGAAAATGTAAGTGATGTACATAATTTTACACTTGGTTTGGCACATGTGCTACAACAAATGCAAAAAGGTAGTAAGTTCTGTCAGTTAAGGGTCACAGAAGAAATAAATGTGTTCAGAAAGCTTTAACACCCAAATGTGCAGTACAGAGAGACAGAAGGGAGGTTGTGGAATGTTCTTTTGCAAAGGATGGTTTGCTAATACCACCACAGTCTTCCCACAGAGTCCTTTCTTGTTGCCACCCGTCTATTCATTTTAATAAAAATTCTGCAGTAAAACGTTGTGAAAGCTGTCCAAAAAGTGGCTACTGAGTGTATACTGATCTCTCACATGGAATCAATTTTAGGGTCCGTCAAAACTGCTTCTCAGGTACAATTGATGTGTTCTTGAATCCCTGGGGGTTTTTTTCTAGCTGTCCAAGCAATGACAAGACAAGAGTAATACTTTTAAAAACAAACAAAAAAAAGTAACAAAAACTACTGAAATAGATAGACTAAATACCACTGATACCCCACTGTTGGAAAGTAGATACATTTGATCCCTTTGTGTAAGAGTCCTGCTTTTTTATTTCTTTCATATCTCTAAAATTCTTTCACCTTTTGTTCAAGTAAACCCAATGAAGGAAAAAGATCACACTGGTGTACATAAATGAACAGACAGATGAAAAACTTCACAGAAAGCAAGCAATGTCCTAAAAAAATGTCAAAATTGTCAAAATTTGTCCTGGCACGGAATAAATACTGTTTTTCTGGAAAGGGTATAGCATGAACCATGATATTTAATAAGATGCATCTTTTTACGTGTCCAACACTAACACATCCAGTGTAACCTAAAGAACTTTGTCTCTCATGAAAAGGCAAATCAGCATTCAAGGGAAATACAGCATTTGCCTTCCAGTCAGCTGGATAACTTTGAGGATTCGATGGTCATGAGTCTAGAAGCTTGAAAACAAGCAATAGCCATAAGGCTATCTCAGAGCACAGTATAAAACTACTGAGAATCTCAGTGAGAAAGGAGTCCAAAGTGAAAGATTTCCGGATTTCCTTCAACTGTTGAAAACATCGAAATGATAAGATTTTTTTTTATTTTTTGGGGCATAGGGCTTTTATCATTTTTTGAGATATAACCAAATACAGCACAGATAATTGTTGGATTTGCTTATCCTCATTGGATGGGACATGAAAAGACATTTAGGAGACTAAAGTGTGTCCCTAGTTGAAGAGCAGTAGTCTTGTTGACGTTTTTCGGTCTAATACCTTGTTTTCAATTGTTGTAAAGGAAGGACATTAAAGAATCAAATGATGCCTCTAGGGACCTCAGGTATTGCGCCCAGCCAACATTGGTTTAGGAAAGGCAGGCCCCACTTGACCAACCTGATCTCTTTTTATGGGCAGGTGGATGAGGGAAAGGCTGTGGTTGTTTTCTACCTGGACTTTAGTAAAGGTTGGACTCAATTTCTCACAACATTCTTCTGGAGAAAGTGGCTGCTCGCAGCTTGGACAGGTGCAGTCTTCCTGGGGTTAAGATGTCTGGGCCTGGAGAGTGTTGGTGAATGGTGCTGCATCCACCTGGTGTCTGGACACTAGTGGGGTTACCCAGGGATTAGTGCTGGGCTCAGTCCTTTTTAATATCTTGACTGAGCACCTGAACAAGAGCACTGAGTACGCTCTCTGTAAGTTCACAGACAGCACCAAACTGTGTGGCAGTGTTGATCCGCTGAAGGGTAGGAAGGCTCCGCAGAGGGATCTGGACAGACTGGATCGATGGGCCAAGACCAATTGTATGAGGTTCAACAAGCCAAAGTGAGGGGTTCTTCCCTTGGGTCACAGCAGCCCCATGCAGTGCTACAGCCTGGGGGCAGAGTGGCTGGAAAGTCACCCAGTGGAAAAGGACCTGGGGGTGCTGGTATACAGCTGGCTGAACATGAGCCAGAGTGTGTCCAGGTGGCCAAGAAGCTGAATGATATCCTGGTCTGTATTAGCAATAGTGTGGCCAGTAGGACCAAGTCAATGACTGTTCTCCTGCACTCGGCACTGGTGAGGCCACGCCTCAAATCCTGTGTTCAGTTCTGGGCCCTCACTACAAGAAGGACATTGAGGTGCTGGAGCAAGACCAGAGAAGGGCAATGGAGCTGGGGAAGGGCCTGGAGCACAAGTCTTATGAGCAGTGGTGAGGAAGCTGAGCTGGGATTGCTCAGCCTGAGAGCTTATCACTCTCTACAACTGCCTGAAAGAAGGTTGTAACAAGGTGTGGGTGGATCTCTCTTTCCAGGCAGTCAGTAACAGGACAAGAGGAAATGGCCTCAGGCTGTGCCAGGGGAGGTTCAGGCTGTACATCACAAAGAATTTCTTCATTAAAGGGTGGCTAGGCTTGGAATGGGCTGTCCGGGGAAGTGGTGGTGTCACATGTAAAAGATGGGTGTATATGGCCCTTGGGGACATGGTTTACTGGGGAACTTTGCAGTGCGGGTTTAGTGGCTGGACTCAATGATCTTAAGAGTCTTTTCCAAATAATATGATTCAATGTTTCTATGATTCTATGAAAATTTGTCACTTTAGGAAGAATAGAACTGTCCCATGATGCTTTAGCAGCACTACACTATCTTGAGCTTCCTTGCAAGATCTTGGTTATAAATTTCCATAGTCATTTTGGCAAAGATTTCTCATTTGGAAAGCAGTTTCATCCATTTTCCTGCAACCTTTCCTCGATTTTTACCTCACATGCTTCATCTGTTAATAGGGTTTATTCTTTACCTGCCCTTATACAGCATCTGTAGGTTTCAAGAAAGACGGAAGCCATCTTAACTGCATCCAAGGTCTATATACCAAGATTGATTGGAATGCTTTCTGTGCTTTGAAGGTAGATAAAAATCCTAGTTCATACTTTGGCAGCACATACTTCAATCAAAGCAATTGACTCACAATTCTTAAGGTAGAATGGCTGAAAAAGGGCTAGTAATTACCCTAAGATGAGGAGCCCGTTAACTGAGAGTCTTTAGTGCGCCTCTTCACAGGAAATGAGAATGCAGGTACAGAATCATATTTTTTTTAAAAAAACCCTCAAGGTCAATTCATGACCCTTATTAGAGCTAAAATGCCTTTTTAAGAGAAAGACAAAGAGAAAAGCGGTCAAATGAAAACTTCTACCTTTTTTATTTCAATGTCAAATTAAGAAAAAATCTTCATTTCTGTTTTGATATAAATTACATTCACGTCTCTTTCTGCAGTATGGAGTTCATGAGCAAGCAAATGATAAGAAAAAGGAGAAACTTAATTTCTGCAATCTAGCGTATACGGTTGTTCAAGTCAGATGGAGTAGGTTTGCATTTGTAGATACACTAATAAAATGCTTTAAAATGAAGTGCAGCAGCAATATAATATTTCAAAATGGCTTTTACAGAAGGTTCAAACATCATGTGTACTTTGTCAGAACTGCCTTGTTTCGTAGTCCCTCTTATTATTGGGTTACTAGTTTAAAAATTGTCAAAGAAATGAAATCTGGAAGAGCTGTCAAATTTTAAAAAAATGCCTTGAGCTGAATTCTTTGTTTATCTGAAATACCACAGCATAGAAAATAAGACCTGCCAAAGAACTGCCAGCTTTTAAAGAAAATTAAGGTGTCAGCAGAAAGAAATCTGTTATCAATAAAATTTCCATACTAAAAACACAGGATGTGTTTTCAAAGTGTCACTTTAGATATTCATAAATAAAAGGTAGTTTTCCTTTCTGAAAATGTTTCTTGTTGTGGCTCATTTCATTCTTATAAACTCATGGATGTGCAGTCATTTCATTGCAGTTCTTGTCAGAAAGTTCAACAGCTTGCTGTTACTCTGGGCTTTCTTGGCATCAGTGACAATTTCCACAGCCCCCTGCAAGTTCAGTTGTCAGCAGCTAACTTGGCATTTTCAGCCCTCAACAAAAGATTTTTGTCTGTTCAGACAGAGGAGAATTGCAGTCATGCAAAAATATCAGCTTAGTTTACTCAGACTCTTCATTTAACAGTAAGACTAAAAACTCAAGCAGAGGAAAAGTCTTCGAGTTTGGCAGTGACATAATTAAGATTGTTAGAACAATATAAATTTGTCTCCTTATACATACACAATAAGAAGCTGTCTTTAATTGCATGATAGACTCATCCTTCACCTCATTCTGAGGGTTCTTCCACTGGGCTCCAACTCCTGTTTACTTAGCCAGACTTTCTCCTTGTTCTCCATGTCTAGGCATGGGTTTTCAATGTCAAATATTCTAATAAATATTGCTTTTGCATTCCATTTCAGGGACTTCTATATTGCCCTCCAAGACAGCATGGAAAGTACAAATTGAAAGGGGTACATGATATACCCACTGCCCGATTTGTGATCTGCAAAAAAAGAAAAGTCCTGGTCTTCAGCAGGCAAGTGATGGTGCTTTCTTAAGCCAAAATTCATCTTTGATTAGCTTACCCAAATGATAAAGACCTCCTCAACAGGTGTAACTAAATTGATTTTTTTCAATGTGATTTTAAACTGAAATGTATAGGCATAAACAAAAACATTGTGGGTTGGTTGGTTGGGTTCTTTTTCTCCTTGAAGTTGCATATTTTGAGTACTTGAATACTTTCCATTCAAGTTGTACATATTACTACTAGGACATAAAATTTATATAATAATGCTATATATCTCACAACACTATTCAAAAGGAGATGTCTATCACGAGACATCTTTGTGTTTATGGCTCTAATCTTGTCAAAAATATAATTGATGGCAATACAGACTTATGAGAAACATTAGAAAAGTTTAAGGGGCGATCTTACTAACACCATTATTGATCAGTTTTGGCTACAATCTGTGTTCACTCCAACAGCTACCCAGAAGTCCCTTATCCTGAGTTTTGCTTTACTCCTCAACTCTAAACAATCAAATACATTCCATGGTTTTTTGCTAGTGAATATTAATGTACTTGAGTGTGATTTGCATTTCCCTTTCAGATTTCCTAATTTCAGAGTTTTTTGTAGTATTATCCTGTGAACTGAACACTAAAATAATTTTCATATTTAAGAAAGGTAATTTGTGATGGAACCGTGCTTTGAAAAGCCAGATTTGGATTGGTTTTTTTGCATGTGTGATTTTCTGCTGACTCCAAAATCATTCTTACTGGTATCAATATGTTATTTATGAGGTGAACAATATTTGACCAGCAGTTTTAGAAATGGCCCAGTATTTAAAAACCTTCACATCTGCTGTACTAACCTATTACTTTATCCTAGAGAACTAGCAACAGACAACCTGAACAAGGAATACTCTTCTGTTCCTACACAGGAATCCAACCCTAAACTCTAGCACTTTGCATCCTAAGGCAAAATCTTCCAGGAAGATGGAGTTGAATAGGTGATTAAGTCTAGGCTCATACTGGGGGTTGCATAAACACAGCATCATAAACATGAAACATCCTGTCAGAGAGCGGACTAAAAGTGTGCCAGGGCAGACCTAATGTAGTAATGAAGTAAAGAAATTTGATAAGTTTCCATAAGCACATAATATAGTTAAGCATTTTTCCTTGAAATATTTGCTTCCATGTTCATACATTGAAATGTATGAATCATTAAAATTAAAAAAGGGAGGATGCCTATGGGGTTGTATGCCTTTGGCAGACTATATTCAATCTCATAATCCTTAAGCCTTGCATTACCTCTCCATCCACTTATGCACACACAAGCTAAAAAAAAAAAAAGGTAGAATAATCTGATTATCACCTTAGGTTTTTTTTGTCAAATTGTTCTATCAACAAGTATGCAGTATTCCCAAGTTTAGAACTTACATTCTGTATTCTAAAAATAATTTCTGGAAATGTTTTGACCTGCAGTACATAATTTTGATAAGAAAACCAGATATTTTAACAGTTTCACTAACCATGTAAATTAAATGTGTTTCAGCTGCAGAGTGGACAGAAGATTTTTGCCATTTGGAGAGCTGGAAATTTTTTTTATTGAATAATGCATGTTACAAAGTCATAATGTTTTTAATATGCTTCTTCTAAAGGTTACATAAATTTCCTCTCATTTCTGTGTAAATGTTTTTGCTGTAGGTGCTACAGTCCAGGAAGTTTTGGAAGTTTACTCTGTGCAAGGTGCTCTTGAGAGAAGATAACTCATTTCAGACTTATTTAAAATGTATTGAATAAAACGATTGCTTACCAACTGTAAATATTACAATTTTACTTCTACAGCAGAGTATTCCTGTTAGGCCTTTCTGCCTGTCAACACTATACATTTTGATGACCGCTTTCATTTTATCTTTATAAGTATAACCATCTCTATCAAGTACTGTGGCAAAAGCATTTAAAGAAAAGTGGTGGGGGGGAAAGTGTATCTTAAAAGTAGAATTTGCTGCCACTCAAAAAAAGCCCAAAACCAAACGAACAAACAAAAAAAACCTCCCACTAAACCTACCAATTGTCCTTCCTTAACTTGATATTAGACAGTTATTTATTGGTATAAAAACAATTGTGACTTTTACATCTTGAAATTTCTTCACACCGAGCCCTCCAAAAATATCCAGTATTTGAACTGCCATTTAATGTTCTCTACCCCCTTTCTTCTTTTTGCCAGCGGTTGTTGCTAACTAAAGTAGGAAAGGATAAATGAAGGCATGATTGTGCACTCATTCAGATATGAAATCTTCTGAATCTTCATCAGTCTGTAAGTATTGAACGTGTGCCATTGGTTCTTTTTGGTGTCTTTGATGAAGAAGAATTGTTTGAGAATAAAACCCATTTAATAAAAATGGTCACTTGTGAAAAAGTGACATACAAAGGAATAAAACCTTAATCTATAATCTTGTGGTAAATGTTTTATAGTTTATAGAGAAGTGGTAATGCCACTTGTAATAACATTCACTTCGACTTTCTTTCTTTCTTTCGCGGTCCTTTGTTTCATTTTCCTCCACTGTTGCTCATTCTCATAGCTCATCCTGTCAAATGAATGACTGTTTAATGGAGGGCATAAATATTGTTTTCCATTTACTTTTTCTAGTCATGCCACTATGTTTTTTGCCTGTCCTGTCAATACAATTTTAATCCTGAAAAAAATCAGTTATATTCCCAATGAGAAAATTAATTACATGTGCAATAAATAAAATTTTTGCTCATTTTCTTGGCTGTTTAGAGGCTGAATGGTTCTGTGAAGCCATAAAAGTCTGCACTTCATTTGTTTAAAATAAGTTAGTCATGTCCCACTGTGGTGGGTTGCCCCTGGCTTGATGCCAGGTGCCCACAAAGCCACTCTATCCCCCCTCTTCTTAGCTAGGCAGGGGAGAGAAAGTAAGGTGGAAAGTGACTTGTAAGTTGAGTTAAGGCAGTTTACTAAAGTGAAAGTGAAGGTTTGTGTGTGCACAAGCAAAGAAAAAAAGCCAATAATTTTATTCTCCACTTCCCATGAGCAAGCGATGTCCAGCCACTTCCCAGGAAGCAGGGCTTCAGCACGTGTAGCGGTTGCTCTGGAAGGCACACACTGTAAATAGAAAATGCCCCCCACTTCTTCCTCCTTTCTTTAGCTTTTATATCTGAGCAGATGTCACATGGTATGGAATATCCCTCTGGCCAGTTTGGTTCAGTTGGCCTAGTGGTGTCCCCTCCCAAGGTCTTGCCCACCCCCAGCCTACTGATGGAGGGGCAGAATGGTGGAGACGTCGCCAACGCTGTGCCAGCCCTGCTCAGCAGTACCCAAAACACCGGTGTGTCATCAACACCTTCAGAGTGTTGATGCTACACCATGAATGTCCCTGTGCTTGCCAATGCCAGGCACAGCACTGTGAGGGCTGCTGTGGGAAAACGAACTCCATCTCAGCCAAGCCCAATACACCCTCTTACAAGAGTATGTGGAGTGAGCAGTGAAGAGGAAGCTAAAGAGCTCTTCAGCAAGTGTATTGAGCTAAACATTTCCTTAGCCTTTTGACTGAATTAAATTGAGGCCTAAACTCTGTCCTAGGCACACTATACTGCAGTGAAATGAACCTTCTGTGGCAGTTTCTTTAGCTTTCTTTTAGTTATAGCATTATAACCTGTGAAGACTTAAAGAATGCAGTTACATGTCTCAAAACACTGTTCCCATAAGATAAATCACCACAATAGTACTTGAGATAAGCACAGATGCCGCAGCAGGAAGGAGCTAATTCTTGACCTAATGGATGTAGCGGTTTAAGTAGCTACTAGACAAAAATTCCCACCGTGGCAGGCAGTGGGAAGTGGAAAGGAAGCAAGTGTTTATGCACATGCCATCTCAAATTATGAGAACAGCATCTACACCCCGTGGATACCCAGGACTTGAACTGTATAAAAGTGGTATCTTGAGAGGAAGGATTTGGATACCCCCACCACAAAGAAGAACAAGGTGAAGAAGGACCAGCAGGATGCTGCAGGAATCCATGTGGTAGTGATACCTTTTGCTTAATCTCCTTCTCTCTTATTCTCTTTCCCATCCCCTCTCTCTTCCTGTTTCTATCTCTCTACCTCTCGTTTAAATAAAATCCATACTGTTGACTTTGTCATATGGTCTTGTTTGCACCTTATTTTGGGCAGAAGCGTCTCTTATATTTGGATCATAACACAGCCTTGCTTGCAACTGTGTATGAATATGTCTATTTTTAGATATATGCATGTGTGTATAGATGTAGGTGTGCATATATATATATATACATACACGTTGTGTATTTAGGACTTCAAACAGACTGAGATAACAGAAGCAGAACTCTGTTCTTTGTTATATTTTATTTCACTCTATTTCTTATTCCAGTGTCTCCCATTTTCAAAGTATTACAGATTTTCTTTAGAAATGCATAACACCAATAGAAAAGATATTAAGAGAGTGAGTTTGGGAACAATAGACTCATTCATCATATGTGAGTATACAAAAATTTATTTGGAAAGCACACAGGTATCAGTAGATAGAAAATAATGCATTATATTTGAATCCTTCTTTATTTAGTTAAAAATAGAGATATCTAAACTGCCACCAATACATCTGCAGAATTAACCACTTCTTGGGGTGAATGGCTTCTTTCTGCATGAAAATGTTGTGATCGTTTATACCCAGCTCTTATTTTTAAGGTTATCTATGTCATCATAAGCAGTAAGAATATTTTTGCTTCGATGAAAGCAGAGTCTCTAGGACACACTTAATACTATAATATTTATTTTGCTGGACATTAGGGGCATAGATATTCACTCTGCCACTAGGTTTACAAGTGATAATTTATATAAGGGTAATGTTACTGTGTATATGTGCAAAATACACATTTATATTTTAAGTCCCTTTCCCTAAAGAGATCTTTTTTAGTGAATATTTTCAAAGTAGGCAACAGTGATTCCATCTAAGGGTAGATATTGAACAGTTTATATAATATCTATTTATTTTAAAAAAAATAGCAGTTTCAAAGTTTGGTATTATTGTCCAGAACAGAGGTAAGATTCTGGGTTTATATACAGACAGAGCTAGTACATTGTTAGCTTGTTATTTTAACTTGGTGTTAATTCTTACATTTGATATTCGTTAACAGGTATCTAGCATACAGTCACAGCTAAGAGGATTCAGATAATCTCATTAGCGTTTTTGAATTCTGGCATTTTTATGCATTACTTAATAGAGATGGTTTTGAGCTAGGCTATTTATTTCTTTTTTTAATGTATCATTTATGTTCCAAGATATTTCTTTTCTCTAGTTAGTTCTTACCAAACATAGTTAGCTGGAAGGGTTGTGTTGCTCATGTCTATTTGTCGCATTAGATTCCCAGAATCTCATCAGAACCATGTCAAATTACATCAATCCAAACTCTGGACTTCTGATAACAGAGTGCTATAAGAATAGCATGGCTTGAAGGTTATTTTAAGACAAATAGCTTGTCGTCATCACAGAAGTACTATAAGAGATACAATAATTTATTGAGTGTTCATGCAATATGATTTTTTGTTGTACCCCAGTAACCTGAAATTTTCAGTAGCCTATGCTTTACAAAACGTGCACTGGACTAAATTTTAGAGAGGTATTTGTAATAAAACGATTCTCTTTCTGCAAGGAAATACAATAATGAGGTAGAGATATCTTTCTTTCTGACCCTAGAAAAGAGACAAATACTGAAACAGGAAATTAAAAAATGCTCCCTGAAGTTAAATATATTACAAGATATTGCTGCCCTCACTATAAGACTAAGAATGTGGCAAAATTGCATCCCCTGGCTGCACGATCTCTACCAGCAAACCTGGAATAGATGCAGATAAACCGGGCAGGGTGCCTTTCTGCTTCTGCATTATGTAGAACATGACAAAGGACAGTCGATCATAAAAATGTACATTATCATATGCTGCTGCTGCTGTTATGCTCAGCTGCTTCTAGAGTTTGGACAAGCCGAGGCACACAGAGAATGAACCTTTCTCATTTCATCCCTGGACTAGTGAAGCAGAGAAACTAAGTCTGTCAGAACTTAAGAACTGGCCTGCTTCTACAAGTGTGCTACAGATTTCTCTGATAATGCTCATATCTTTCAGAGAAGACTGCTAAATTCCTTTTTTTTTTTTAGAATTTTGTGAATGATTGGAAAGATCTGGCAGGAGGTTTTATCCAGGACCCTAAATCTTCTCTTGAGGAAGCAATAGCTTTGAAGGGACAAGTCTATTTTTTTTCTCCCATGCCAGCAAAGGCTAGCTACTGTTGTGCCAGGCTTAACTTGCATAAATCCCTTAAATTATTCAATATCCTTTTGGGACTGAGATTAGAAAATTTTTCAGGCTGCAATCACCAGCTCATGGAGGGATGGAAAAAAAACCAAACCAAGGTATATTCCTGAAAGTTCTTCTGCAGTGAAGGGCAGCAATCTCATCTCAGCATGTAGTTTCTATTTGCTAAAACTATTCATTCAGTGAGAATGACACCTTATCCAGTGCGTATGATCTTACAATTCCTTTCCCATATGTCTTGCCCTGGTGAGCCTCCTCACCAGTGGTACACAGTGCAGTATATTACCTTTTCCATATTGAAGTTTTATTCATGTTCTTGAGTAAATTGCATTTAACTGCTGTTGCAAATTCGATTCTGGGAGGATGTTCAAAAGACACTTTATGGGATTTAGTAATAATAGAAAACTGAACTTCCCATAGGTCAGTCCAAAATACTGGCCGCCTGTACACCAAATCTCTGTTACTTTCTTTGAGTAACTCTCATTGGAGATTTTCTATTCAAGTGCTGTCAGTTTTACTGGAGCTCTTACAAATATTGGTGGGTTTAATCCTCAAAGTCAGAAGAAAAAGTCTAAATATACCCAAAGTACCAAAGGCAAAAAAAATCTTGCATTTTTAAATTTTTTAAAGATCATGTAACTTTTATTCCAGTTGTGAGTATAGTGGAACAGAAAAATAGATTCAGAACTAATAAATATAAACCACATTGGATTCCCAGAAAAGTGTTCTTTTGGACCCAGTGCACACCTCCCTTGTATCAAAGGAACTCTCTTTGACTTCTGTGGTGTTTGGCTTAGGCTCAGGGAAGCATGTGTATAAGGGTATTGGGAGTGAGAGGTAACAATTTCCTAGCTATCCTGCTTTGGGGCTCAGTCAGGTACAGCCTAGGTTTAACACATCTGTGTTTCCTATGTTCTGCTGCTGTAGAGTCACCACTGCTGCAAAATGTGACAGCAAGGTTCAACATGTTCTTCTCAAAACATGTCTCTGAGGCTCTGTCTTTTCTGCTTGTGTTCAGGTAACTCATCTGAGTGGCTGCACCACAGTGAGACCGTACTTGAACTAAAAGGTGCAAAGCAGTGCCACTAGTTCTCTTACAGCTGTAAGAGCTTCTGACACAGCTCATCATCTTTATTGCTGCAATGATACCTTCTACATTAGAAATTTCTTTGTGCTAGTACAGTTCAAAAATTTTTCTGTCCAGTTGGATACACGTGGGAGTTGTGAGAAGGCATTAGAAGTCCAAAACAATTTGATAACTTTTATCTGCATTGACAGTTCCTATGGCCTTTTTAAACTATGGTGAGATCAAAATTCAGCTTGTGTCCCTGGACAGGCCTACACATCAAGTACAAGAGACATATTTTCAAGGGTGCATTCCTCCTAGCTAGGACCCACCCCCAGGCTGTAACTTGAGTCATCTCTAAAACAAAGACAAGACTTGAAACAGGACAGGTTGGTGGTATGGATCAAGTTTTGTAAGGTGTTTCTATCATGCTGCGTGTTATGGAATGTTGCCATCAAATATATTACACTGATAGGGAAGGAAAAAATTAGTTTGTGAAACAAGCATGAGCATTTGCTGATCCTGTGGAAACTCCAGCTCTTTAGTGCTCACAGTGATCTTTTTGTCAATTGGTTATTTGTTTTTATTGCAAACTGAAGTCGCAAGGGACAGACTCCAGTGAAATCACTATCTCTGAGTTGGCTGTGAGATAACCAGAAATACCTCAGCTAGGGAATAGCATTTTCTTTCTCCAGTATGAATTTCCATAGTTTGCTAAACTACATGAGCTACATGTTCCAACAGTTCCCAGGCTCTTGCACAGCTCCAATACCAGGAAATTCACGAACTAGGAACTAGTGTTCTTGGCATTGCATGTCAGTGTCAAAATTTGTATTTATTTTACTGGGAACAGGAGGCCTTTTTCAGTTGACCTTTCTTGCTAGTAAGGAAAATTTTTCTTCTAAGGCAAAAAATGTACTATCCATATTTTTATGGTAACAACAGTGAATAAATTGAATGTTGCAGTCCTATTTTGCTAAATTGTCATCTAAAGCAACAGGAGGAATATGAGTCCACTTTGTTCTGCCAATTTCTGAAGGTACCATGGAGGTTAAATAACAAGTACCTAATGTTTCTGCTTTGGATGATGTTATAAAGGAAATTGGATAAACACAGGAATATAAATCAAGGAAAGGTGCCTAGAAAATGATGCCATCAGTTAGAAAAATGTGCCATACTTATACCTGATCTGTCCTCTTACTTGCTGGAAGTAGAAAAGAGAAAAGCATTTAGTATCGTGAGTAATCCAGGCACTGATTAATTGCATCCCATAATGCTTTCTAATGTATCTTCTAGAATACCTTATAAATCATACACAGGCCTTTTCTCTTTAAATGCTACTTTATCAATTGTCAATTGCTCAACTTTCAAAATAAGGGAAGAAAATTAGGGCCTGAGTAGCTGGGATTTCCTTTCCTCCTGAGGGCCTGGATTCAGTTCAGTATTTAGGCACAGGTACAGCCTGAAGCAGATGCACAGTCCCATTAAAGATGTGTGCTTAAGTACCTTTGTGAATGACGATTATTTTCGGCCTTTCAAAACACTGTGACATTTGATGTATGTTAGAAAATCATCCTACTTGAAAAAGGTCACACAAAGAAACAAGGAAAGCAGTTGTTTTCATGAATATAATTACAGGCTTGAGTTTCAAACCTGCAATACAATGAGTTTTACACAGCTTCACATTTCACTGCTAGTGTGAGTGTGTGTCTTCTACACATTTCTGTATGCAAATTGATTAGAAAGTTGTAGTTGCTCACCTTAATAAGCCCCAAATCATGGGGACGTTGTGAAACTCATAAACTGAAGAAATCATTTGTGATTGTTCCACCCTATATTTCAAATGTGGAAAATAATTCAAGCTTGGATCTACTTCTAACTTCTTGCAGGAAATATCTTGCAAAGCCTTCTTTAGGTAAGAGCTACTACAACTTCCACTTCTTTCACCATAGATTCACACAGGGTTTTGAAATAGATTTGGAAATATATGGTGATGGTGGAGTATGTTTTAAGTCTGGTAGCAAGCATGGTTCAGCAAAATATTGATAATTACGGAGTTTTGCAAAAGCTGTCAATCTTGTTGAATAGGGAGGAAATTACTGCTTTTATTGCGCATTCCTTTGGCCCACTTTTTAAAAGGATGTAGGAAATAAGGATGAGAGGTTATGTAAAATAGCAAGAGAGGAAGTCTTTATCTGAGTCAGGAAATCAAGTTCAGTGCACCAACTACCATTAACCTCGTCTCCCACCTGCCAATGAAAGCAGAGCACTACATCTCGGTTAGTATTTGGGTCTGCTTTAAACCAGCAAGCTGTCCTTCTGAAGTAGACTAGTAGGAATTTATTCTGAAAATATTCTATTGTTACATTTTATACATGGTTAATATAATATAAAATTATATTATGATTTTCTGTGCAGGTATATATTATGATTTTCTGTGCAGGTATCTTTTGGTGTTGTCCTTAGTTTCCTATCCAAAAAAAATTGTCAGTTATGAAATCATAAGTCATAAATGGAAACAACCTATTTGATCACTCAGTCCGTCTCATGTCAAGGGGAAAGGCTAATAAAAAGAACGCAATTTTTTTTATAAATAGTCAGGAAGAATGAGAAGAAAACTAACCAAAGCAAGTCCATATGTAGAATACAGTAGTTAACTCTTTCTTAACGATAATGAAGGGAATTTCAAGGATTTGTATGATGCCTCTTAAAATTCTGCCCTTATTTTCTAGCTAATGTCTGCATGATTTTCCAACTTCAGATAGAACTCATCTTTTCTTCAGATAAGATATACTTTTCCTACTAGGTTTATTTTGGGGGCTTTGAAGACCAATAGGAAGTGGATTTAAAAGTGCTTCCAGAGTATGACTTCAAATTGAATGGTCAGAGTACTTGTCATACTTACAGAGCAGAACTGCAAGGGTTGATTTTCTCCTGAGGGCATTCCTCGTGGGAGCAGCCCATCACACCGTGGTTGTAGAGTTGCTGGTACTTGTGTCAGTGTCACACAGTCCCCATATTTTTCCAAGTTTGTCAGTTGCCTCTCCTGATGCAAAGCCTCGTCAGTCTGGATAGTTTTAGTCCCCACAGTGCAAAACCAGCATAATACTACTGGTTTCCTTAGAATAAACAGGTTCCTTAAGAATGAGCAGAAAGGGAAGGAGAAAAGAAGGAAACGGGATTATTTAGCATAGTTAAAATGTAGCCTTTTTAAGCACATCTGTCCAAAGAAAACTTCTCTGTGAAGTAACACTGCTTTTCTGCTAAGCTGTTGTTGAAAGGATTTACATGTAATGGGAACAATGAATAATCCTCCTCGTTCTTCACTCATTTTGTCAATGAGTTCATGTACTGTGCAGGACTCAAGACTTATCACAAAGTCCTAGAGGATCAGGGGATTGAAGGGATGAAGTGACTGTCAAGATCTGCTGAAATTGGAAAACACAGAGAACTGTTGAACCAATAGACCTGCTCAGGTTATCACGACTGAAGGCTGGCACAGCACACAGCACTGTGTCCAGCCTCCTCGCAGCAAGACTCACCACCTTGGTTAGTATGCTATGCTTAGGAGAGAGGCTGAGGTCTGAAAATGAGGTTGGAGAGTGAGAGGCTAATTCCTCTCCGTGTTGAGCTAGGATAGATCAAGACTAGTGCTTCATAAATCACTGGATGAACAACAAAAAACACACAAGAAACAAAAATTGCTTATTTTCTGCTATGTCACGCTTTTTTCCAGTAACTCTTTACTGCTGAAATGTCTGCATATTTGAGAAGGTGAGGATTACAGGACACATGTGGTGACTGTTTTCTCAAAGACCAGGGTAGTACCAGATAGATCCTGTGAACGAGGTTTCATCTTCTAAAAACTGTCAGATTAGTACCATATGCCAGAAATAAATACGCACAAAAATGTTCTGTGACAAAGAAAGCTGCTGTGCTTTTGTCTGCAGTATATTGTTCCATATGCAATATTAGACAAAAGGACAGATTTCATTATTTTCCTAACCACTGGTTCAAGGACTGCAAGTAGTGTGCTGTTCTCCCAGAGGTATGGAATAGGATTTTTAGTATCTTTTCAAAGCCCTTTTTCTTTTTCCCTCAGGGACATTAAGGGACATTATGGTCAACTGTTTTTGATAACCACATCTGTCCACATTGATGCTACTCTGTGACACCCTGTGACATAAGTCACACACAACTGGATGCACAGAGGTGTGTTGGCATTCTGGTAGAGAAGAGAATCTGTCGTCTCGAAGGTCTTTGCCTCAAATCTCAGTTGATGGTTTCCAAGTAGTACCTTGCAGACAGATACCTTTGTCATAGCTGACATGCTGGACAGCATTTCTAATGGAGAGACAAAGGATTACAACTGCAGCAATAGGCTGAACTTCAGACCCTTTCTTTTTTTATCTGACATAATCTGTGAACACAAAATTCTACTTAAAAAAATCCAAATAAAGTGAAGCAGTCTTTGCATGCAAATCCTCCTGTCGTGGAGATGGACTCACTGATCAGGGCAATAGAGAGCCCTGTGACAACAATAACCCACAGGGCTTCCTGGTGTTTACAGCATCAGCACTCCTCTGCCCCATGTCACAAAGTCAGCCTCTCTCCTGCTGAGCATCAACACTGTGACTGGTTCATTGAACACAGAAGAAATACAGGAAGAAGTCAGGGAAACTAAAACCGAGGAGATAGGACAAGAGAAATGTCAATATGCTCGGCACTATTCCCTTATAAAAGAACTAGAAGAATAATTAGTGATAAAAGTTCAGCCACCCTGGAAGGAAAATAAAGTTGTTGTGAACTACTGTTGAAAACCATCAAACTTTCGATATAAAAAATAATAAGTCTTATGATGAAAAGTGCTTCTCAAAAAGATATTTAGGTTTCTGTAAATGGAAAAGCCTGAAAATCCCTCTCATGACAAGTGAAAATTGTATAGTGTAACTTGCACTTACTCATTAAATTCTTTCATGAATTTAAACCTCTTTATGCATATTTTCTGTACAGATTTTTTCCTCTAAATTATAAATGTATTCATTTATAATATTATAAGCTCTGGAAAATATGTTATACTTCACCTGAAGTATTCACAATATGCTCAGTTTGAAAAATATGGGTTCCTGTGCTCACACATTTAATCACAAGATCCACACTTGAAAATGTCCTCAAGGGTAGCAAAAACATTGCTACGTTGAAAGAAATATTCCTCACAGAGTGTACAGAATTTGTTCAAAGAAACATCTGACAGAAAGCAAGACTACAAACTTAAGAGTGCTCTAATTTAGAAAATCAATAGGAAAAAAAATCAGGTAAAAACACACCAAACTATAAAGTTATAACAGATTGAAAATATGGATGATGTCTCAGGGAAAAACTCACAACAAGCCCATAAGAAATCTGAGCAAGTACACAACTACCGATGATACAGGAGTCTTAACCACAGGGTTCATCTCTGGATTAATATTTTTAAGAAAAATGTGTTATTAGAAAATTCAACCATCTCAAGGAGAAAGCACATGCTAAGAGTATTAGAAAAAAAAATAAACTGAAAGTGTAAGTGCTGAGAAAAAGCATTGCACTTTTGACAGAAAATGAAAATTTTCTGCAGAAAATAAGGAATAATCACAGAATGGTATGGGTTGGAAAGGACCTTAAAGGTCCTAATTCCATCTCCCCTGCCACTGGCAGGGTTGCCTTCCACTCGAATATTGCATAAATCCATGCTCATTTGAAATGGGAAAGTATCTGAACTTAGTTATTTTATTTACATTTATTCTAAAAGACAGAATGAACCCTACAATACATGACAGGAGAGATGTTATATGGCATATAAATGTTAGGTTGCATAAAATGGAAAACAGATATTTTTTGTAATAGTAAGCAGCCTTAGTTTTCAGACAGTGCTCTAAAAGTTTAATAGTCGTGGAGGTACCATCCCCTGTGCAGGATGAGGAGCAACAAAGTAATTCCTCTGTTAAAATTTTGCTTTAGCTGGAGAAGCTGAGACAGAAGTCTTACAAATGACTTTGGAGAAGGCAAGCTGACACGGCCTCTTGCAGCTTGCAGCAGCAGCTTGCAGGCAGGGCTCAGTACCAGCTCCCAAGGCTGGATGCAGGAGAGTAAGTTACTGAAGCTGTCAGTACTGAGGAATTGTTAAAACAAGGAGAAAATTCGCAAATTTCTGTTACTGCATTTGTTAGACATTTCATACAAGCTATTCCTACGAATTTTCTGTATATTGAATTTCCTCTAATTGCTATGCATGGAGTGATCCTCTGAATGTGATAGTTTGTTTACACTCCTATTAAAGAGACTGAAATATCTTAAACAGGAGAACAAATATTGAATGACAAGTATCAGACAATGCAATTCTCTTCTTCAACACCAACTTTAATGGATGAAAAATTATTTGTGCTATTACTCTTCAAAAATTCTGGATTTAGCAAGGCAAAATCACTACATGCTGTCTGCAACACCTTTTAAAAGAATTTTTAAAAAATATTGATAACTCTCATTTCAAATATAATGTCTTTTGTTGTAGAGCTTATACAAATCAGTGCTGCTGACTGAGGGTATCTAAATAAGTGGAAGTGCTTACGTGACTATTCCGATCTGGTAAACTCAAGTTTCATTTCATTTTAATCACAATTCATTCTTTAAAACTACTCCATTTTTTCACATCAAAGAATAAGATGAATTAACTGCTTAGCATGTCTATCCCTGTTCTTTGTTGCAAACTTTGCAATCACTTGGTCTGTACCTATAGTTATATCATTTAATTTATGTTATTAAAAGGGGCAGTTTTGATCTCTGTGTTGTCCCATTTGACTCTGTTTACCCCAAAGAGGAGAGAAGTGAAAGGGATGAGACATGAATTCCAGTTTCTGCATGTGCACAGAAAAATCCTCAAATAGGAAATGTCAGAAAAATCCAGTGGCAGGAAGTAGTAGGACATGCACAAGTCTGGGGCATGCATTTGTTCACGATTGTCCTTTGCCACTAGGTCACAAAACATTTGGCAAATTCACTTGCTTGAAAAGACATAGTCACTTTATCTGGTGTAGATAAGTAATACAGATTGTATGATATAATCTTATGATATAAAGAAAGATAAAGAGCCAAGATACTGAAAAAAAACTTCTCAGCAGATGAAAATGATGTGGCAGTTGCTCTCATAGGGGAATTTGCCTTAACAGTCTTAGCCAGTCTGTGAGTTTGCCCCTGCGATAGCTGAAGTTGCTGTTTTGCCAGCTTCTTAACTTCTCAGAGATGACTGGATCTCAATGCTGATGGAAACAAATCCAGTTTTTAAAATTCTATGATATCATTTGGGTTGAAAGATACAATATACATATGATTTTCTTAAAAAAATGTACTGGAAATATGGGACAGCTTTGATTTACAACTACTTAGGGGGTTTCTAATGTTGTATTTCATACAATCACTTCAACAATTTGGATGCTACAAAACTTAGTAGTCCCAGAGCAATGTAAATCCAGAGGGAGAGAAAATCATAGGCCTGTGATTTTTTTCTTTCTTTCTGTGTCAGGATATGGTTCACCAAAACCCATATTAAAAACAAAATGGCTTTTTCATTGGTCAGTCATTTGAGGAGATAAAAGCAATTAAATGGCACACCGATTTTCAAATTTCCTTCTTCCAGATTTCAAGTGTATCTTCTCTGGGAACTAACATTGAAATATTATTTTACATCCACTTCTAGCTATGGCACAGTACTTCACAAAACCTGCTTGCACAGCACTACACAAGGTGGAGCCCAGCAAATTAAGCTGACCTCATATTCCCTTTAAGCAAAGAAAATAGTGAGGGGTGAGATGCCATTTTCGGAATAGCTGTGCTTAGGTTAAGCTAGGGACAGGCAGTTCAGGTAGCTTCAAAGTTGTGTTCAAAATCTGTTGGAAAAGATCTTCAAAACAATGCTGAGCACTAAGACTTATGCTCTTCTCTCCTGCAGCAAGGGAAGTAACTATATGGACTCTGCCTGGAATAACTGTAAGGTCAGAAGAAAAACTATATCCAGTAGAATATTCACAGTCTCTGGCAGCACCCAACCAGACACACTTTGGGAAGAGTATAAAATTAAGCAGACTACTTGCTGATATTCTCCCAGCCTCCAGCAATTTGCAGCTCATATTTGAGCCAAAGGTGGTATCTTTATATTTAATAGTTCTCAGTGGATTTTTTTCATGAACTTGAGCGTTCACTTTGAAGCCATATAAATATTACTAGCCACAGAATCCTGCAAGAAGCAGTTAGTTAGCTAGTCCATGCATTAAATCTTTAGGAAAAAAGTGGGCTTCTAATGTAAAGTTTTACTTCATGCAAATAAAATATCAAAACCTTATAAAAAAGGCTTGAGGTCCGTTTATAGGCAGAAAAGGTACATCCAAATATGATCCCTTTTACTATGTTTTCTCAAGTCAGTTTGTACCATAGGAAAAAACTGGTAAACTGCTTATACATCACAAAGCAGAAATAAAATATATTGTTCAGCATGAACTAGCTAACAAGGATACTTACTTTCAGCTAAGGAATCCCTTTTTTGTGACTCAAAGAATTTTTTTTTCTTTGGGGCAATATTTAGAGTGTTGAATTTCAAAAGGACAGTAACTATTAAAAAGTTTTCAGATTCATTTTAATTATGTTGATGGCAATATCTATAAAATCTTTTTCATGAAGTGTTTTTTGGCAGTTTTTTCTAAAAAAATCTAAAACCATTTTGTGTCTTTTGTTCTTTTTGTGATTGCACTGTATTTGCACTGTGGCAGGGTTTTGGTAGTGGGGGACTGCAGGGGTGGCTTCTGAGAGAAGCTGCCACAAGCTTTCCCCATGTCCAATAGAGCCTGCGACACACGGCTCCAAAACGGTCCCACTACTGGCCCAGGCAAAGCCCATCAGTGATGGTGGTAGCACCTCTGGGGTGATGTATTTAAGAAGGGGGAAAAAGCCCTGTGCAGCTGCATCCAGAGAGAGGAGTGAGAACATGTGAGAGGAACAACTCTGCAGCCACCAAGGTCAGCGAAGAAAGAGGGGAAAAAAGTGCCCCAGGCACCAGAGCAGATTCCTCTGCAGCCCAAAGTGAAGACCGTGGTGAGGCAGCTGTGCCCGTGCAGCCCATGGAGGTTCATGGTGGAGCAGAGATCCACCTGCAGCATGGAGGAACCCAACTGGAGAGAATGGATGCCTGAAGAAGGCTGTGACCCCATGGGAAGCCTCAGCTGGAGCAGACTCATGGCATGATCTGTAGACCAGGGAGTAGCCCACACTGGAGCAGGTTGGCTGGCAGGACTTGTGACCCCACAGGGGACCCACAGTGGAGCAGCCTGTTCCTAAAGGACTGCATCCTGTGGAAGACACCGCACGCTGGAGCAGAGGAGGATGTGAGAAGTCCTCCCACTGAGGAGGAAGGAGCGTCAGAGACAACCTGTGATGAACCAACTGCAGCCCCCATCCCCCATTCCCTTGTGCTGTTGTGGGGGAGGAGGCAGAGCAAATAGTGAGTAAAGTTGAGTCAAGGAAGAAGGTAGGGGTGGGGGGAAGGTCTTTTTAAGATTTAGTTTTATTTATCATTACCCTTCTCTGATTTGATTAGTAATAAGTTAAACTAATCTCCCAAGTCAAGTCTGTTTGCTCGTGATGGTGCCTGATGAGTGACGTCTCCCTGCCCTTGCCTTAACCCATGAGCCTTTTGTTATATTTTCTCTTCCCTGCCAAACTGAGGAATGGTGCGATAGAGTGGCTTTGGTGGACACCTGGCATTCACCAGGGGGCAACCCACCACAGTGATAAACAAAATTTAACTTTCCTTCGATAACAGTGAACTATGATCTCCAGGTTATAAAAAACAGCTTCCAACTCATTTGGTTATTTGGTGCACCCCTGATCTCAGTTCAGTTGGAGTGCAGTCATAATTTACAGACTTGTGATGGAGACATGTCTCTACATGTTCAGCCACAAAGGTTGCTATCTTACCACGTTTTGATACAGCTGTACTCTTGACAGCCTACTTTGGGGTATTCACTGCCACTGTAGATAGACAGCTCAGATGATTAAAGGAAAGCTACTGTGTGTGAGCTAATAATAGAAACATTAAGGGTGGAAAAGACTTGCACGATCATCAAGTCCAACCTTTGACTGAACATCATCATGTCAACTATACCATAGAACTAAGTGCTACATCCAGTCTTTCTCGAACACTTCCGGGCATCTTGATTCTACCATTTCCCTGGACGGCTTGTTCCAATGCTTAACCACCCTTTCAGTGAAGAAATTTTTCCTTATGTCCAACCTGAACCTCTCCTAGCACAGCTTAAGCCCTTTTCTTCTCATCCTGTTGCTCAATGTATTTCTTGTACTGAGGGGCCCAAAACTGAACATAGGATTGGACATGCAGCCTCACCAGTGCTAAGTACACGGGGACAATCACTGTCCTGGTACTGCTGGTCACACTATTCCTGATGCAAGCTGGGATGCCACTGGCCTTCTTTGCCACATGGACACACGCTGGCTCATGTTCAGCTGCTGTTGACCAGAACCCCCAGGTCCTTCTCCTGCACCACTTTCTGGCCACCCTTTCCCCAGCCTGTAGTTCTGCATGGGATTATTGTGACTGAAGTGGAGGACCTGGAACTTGCCCTTGTTGAACTTCATTCAATTGGCCTCAGCCCCATTGATCCAGTCTGTCCAGATCTCTCTCTCTGCAGAGCCTTCCTACCCTCCAGCAGTTCAACACTTCCACCCAACTTAGAGTCATCCACGGACTTACTGAGGGTGCACTCAATCCCCTCATCTTGATCATGGATAAAGATATTAAACAAGACTGACGCCAGTACCCAGCCTTGAGGAACCCCACTAGTAAGCAGATGCCAGCTGGATGTGTTACCATTCATCACCACTCTCCAGGCCCAGCCATCCAGCCACTTTTTAATCTAGCAAAGAGCACACCTGCCCAACCTGTGGACTCACATGTTCTCCACGAGAATGCTCTGGGAGACAGTATCAAAGGCTTTGCTGGAATTCAGGAAGACTACATCCACAGCCTTTCCCTCATTCATTAGGCAGGCCACTTGGTCATAAAAGAAGACAAGGCTGGTCAAGTGGTACCTGCCTTTCCTAACTCCATGCTGGCTGGGCCCAATCCCCTGGTTGTCCTGTAAATCAAATCTTTCATATGTCCTTAGTGAAGAAAAATATATTTTTATACTTGAAGTTAGATAGAAGACAATTAAAAAGAAGCAAAGAAAGTGTCCATCTTCATAGTCAGAAATTCAAGTTTGAAATCATTAGTTGTGTTTTCTCTCCCATAAGAGAGAAGGAAAACATAGTTATCATCAATAAACACAATGGTAAATCCAGGTAATTAAACTGTACTCTTCATCTGAAGACCCTGAGCAGTTAATAATCGCTAATTAATTAAGCCTTGCAGCATTTCTGGAAAGGATATGCGACTTCAATAATACATCTCTCAGGGGATCCAAATTGTAGACTTTTTGTGTGACCCACAGGTTAACTGGAGAATTCTGGATCAAATATATCTCAAGACCTAAGGTGTTACTGTATTTTTAAACTCAACTCCAGTGAAATAGTCCCACTATGACGTCTGCTCCATGGAGGCAGAGGAAAAAGACCACAAACCGTGACGTGTGGTTATAGAAACTGCAAAATAATGGAGAAGGGCAGCGTTGGGAATTTAGAATGGATTACACTTCACTCCACATGCTCAAGATTTCATTTGAGGTTTGGTTATCAGGTGTGTTCTTCCAGAGGATTTCTTATCAAGCAAAGCAGGCTTGTAAAAAATTGTACAATGATTATACATGTCCCACTTTTATTAATGCCTTCCATAGATAGAAGGCATAACACAGCTACTTTATACCTAAGGGCCAGAAGTTCTTCTACAGATAGCATGTTTGCTGTATCAAAAGCCCAGGCTGCTGTCACTCATGGGATCAGTAATGTAGAACAACTTTGTTAAAGTCATTAAGTGGGTTCAGTTCAGCCCATATGGAGTGTAGTCCAAATGTAAAGCTGAAAATATGAAATAATAATGGCTTCTGTGTGAGAGAGAGGGGCAGAAAAATTACGAAATTTTGTGGCCTTAATACCATTGAAGGCACATTGCGATGACCATTCAGCAGCTGGACATTTTCCTTTCAGATACATCCAAAGCACAAACATGCCTTTAAGGTTCCTCTTATCTTTCATTAAACCTAAATTTGGCTGCTGATTTCTATAATATTTTCTTATAATTTACAGTATTTAAAGAACTGTACAGAGACATTACTTAAAATATTATCTATTAGAATTTTAATTAGATCATCAGTTTGTAGTATTGATATATAAAAATTTGAATCCCTTTCTCAGTACAGATAACAAAATGGAAAAATAAACCAAAATGGGAAACTGAAGAAGTGAACTGGATTCTTCTCAATCTAGAAATATGGCACTTAAATGGGATTTTCTTGAAGTTAGGAGAAGGAAACAATATGCCTCTCATTTAACATGTGGTTCTCACTAAAACTGATTAACCTAAATAAAGTTTTCATATTATGAGGAAGTGGTTTAAAGTTCTATGGTAATTAAAAGTGAAGACCAACAAGAACCCCAAAGAAACAAACAAAAAACCCAAACAAACAAAACCCTGAAGAAGCAAACAAAAACACCACAGTAAACACATTAAGCAGTGTTGACTGTTTATTACTTTATTATTTAACAGCCCACCTGTTTGTAAGTAGGTGAGATAGACAACCAGCTGTATTTGTTCTGTTTAATATATCGCCTTTTTGCATGAATCCACCTATTCTGTCTGTCTTTTGGATTCATCCTGATGTTTATAAGCAGAATTCTCTATCCTTCCATTGACCTTTGTTGTATTGCATGCAGTCCAGTCAAGCTATTTCGTAATTCAAATGTAATGTTATTATTCTCAAATCTGATACTTCCTCTGCATATCCAAAACCACAGCAGCTTCTTGACAAGTGTTCAGTATGCTCCTGTCCTCCTCTCTCACTCTTAAACTAAGACCAGAAAAAGAAAACCACAGACATATACTTTGAAAAGGTCAAGTTCTGCTCTCAGCAGCAGCAGCAGCATACTTGAATATAGATTTTGACCCTAATGGTTGCTGTCTGTCAGACTATCTGATGACTCAAAATGGCAGTAATTTCTTCCTCTCAGTAGTTGCCAAGTATTAAAAAATAATATTAGAACAAGAAAAGTGCTGCTAATAAGAGAAGTTTTGACTATAAGGACATAAATATGATCTAAAATACTAAAAGTAGTAGAAAAATAGTCCCACTGAGTATACCAATAGAGTATGATGATGGCTTGTGGCTGGCATAGCTTACCTTCTTTGTGTATAACCTGTAGCACTTTTGCGTAAATAGAAATAAACACACATCATTTTACCTACAATTTAGTCTGTAGCAGAGCACTTAAAGGCCACCACATCATGAAATGGCTGTGGCTCAGCTGAATCACCATCATCACAAACATGTAAAGAAGATATTTGATCACTTGCTTTATGTAAATCTATTAACTGACTTGGTGCATAAATGATTTTTTTTCTCATTATTGTTGGTAGTTTGCAATTTTGAATATAATTTATTTATTTACCTCTCCTTAGATGGTTCTCATTTTGCAGTATTGAGACAGATTTAGTCTTTGTTTATGCCTGTGTTCTGTAGAAGTTCTTGTTCTAAAACAGTACATTTCCATAGGTCTCAGAGCATCACCTAGACAAGAGAAAACTACACTGTCTGCTGAAACAAAATCATAAATAACCTCTGCTAAAACAAAATTATACATTTTCACAGTGCTCTTCCAACTAAGGTCAAAATAAGCAAAAAAACTTAAACTTTGAGATCCATTTTCATTTTTCACTTGGTCTGGCATATATGCATGCAAATCTTACAAAGTGTCAGCTAGGGAAAAAATGTGAATACTTAAAAAAATCAATGCCTATTTTCTTTAATGTCAACTAAAATAATATGTGAAATCCATCTTCTGGAAGTTACAACAAGTGAAAAAGGAACTTTCAATTCAGTGAAAGAATTAGTCATGTAATCTGAAACTCGTGGCTGTAAGATGAAACCAAAGGAAAGGAGGGATGCACAGAACCTATTTTTGATGGATCTAAATTAATGAAGCTCATTTGCAGGAGACCTAGACCAAAGGAGATCAATGAGAAATTTAGTGAGTTGATGACATATAGAGTTTGCTACATGAGCTCTTTCCAGGCAAGATATTGTTCTGCTGCTTTGTATTCTCCTGTAACCTTCAAAAGAAATAATTTTAAAATATAGTTATGTTAATATTGTATTATTGTGATTTTGTCATTATTTATATTATGTACTACCAGCAAACTCCAGCTCTGTTACAATATCACTGGTTTCAGGCACTTCAGGTTCATAAACTTGAACTGAATGTTTTCATTCATAGGAGTTGAACAGAAAAGGATTGCATGTGTTTTGATAAAGGTGTTTAAGACATGAACAGAGCATAAAATAAAGTGTTCTGCAAATCTAACTCAAATGTCATTACACTTGATAGTTTGGGGATATTTTTACTTTCAGCAGAAACCAGAGGAAAAGGGCAGTAAATGGTCAGTGGCTTCATTTGAGCACAAGGGACCTTGAAGAAATGAGACTGTTGACACAACAAAGACTGTACAGTATAAAAACTGAGTTCCTGGCAACAGAAAACATATGTTTCTCTGCTCATCCAGCCCTTGCTGTTGCTGTGCTCTCTCCTCTCACTTCTAATGTTCTGACTGACAGGTTATAGAAACTTCTTCTGGCCATGTGATCACACTACTTTTGAGGTAGGCTGGAAAAGCAGCATGCACAATTTGAAAGGGGTGTCTTCAATTTTGTTCCTCATTCACATAGATCAGGACCACTGGTAATATCAGAGCTGTGGATATGGATTCCTGACTATTTATATATGATTAATGGTTTGTATTTCCCTCTTGTTGATGCATCTACATTGCAGACACGATGCAGGAATTGTTCAATCTGCAGGTAGCAGGAGCAAGCATCAACCCAACGCAGCTAGCAGGGTGCTCCTGTGCCACTGTGCATCTACCCAGACTGTGCACACAAGAGCATGGTACTTGCCCTGCAACGGGTCCTAAGATGCATTAAAGGGGCTTTTAGAGGACTTTCTTTTTCAAACAGTGAAAAAGAAGTCTCCCACTCATGAAGTCTTTGTTTCCCAGTCTCAATGGGATGTTGGTGAAGAAAGCTCGAAAGCTCAGAGAAAGTGGATGAATTCTGCTGCTTGAGGCTGTGTGTGCTTTGGGTATTACAAGGGAACACAGGGAGATGCAGTCTTTAGAGTTTATGTTTGTATCCTGACACAATTTTAGGTTTTGCCGGAAAATTCACAGTGCTGTTCAGATTCTTCTGTGTATTCACCAATGAGAATATTCTTTTGTTTGTGTTTTCACTAAAACTAGGAGAGCTTCTGTGGGGTTGCCTGCAGATCCTGACCAATCACTGGGCTTCCTGTGTTTCGGACTTTGGACTGTCTACCTGGTGGCTCCACTATATATTAGTGCTGGAAATTTAAGATAAATGTAGCCTCAATATTTAAATCGTGTGACGTTGTACATATAGTATCTGCAAGTCAGCGAGGAGTTGAAGCACAAACAGTATTGTGAAACTGAGGAATTATTCAAACAAACAAACAAACAAACAAAAAAAAAGAGTGATATTCCTAAAATTGCCAGAAACACATTTTCTCACTACCAAGTAACTCAGTTTAGGAAAAACAGCAGGTTTTTATCAAACTTTGTTGGGCTTGAGAACAACAGATAAACACCATATTTGAAAATTTAAAATTAAGCAAGTATACTGTGATGATGTTAGAAGCAATTGAAGGAAGGTTAATGGTGGCTTCTTAATATAATTTTTACTACTAGTTTCAGAAAACCAGCTAAAGCCACTCAGACAGCTTTGGTCTCCAACTAGGCTTCCCAAAAGTTCTCTGAGCTCTAACTGAGACAACAAAAAATTGTGTTAGTTTCCAATGTGTCACTTATCTGAAGTCACGGAAACATTATTTATTCAGCAAAATGTACTTTGCTTTTGAAAATGAGTTCATTGAACCAGATGACCTGCTGCTGGTACGAATAGATGGAAAAAATTCCATGTGCACAGAATCTCATGATTGAAAAATATGTATAAGCCCACTTATTTCTATTGCTTAAACAGATCCAAATATCTCCTATTCACAATAACATTTGAAATATGGAACATAAAATATAAAGCTTCAGATTTTGCCAGTTTTCATAATTCGATGTGAACTTCTATATTGCTTTCCTCACTGAAAATAGAAAACGCTGAAATGATGTGCAATCCAGCATCATGTATTTGTCAACAATCCATGAAATCTTTCACTGACCTAAACGAAGGCAAATTATTTGTCATGGGGATTCCTTAGGCACAGTACTATTAGCCTAAAATTGAATAGAGCCTGAAAAGCAATTGTATAGAAACAAAAAGAAGGAAAGAATTTATAATCATAATTATGAAGCCATACCTCAGAAGATGATCAGTCCTCAAAACGAGATGGAAACTGGAAAGAAGAAATATATGAAAGCTATAGTTGTTGATTACTTTCTTATTTATTTTTGATTGTGTATTAAATCTTACACAGAACTATCCCTTAAAGTGTATCTGACAGTGAGAAGGAAAACTTTTTTTAGTTTCTTTTATAAACTATATTTGTGATAAAGGCTTGACACAGCTGATATGAAGGAACATTGATAGGACCTTGGTACCTAGAAATAAATTCAGTCCTGTTGTATGGAGTAGCATATTTCATGTGGGAGAAAGAGCAATCTATTTTTAGTTCTGCTGTACTCCTAAGAAATGCACCTTTCCTCCCACAGCAAGAACTTATTGTACTTTCACACCTCAGTGGCCTGTTAGTAAAACATTTTAAGCACAAAATCCAGTAAGATGCAGTAAATTGTACTACAGACTTGAAAGTCGCTCACTGAAAATTGCAAATGCTCTATGTGAGTTAGTTAAGTCCAATTCCTCCCTGATTAGTACAAAGACTTCAATTCTTCCTTCTCATTCATTGGTCAGATCTCTCAAGTGCAATATAAATCCCTTTTTAGTTTATTTCTTTGTTTATGTTTTGTCTTACGATATTAAAAAAAATCATTCATTCCCGTTCTGCTTATTTAGCGAGTTGAGTTGCCAATGGCAATCAGTAGATAATATGCAGCTCAGTAAAGCTTTCAAAAATAATGTTATAACTGGTGAAGTTTTTCCACTGTTAAGATTAATATTCAGCTACAGAGTAAATTAGGCAGTTAGTCTTAGTATTGAAAAAACCCCCATAACTTCCAGCACTTTTCATCACGTAACCTCCTTCTGAATTACTTAAAATGAGCATAGTAAATATTTGAAATGAAAATTTGCCATGATAACATTAAGCTGGCTTGTTGTTTATTTTGTAATTAATTTATTGAAAGTAGTTTTTCCATTGTGAAGTTTACAATGATACAGTTTGGTCAAAGTTTAATATTTCCTTAGCTGTTTGTTTGAAGAAGACAAGTGACTCCATGCTTTGGAAGATGTCCTTTTGGAGCTGGCACGAGCATGAACTAGTGGATCATGGTGTTCACAGTTATCGATAGAGCAGCCGTTTCAAAGGCCCCAGTGAATGTCTGGGAACAGTAGGAATTCAGAGGTGCTCTGAGGTGTGTTGGAAGTGACAGTGAGCAGGGTTCTCAAAGAGCAACCTTCTAAACCTCACAGGCAGGTAGATGTGTCTTGAATGGGACAAACAATAAAGAAATATACATACCCTTAAAATGTGTAAAAAGCAGGTTCCAAGACCAATGACAATCAGCAGAGTTACCACAGGCCAGTTACTCCAGGAAATAATGAGTTGAATAGCCTTCTGGGTGAGTTATCAGCTGCACCATGCCAATTAACCTCACGGGCAAGGAATGGTTTTGGGTGTGACGTATTTACTACCGTAAACAGAGAAAAGGAGTTCCCATCCTCAGTGACTTTTCTTTATGAAAACACTGGTTCAAGGCATATTACAGCAAAACCCACTTCATCTTGCAGTTCAACTTGGTTGAAAGCCTTGGGGTGACCGGTTAGTCTCAACTCATGCAGTACCTTTATGCACTAAATTGTCCGTTTGCTAATGAGCAAGATTTTACATCACTACCTTATAAAACAAATGAGAATGTTAATTTATATATTTGAAAGAAGGTTGCAAATTAATAGGAAAGTAAATAGAAAAGTAAAATAATAGGTAGTTTTTGCAAAATTATGCTTTCCAGAGTAGAATATCTAGGTCTTATGTAGCCTTAGTGCTTTCTGGGACGAATGGGGCAAAATTTGGAACCAGAATCTATTGTCTGGAGTAACCCAGTTCATTCCTTTCATAAAGTGGGGCATATCCCCCTCAGGTGGTTAAAGGTAATGCTACACCTACTGTGTGTTTGAAGGTGATATGTGCTGTAAATATTAAGGCCTTGTAGTCCAGGCTGTTGGTAAGAGCAAGTTAGGAAAATAAGGCAAAAGAGACTTCCAAGTTCAATGAATCCATCATTCTCCTATATCTAGCAACCATGATGATAATTTGCCTAATTTGTTGTTGACAAACATTAAGTGAATTGATTTTTTGTTTAATTTTTTAAAAATTCTTCCTGTACTTTTGATTTTGGCAATTTCATGTGAAAATAAGCACCAGAGTTTACAGTTAATGAATGGAAATTTTCTTGAATCAGTTTTTAATAAAAAACTTTTTCATGTCATCACATGTTTCTTTGCATTTACATTATGAGACAAATAACAGAATTTCTAATTTCTGATTATTTTCTTACATAATCTACTTTTATCATGTCTCTGTTACCGTGTCACTGTTTCTTCAGTGGTCAGTCCTAACAACTCAGTTTCTTCTTATATGCAAACACTTCCAGTCCACTTTTCATACTTTCTAATAACCTAAGAACTAACCAAGTTCTGCCCTTTTGGGATAAGTGATTAGCACTGTGTACTCCAAATCAGGTAATATCATTAATTACAGAAACTCATCATATGGCAACATTAATTACCCTATTATTCTTCATGTAACATAACTTATTGTTAGCTACAGCTGCATCAAGGAATCTACAGCAATTTTCAGGTCTGGTGTAGGAGTTGCTTCCACAAATTTAGAGCCCTCTGAGATGCTGGAAAAATGTGGAATTTCCTTTTCAACATGAAATCAATATTTATTATGTTGATGAGTAAACTACTTAAATTAAGCATGTCCAAAGTTTCTTTCAACTTCTGTGACCTTTCCGGGCTTAAATGCCTTAGTAGTATCTGTGGACTTCAGTAAGTAGAGCCAGTCCTGTTCTACAGTTCTTTTAAAGCTATTGATCAACATTAAACAATAAAAGTTTGAGTGCAGTAAAATCTTTGTTGTGTTCAGTTGGTTGCTTTGGTTTGGGTTTAGTCGGTCATTTCATTGTGCTCTTTGGCCTTTTCTTCATGAATATGTTGCCATTCCTTTTGAGATTATTTTATTTCATAGAATCACAGAATATCTGAAGCTGGAGGGGACCCATAAAGATCATCAACTCCCTGCTCCTTGCTGAATTGTCCTAAAACTAAAAAGTATGCCTGTGAGCATCACCCAGATGCTTCTTGAACTCCGACAGACCTGGTGCCATTACCACTTCCCTGGCGAGCCTGTTCCAGTGGCTGACCACCCTCTCAGAGAAAAAGAACCTTTTCCCAATGTCACATATGAACTGCCCCTGAGCTTCATTTTGGTTTTTTGGGTCCTATCACTGGTCACCAGAGAGAGGAGATCAGTGCCTGCCCTGCCACTGCCCCCTTTGAGGAAGCTGTGGACTGCAATGAGGCCACCCTCAGCGTCCTCTTCTTCAAATTGAACAAACCAAGTGACCTCAGCAGTTCTTTGGAAGTCTTGCCCTTGAGGCCTTTCATCATCTTGGTTGTCCTGCTGTGAACACATTACAGTAACTTGATGTCCTTTTTATACTGAGGCACCCAAAACTGCACACAACACTTGAGGTGAGGCTGGGCCAGTGCACGTAGAGTGGGACAATCATGTCCCTCAACCAGGTAGCAATGCAGTGCTTGATTCCCTGCAGGATATAGCTGGTCCTTATGGTCTGTTTATTTTATAGAATCTTATTCAGGAACATGTCAGATGCTCTGAAGTAGTTTTACTAAATTATGTGAACTATTTTTTCTTCATCGATCATTTTACGGATGTATTCAAAGAACTTAAATAAAAAACTAAGAAATTAGATTTTCCTTTGCAGAAACCATGCTGTTTTTATTTTACTTCATGATATCCTAGACACTTTAGTTTTTACCCTTGGTAACCATCATTTCAACTAACCTGCTAGGTACAGACGTAGGCCTTAAATCTCTAAATACTCTTTTAAGAGTAAAATTCTTACTATGAATTACATCAGGTGGCTAATCTGAGAATTCTACTAAAAACAAAAAAGCTCTACCAATATAACAACATTTAGTTATTCCTAATGAGTAGTATCAATGTTATGGCTCCAATTCACAGTAGAAGAGACTAATTAAACTAGAGAGGGCTCTGTGCTAGTAACTTAACTAACTCAGGTCCTGTTTCTCTGGCATTATTTGAAATAGACATATCATGAGATTTCCACCAATTGAAATGCTTTTATGTTTTTGTTTGAAGAAGAAAAGAAAAACAATACAAATAAATTCTTGAAAACTGTCAATATCTTTCTTCCAATATAAGAAAAGATCACACCAAAGATCTACTGAGCTGAACAGCCAAGACCATGGTCAGTAGAAGATACATAAAGTATAAGGACAAGACAAGTAAGCAGTGATACTTCTTGAGAATAATCTGCAGCCTTCAAAAATTTGTACTTAAGGATCTCTTCAGCTAGACACCTTAACTGTCTGTTTAATAACCCTCCATGGAATTTTCTATGATATTGTTCAATCACTCTGAACTTCTGTAAACTTTTAGCAACCATATCATCCTTACTAGCTGGTGATTAGGAGCTAAGATTGTCAATTCTGAACATTTTAGTTCAACCTTTCAGTGAATCCACATAAAAGTGATTAAGATTTATTATTTTTCAGGAGGCATTCAAACCAATTTACTGATGTTAGAAACGGTTTAGAAAAAGAAATATGGCTTTTTTTGTAGCACAGAGAAGACTATAAAATTTATAGTGCAATTCTCTCTTGTAGGAGGCATTCCTAGAGCTGTTGTTAAGGCCTCTGTTGCACTTGGCATCAGAGCAGAATCAGTCCATTAGGCAACACGGCTTCTGCAGAATAAAGGATATTTTAACATTACATTATTCCACCATTAGAGCCAACATGGGTGCTTATACTCTTTTTAGCATCGATTTGAATATATTCTTCCTGCCTGGTATAGTTTTAGAGGTGATTAGTCTTCAATATAGGCCCTGGGTAATGACTTCAGCAAAGAAGGCTAAGGCATCTACCACATTCACAATGTGACCTTTGTGCAAATGGAAGAAGTATAAATGAGCTCAAAGCTGAACATTATCTGGTACTAACCTCCTGTATAATTTGATTGCAAAGAATTTTTTGTGTTGTACGTTCATGTTGCCCTCAATTAGCATGTAAAATTTCTGTTGGCACTTTTGGTGATGTTAAGAATGCCCTCTTTGAGGCATCAAGAAGAATTTTTCATTTATGTAATGATGGCTTTGCTTGGCATCAAAGTTTTGTTTACCAGAGTGTCTTCTGTCCTGGCCTGATAAGTAGACAATCAAATCAGGCAGGTCTAGACTTTCTGAAACTAACTGAGATGCATGAATTTCTGCATGTTTGAGGACAAGAACATCAGGATAAAATATGGTATAAATGGATAAAATATTATATAAATGAAGTCATACTTTAACCATATGTTTCTAAGATTTTCCTTCTCTTTGATGGAGGCAGAAATGAACAAAATCAAATATTTAATTTAGAATAAAAGATCCCGACATGCTCTAGAGATATGCCACAAACAAGATGAAAAATCATTTCATCTCTTTTTCCTTCTAGTTTGAAACCTTCAAATTGGAAAAGCTGCTGTTTAAGACATATTTCCATGTAAATTGCTTTAAGGTATCTACATGTAAAGATTCATAGAAAGAATAAATATTAATTATCATTGCAGACAGCTCAAACTGAAGAGAACTCTGCACTTCACAGCAGCAATTAAGGAAAGCAAACTTGGTAAGATGGATAATGAATAGGATATTAAGCACACAAGTATCCCATTGGAAATCAATGGAACACTCTTCTCCAACTCAATCCAGAAAAGGATAAAGAAATAAAGAGTGTTCAGAAATGAGCAGGGAGAACTATAAGGTGTGAGGCATTCAGTAAACTGTTCTGTGAAGCAAAATTAGGACATCAAGATCGAGTAATTCAGCAAGTTGATTCATAGGAGCTATGAATTAACATATATCACAGACAATCAAAGAAGAGTTTAAGTTGAAGGGATCTTTGGAAATCAGTCAAGTCAGCTACTCGAGCAGGGTCAGCAGGACCATGTCCAGTTACATTATAAATATCTCCACAGAGACTCCACATTCATTTCAGGTAATCTGTTACAGTGTTTGACAACCCTCAACGTAAAAAAGAGGGGTGTGTGTATATATGTAAAAAGATACAGATATGGGTAAATAGATAAAGATATAGCTACAGTCATATAGATACATACACAGGTATTTACCTTCATCCTGAAATCCCATGTGAACAGGAGTGGCATGTATGGGCAGGTAAGATGAAATTTATGGAAGAATTCTTACTTACTGAGTCTCTGTTTCTTCCTGTCTGTGATATCAAAAGACCTTACCAGAAGGTGTGGATTTCCTAAGAATTCATTTTCAAGTTCCAGTAACCATAAAAAGGTACGAATTGTATTAGAGGTGAACTAAGGGTCTGAAAATATCATTGCTTGTTCAACTCATTCTCAAAAGATAACTGAGATCAGAAGCTCAGTAGAATAGAAAGCAAAGTTATTGGTGATGTTATTCTCTTTTTAAATGGACATTTAAATTGACAAAAGAATATGCCTCAGAATCAGATTTGGAATTTTATTCTTTTAATTTTGAAGATGTTTTTGAGAAATACCTTCAAAGATAGAAATACTGTAACCTTAAAGCATGTTTCTCTGTAACTGATTACTGAAGGATTTCTGAATCTTCCCCTAAAATATCAGCTAAGCTTTAGTACCAGAGATTTGTCACTGGATTGTGAAAATGCTGTCGCTGATCTCTTGTAGTCATTCTTGGTGTATCAGGTTTGCATGGCCAAGCTTTTGTTGCAGGGGGGCTACAGGGATGGCTTCTGTCCAGCCAGGGTCAACCCACTACACTTGGGAAAGAACAAACATAATTGGATCTTTCCAGAAAAAAATGTTTTTCAATATTTTACTATTTTGCTTGATTTCTGTCTGTAAATAGTAATTAAAAAAATTATAATTGTAAATTTTACGTAGTGTGAGAAATATCTCATGGCCACATAGCAGCACATTTTCTCAGTAAATGACATAGAAGGGTTAACCAAATAATAAAGTGAAGGGATACCACTTTTTTTTTTCTTCAGAATATTCAACCCCTAAACTTTACAAATTCCTTTCCCTTTTAGGTTTAGGTTTCTTTTAAATTAAATTTTCTAATAAATTAAAATTTTCTAACCCAAAATTAGTTGCTGCAGCCTCTCCTCTTATTCCCACATTCTATTCTGATCCCAGATACATGAATATTTAAAAAAAAGCATCAAACACTTTGTTTGCAATGCAGAAAAATAAGAGAGTATCCTGGGGCATTTCTCATATATTAATTATAGCTCTGGTTGATTTCCAGGAACAACTGTTTTGGAAACCTGCCCATGGAATGTGAAACTGATCAAAGTATTTGTGTTAAAAATACTGCCTATTAAAAAAATCAGAACAATTGGTTTCAGCCAGAAAGTAGAATAGTGAATACATTGGTTTAGACATAAGAACCATCAAGAAAAGAAGAACGAAATAAGGAAGTCAAACACTCGAGGTATCTTTAATAACACATCAGGAGATACGTAGATATAAAACGTATATATAAACACACACAAACATTCACATGCACGTGCACACACATATTCTTCCACTTGTTGTATTCTCTGGATATTGCTTATTATCTTGTTTATTATCATCAGCAAAGATAATACAACTTGTGGTATACTAACCTATCCTCTGCTCCAGAATTGTTCTATGTGGTTTGGTAACATCCTCATTTTTTTACAAAGAAGCCTCAAATTTTTATATCTGTCTCAGATTTTCATTGTGCTGTTTGAGTCTGATTTTAAAAAAAACCTGAAAACTTTTATTTGTAGTGGGAGAAAAGGGGCAGAATTCTAAAGGTAGATGACAAGTAGACTTTTATCAGTTAAACATAGGCTTCTTGCCCCACTGTATCACAGTATTTAAGGGGGACATGCAAAATCCACTGAGTTATCAGTTGGTACTGGGAGGTAGGGATGATGTGGCATAGCTAGAAATAAGAGGCTTCACTCCACAGCTCTCAGAAATTTCTAGTAAAACGTTGAATCAACTACTGGTCCCCAATGTAATGATCAGTTTAACTAGGAAAGGTTCTTCCTTTAAAGTGTTGCACATACAACAACCACTAAGATGCACAGCTGCTGGTTTTAGCGCTGTAGGATGAACACCATTGTTGTAAGATCTTCATTGAGCAGTCCATGAGGCCTCTGCTGACAGAAAGAGAATGACCAGGAGGACAGTGGATTACCATAGACAGCTGTGCTACAGTGGCATGACTCTATATTTCAGGCTAATGCAAACAGCCTATAGGTACTTACTTTCTGTAACTTGCACAGATTACAAAAGAAGTACCAAACTCCCAACTCTGTTTGGTTTTTGTCTAAGTTATTAAGAATGGCATACTTTTAATCACTTTATAGAAGTAAAAAGTTTTTTTGAGGGAGGATGAAAAGGCATTTTGGTAATTAGTGTTTGCAAAGTTCTAAGAAGTCCTAAATTTCAGTCACTGGGTTCAAAATAATATGAAAAATTCTTTGTTCCAGAACTTCTGTGAATGTCCCCAAGTATACTCAGCCTTTGATCAAATGATCAAGGTAGTTCTGATGCCTTTATTAATGTGGAATAGATTATTGCACAACACAAATAGTCCTATAGACATCCCAATAAAAGTACTTGGGGTTTGCAGTAGTATTTAATACAAACAACAGGGTCTACTACCAAGTGATAATGAGTAAAGAGGGTCCACTTCAATTTTAATTAAATCAGTAAGAGTGTTTTCATTGGCTTCACTAAATAGGTACTTTTCCTTTTTTACAAGATTTCTAATAGTCCATTTTAAAATATGTTTCTCCCTAGTGAGATCAAAATGATCCTGTACTGTGGCAACAAAGAAAGATTTTCAAAGCAGTTGCAGTCATTGTGCTGTTCTACAGAGTGCAGCATTTACAATGTTTGGTCATTTGTGTGCCACTGAGATAATGAGACAGACACACAATGCGACATGCAAATAGAAGAGAATGCTTTCCAAAGCTATGGAAAAGATAATAATATGGTCAGCTCATGTAAATAAAAAGCATCTCTGTTCTTAACCATGGAAAAATAGGGGGGAAAAAAATTGTTGCATTGACTAAGTAACGTAAAGGATGCAGCATTTCCAACCTCTGTAAAGTTCTTAAAACCTGATAGGCCTTGTAACTTGTCATAGCTATAAACTATTTAAGTACATAATGGTTTTTCTAACAAGGGAAGAAACCTTAGAACAGGCTCATTAAGTGAATGCAACTGCTCAAATAGAACCTGCACCTAGTAGATCTACCTCCTTAAAATGTAAATGTTTAATCACTTATGTGTTTACCTGTTTAGAAAAGCAAAACAAAACTGCCGAACATTTTTAATAAAGATCTACATTATCTGAAAATTATTGGGATGTATAGTGCTCTAAAGAAAAGAAATGGATGGCTGGGGTATATGCTAACACTCCCACCATTGCAGCTCATATACACTCCTGCCACCAGTTGTTTGCATTGTCTTTTCATATAACACTGAGAACCAGACTTGAAGAGGAACCCTTTTATTGGTTTTTTAGAGCAGTGTTCTGAAATAATGCTTTGAATTCTATTAGAGCCCCCTGCAAAACCGTTACAGGATGGAAGTCTAAAGTTCCTTGAAAGTTAAGGACTTTTTTAGTATACTCCATAAATACCAAGTTTTAAACCTGTTTAAACCTTTATTTTGATAATTTACTTCAAGAGAGGTTTTTTTATTATATAAGACTGAATTCTGCAAAGATACAACCTTTAAAAATGTGAATGCACTGATTGAGCTCAATTGAATTAGATTACTGATAATAGTAACTATAAATGCCTGCAGGAAAAAAAAACCAACAACATTTCCTTAATGTACTTTGATACAAATACACTTTTTCATGAGTGCACCTAAAAGCAAAGTCCTGGTCACATACTTCCCTTGAGCATTCTAGCAAGAAAGGCCAAGAGAGGTAAACCTGTAAAGTGGACAGAGATAGATCACCTTTTGACAGGTGATGTCAGCACTTCAGCGATAGAATTCTAGGACTTTGGGTCATTTATGAAATCCTTTTGTAAAACCTGAATGGACTCTCAGGTGAGTAATAAACACACATCTCTGTTTTCCGTAAAACCACTGTTAACCAAATTTAAAGTTAATATCTGTATATTTACATGAACAGAAGGGGTGCAGCTCAGTCCAAACTAGTACATCTGGTCCAAACTATGTAAGTATGTGTGCAATATTATTTTAAATTATATGAAGACATCTGAAACAGATTTTCAAAGCTGCTTTGATGAACTTGATGCAACTCAAACTATGTCTCCTGTAAGACAGTGGACAAGCACAACCCAAGTTAAAGCAAACAGTTTGGTAGTTTGTCATGTTAACAGTACACCAAACTCTCTCCACAAGCAGGTATTACAGTGCTTATAAAAAAGGACTCACTTTCCTTTGATGGATTACCACTGGCTCTTTCTTTTCCATCTCTCTTTTTAGTTATATTTGTTAGGTCTTTAAGCCTGGAAGAGCCAACTACCTGCAGCCCCAGGGAGCTGTTATGTATTACTGCAATTTAGTGGTGGAGACTGCAATTTTTTTTCTCCAAAACCACTAAATGTTTGGACTTCTGCTGTTGTTGGCTGTTTTTTCTTGGTTCTTGCCTCCTTAAATGCTGTTAACTACTTTTGTCTTGATGTAGTTGCTTAAATGTTTTGGAAAAGGATTAATTTTTCGCTCAGGTGGTTTGAGGCCTTTGGTACTCCCATGTGTTTGGGGTGAGTTTGAAAAAGACCTTTTCTCCAAGCCTTGCCTTGCCTCTGCTACCTGGAGGTAGCAGGGACTGCTGACCTGTGCATGTAATGCTGTTCTTCTCAGGGCAGCTGGATGTTTGCTCTTTATTTTCCTATGTGTATAATTCACCTTCAGTTAAAGGAAATTCCAAGTTAGCTCATGACCCTGCCTGTGGAGGGGCTGTATCACACTGCCCACAGGCCACTGTGGGACTTTCTACAAATTCAAAATAAGGGCATAAACTGCATCTGTTCTAAAGAAGTAGCACTCAGCAAACTGTGGAAGAGTTTATGGTCTGATGGCTGACTATTTATTACGGAGCTCTGTTGGTACCATACAAAAGTAACTGTAGAATTGAGATGTGTTTAATATGATTCTCTCCTTCCACTGACTGCATCTCCCTAGTATTTTCTCTTTCAGTTTAGTAGGATTTACCAGGCTGACTTGGATCTAGTTGCCAAGGTTTGTCTTGATCTGGCAGGTTCCCATTTATTGTCCTAATATAGCATTGATAGTGTTTGGTTTTGTTACTTTACAAATACCCTGTAATATGTACAATATAAGCAATCAGAAGGATGTGGAAAAAGAAAGGCAGTAACATGGGCAGTAACAGGTACACATATGCCCTGTATTTGTCCCATGTTCTAAATGTGCAGAAAAAGACTGCTTTATAAATCTTCTGGTAACAGACTCTATAACTAGGATGGGGCTTTTTATGAAATCCAATGTAAGTTTTTTTTGAAATTAATATGAATCTTGATTTTCAAGACACATATTACTTGGAATTTTATTTAGCAGAGTTATCCTTCCTACCCTAGGACAGGCCCAGTTACAGTCTTTTTGGATTGAGAATTATATATTTATTAAGCCATTACAAATAATTGTAAAATGTCAAAAGAATTGACTTAAATTCCACAGTCAGTTTAATCTGGCATATGTTTGTGCTGCTGCTGAAAAGGTCATCTCTACTCCTGCCTTTATGCTGGAGTTAATGTCCATGCAGCTTCAGAGTAAACTGATTAAAATGGTGTAAAGTGAAAGCTAAGGAGGGGGAAGCTGTTCAGGATGAATGTGGTTCTTGAAGAAGATTGGAGAAGAAGACTGTGATTCCTGAAGAGGTGTAGCTGCATGAATGCCAGCCCTGGCACGTGAGAACACGGAGAAGAATCTGAAGGACGCTGTGGACGCTAAAAGGCAGAAGCAGAGGAATTTTCCAGCTGCTGAAGCATTTTGTGAAGTTTTTCTTTCTCATGCTTTAGCTGAGAAACAGTGAAAGATGGTTTTGTAAACTAACTCTCTATCTTGCACCTGCACGGCCTTGTTTTGGTTTACTGAAGAAAATATTTTGAAATAGGCATCGTAACATTCAGCCAATCACTCTGGGAGGTGTATGGTCAAGCAGCCAAAAATGTCATTTCTCTGTTGCAAACCAAGTTATATAAACGAGGTGATAATTAATTAAATAATCCCATTTTCCTGGAATTCCGTGCGGTGATTATCGCTGTCCCTGGGGACAACAGCGACAGGACACAGCGGCTGTGACTGCTCCTTTAGGCACTACCCTCTGCCAGACTTAACCTGAACCTCCAAAAGATGGCATTTAACCCACCGTTTCCGTGGCCTGTGCTGTGTTATGCACTGATTCCACTGCCTCAGAGATGTGACTGAGCTTCTTTGTACTGATCCACCTAAACATGAAAAGAAACAGCACTTCGCCAAGAAGCAATTTCTCTTGCAGAGAAATAAAATGGAAATCTTGATGTAGCACACTGTATTTCCCAAGCCCGTAGGCTGATTTTACTTGTGACCTAGCAGGCAGTGCTGTATGTAATTTCATTAATTTGAGTGATTTCTGACCATGTCAGTTTTGTCTCATGATAAACTAAACATAAAATTTAACAGTCCCAATAAAGGGAGGGTCTGCAGAAGCACAGCTAACATTCCTGTGAATCTTCATGACAAAAATGAAGACTGTATGTCCTAATGTATTTGGAAATCTATTTTGAGGTAACACAGTCTCTTCCCACTATGTTTATTCTTCTCAAAATGAGCATAACTGAATTTTAGCTCTAAATTCTTTATAAATTGGAGGTGTCTTCCTTTGAAAAGCATTTTGGGTGTTTGAATGTTTATTGCTTTTCCAAATCATAATCCCATTCCTCTCCCTAATTTTTGAGTTGTTTTGGTCCCATCACTTTAGAAAAACATAATTTCCAGCATTCTTTAGTTAGTATAAAACTCCATGTATTCATTCCATACATTAAAAAGTACTCACTTTTTCTTCTACTTTGGTGATATATAAGAACAAAAAAACCTGTCTGTTCACTACACATAAAAATCCCAGGTGAGTTAAATTTTTCCCGTTATGGTGCTGTGTTTGAGTGATTTATTGTCTATGATGCATGGATGGAAATGCATACACAAGATTTAATAGGCTTTTCCCAAAACCCAAACAACATAAGAAAGCCTCATTATAGATTGCATGTGCTATATGTTGTGGTCAGTATTTAATCTTATATGTAACTAGACCCATTACCTTATGACAGTAACTGATGGCAGCACAACATATCCTGACACACAGAAGTAAATCTGTCCGTTTCTGTGCCCAGTTTTGTAACCAGAGATTTTTTTTTTTTTTTGAAGTCTTGCAGGAAAAACATACTTCTGTCTGTGCTTACAGTGGAGGCGCTGTCAGTATGAATTTTTTAAGCTAAATTTTGAGTGTGGTAATACAGGGTGAAAAGTGCATCGTTTTCTTCTATGCCATGGTCTCCCAGCTCACTCTTACTGGTATTACAGGGCCTGCTGATGGCTCTAGCATAAAAATGCAGTTCTTTTCCAGCACTCTGTGTGTTGCTTTTGTTAGTTGTGGGACAGCCTTTCATAGAATCATAGAAATCATTTACATTGAAAAAGACCTGTAAGACAATCGGGCCCAACCATTACTTTCATTATTGTTTCTGCAAGACCATAGCAGTAACATCTTAAGTGTATTTTCATAATTTTAGTTCTTTATTTATTGCACATTAAACCATTTTTAATGTTCCTGATTTTCTTTATATACATATGTACATAGGTATTTACCTTTCTCACAGTCAATGAAATCATAGCATGAAACCAATGACAGCAAATGCTTTTCCACTTATCTTGCAGAAATGGTGAAATCATTGATACTTGAAGGGTGTGAGGCTGGGTCAAAAAAAACTAGCAAATCTTAATTTTTCAATCAGTTTTAATCAATGATTCTTCTCACAAAAGCATGTATAGCTATCTATACATACACTTTGTTTCTATGTCAGCATGCAGACACCTTGGGTCAAGTAGAAGTGATCTGCTTAAATGTAGTCCTGGGAAATGCCTCAGAGCACAAATGAAGCTTAAGAGAGAGTTCTTGTATCGAACATATGAACTGAACCTTTAGAAGTGTAGTGATTACAAGATGGTCACTGGTATTTCACTGATGATGGTATTAAGACAAGAGCTCAGAGCAGAATGCACTTCCATACATCCTCCTACTTTGAAACAATACAGATTGGGAAACTGAATGAACTGCCCACAGCTGAACCTTGATTTGATCTCATACTGGTTATATGTATTAATTGCTTTCATTCTTTGAATACAGTTGTCAAATTGCTCTGTATAGATGGGAGTTGTACAAGCATGGGAAAGAATTATCCACTTAATTCCACACTGTGAACATGATCAACATTAATTTAATGGAAAACCATGCTCTCATGTAAATGTTCTCTAAGGAATTTAGTAGAGCCTCTGTGCAAGCATTCAGGATTCTGAATTGGATCCTTTGTTTCAGGATTATAGACAGAATATATGATTATAATTAAAATATGCTTTTTTCAACAATAAAAAAAATTCTTCCCCCTCTACATGCTTGAGATAGAGATTTTATATTCAGAAAAACAAGGCTTTTAAAGTGCTTCTATAGCAGATGTTGCTGTTAACTAAGAATCCCAAGGATCCAGGCATTATGAAATAATCACCTGGAAAGGATGTAAACTGAGCAAGGGAATTCCACTGCAGAATCATAAATATCTCATTCTGCATAGAGTAACTGCTTGTTACTGCTACCTATATATAACAATGGCTGTAACAGAGAAAGAAAAACAAAAGTAAACCAAATTAGCTACAAACACCTGGTCTGTGAGAAAAAAATTGTTGTCAGAGCTAAAACAAGTGAAACAAAGCTACAGGCAGGTTAAGAAACCCAACAAGACAGACATGACAAGCCTCAGTCCTGAGTTCTTGCAAACTTGTTACAAAGTACTGGCAATACTCTACTTCAGGGCTATCCCATTATATGTGTGAAGGAATTATATTAGCTGGTAAAATTTAACAGTGAGTCAGAAGAATATGTAAGGACCACTTGATCCTTGGTGATTGTTTAAGGACCAAACCACTACAGTAATTAAAAGAACGGGTATTTTAATATGAAATTTTCCTCCTTGCTAATGGTAAATGTGGAGTCTTAAATTGATGTGTGTAATTCTGATCCTACAGTTATTATTACAGTGGATTAACTCCTTCCTGCAAGTCATGATCTTTCTTAAGTCTCTTAGGATATGATTGAATGATTTCATGTTTTACATTAGCACTGCTAAAATATTTGAGGTGAAACAGAAATCAATCCCATCTGTATTTCAGGGCATAACAAAATAAATACATTGCACTTCTCTGCGCTTGACCCTGTTTATAGTTTTATATCTTTCAAAGAGAGGCTGGCCTTTACAGAAGCAGAGAGCTTTTTGACTGGGAAAGTCAAAAGGAAATCAAAAGAGGATCTGAACCGCAACACTGATTTAATCTCATTAACCTCTGTAAACTCCCAGGTCCCTCACGATCTTGTGATCTTATTCTGCAAAAATGGGTGACGTATCTTTAAGGAAACTCTACCTCCGTACACTGTCTGCTTGTAAAAGATGGTAGGAAAACTTCACATTCTTGGCATGCAGTTGCAGGTTCAGACCCTCCATGGCTGTCAACAAGGAATGATATTACATAAAAGCTCTAAGATGTGAGTTGCTCTTTTCCACCTTTCATTCCTGTGAGTGCTTCACAGTCCAAGTTCATTAGCTTTTAACAGAATGCTCTCTCCTACATTTTGTCACATCTGAAGCTGCCAACAAAGTGCTCTTGTTTTGGTGTTCTGTGGTCTGCTGAACTCTTCTAGAGGAATAATTGCAGATCTTACATGAATTTTCTTAATAAACAGATAAATCTTGGCTTCCATCTCTCACCATCCATTTTCAGGTTGTTTTTTAAGCCTTTCACCATCCCTTCTATTTGTATATCAACTCTCTCCAAATACCTGCAGTCTACTGCTATAGCAGTGGTTCAAATTCTTGAGGTTTTCTCTTTGTTATGAGTATGTATGAGATAAAAGTCCACGTTCAGCATTGTAGCAATAGTCTTAAACTTCAGAGCAAAACATGTTATGCCTTGGGTTTTAAGCAGGACACTCACTCTTCCACCTGTTGCCTTGTGCTCCCACACCATGGGGCTTCTGGTGCACTGTCTCTGCTCGTCCTTGCTCTGGGTGTCCATAAGTTGGGTGAAGGTCTGGATAGCAGATCTATCATGGAGCAACCAAGTGAGGCTGATTCCAGCAGCCTGAAGCAAAGCAGAGAAAGCTGAAAGGATATTTTAAAAGGAAGTCAAACTCCCTAAAATTTGCTTGACATCCAGACCTAGATATGATACATAAACTCATATGATACACAAAATCAGTACACAGTCTTTCTGCAAAAAAAATCCATGCCAAGTGTTGAAATTCAAGTGTCACAGACCATTTACTCTTCCAGTAGTTCAAGAGGCACTGGCTTCTTTTCAGTCCTATAAATGGAACTGTAGTACCTTTAACCCCATGGGAAATGTATGAGTGCTTCTGCCATGCCTTATGGGACTAATTTAATCTCTTTGGCATGGGGTTAACTCATCCTTTCTCAACAAGAAGCTGTATGGTTTCAAATAGGGAACACCTATTTGAACTGAACTCTCATGCAAAATGGAAGCACATAGAAAGTGGAAAGAGGGGCAGGCTACACAGGAGCAGTATAAAAAGTCGCCTAGATATTGTATACCTTAACTTTAGGAAAGCGCTGGTCTTCCATAGGGTCCCTATAGCCCAAGTGAGGAATTCTTGTCTCGATAAGTAGACAATAAGGTGGATGGAAAATTGGCTGAAGCATCAGGCTCAAAGGGTGTTCATTAGTGTCCCAAAATTCATCTGGTGCCCTGTAACAACTGACATCCCTTAGGGACAAATACTGTGGCCAGCAATGTTTAATGTCTTCATTAATAACCTGTGTAATTTTTCAAGTCTGGATATGACATTAAAATGAGGCGGGGAGAGAGGAAAAGAGGAGGAGCAGGGGGACTGCTCTGCTGGGGCAGGACTTCTATTTGAAGGGTACTCCATAATGACCCGTTTGGCTTAGTCAAAATACTCCAAGGTCCTTAATTTTTAATTTTCTAAAGCATTTTGGCTGAGTCATGATTTTCCAAAAGCAGTTCTCTGAGAAAGGAAAATGTGAGGATTTTATGGAGAACAGCAAAATGGGAAAACAGCACAGCAGTTTGGCAAAAGCTGACTCTAAAATAAGCAACAGAGAAGTTGATCCAGTTGTAATCCCCAAGGAGCTGTACTAGCAAGTACTGATTTGGGTGAAGGAGCAAAGAAACTATCCTCTTCCTTCTCTTCTTCCCTTGCTCACATCTTTTACTATCCTTTCTCCACCTGATGATGAAGAGGAGGGTGTAGGAGAGAAAGAGTAATCAAGCCTCTTTAATCCTGAATCTCAGAGTAATTGCCTCATTGCATCCCATTCCCTATTCTTTTTCTTAGTCTCTGCTTAGAAGATTATCTTAGATTGAAAAGCTTCCAAATCTCAGCAGAAAAACCTGTGGAACAACGTTTTATGGTTCTATTAAGGTTAAGAACTAAATTCTTGAGCTAAGTTTGGTGTGAGAAGACAACCTATTTGACTACATTTAGAGTTTTATGTATGATGTCAGTTTTGCTTGGTTCCAGCTCAGTTTAATTATTTGTGTTAATTTTTTAATAATACAGAAGAAACTTTTTAAAACTTTTCAAAACTTTTCCTTTAAAATTGAAGCTTTAAACCAGAAGAAAAGAGATGTTTTGATCTTGGGACTAGGTATCCATCACTGTACCAGGAGAGGAATGCCAGATCAATTGCAGGATGCTTATGCAGCTATGAAATGGTACCATTTGCAGCAGTTTTATTACAGAAATTACTTTCAGTTAATTATTATTTACTCTTGGAATTTAGCACTCAGCTGAAGGCTCAGAAGGCAGCCTCTGGAGAACTGCTGCCTCTACTCTACCTGCTTGATGGTTGCCTATGTTTAATCTAATCAGCTGGTAGCACAAGCTGTGGCAAAAATAGCAGTAAAGGATTCATTACATGTATTTGGGAAAAATTCCAGCTATGCTTAATATCAGCAAAGTGATATATTTGAGGATCATCACAGTCCCTGGGTACAGACAACAAAGTCAACAAGTGATTAGAAGGGTAAGTATGCAAGATTTGGGATGAAGAGTTTCTAGATGAGAGAAGGATATATCTGTGGGGGAAAGGAAGTTACAGAGACTCTGAACTGATGACAGTCTTTTATTTAGGGATGGAGATTATAATTTGAGAAATATCAGCCAAAAAGAGATTGCAAGCAAAACCCCAAAGGACAGACAGCATGGGGTGAGTGCATGTGCTAGGCAGCAGATGTAGTTAGCATCATCCTCTCCGGAGCCTGCAGGTAGACACAGCCCTCCCAGGACCATCTCAGAAGGGAGTGAAGCAGCACGATGCTCATAGCAGCTGGACTGAATGCAGTGAGCTGCTGGACTCACTAACTGACCTGCTTCTCACAAACCTGCACAAAATTCTACACAGTAAGAAATTATTGAGCTCTTGGAGGTAGTAACTCCAAAGCTGTGCAGCTGCTTTAGTATTGTCTTCAGAGATGGGACTAGGTGTTACAACGTAGCCTTCAGTTCAGTGTACATAAGTACTTGGAGAATATTAAACAATTTACAGCTGATAGAATCTGGCAATATTCAATTGCAGTCTACTTAATTCAGGGAGTGGAATATCTTTTTCCTTACGTGAACGTGTTTTGTGGCAGAATATGCTCGTACTTTTGTGGTGACTGAGTTTGATAATTCTTTCATGTCAGGTATCATCATTGTATTTCAGAGATATGTGCTCCATGAACTTCGGTCCTCTTCTGACAACTAGTGCCTACTGTGTCATGAAAAGTAGCGTCAGGGTTGGTGCCAAAGCTGCTGTGGCTTGGAAGATCCACATAACACCTGTGTGTGTGTCTGCATGATACTGCTTCTGTCTGAAAACCTTTCCGAGTGCCAGGAGCTGCTGCCACATTCCCAGCAGAACACAGTTTAACTTGTGGGGAGTTACTGCTGCAAGCTGCAGTCCGCAGTGAGCACTTCCAGTAGAGCTGACTCATTTTGAAGTTGATGAGATAATTCATTGTTTCATAGGATGAGATTCCCTCTCCAGTGCTATCTTCAAGAACTAGGAAGATGATGTGATGCTGGAAGTGCTGAGCTTTGGTTGGAAGCACTTCCTGCATCTGTACTCAAAAAGGGATGAACCATTTTTTTAGTCACAGTGCTGTCATCCTGTGAAACAAACTGAAGAGCAAAGGACCTGGAATGGACACAATATGAAGGAAGTAACAGCAGCAGGGCACTGACATACTGTCTATACTGCCAGTATGGAAAATGGCAGGCCATTGGTAGTTAAACTGAAGAGAGTGAAGAGGAAGAAGGGAAGGATTCTCAAATGCTACTTAGACAGATGGAGAATGTAAGTTGGCAGGGAATCTTCCTACGAAATGCAAGTAGAAAATAAGAGAAATAAGAGAGCAGGGCTGACATGTACAATATGTTAGTCACCATCCCATTTCCACAGATCTCTATCATTCTGGTTTTTTAAAGATTTAGCCAAACCTACAAGGACATTAAACAAATGGAGAAGAGTTCTTAGGCTATCCTAATAGTGAGCTCAGAGAACAGAAAAATCAGTGTTGACAGTAGCAGTACTTCTCACACTCTCCAATATACTGTGTTATTTATTCTCCCTCCAACACCCCAGGCTTTAAACCTGTTTCAACACTGTCATAATGGGTACCACTATACCAAAACAAGGAATACATAAAGATTTCAGTCTTTTGGGTTTTGTGGGTTCTTTTGTTATCTTTCTTTAACAAGCTTCTCCTCGTTTCTTGAAAATGTCATTCTAGCCAAAGATCTTCTATAATTAAAGAGCAAAACTGTCCAAATAATTAGAAGCTTTCTCTTGCCCTGAGCAAAGCTCTGGGCATAGAAAAAGGGAGTTTAAGGCAAACTGCACAGCAGTAGGAGTAATTGAATTATTTAAAATGAATGTCTACTTCCTAAACCATATTCAGTGGAAAAAAACCCAGCAAGATCAGGAACAATGGAAAAATTATAGGGGATTTTCCTTAGGAAAGTAATCAAAGCAAAAGTTACAAAAAATCTCCTCTAAAGTGCAGTGAAACAGCAGGATTTTGTGAAAGCCACTGACTGTGAGGCCCCTAGGGCTTCTGGCCTTGATTATGCAATTGCTGCACCGGCAAGACTGGCTGCCAGCAATGGCTTTCATATGCATTTCCTAAAGAATATACTACAATAAAATACACATTAGGCCCTTTTCGTTCAGAACACATTGCCAGTGGTAGAAATCCTTGAGTCCATTCTCACTTTCTGATGATGGAGGGAAGGAGTCTTGTCTAATTAGGTGCATCTCATCCAAGATTCCTGCTTGCAAATCTCCCATCTCTGATAATGAGGTGTTCCTGCTCCCTCTGCAGGGGCTAAGCAGGCTGCAGTTATAAAACAGCCAGCTTTTGCATGCCAGGTGAAGGCACAACCCTGACCATACTTGTCCTCTCATTAGTGCCATGTGGAAAAATTTGCTCAGTTGAACATTTGGGACAAATATTATTTGTAGTCTTTTATAACACTTTTTCTTGCTGGTTGTTTTTTGGGCTTTTTGGGAGATTTTGATTTTTTTTTTCCATCATAATAAAGCCAAAAACATAAATTAGTTTATTTTGTTCTTGTGCTGATTGCATTTTCTGTTTCTTCAGGCTGGTTTTCAGGTTACAGGATGGTATAGCATCCTTAGGGATCAGAAACTTACCCTATTTTTTTTTACTGGTGGAACATCAGTGCGATTAATGGTACTTGGTAGAAAGGAGACAGCTAACTGTGACAGAAGATAAGTAAAGTGTAAGCACGCCTGTGCTAGCTGCAGCAAAAGCTCCTGATAACAAACTTTGAATAAAACTCTTCCTAGTGTGCAGTCAAAGTTCTGGACTGCACCCGTGCATTTCAATAGAGTTTTATTCCTTTAATGAAGCTGCACTTTACTTATTTGCCTTAAAACACTTGTGTGGCTGTCACCCAAGTGTTTTGAAATAGAGATAATAGCTACACCCCTTTCTTCTTCCTTGGAGACAGGAGAAATGGCGTGATTAATTTATTACAGGTTTTTGTTTGCTTTATGTTTGTATGGATGACTGGGCACAATGTGCTGGAGACTGGGTGGGAATAAATTATCAAAGGAGAGCTGTAGCAGAGCTGAAAAAAGGGAAATCTGTGGATGTTCTTTTCACCTGAGGGTGCTTTCCATAACCTGAAGTCCTTCTCCTAGTGAGTTCTGTTACTAATAGGATGTGGTGCTGCATTTGCTAAGAATTTTGAATTTTCAGGCTGTCTGCCTTCATGCCTATATTTTGTCACCCATCACACATATTTTATTAGTTTGTATTCTACCTCATAGCTATCATGACAAATTTTTTTGTCACTTAAATTCTTTGAGCAAACAATAATGTACGTATTCTTAGACATTGTATGAAACTAGACCTACAATTATAAGTCTTATTTTCTCTGATGTAAATATAGTATTCATAGAATAGAGGATAAAAAGTTACTTTTGTGTAACTTCTTAGCTGTGACAACTGAAAGAGGAAATTGAATTCTTACTCCCTGCTGTGGGAAAGGAAGAGTGGACTTCCAAGAGAGGTTCTGGCCAGGGCAGGGTTAATTTTTGCAGCAGCCAGGAAGGGCCATGACAGGGATCCAGAAGCTGTTGTGTACAACCTCCCATCACTGCCAGGAGAGGAGGTAGGGGGTTTCTGTGGTGAGCAATCATGCTTCTTTTGTTTTACCCTCTGTCATTCCTGTTATGGCTGTCACTGTTCCTTTTCTTATCTCATTGCTGTTTCCAGTGAATTGTTCTTATCTCAGCCCATGATCTTCCCCTTTTGTGCCCCCCAGTTCTCCTCTCTAGCCCACTGCAGGGGAGGGGGAGGAGGAGGCAGGGAGTGAGAAAGCAGCATGTGGTTTGCAGTGGTTTCAGAGGGAATGTTAAACTAGGAAGTACCATTCCTAAACCATGACACCATCTCCTAAGGGAAATTTTAGTTGGAAAAGGAAAATTTGAAACTGATAGTGTTCCACAATTATTTGGGTCCAAAGTGGTTCCAATAAATACAGTGAAAACTTCAGCCTTGACTTTGAAGAAAGTCTCTTCATCCAAATAATAAGGCCTAATAAATCCTTTTCCAGTGCATGCTGTAATTATGAGGTTTAGATTGGATATTAGGAAAAATTTCTTCACCAAAAGGGTTGTCTAAAAATTAGAACAGGCTGCTCAGGGAAGTGGTGGTCAGACACCACACAGATGTAGCAGTGGGGCACATGGTTTAGTGGTGGACTTGGAAATGCTGGATAAACAGTTGGATTCACAGATCTTGACGGTCTTTTCCAACACAAACCTGTCATACCTCTGGGGTGAAGGGAAGTGTAAACTGGCCAGAGAGGCCTTTCCTTATCACACTGAAGTGCAGTGATGGGGAAGAGGAGGGAAGTATCACAACAAACCACACACTCCTGCAAGGTGGCCTTACCTGCACACAGAAAATTATCTAAATGCTCGTTTTTTGCATTCCTGATGCCTCTTTGGAGCATCACAAGCACATACAGGTATCAGCCCACTGCACACAAGTGGCATGAGATACAAAAAGCCTAATCTGGCACCAGGTGGAGCCTGGAAGGAACTCTGTTTAAAAACACTGTTGAAAACGAATGCCTTTGTCTCTTGGGGTTTTATAACATCTTAATTTCCCAAACCACATTCACCTGAATTTCTGCACACACATTTCACTGCTATATGATTTTAATTGTTTCAATATTCTCCTAAAAGCTGAAGCAGGTAACTGCTTGGTGAACTCTCTTACCTGTTTTCCAAGATAGCAAAGATGACTGATTAGTATGAAATGAAATTGTGCAACCATGTTAAACCTTGAGACTTCACAAACTGGCTTATCTTTATATTACCCTTCAAATTAGGTTGTGATTTCCTTTAGTTAACAAAAAAAGAAGATATTAATAATTTTATAATTTTATATTAAGACCTGGAGATACCAGATAAGGACAGAAGTTTTTCAGGGACAAAGGGTTAGGACCTTCTGAAAGGTTAAACCTTGATGTCTGGATATTTAAACACTAAGCAGTTCTGAAAATTTCAGGCCATATTTGTATGGGTACAATATTAGGGTATTATCATTTTTGTCTATGGCTTTTAAGTGGGTTGGAAAAAACTATTTTGGGACACAAAAGATTCTGTTTACCATGGTCAGCCTTTTTGGAGATCAGAGACATAGCCCAAAATTCAGGATGTTCATTCAAGCAGCCATGTAAATTTTCAGTAAATTTTACTCTCTCAAAGGACAGAAGATCAGCATTAACCGTGCATTCAAACCCCCTTTGTGGAGAATCTAGACACTTATTTGTGATACATTAATTCTTCCCTTGAGGAGTCAAAAGAGACCTATAGATCTTTTGGGGGAATGGCTGACTATAAATTATTGAGGCATAACTGCAATAATTAGCTGACTTTTGTCGTCATCATACTCCATATATAGCAGAGCTGCTGATCTCTTACTGTTTTTCAGGGCTTTTGTCTCCTCAGTAGATTATATCTGTATGATTGGTTTTGATCACTTTGTAATGAATATTGTATCACAGTCTGCTAAGTAGACTAGTATCAACATGCTACTACTTCTTTAGGATTAAAATGTATGTGAGAAGTTTTAAAAGGCATTCACTCTGAGTGGAAAAATCCAGTGTTTTCCAAACAATTTGATTCTGCAGATTAGGACAGTCTTTGATTTTGCTGGACATAGTAAATCCACATAAAGCTGCTTCAGTTCTAAATTGGCTCACAAAGACAATTCATCATTGTCTCCATCCTGAGGTGCATGCATCCATCATGTGCTTCAGGGGATGGTAGTAAGTATTTTAATCCTGCTTTACAGATAAAAAGCCTCAACAATGAGAGCTGAACAGGTTTATCAAACATTGCAGTGCAGGACAAGTGAAGCAAGAAATGAAGCTATAGGACACTCTGATGTCCTAACCATCAGAAGTATGTAGCTTTCCTAGAGAATCTGGATAAGGATGCATCTGTGCTTTATTTGATTGTCCACACTCAACTTTTGAGAACTTCTGGCTGTATTAATCCAGTTTATTTCAGCATGCTAGTAGCTGCAAGTGTCTCAGATGTAGCTCACGACATCCACCCTCCTGGCTTTTCTCCATTGCTCTCTGTGTGTATACAGTATTAGTTTGGGCTGCCTTATAGAAAAACTCCTGGGGCATCTACAGTTCCTCTTCTGTGGCAGATGGTGCTAGGTTTGCATGTTGCAGGGCCAGTGCTGCAAAGTGGTTGTGCTAGAATTGTGATGTTCCAGAGGTGCGCTTCCCCAGTCATCATGCTTCAATGAGCCATAGGAAACTGCTTTGGGCAACCTGTTGGCCATCCTTGAGGCTCTGCAATGTGGTAGAGAGCAGAGAGCCAAATGTCAGATGTGATGCCCTGTAGATCCCTGAGGCATCAAACAAATAAAGATGTGGCCCATGAAACATCAGTCAACATGTGCCAAACTGAGTCTACACCTTCTGTACCTGGTTTTTACTCTCTTTTAGACCTGAGCAGACACCAAAACACAAACCACTGAGCCTTTTGGCACTCCTGCAACACAGAAGGCCAGTGAAATGATTCAAAATGGTGCAGTCAAACCCTTGAAAGCATTACATGCACAGAGCATTGCTCTGCTTAACACATTTCAAACTAAAGTAACTGCTAATAAGATAAAAAGAAGTAACTAATCAAAGAATATTGCCTCCAACAATCATGCATGACTTACCATGGCAAACACATCCTTGCTGAGTAAGGAGAGTGCTCAGCGTCCGTTTCAGGCCTCCTGCTGCAGCCTTTTATGCTTTTTATTTTTATCTCATTTGTCAAAATAACAGCCCTTTATCAGTGCTGATTGCAGGGATTTTGACTCCTTGCCTGCTGGGTTCCCCCTCTGCTCCATAGGAGTTTCCTAATTGAATATTACCCCTGTGAAAAGAAAAGCTTTGAATAAGAAGAAGAAGGAAAAGTTATTAACAGTCATGCAACCACCCCTGAATATCCCACCACAGTCCTACACACAAAATCCCTTTCTCTCCCCAAAGTGAAGAATATGCTTGTTTCATTTAGCAGCATCAGCTCTTTTTCTGAAGCTAATCACATTTATCATACACTGAAAATTGTAAATGAACTGCAGTAAGAACCTAACTTGAGGAGGAGGGGAAGGATAGAAAGATATTAGTTCAAAGTAAGTTATAAAAGGTGTCTGGTTTGGTTAGATTCACTGTTGCCTCATTTCTCACATTTGTGAGTCAAAAACAAGAAATCATTTACTGCCTGTGTTGAGACCTGGCATCAACAATTTCCGCCCATGTCTTGCTGGATGGTGTAGGACTTTGAATTCATCAAAAGATGATTTGTAAATTTTCTTTTCTGGCACTATTATCCCTGCTAAAGCAGCAGCAGGCTGCATGCTCAGGTTCATTTGAGAAAGGACCAAAACCATGTATTTCAGCTCTCAATGTGTGTGGGAAATGACACTTTGGCTGGAGATAGATGAAAGACTTTGTCTGTCAAGTTCTTACCATGACCGTGATGGCTACTGTAAAAGCTCACGATTCCTACTTTCTCATCAGAAGTCACTGCTCAGGTGCTCTTGTTGCATTCCTTAGAGAATGAAGCACAAAAAGCCACAGCTTCAAAGTCAGCTATTGAAAGTGGAACCTGCCTGGCTTGTCTGTGAAAAAAAAAGGAGAAAAAATAAAAGAAGCATGTCAATGAGGCTGCTGAATGAGGCTGCTATGCACACCTGGCTTCTTCAAAGCAAGGCAGACCTTCCTAGAAAACAGAGGGTCTGGTATGTTGTTCCCTTGGATTCCTCAGCTAAGTGTTTGCTGAGTTTCAGTATGCTCCCTACCTCTTTGCACACAAACCACCCAAATAAATAAATAAATAATAAAACGGGTGGTGAGGACATATGAGAAACAAGGGAATCAGAGCTGACAGATAACCATGGGAAGGACTTAAAAGTGCTGAAGAAAAATTCTTCTCTCTACATCCCTCCTTCTTCAGTCTCTGTGCCAACATGGATTTATTTTTTCTTCTATTTTAAAGGGGGCTTTGTTCTTCAGCTGCTTGTGGAAATAGTCTTGCAAAGTTATTCCTTTCAATCTTTCAATGCATCAGCTCACCATGTTGACAAAACTTGAGGTTTTCCCACTCCCCAGTTTAGGCCAGTTATACCCCATTAAGGGGTCTCCACATTCTTTCCCGCTGTCCCATCTCCAGAATTACACAGCCTTTAGCACCTTTTTCCATGCAATTTCCCCACTTTATGAAGCAAATTGGTGGATCCATTTCCCTGTTATCCAGACACATGTGATGCAAGAAGCCTGCAGAAGGGAGGTATCTCCTACTGACAGTGAGCTAAAGGGCACCTACCCCTCAGTACCCATCTTCAAAAATCACCTGTTCTCCTATCAAGTGACCTACAGTTGAATTTCAGCTTTGCAGCAAAACAATCTTGAGAGGAATGAATGGTTAACTGAATTCTGGTACTCCCAGTAGGTTAATTATCAAGAGCTTAACTACATTCTAATTCCTTGAACAAGACAGCTAAAAAAAGAGGTGGATTTCAGCAAGTTTCTCTGTGTGTGTACATTGGCCTGCAAAGTCAGAGCTGTCATGACAAAGAGGGAAGACTCAGAGGGATCCAGGTTGGCAGCTCAGGTGTTTTAGGTGGATAGGCAACACGGGATTCCAGCTGCAGGACAGATTCAACCATCACCTAAGGAGGAAGAGAGTGGGCTGGGTGGGATGACCAAGTTTGGGCAGTTCCTATGGCAGCAGGCCAAGACTGCTCTGGGCAATCGGGTTCGGGGTAACTCCAGAGCAGATGAGCCTTCTGCATCTCCTGTCAGCATGAGGGCAGAAGACAGATTGTGATTGCTGCTGGGAAGCACTGGAGTGAGGCTGCCATGTTACTCCCCATCCTGCTTCTATCCCTTACCTGAGCGAAGCAGGGGTGGCTCTGGCTTTGTAGGGTGCATGATCACCGTGGAGAAGAAGGTCCTGGATGTTTAGCTGCTCCCAAGAGATTGCTGCTGGTTCTGAAAGGGCTTGGAAGCAGCCCTGGTTGCAGGCAAGAAAAAGTAAATAATTCTTTTGTAAAAGAAGCTGTTTGATACCACTAGGCATAACAACTAAACGTGGGACCAGAGCTTTGAATTCCCACAGGTGCTCTTCTGAGTGGCATGCCCCTCCTTGTGAAGGCCCACCAGGTATGTGGAAGAGCAGAGGAAGTGTGCTTTGCGCTGTGTAATCAAGTATGTTGAGTACAGAGGAAAGATAAAAGGCCGTAGCAGAAGGACACATAGCGCTGCCCACTGCACTTCTTCTGGCTGTTCACAAGTTCTCAGTAAGTGCAGCGTGAGGGAGCGAGCTATTAATAGTTCTGCTCATCACTGCTGCACAGTGAAACAGCAAAATCCCAGCACAAGGGAATATGGGAACCATGAACTCTAAAGCAAAAACTTCAGGCACAGAAGACAGCCTCAAAACTGTAATAATTAACAAAGGAGGGAAAGAATATGTTTAATACTGGTTATTTATGAAGTTACAAGAGAATGCCTCTGCATTAAATAAAATTTAAATGAAGCCTTGCACCTGAGCCAGAGAGACAAGTGTCCCAGCTCACTCTCACATTCTGTAAATGTTTTTTCTGAACAGATCAGTTAAAGAGTTTGCTATACAGCTGCCTAATAAATAGTGTATGTGCTGGAACATGTTAAGCTCATTTAATACATATCCAGGTCTTCCTTAGGGTTCTCATACTTTTCTGCAGCTATGGACTGCTTCCAAAAGTTATATGCTTTTAGAAATTGTTATCAGACCAGTACAGGCCTGAATTTCTATCAAAAGTAAATTATAGAAATGCATATACATTCAGTTTGACAGAGTCCTCAGATAGTAATATCCTGTGAAACCTGTGATTTTATCCAGTGATAAAATAATATGTCTTGGTTATTTGTACGTGTCAAGCACTTACATAAACACACATTTAATTTTGGTGCATAAAGTGTATTCACAGTTCCCTGAAATTACCAAAGCTACAACCATGATTCTCAGGCAAGAAGCAGAAAATCCTATTAATGCATTCACACAGAGTAAAACAGCATGTTTTGGAATAACAGTAGCTACTGAAGGCCATGAAGAGAATATATGTAGAACATGATATCTGAGAAAATATCACATTTGTATGTAAGTATTATGCAGTATTTATGAAGAAACCTGCCCTGTTAAATGCTTATACCTTGATTAAATCCTATTAAAAATACTAAGTACATTTCCAGGTATATTTCTATAACCACTTTACAACAATTGGATAGCCTGTATTCAGAAAGTATGCAAATGGCTTTAGCTGGGTCATCCTTTAGCTGGTATTTCTAACAAATATAGTACCATGGGGCATTCCTCTCGTCACAACACATTTATTTTATTATCTAGATGATTATGGCTGTATATTCTCCTTATGTATTCTACCTCGATGATATGCTGAATTCTCAGATTTTCAGCAAACACTTGCAATGCAATTATTATAAATACAACACAGTGTCTCTTATCCTCAGTTTTTACAGAACTTTAAAATTATTAAGTTTGTATCAAAACCACAAAAGAAAACAAATTGGTTATGGCCCTCCTACACTGGTGAGCCAGCACCGATGTTGGGCCAAAATATTGTTAAAAATGTTAAAATTATGTACAATAAAATATGCAAAAGCTCACACACGTATTTTAAAAAAAGATAGAGATGTAGGCTATTATTTTAATATTTTCAGTGAATTCAGAATAACAATTCCAACTTTAGGAAATGTTTTTGTTTTAATTCAAGGTGTGGAACAAAAAGAAAAAGCAATTTATACTTTAAAAACAGGGACTTGAATGTGAGCTTTCACCCTCTCAGATGCCTTATTATCAACCTCAAGTGCCATTTCTATTACTGCTTTAATATGAACAGTTGCTGGGAAAATGAAATAAGCAGCTATTTGAAACCATGTCCCCCACATCCTAGCTGACTAACTTTTCAGCTTGAGAGGCTAATCATTCATTTCTAACAGCTCTCATTTGTTTTGCTTTTTCTTAGCTTTCTATTAAGGTTTTATCAACATAATTATTTTTATTTCTTATTTTAATTCACTCTCTTTTCAAGTGCATGAACATTAGATTTTGAAAAATAGCCTGACTAGGCTCTGTGGTAGCTCTGTGGTACAAAATGCTAACTGTCTTGGGTAGGGTCTATCAGAGAGAACACACAGGATTATGAAAGAAGGAAAATTAAGATAAACCAGAAGCAGGATCTTTCTGAGTCACCATGTTCTTCTAGAAATAGCTTACTTGCAATGAACAGGAAAAGAGATGAAACATAAGTAATGAATACCAAATTCACCTAAAGCTTGTGTCAATAACTTCATTAATAATGGAATTAATACATCATAACTTTTATCCTAGCAGTACAGATTATTGTCAAATAGCTAATGAATCTTTCTATGGTAAAAAATAGTCAGGATCAACCAAATCTGCCTGGACCAAAACTGAGGTGACCTAACTGACAGGTGAATTCCTGTTAGTAGAGCTGTTGTCAATGTCAGTATGGGAAATGCCCTACTCTAGTCCGAAAGACCTTAAAATAGATTAGGATGGGTTTGGTCTCCTGTCTGGCAAACATACCAAGGCATATAGTTAAATGTTGTCATTTTATATCTATTTTATCAGTTTGCTGCAGGCAGTATGAAAATATTGGAAAAAGTCTGTAATGATATTAGAATAAAATAAAAGTTTCAGATATTGATCTTGAGCCTCAGGATCTCTATTTCCATTTAACCATGATTGCAAAGCATAAAGGCTGCACCAGCATTACTAGAAGAGGGCTACATTTCTAGGGAATCCAGTCTCTGGTCTCTGCTAGCCATAAAACATTTCCATAGGCAAGAAGAATTCTTTTGAAAGTGCCATGGTCTCTTCCATATTAATAATACCACAGGCCTTTAACTTCTTAAACGCCTAGTGTTGTTTGATGGTAAAGCAGCTCAGTGGAGGACAAATGAGGATGAGACTGTACAGGGCAGGACCTCTGAGGGTGGGGAATGATGCTCAGTGTCTGCCAGCACCTGGCTTTGTGCAGCTGCCACCCTCCCTGGTACTGCCTTGTGAGTACAGCCCCCTCAGACCAGCAGCAGGAGAGGGGCTGGCACCATTTGGAGAAGAGCAGAGCATCTGGCAAATCCCTTCCATTTTCTTTCGATGGCATAGTATGTTTTCTCCATAGGAGCATGCAAGCACTAAATATGCACCCATTAACAAAAAATTATAAGAAGTTTTCCTGAACTGCAGTTTCATTATTCCCCATAGCTTACAGTAATATCAGCCCTTCACACATTTTATAAGCTATCTTTGCTTATGTAAAAAATAAAAAGGGAAGGAAAGAAAAGCCATGAAATAAAGTGATGTGCTATTAAGATCCAGCAAATCCCTCTGTGTGGGGCTAGTTGCTCTGTGATGTTAGCTAACAAGGAAAGAGCAACCACACAGCTGCTTTAAGTACTCAAAATATTCACCTAAAATTCCAGGAAAACTGATTCTCCAAAGAGAAGAAAATCACGGCATTCTCTGATACTGGAAAGGGAAATGCTGATCTTAAAAAAAAATAACAAAAACTTTCATTTGCCTGAGGTTTCTATCCACAGTTCCTCCCATAACACTTGGGTATATACAATATGTGCAAAACAAGGATCCCATTTTTGGCAGGAAATATACTCCCAGAAGTACCTCCTGCACTCCAGCCTCGTTCTTCTATCCCTAAGTGAGAAATGACATGAAACTGATGCCTCTGTGCAATAACGTGCAACTCCATCATCTTTTTATCCCAATACTCAAGGACAGTCTTCCCTAACTGGCTACTAAAGAATGAAGAAATTATGAGTGCTGGACTAGCCTAGAGACCAGAGACAGTTTGGCCTGAAAGCACCTGAGATCTGGAGGACAGACTATTGTGGTCCTGGAGAACACATAGAGGCCAGCTGAATGCACTGATTAGTTGCTTAAAGGTAAGAAATCAAAGCTCTCTCCTCTGCCTTTTATCAGTTATTCTCTATGGGCCTCCCTGTACGTGCTTGATTTCATACCGTTCCTACCCACACACAGGACACACCATGGTTTTGCATCTCCCTTATTCTAATGCAATGAGCTCTGTAGAGCAAGTCTCCTTCCCTGAGTAGCTGTGCAGCTACCTGTTGGTGGAGACATGACAGCAGACATCATCAGACAAGGCAAAGGGAAATTTTATGGCAAGTAGATGTTTACCTACTGAAACCCAAACTGCAAAGAAGGAGTTAATGGCTGCTAAAGTTGTTTCTGGTAAGTGGTGTTGTTTATTTTTCATATAAATAATTCCTGTGTTTCTGCAAGTTGAGACTTCATCTACCATAACAGACAGTTCCTTGATACTGCAGAAACTAATCAGGAATTAATTTCAAAGAAAAAAAAACAAGATGTAGAGAGCTAAAATTGTGAAATCCTGTTTTTTCCTAAAATATTAATCAACAAGGCTCAGCCTTTGAGTATAAATTTTTCAATTTACTTTTTCTACCAGAAAAGGCTAGAAAACACACATTCCCTTTTGGAAATATTTAAAGTACAACACACAAGAAAGGCAAAACCAAAATCAAGTCACAATTAATTCTGAAACTGGAGCTGTGTACTAATGCAAGACCAGCTACTGAAGCCTATGCAAGTCCCTTTGGCCCAAAGAGCCTGCCAGACAGTCTCCTAGGCTGTAAAATAAAGCTGGGAAGAAGGCTATGCTATTGACTTTTCAAGTTGAGTGCTGTGAGAACAGAGATCATTTTCTCACATTTGACAAAACAGACACAAAAGAGAAAGAGACAGTATAGCAGAAGTAGGGAAGCATGTTTTTGTGCTCATGTTCTCAGGGTACGTGGCAGCTGGTCAGTCACAGATGGATGCTCTGGGCTGGCAGGTCAGCCATGACAGCTGTTGCTTTAAACCTTGGCTTGCTTCCCTGGTTCACAGCATCATCAGGATAAAATCTCCTTCCTTCCCTCATTCCCTGCAGGCTAGGCCCAAGTGAAGGGGTTGTTCTCTGCTATGGCATTGGTGCAGTGTGGTGCAGCTCACTTCCAGTTCAGGAGGAGCGAAAAGAGAGGGGACAAGGTGGGGTTATTTGAAGAAAGACATGCAGCCAGCCCTGGGATGGTAGAGCAAGAGCTCATGCAGCTCCAAGCATCCAAGCTGCACAGCCCAAGAGCTGAGGCTTGTGCACAAAGGTCAGAATTACCCAGCCCTGCTAGCCTTAGGCACTGCATCCTGCAGCAGCTCATGACCTTGGTTTTGCTCTGTAATGTTGAGTTTCCCTTTTAGTGTGCATATATAAAGCACTTCAGCCCCTAAATAAATAAAGTGTGATATACTTGGAGTTACCAGTTAGACCTATTTTTTTCATTCACTTAAAGGTCTTGAAAATACCACAGCCCTTGAAAATTAATAGCTTATTGTGTTTGAATTTGTCTCCTCTTTGTATTCCTTTTAATATTCATTATTACGTATTCCTTCCTAATAGTCGTTAGAGACCATCTAATGACTACTGATTACTGCCATAGGTAATGACGTATGATGAACTCTAAGCAGGTTCTTCCAGGTGATCTAGCAGATCAGTGGCCTCAATTATTACCGGTATCTTTTTCTGTTACACAGAATTGCTACTCAGAACCAACCATTTGTTCATAAAATTTCAATCACAAAATGAAGAAAGAAGATAAGTATAACTGATAGCTCTGTGTTCCTCGCAAGATTGCCCCAGAGACAGTTATGGACCAAACATCCATAAATGTCCTTTTCTTCTCCATTTTTTGAACCCATGCAAAACTGCTGCCCTGCTGTCACCAGGCAGGACCAGCTAAATGATCAGCACTTTAAAGTCTCAGCTTAGACCTCCCTAAGTCCCATGGTACACACCTTTGCAGTGAGACATTCTGCGCTGTGGAATGTCTAATGTGAAGCCAGTGCTAGAAATATCAGGTAGCTGTGCTTCCTAGGTAGAAAGCCCCATGAGGGGAAACTTCCTCCCTTGGATGCAGAGCTAAGATTCCTTATTGCCTGGGGACCACTAGAGCAGGTATGAGAATTTGTGGAAGGGAAGGGAAGATGTAAAGCAGGGACAGCTAAAGGAACACTGTGCTCAAGGTATAGGACATGGCCTCAGTTTAGACCATGGGAGGTTTAGATTAGATATTAGGAAAAATTTGTCCCCTGAAAGGGTGGTCATGCACTGCAATAGTGTTCAAGAGGCTTGTGAATGTGACGCTGGGGGACAGGGTTTAGCGGTAAACACAGCAGTGCTGGGTTAACAGTTGGACTCGATGATCTTAGAGGTCTTTTCCAACCTTAATGATTCTGTGATTCTATGATTCATGCATTGAACAATGCTGAACAGAGTGAGGAAATAAATGTGTGCTCTGAGGTTGCAGCTGCCAAGACGGAAATCCTTCATTCTAATTTCTTGCAAAGTCTGAGAGCACAGGCTGAAGAACCAGAGGAGCTCAGTTGTCTCTAGGAAATTTAAACAAAGTTCTGTATTTTGGTGAAATCATGACTGGGAAATCCTGAAAGAAATTTGCTTCCATACATTGTACCGGGGATAAAGGTAACTGTAGTGTGCTTTCTTTCACCACCTAAAATGTCATCTGTTTCACTGGCCTTGTAATGGACAATGAAATACAGGTACAATCACAGTCAATTTTTTATAAAACAGATTACACAGATGCCAATCTACATACATAAATGCAGCTACGACACAGCTAGTTTTGAACAGAATAATTTTCAAGTCTTGTGTTTGTTTGGAATTGGGACATATTTATTCATTTGCATTATTTAAAACTTTTTTCTGCACAAAAGCACCCAGAGAAAGAATGTTTAGTATGTCTAAAGAAATGAAACATCTTAATAATTAATCTTAAATATTGTGTGTGTGTGTATATATACATCTCTAATGCATGTATTCATAATATTTATGTATGTAGAAATCTCTATTATATGTGCAGATTTTTAATACGGAAATTCAGGAATAGCACAGTGTTTTCAGTTCAAATAGCATGAGCACATTAAGTTCAAAAGCACAAACAAGAGCAAAATATAGCATTTTGTCTTCCAAACATGAAAGAATTATTCTAGTTAAGATGAAATGGAGGCCAAAGCATTTCAGCACTTGGAGAATACAAATTACCATGTACCTAATTTACCCTGGGCAAATGAGCTGCATGTCCTAGAGGGTAGGACTTCTCTCTAGACTAAAAAACACTCAGATTAGCTCAGGTTTACATTTATGAGAAGGAAAAGACAAATTTGTATACAGTTTTTTTTTTTCTTTCCTCATATAAAAAGGCAAAACTCTGCTTTTCACAGTGCTTTTTGTTTACTGAACACAGGTATTTTTGCATGTACAGAAATGGATGTCTTCTGATTTCATTGTGCACACTCTTTGCTGTGCTGGGATACAGGAGCTAAGCAGTGCTTTTTTCTGCTCCCCTAGCCCAAGTCCCTAAGCCACACAAGGACATCCTTGGTACCCTCTTGCTCCTCATATCAAGGCGATGCTGGCCAGTCTGCCTGGTTTTGTAGCCTACCAGAGATAGACTAAAAATATAAAGACAAACTGGGATTCCTGGAAGAGCAAATCTGATAACCTTGCTGTGATAGCAGCAGAGCAGAGATTTATGGCTATGCCACACATTGCAGCCAGGCTGTCCTGCAAGTGCGACAAGAGGACGATGCAGCCTGTACCAAAATTTGTGCGAACTACACCACGGAGCAGTGCTGATGAAGGAAGCACAGCTTCCTGTCTGCCCTCTGCCCAGCAGAGAAAGAAGAGGTAAAAAACGCTTCTCTCTTCGAGACTTCAGAGCCCTGCTAACAAGGAAAATAATTTGCCAGCACTTCCATTTAACAAACCTTCGGCTAGACATCAGGAGAGCAATGTTTTCCACAAAGCAAAGCCTCCTTTGCCCTCTTTCTGCAGGATTTGTGGGGAAAATTTGTGGGGTTTTGATGTAAAAGAAATCTAGATTCACTTCTCTGTAGAGAACAAGATTATGCAGGGTTAAGATCTACTTCAGAGAGGAAGACGATTTGAAGGTGAATAAATATATAAGAATTTCTTCAGGGTATATATTCCTCTACGGCAGATTGTGCAACTAGGCTGTGTGTAAAACTTTGCCTGCTGAGGCTGTGCTTTTTTTTGGGTTTTATTTTAAGTAGCATCCATAGAAATCTTGCCAAACAAGACTTTGGTGCCAACTCATATTCTGCATATGGCCTGAAGTGCTGGGCTGTTTGGGGTTTTTTTGGGGCATGGGGAGAAGAACAACAGTGTTTTCATTCACACACACAATCCCCGAGTCCTCCCATTTCACTGAGTTTTCAGGAAATGAGCATATGGCTTTGGAAAATCCACCTCTGAGGCTTGGGCTGTGTCAGCTGTAATGAGGGGAGGAGCAGCACAAAACACAGGCAAGTCACACATATGTGTCTAGCACAGAAAGAGAACCTTCAAAGAAAGCTGAAGGAGTTGGATATTTCATGGGGGAAGACAGCACTTGGATTCGGGTACAAAACACTGTCATCATCTTTTTGAAAGCCATATGCTTTCAAAACATGCTGCAGAAGGGGCTGTATTGATCCATTGTGCACCAGTAGCAAGCAGTTCTCACAAAACCCTAATTCTCAAATCAAAAATTGGCCTTCAGCAGAAATAAAAATGTTCACCTTTAGGAGGGTTGGGCTTCAAGCCATGATTTGTCTGTGATGCTGCTCAAAAACAGGCTTTTTTTCCTTTTTCTTCCTTCTTTTTTTCCTTTTTTTTTTCTTTTTTTACCAAAAGAAAATAATTTCTCTTCCACTACTTGCCCACCAGTGGCTGAAATTGCGGTATTTTCGGACTTGCGAAAGTAAGAAGTATAGATAAATTATTGAAACTCTAGGGATTTTCCACTTGATAGCTGGAAATTTTAGCAAGTAAAGAAAAGGGTATTATTTAGGGTCTCTATGCACTGCTAAAGTGAATGAAGGGCATCTTTGCTGTTTGCTGTGATAGGTACAGATCAAGCCATCGACCAAAAATCCCTAGCCTTCCTGTTGCATGCTTTATTAAGAGAGCAGAAGTCTGCAAATAATAAGAAAGAATAAAATTATTGTCTACTTAGGTTAACTTTGATAATTATTTAATTTCTTCTTTTCTTCTGAACTTCCTGACTGAGGACCCATCACAAACATCAGGGAAACAAGCATTTCCCCAAGGACTTCTAAGGCTATCTGAAGCAGGAAGCATTGTATTGTAAAATCCATTGTCTCTAAACTAAAGCTCAGTAATGGATAAATCCCAGTATTATGAAAATTTTTGGCCTGAGTATTGGAGGAAAATTGTTAGTCTGCTTCAAGACTTGCTGGTGAATGGCTGTAACTTCCTGTTCCATGCATGGTATCTTCACAACTTCTACCCAGGGAACTCACAAGGTGGGCATCTGAAATGAAGATGAAAGTGAATGAAGTCAAGTTCCCAGCACCAGAAAGGCAGTAAAAGACAGCTGCAGTTCTGAGGAGTACAAACCAAAATCAATGACATTTCAAAAGCATCCTCAGTTGTTTACTGCCAGCAAAGCACAAATGCCTTTGACTGGGTATACAGCTAAAGTATTAGATGTCTGCTCTTGTTCCAATGTCTCTTAAATGAACAAGCTTTAAATACATTACTTTTTATATGCTGCACTTTTGTTTCCTTTTATGTAATGGATTATTCAGAGCACTTTCTTTGGGATAGAGTTTGTCAGTCAGATGGAAGTTATTTGATTTTGCAAACACATTCACATAGCAAGACCTGTGCCTTTTATACCAAACATTAATGCAAATACATGCACTCTACCTAATTCAAGGAGACATCATTCTGTTAGAGCTCCATGCTAATCCACAGCTTTGCTTTGACCCCTTTACACAAAATCAAAGTGAAAAAAGGTATGAAGATGTTCAAATGTCCCTGCCAATAGCAACAGGGGAACAATTCTGACCATGCCCAGCAGACAGCAGGCATGGAATTGTTCTCTGAGTATTTCAAGCAAGCTTAAATTTGGAAATGATAATTGTAGGACCTGAGAGACAGGTATCAATGATTATAGAGTTTTAGGGTGAATCTGTTTTACATGGGACAACCCCAGGGAGATGACTGGAGTTTAAACATTCCCAGTGCTGTCTGAGTTATGCAGTCTCCAAGGCAGACTGAAACACATAAGTATTCGTGCCCTATTTTAATGACCTGATCTCAGTTTCAGAGCCCTGTTGTTCTGCCTACCTGTGGACAGCAGGATGAAGCTCACTATGATTGTTTTTTCCTCCCCATAGGGATTTTCTGGCCAAGAAGAGGAAAAAAATCAAAGTCACTGCAGTGTGTTATATAACGCCTTCCTTTTTTTTTTTTTTTCTTCTTTTTTTTTCTTTTTTTTTTCCTTCAGATGAAAAAGTGTTGATCCTTCCCTTTTTCACAGCCTGTCTTCCCAGCTTCTGGCTTCCTTGCTTTTATTACAAAGCTCTACCATGTTAATCTCATCCTTTCTCTCTATTACATCATTCTCTCTCTTTAGCCCAGGAAGTTTGTTGCAAGTGGACTTCATTCATTTCAAATGGCTTGAATGCTTTCAATTTTAACCAGACTAAAGTTGTGATTGTGTGTTGTTTACCTGTAGTAGGAATGGGGAAAACTCTTCTTGCTGGGGAGAGATCAGAGGAGATTATTTAGCCTGAACTGTCTCCACTCCCAGGATTGAGACTTCTTTAGGTAAGTTTGCTGACCTGTAGAATATAACTTTCTTTACTCATCTGCATTTTTCCCTGTGTCATTTTAATATTACACCTCCAATTATCTATCTAGGTTGTACACTACTATCCTGAGATGTGTTTAATGTGCTGCTGCAAGCAGGTAAAGATCTGTTTCTTTGTTCATTGCAGGCACAAGGTGGTATATTTTCAAACAGTTTGTAGCTGAAAGATTTTCATCAACACAGCTGCTTTCCACGTAGCTACAAACACTTGGAAACCTAAGGCTTACACACAGCAGCCAGAGTCACTTGTGAGAGGTGCTTCATGGCCCATTAACAAAGCTGTCATATATGGCTTCCCTTTAATTAAATATTGATAGGGATTTAGTCTTGGTACAACATTTCAGACTAATATGGAAAAATCCTTTTAATCTGCATAACAGATCAACATGCCAACATGGCTCTCCCCCTGTTCTACTGGCTGGATGCAGCTGAGGTACACAAAATTTGAACGCCGTTCAGCTTTTTTAGTGCCATTTGAGTTCCTACTGGCTTTCTAGCACTATAATTAGGGATGTCAGTTAATGTCAGTGATGGTTTACTTGAATGGTGGTTTATTTAATTTTAATTCCCATGAGGGAAATCTCCAACCTCTTTCACAACAGTTTATCAATAGGGTTTTTTCATGTGTTTGAATCAACTCTTGAAAAATTAAGAGGTCTGTAAAAGTTTCCCAGTTCAGTATCAGGCTTAAGCAATTAAATAAATAAACAGTTTTCCAGTGGAATGGTTCTCATCCCAAGAAGAATTTCACTCCATGCTGCCCACTCCTTTGTGTAAGGCAGGTACCTCTGAAGATCATACATCTCTCTGGAACACTTGCCTGTAAGTGAGATTCTTTCACTTTTAGGCCTGCCATTTTTCATTAGCTGTTTAATAAGTACTTGTGTCTAGTGAGCTCTAAGCATTTTGTTTATTGCTTGGGAAAAAAAAGATAATGTGCTGTCTGTCAATCAGAGTGCAGTGCAGCTTTGAAGACTTCTTTTCATTTCTTTAAGAACACATTTCGGGCTCATTCCCAGAATCAGCAAATTCTGACAAGTATGAATGATTCACTTACACTGTATTCTTCTACTGTGTGGTGCTCATTTCTTCTGATGCTCAATTTTACTGGCAAAGTTGCCTTTGAAACAAGCTACTACCTGGCTGTACAAAATTCATTGTGTTGCAAATCTGCATGAATGGATCAGTTTATTTCTAACATTGATTTCTTCTAAATGTGGTTTACTTTGCTATATTCATTTAAATATTTTCCTTTTTGAGTTGATACATAATTTAATGAAAGAAAAATATTAACAAGCTTTCTTCTATCATGTAGAGCATTTTGTTATCTTGATATCCATAGGGATGGGATTCTCTTCTCACCTCTGCCCTTATGAACATCAGCCATAGCAGTATTGTACAATATAAGCTTAAGGAAAATGCAGCTCTAGAAACATTTAAGAAGAGGTAATTTCAAGTAAGTTACTTATTGGAGACTGGTCTGTAAAATCTGGTCCTGGCATTTTGCTCAAGAACAGTTTCAGGCCGGTGGTGCTTGACAGAGGTCCTGTTTGCCAATGTATTTCCAAGTGCTGTTATAACTAGACCATGTAGTTCTACACCTGTCTTCCCTCATCAAAGAAACTAGTCTTTCTAAAGGGGAGATCTCCAATGCCATGGTCAACAGATTTTATTTCTTCGTGCACTTCCCCTGCATTGGCTTTGAGTTGTGCTGAATGAATGAATACTATAACACTAGGTCTTCATTCAGATTCTAAGAGCTGGCTGGGGGCAAATCCAGCTCTGCAGATGTTTTCTTTTGGCAGGGCGTGTATTGGCAGGAACAACACTTTGTTTATTGGAAACGTTTCTTCCACCTCTCAGTTCTGAGTTGTTTGTTTGAGGAACACTGTCCTGAGATACAAAACATCCTTATTTTATTGCCAAATGCCTGAGCCATGGGTAGTCTTTACAACTGTTTCAAATCCCCTCACATTTGTGTTCTTTTGGCTTGCTCTGCAGCTGGATACATCAGCATTACTGTAAATTATGGAAGGGGGAAAAAGAAGCCAAAACAAAACAAACAAAAAACTCTTCAAAAACCCCAACGTAGTCCAGGTAAAAATAATGGAGCAAATGAATAAATGCTAGTTAAGCATTACTTTGTATTGGGGAGTCACATAAACGTTATGCAACACAGCCATGAGTATATAATAAAACATGAGTATATCTAATAATTCTGCAAGGCATAATGGCAATGCTGGTCTATTTAGCAGCTGTTAAACAGCAAGGAAGCTGCAAGAAATTCATAAGAATCAAAGTAAGTGGTAACAAATTCTTTTTAAGAATCCTGCTTATTCTGTAAAATCAAATTTTATTTAGTGATGTTGAATACCACCTGTAAAGTAGAAGACTTTTCAGCAAGAGAGGATGAATAGTACAGCTTCAAGAATGTATCGATTACTGCAGGGACAAGAGAGGTTGTGCCAGTGAAATTGATATGTTCATTCTTCTGAATCCAAATAATGGGATTGTGTGTTCTGCCTCTGTGAGAGGTATTTGAGCACATGTAACATTCACTAATGGGTCTGAATCATCCTCAGACACGTATGGCATGAATAAACAGTTTCCCTGTGCTGCACACATAGAATTAAAAGGTAGGCTAGATTAAGTGCCTTGCTCAAGGGCATAGAGGAAGTCCAAGTCCAACCATTGCTCTTGTCAACTGGTGCAGCATTTTTCAGGTTGCTGATTAAGTGGAAGGTCCTACATTCTATTATTGGTGATGCTGGTCTGACAAGGAGTCCTGGTAAGGTGGCATACAAATGAACCATGTTAATTTACGTACCATTAGAAACACAAGACAGAAGGAAGAAAATCAATGCTTTGTTTTATAGTAAAGAAAAAATCAATGAGGAAAGAAATGGCGTTTCCTAGGATATCAGAAAATGCTTTGGGCTATGGGGAATAGTTAGAGGGAATTAAAACTATTTAATCCAAGTTGTCAGTGTCCTTTTAGAGAATGATGGTCTAGAGCTATCATTTTGTAAAAAAAACGTGAGTAAAATCCAGAAGTTCAAAGTTGTGAAAAGGAAGCAATATCAAGAAAAGACTTCTGTTGTTTTGGGTTTTTTTAATTTTAAATTAACCTGGCAGCCAGCTGCATTGAATCTGTGAAAATTGAAGAAAATGTATTAAAAAATAAAATTTAAAAACAAACATGTAGCTACATGTAATCCCAAAGACAGGTTTACCTAAGAGCTCCATTTTTAGTTTTGTTTTTCTGTCTCTTACAGTAACATATAAAGAAAGGACTGCTAGGGGAAAAATGTAAAAACAGGCCAAAAATGGAATAAAGTTTTCATGGTGTTGACTTTTGCTCTTGGCAGTCTGCAGGTTAGAGACACCCTGAACCAGAGGTTGCATCAGGACCATCCCATTTAATAGTCTCTGACATCACTTTCATAATTTTTAACTGTTCTTTAAAGACAGTACTCTGATAAAAAAGCAACAGAAAAACACCATTTAAGTATAGATAACATTAAAAATCAGTGGGCTTGGTTTGCTTTAAACTTGTTTAATTTTCATTGGGTACCCCTACTTTCTACAGCACAACAAATGCTGAAAATTTGTTCCCTTAACTCCTTCCTCATTTAGTTTCGCAGCTCAAAGAATCACAGAATCACACAATGTGCTGAGTTGAAAGGGACCCACAAGGATCATTGAGTCCAGCTCCTGGTCCTGCACAGGATACCCCAAGAGTCACACCATGTGCCTGAGGGTGTTGTCCAAACACTTCCTGAACTCTGTCAGGCTGGTGCTGTGACCCCTTCCCTGGGGAGCTGTTCCAGTGCCCAACCACCCTCTCGGGGAAGAACCTTTCTCTACCATCCAACCTAAACCTCCCCTGACACAACTTCAGGCCATTCCCTTGGGTCCTGTCGTGGTCACCACAGAGAAGAAATCAGTGCCTGTCCCTCCTCTTCCCCTCACGAGGAAGTTGCAGACTGCAATGAGTTCTCCCCTCAGTCTCCTCCAGGCTGAACAGACCAAGTGCCCTCAGCTGCTCCTCACACAGCTTCCCCTCAAGGCCCTTCCCCATCTTTGTTGCCCTCCTCTGGATGCTCTCTAATAGTTTAATGTCTTTTTTATATTGTGGTGCCCAAAACTGCCCCCAGCACTCGAGGTGAGGCTGCCCCAGTGCAGAGCAGAGCAGGACAATCCCCTCCCTTGCCCGGCTGGCGATGCTGTGCCTGATGCACCCCAGGACACACTTGGCCCTCCTGGCTACCAGGGCACTGCTGACTCAGATTCCGCTTGCCATCAACCAGGATCCCCAGGTCCCTTTCCGTGGCACTGCTTTCCAGCCTCTCATTCCCCAGTCGGTACATTCATGCAGGGCTGTCCCATGCCAGCTGCAGAATCCACACTTATCCATATTAAATATGTTTGGTGATTGCCCAGCCCTCCGATTTGTCTGGGTTATCCAACAGATTTCTGTTTCCCCTTGCTCCCTGTGCCCAAAAGTAATTTCTCTGTTAAACTGTTGTGTCCTTAGATATTTATTTTATCTGAAATATATATCATTCAATAACTCTAAAATAATTTTGCTCTTATGTTTATAGGTACTTTTGGTACTGTAATGACATTTGAGGTCTGAATTTATGCCGTGTCATAGTGATGGTCTCTATTTGTTTACTCTTTCTTCCTAACAGTTCCTAATATTTCTCTTCTTTTCTTTTTTTGACTGCCAGTGAGCTTTGTAGAGCAGATTTTGAATACCTACCAACAGTGCCTTAGGAGTCTTTCTTAAGTGATAATATACCTCAAGTTGAGTCCATCAGTTGTTTGCCCTTTGTTTTAGTGTTGCTTGTCAAATTATATGAAATTTTGTCACTCCTTTTTTCACCTCTTCTCCAGATCTTTCATATCATGGTGAAAAAGAGAAATGAGTTGGCCCTAGGGAATGCTCCCATTCCTGTCAGTCTATGTTGTTTTCTGCCTTTTAGCTAATTTCCTGTACACAAGCAGACCTTTCTCCTGTACTTCACTTTATTTTTTAGCACCTTCTGGTGAAGAACTTTGTCTAAGCTTTTATGGAAAACTGCAATTTAGTACACTTCACTAGCAAGATTATTCTTTACAATATTTCCATGGACTGTTTTTTTTTGAGAATTCTAAGAAATTTGTGAGGCATGATTTATTCCTCACTAGAACATATTTTCCATCTGTTTAGACATCCATATATGTATTAAGACCTCACAAAGTTTAAATATCAGGAGTATCAAAATTGCTGATCCATAAGTACTTTTGGGTGCCTTTTAAAAAATACGTAACTGGCATTATAAAATATCTTCTATTTCTCCGGCTGCAAGACCAACATAAGTGGTATACTGAACAGAGTACTTCTAGCAATTTCACATTTAAATTCTTTTGGAATTCATGGAACTTCATTAGAAATCTTAGAACTCTGTTCTGAAATAATTCTTATTAAGAATTTCATATATTCGTTTCAGAGACTGTTTTGCTGATGCTTCAGTTTGGGCCATAGTTTCATAAATTATCATCCTGTAAGGAAAGATTCTGGCACAGAACTCTGCCCAAGGTCATTTGCCCCCCTAACTACAGCCATTGTATCTCATTTTCTGTTTGGCATTTTAATAGTTTTCTTTTTTTTTGAATGTTTTGAAAAACTTCCTTGGAGATTTGACTTCTTTCCTCAAGTGTTCCTCAAAAATCATTTTTTCAATCTGTCCTGTTCTAGGTTTACATTTAACTTGATGGTTTTGTATTTTTATGTTTTGTAACACTTCTGTTTATGATTATTATATAAGTATATTGTGCTAATATATCCCTATAAAACATGCTGTATTGCATAGAATTTTTTTTATTTTATTGAAGTTCTATATTTATACCATTAGTTTCATATTCCCTTCACTTGAACACATTTTCAAAGACTGAAGAATCTACTAATTCTGTTAACCTCCTTCACATTGCTATTAAAAGTATACCGTCTTTTTCTTGTTCTTCTTGAGAGGAAATCTTGACTTAATCTGGCCCATGAAAAAAGGGTCTCTAAAGAAGTTATGCTGACAGCAAAAAGTATTTCACCCTTTCCTTTCTCATAGCTTTTTCTTGTAATTCCTTTTTGCGAACCTAAATGTTATGTAGGGGATATTTTGTTTTTTTAACTATGGTAACAAGGGGGATTGTGGTCAGATACACATTTACCAGGTTCTATGTTGCTTGGGATTAAATTTTGCCTTTGTAAATTCTTACTGTTCCAACAAACAGTCTAACATAATGCCATTTTAGTGTCTAAAATTTAAGCCTCTCCATCACTTTTTCTTTGAAATATATCCGAATAATTAACACTATATAAGTGTTAATATAAGGGAATAAGTGAGTTCTACTATTATTGACTATTCTATACTTACAGTATATATATATATATACCTACTGTAATTGCTTTCAGTACTATGCAGCCTTTATCACGGCCCTGGTTGAGTGGTCAGTTATACCTTATGTAACACATTTAGTACATATTGATTGCTTCTAGGTATGGAATTTTAATATTTAATGATTCTGTATGATCAAAGTCTCCTGACTCTTTAATGTTTTAACTGTATTCTATTTCTCCATTACACTTGGGTTTTTTTTCCTTTCCTATGTTTAGTAAAACCAGTCCTAAAAGGCTATCATTCTTCTTCTTGGTGATCTATCATAATCTCTCTCAAGATTTAGTTAGGCCAAAGTTGGTTGGAAGCACTAGACTAGCTTTCAGAAATGGTTAGAAAATTTGCGAAAGTCATGAATCGCATCCAGGTAAGTAAGGGCAACCACCAAACCTCAGCCAAAATGCAAAGAGTAGATTCATCTCGTTACCTCACTAACAATGCGGGGTGGCAGAGACACACAGGGACATGGGCTCTGTTTGGCCTAGTTCATCCCAGCAAACAGAGACACACGGGGACATGGGCTCTGTTTGGCCTAGTTCATCCCAGCAAACAGAGACACACAGGGACATGGGCTCTGTTTGGCCTAGCTCATCCCAGCAAACAGAGACACACAGGGACATGGGCTCTGTTTGGCCTAGTTCATCCCAGCAAACAGAGACACATGGGGACATGGGCTCTGTTTGGCCTAGCTCATCCTGCAGAGTTGAGCAGTTCACTGCCTGCCTCACTGGAACAAAAGGCTTCAGGCATGTCTGAAAGTGTGTTGTGAGTTATCACTCCACAGGAATTCTTCCTCTCAAAACAGGCAGCGCTAGGCATAATAAATGGAGTTTTTCCATACTGACATTTTTAGCATTCCCAGCTGCAAGGTGACTTTGAATGAAACTATTCTCTCCTCTTTGACAAATCTTTCCATTTTCACCCTTTTCTCCCCACACAATGATAGACAATACTACATGGCCAAATACTGTAAGCCTTTCTGTGACAATCTTAAAATCTTTGATCATGGGAAATATGACAAGACCATATATTGAAGAAAACTGGAGGTGAAGTACTGCATTTTGCCAGAAATTGCATTGCAACTGGAAATCTCCTGCCACTCTGAACGTAAGATTGACTTCAGAGGAGCTAGGTACTGTTGGGGAAGAAATTTCAGAACATGCAGAATAATTCTTGGAATAGCACTTCACTGGTCTTCTGAAGGAGATGGAGGATGCACAACTCGTGGACAGTGCCTTAAAAACTCACAAAACCAGCTGTTGTGTGCTAGATTAAAACTCCAAAATTGGGTATTTTCCCTCTGAAAGGGAACAGCAGTTAGTGACAAGGGGAGAATAGAGCTAGCACACTTTATAGTTGTGCATCTGTCTGTTTCCTGAACCCATTTCCATCCACAAGATCCTTTGACGATCAATTTCACTGTTCAGTATGGAAGGTGTGCTCAAAATATGTGTTCAGCTGCTTCCTTCTAATTCTGGTATTATGAAAAAATTGAATCACCTTTATATATTCAAATTCTTTATGTCTCTCCTGACTATCATGTTTTCACAGAGTCATGTCTTTGATAAGTTGAGGAGTCTTGGTATGTACAGTGTCTACTTGGTGGTTGAGCAAACAGTTCCTGCTTGTCACATTTTTCTGTTCCTTTCCTCAGTCAACCATATTCATTAGGAGATGATGAGAATCAAATCTGCATGTATGGCAGTTCTCTATACTTTTCAAAAGGATGCCTAACATCCTAGTCTCTAGTCCCATCCTAGTCCCAAACCTAATCAGGTTTGATTAGCATCAACCTGATATTGTCTTAGATCTATCGATTATAACTCCAAAACTTCTTTCCTGAGTGGTAACAGCTGTTTTACAGCTCATCATTAGGGACTTGCTGGAATTCTTTTTCCCCCTCATTATTTTTGTTTGCTAAAACAGGATCTATTCTGCTTTTTTATTGGTAATCTTTTTCATTATAAGAAAACCTCTGCATTGGTTTTCGAAAGCTTCTCTTTTTACCCTTCAGACCATTTTCTTTGTATCCAATCACTTTCTAGATCACTTTTGAATGCAGTAGTGAACCCCAGCATAAACATCTATTTCTTTCAATTTCAAAAACTAATGCTTTATTAATGCCTTCTTTTTTTTGTCCTATGCTTTAGTCCATTATTAGTTCATGAGAATGCCTTCCTTTTTACCCATGTCAGTTAAAGACTTTTGGAAAAGATTTCTAAAGCCTTCTCCCCTCCAGATTAGTGTCATTACCTGGATCATACTCAACTACACCCTTCTCAGTTTCCTCAAACAATGCCAACAGATTTGTGGGGCATAAATATGCTGCTTGACTCTCCCATAGTGTACTATTTACAATAGTACAAGCTACAAATAGCCTACAATTTTTATTCTTCAGTATTGTTTTAGCCAGTACACTATTTAGATTTTCTTCCACAGATTTTCACATCAAGTCAAGCTCTTTGGGTAAGTGATATCCCTGGGACTCCATGAAACCCTTAGAGTTAGCATTACAATCTTCTGATATGAAGGCTGATGTGAGAAACTGCACATTGCTGTAAATTTCAGTATTAGGCCAAAACTCTTGGCTGAATCCTGAGAAATGGTTCCTGTGCTTTATATCAACTTTGTCCTGAAACAAAGATTTGTTCGAGATACAACCTCTGATGGGCCCCTGTAAAAAAAGATTCTTTCACAGTGAACAGACACAAAAAATTAAACTAGCTTCTCTGTTATGGCCTCATTTCCTCCTAGAGCATCTGATGTAGCTTGTTTCAAAAAGATGCCGAGCCTTCTATTTCCTCTGCAAAACTAAAATATATAATTCTCCAGTGAGAGGAATCAAGGAATAGAATACACTGGGGGTTCTCCTGTTATGGTCAGTATCAAGAACATACATGCACTCTTGGGTTTTACCTACATTTGGGACACTGTGCAGGAGATGGGTGTATGGCATAAAATGGGAAAGATGGGAATATTCATTCTAGTCTTGCTATACCTTATACAAATACAGGAGTAAATCTCGTGAAGCAGTTGAATAAAATCAGTATTGCAACTAAGTCCAGACACTCAGAGAAGAACACTCAGTGAAGGAGAAAAAGTCTATCTTGAGCAAGAAACGGAGAAAATTCTTTTCTGCCACAAATGAAAGTCTTACAATAGAGTTCTGCACTCTGCCAGGTGAAGATTTTTTAATGAGATATTTTGCCAAACAGTTCTGATTAAATGAGTCAGACTGAGTACAGCCATGGAATTGTAGCTGCTTCACTGGGATTTTCATCAGAAGGTATTTGGGTGGCACTAAAATAACCGTCACTCAGGGGTTGTGGCAATTGCACAGGGTGCAGGAAATCTTCATGTTTATTCTTTACTGCCCATACAAGTTGCTAGTGAATCAGTTCCATTGGGTGCTCTTTGAGTCATGAATTTCTCTTTCCACACTTAAGTATATAATACTTGATAGGGAGAGAGATGTTGGTATGTATAAATCATAGATGTGGGTCTGGACTATATGAAAAAACAGCACTGAGAGTGTTACTGAAGTGTGGCCTTTGAGAATGAAAACCAGATATTCTGGAATTCTATGTACTCTTCACCATCAAACAAAATTTGATATGAATTATTTAATTTGATCACAATCCAAGTTTCTACTTCTTAAAAAGAATTGAAAATCACTTTACTTTTTTATACATCAGCGATCCAGAAACACCACAGAATTTTTCTCAGATGTATTCTCCCTCCTGAACACATCCTTCCATATTCTACCTTTCATGGTGTGATGGTCTCAAAGAAAACTTTAAACAGAGACAGTAAACCAGAAGATTAGGCTAGTTCAGTAAACTTTCTAGCCATACTTTTATCTGAATTTACATACCTGTCAAAAATCAAAGGATTTTGCAAACAGCGTGATGATGTTCCAGCCCAATCCTCACAGTTAAAACTGCCCTCTGGTCCTCTGCTGCCTTCTTGCTTCCCTATCTGTCTCCCAGGCAGGCCATTTGCTGCATTGCCAGAGCAGTTCTACAGGCTGAGTTGAGACATCTTTTATTTTCCTATCCAGTGAGGCTTTATTGTGTGGGGAGGGAAAAGATCAGAGGAAGGAAGAGGATTTTTGTTTTGGTTTTTGTGGGGCTTGTGGGATTTGGTTGACTTCTAACATTGAAAATATGCAATTCTGGGATGACATTTTCAGGTCTATTTTCCCAATTCCTCTTAGATGACTAGAGGTAAAACAATTAATTATTTCTTTATGCTAGTTCGATTCTGAGTATGAAAAATCCAAGTTGTGATGCTCCAGCTTTGCCTGAATTACTGCTTCTTTCCCACCCTGACACGGTATCAATGCAACTGACAAAATAATGGCATGTATCTGTGCTGAGAGATTTGACCTGAGGCTTGTCATCAGGTTCCTGCAGGCTTGATATAATTGACTGTTTGGTTTTGACAGCCCTTTCCAGCAATTGTATCAGTTAACCCTGGGGACTGGGGGTTCCTCACACCAGCCCAACACTCAATTTCTCCCCACTCGACAAGAACTTAATGGATCATCTGAAGCAGGTTTCTTCCCAAATCACCTACTGAAACCTTGTTTAAAATGAAGAACTGGGGGACCTGTGTGCCATAGATCAACAAACAAATAAATAAAACATTTTGAACAATTCAAGAGCCCTTGATTGTCCAGATTCCAGCTGGCAAATGAAAAGAGTAACACCTATCCACGCATCTTCTTGTGTCCTGTGGTGTGTTCAGCAATCTTGAGTTGCTAAGAATAAGGGCAAAAAGTTATTCTTTAATTTGAACCCAACTTCCTAGCAAATTAATCTCTGTCAGGCACATATCAAAACACAGTTACTTTCTCTTGGATAATCTGAGCACTGCAGCACAAAAAACAGAGAAATTGAATTACAGTTTGATCTGTGAAATGCAGACTCTAAAAAGCAATGTAAACACCAAACCTGGAAACCAAACATATGAACTAAGGCAGCAAAGGAAGCTGGGAACATTTTTGCACTAAATCTGTCTTCTATCAAAAGCCTGAGTCAACTTATCAAAGAAATCCCATTAGTACCAAAGCAAGAGCCTAGATACAGATCCAGCGAACTACTACTGGATTTTTTGCCTCTGCTTCAGGGATTTTTCTTCCATCTACAAATCACCATGGATTTGTTTAACAGCAGGAACTGTTTGTTTAAAACCTCAGGTGTGCTTGATATTTTCTTTTTCCAAAATCAGTTATAACCTCTATCTTTCTAAAGAAAAATTAAACCCAAATGAAAAAGAAAAGCATTGGAGATAGAAGAAGGTTGTTTTTTTTCCCTCTATCTCATTCAGTTCTGTTTAATCAAAAAAGTAGAAAAGTTCTGAGAACCTGCACTTATGTTTACTTCTTACTTAAGGCTTGGCTTGAAAAAAAAATTGTTTTAAAATAAACTCAGGCAAAAAATTTTGAGGAGAGTTGAGAGTTTGTACCATAATCAACCATCTCACTTCTGTTTAAAGCACAAAAGTGTTTTTCACCAGGCTTTCAGCCAAAGATAGCTAACTCTTATTAATAACATATTCGTACTCTGGGAGAAATCCAGCCTAAGGGTCTGAGCTATAGAGGCACCGGTCACCTGCAGCTCTCATCAACTTCAATGGGAAGTAGATGTCTCTGTAGATCAGAATTTACTGGAACAGAATTTCAGCCTCAGGATAAAATGAGACTTTTTAAAGAAATTTAATTTACAGAGAGAAATATGACTGCTTGGGGTGGTTGCAAGCTGCTATGTAAGAATCTCTCCAAAGGCCCGAGCCAGAGTTTGATGGAGTAATGGCAAGGGCATCTCTATGGTGGCTACAACTCATATCAATTACTATTCTCCTTAATTTAAAAAACAACCAACCAACCAAATAAACCCCAAAACAAAACACCCTCACAGCTGGAAGTGATTGGTTCCAAAAGATACAGGAGGAAAATGAAAACTCCAACAGACTGTCAGGCATAATATGAATGGTATGACAGCTTTAGCACTACAGAATAACTTAGGCTCCCAATTCCTTGAATGATCTTTATGTAGCAGTTACTGGCATTAAACAAAAATTACTTCTTGAATGAAATACTTAGAATTCATTCCAATAGTAAAAGAAAATTGTAAATTTTAATGTATGTAAACACCTGTTCTTGAATCTATCAGGGAAAACAAATTTAAGTGGACCCTTGTAAGAAAAGAAAGGCAAAAGATGACATGAAGTAAAAGGAACCTAAGTTTCAGAAATCAAACAGCTGGTGAAACAAAGCTCATTTCAATGTCAACACCTAGATTACTTTCTCAGTAGATAGCTATTTTGGGGACAATAATGATGGGGGCTCAACTGTGGTTAGAATCCAAGTTAAAAAACAAGGCAGTGCTTATAGGGCATGCTAAGGACCGAATTTTCAGAAGTCCTGGACATTAATTTGTTTTTCCTGTAATACTAATTGCCACATTACTTCTGATTTCTCAAGAGGGGTATGGACATACTGTTTTCCACTATTTATATCTTGAGTTTTTTCTGTAATGTGCCAAATTATACACCTTGAATACTTGCGAAATTAACATATGCTATCAGTTAAATTACTACTAAGCAAAAATTTTTTTGAAATATTTTGTACATGGAGTTTTGAGACTGTTTTCAAAGATAGGAATGGCAAAATTGTTTTTAGCCTAAAGCAAAATAAAAGAAAACTGTGATATTTGATCATTTTCTTTTCTCTGGGACAGGTGTCCCTGCTGGCAGCAGGGGTGTTGGAACTAGATGATCTTTAAGGTCCCTTCCAACCCAGGCCATTCTATGATTCCATGATTTTTCAGAGCAGGCCACTGACCAGTGGGCTGAGGATCTTTGCCAACCAGGCTCCTTGTTATTGTAGCTATTTTCTGGGCCTGTCAAAAGTCCTAGCTAGCCAAATCCTTCCTGAGTCTTGAAGGTACCAGATGCATTGATCTTCCTTGTCTTCTCATACTGCTGCTGCTGACCTTAGGCAGAAGCTGAGGTATAGATTTCTATAGAATTGGGTCAGCAGCCTGAATCTGCATTAGGTATCAGTAATCATGTTAAATCTGCATTAATTTTAATAACAGGGGAAGGAAGAATGTATTTTGAAAGCCTTTAAAGGCAAGAGTTTAACACTGTGAGGATACCAAATTAGGGATGGTTGATTCAGGCAAACCAATTTATGGCTGATTTAATATCCTTATATTTCTCCAACAACCATTTTAACCCTAGAGCAAGATGCAATTTCTTTTTTTTTTTTTTTTAGCTAGATTTTTTTGTTCTTGATCTATGGTTTCTGCTCCAAAACCAAGTTGAAGAACAGGCAATGCAGAAGTAGGGACTGACAAATTAGAGCACAAGGCCTGTTCACAAGAAAAATTATTTGGGTCATGTTTACAGAATATTTTCTGGTAAAGTTAGAATTATTAGAAGAAAACACATAGAATCACAGAATTACTAAGTGAGGGAAAGACCTCTAGGATCACATCTCAAATCCAACCTGTCTCTAAACTCTGAGCAGAGCTGTAGATGGGCATTAGATGAGGTTTGCTCACCTTTTCCTGCTGAAGTTGGTTGCCTTGATAGTGGGGATGACTGAGTCTTGGTCAATCTTTCTCCAAGAAACTATTTTATGTATTTAAAGCAGAGCAGTATTAAGTGAGTAATTAATTGCCTGGTGGTTAGGGAAGGTACGACTGTGGGGTTAAATATCCTCAGGCAGGTGAGGAAAGAAACTTGTAGCTCTGTCTGGTGTTTGGTCCCTGATTCATTGTCACTAGAGTCACAGGGAATTTTTTGTGAGCATCTAGGCTGTCAGTTTCTTCACTGATTTGGCAAGGACCTAATCTGGAAAGTCAGTTACTTACCAGGTCCTGTGTTGGAAAAGGTCGATGACTCTGGCGGGGAGAGACATTGCAGAATAACCAATATGGTTGATAAAAGCAAGCTCTGTTTATTAGCAATCCAGAGGCACTTATATAGTATACCAGCTTGTTAACTCCTAATTGGCTTAAACCTATCACAGCGCATTTCTGCTTCTACATAATTAGACTACATTGGCAAGCTTCTGCTAGTTATGTTATGATTAAAGAATTCAGAGTTCACCCTCCCTTCTCCTGGTCAGTACATCTTATCTGCACAGCTGCATGTCCTCAAAACTCCCTTTTTGTTCTCAGGCCTGTTTCTCACACAGGTGCTTTCTCATGCAGGCAGTTTCTCACACAACCCTCTGCTTGCAGGCCTTTTGCTTGTACAGTTCTTTTATTGATCCCATAATTCTATCAATGACCCATGTCCCTGATCCTCTAACCATTTTGCAACAGTCCTGTCTGTAATAACTCTCAAGCAGTACTGTGAGTAGCAAGGGACACTGTGTTGTTCCCTGTTATCTTCTCCCAACAAACAGCAAACTCAACCAGCATGACCAGCTTGCATTCATTATTGCAATTACAGAATACCTCAATTTCTTTCATATTAAACCTTGTAACATGGTGCCGGAGTACCCTGCTCACTACACTTGACCTGAGGACATCAGTACTTCTAGGACTGGTGGTAAAAAGCAAACAAGGCACCAAGATTTTTGCACAAATGAGCACCTAAATTTTTGTAAATATATAAGGGATGTAGTACACCAGCCATGCAGCAGTGTGGTCAACATTCTACTAGGGAAGAGAGTCAACACGGACTAGTAAAGGTGGAATGAAAAGAGAAAATGAGAGAGAAGCAGGAGTTTTACACAAACTTCTCAGCCCAGATCTGCTATATGACTTCAGGCCACTTATTTCTGTTATTTTCCTTCTTTCTTGGTCAATGAAAGATGTACAGTTCTAGGGATCCCAACCAATTTAAGGATTTGCGCAGAGCCTAGATATGGACGCCCAGTTGCATCTGCAGTGTCTCAGTCCTTAGTGCAAACACAGCAATAAGCCTTCTGTTTGTTTCCTAATTCAAGTTCTAGCCCGAAGATTGTCTACTCTTTTTTGGCTCTGCTCTGTCAGCCTGAAGCCTAAATCATGAATTTTGGGCCATGTAACTATTTTCATTAGAGAAGAAACTGTATCACCAGGCTCTGTGATTTCAGAAGGTCCTCAATGTAATCTTCTCCAGTAATTAGATCTAAGGACAGAACGCTTGGGAATCTGCAATTCATGAAACTTTCAATATGTTACAAACCATAATTTACCTAGTTTTTAAATTATGACATTATCAAACGTATATGAATTAATTTAAAGGCCTCATTGGGCCTTTAATTTAAGAAAAGCAACAAAATAATCCATCGCTCACCTGGTACTGTATCACAGACGCTGAGGGACAAAGGGACTTCCACAGTAATGTAGGGAAGGGTAACTATAGGAAAGAAAAAACATATGAACACAGTAATTAGCAGAATTTTCTCACAGATTGGTGTCTTTAAATCTGTGAACTCCAGCATCCAAGGTGCAGACTGTATGTGCCTAACGTGGCCTTGGCACTTCTATGGGTACTGTCTCCTGTGGAGTCACTGGGCGGGTAACAAGGCACATCTTTGAGGACAATCAGTGTAATGTTGCTCATCTCTATCAATTCAAGTCTTTTTGTGAAACTTTCAGAATGCAATTCCTTCATCAAGTTTGGTTGAGCTTAGACAGCAGGTTCAAAAAGTAAGGAGGGCAGTAGGATCAGATGTGTATGCATTATGCATGAAGTGTCATTGCAAAAGCTTCAATTTTTACGAACTAGATAGTAATAATGAGAAAAAAAGAGGGCAAAGAATAGGAAAAGTTTGAAGATGTCTTCTGGAAAGCATATCACTGAGGCCTTTGTATCTAGGGGTTTATGCTCAGTAAGTTTTGGAGAATATCACTTAAGCTCCACGATGGTTCTCTGAGTCTACGGACTGTTAAGATTTTGGATTTATTTTTTTTATACTAAAGGATCAGGAGCCTGGAGGTTATGCTCTAATCCTATAAACTATGGGCAGAAGGCAGGCTTTTGCACAGATACTGTGAATTCCTTGTCTTTCTCATTCTTGACAGAGGAAACAATTTCATTATTTTTAAGGATTTGTCTTGGTAGGAGACGAGTTTATAATTAACAACCATATAATAAATGGTTTTACTCTACACTAACAATATTAACAGAGTATTTGAATAAGAGCAATGTGTTTAAACACATTTTTATTTCATATACATACATATTTCAGAAAACAACCTATGTTGCTTTGCAAATACTTCAAAGGAAAACAAATACTAAACAGTTAATTTCCTGTTATTGAAGTTCCAAAGAAAGTTAGAGAATAGAAATAAATATTGGTGTTACAGTGCTAAATCAATTTTGTCAGTAATAGTTTTTATTTTTCCCTATCTTCCTGTAAGGTACTTAAGTTGAGATTTTTCCTTCAATTCCATTTGTTCATTAAGTTTAGGTCAATGTTTAATACTATTAAAGTCAAGAAATCTTGTGAGAACTGGAGAGAGAGCAAAACTAGGTTTTTGATTTTAGGGGGTTGTTTTCTCTCTAGTAATACTAAAGAGCAGTGGAAGGATGAGACCTGTTAACTTAAAATGTGGAACAACATAAGAACAAATTTTTTTATTAACTTTGTGATAGTTGATATTGTCTTTACTGAAGAAGTTTACTGTAAACAAAAATGTATCTGGAGAAACTTAAATACTGTAAATAAATAAAACAAGCATCTAATAATAAATAATAAAGGGAAAAGTAATACTGATCTGTAATTTTAACTGAATTTCAGATTCTCTGTGAAGAGACATAAACACAAGCCTAAGAAATACTTTGTTCACTTTTCCAAAACAACGACAATGTAAAAACCAAAAACATTGGTAGTGCATCCTTTGGCTTTGCAAAACAGAAGAACAAGTATTAAGACTTGTTTATACAAAAGATTGTGTATTTAAGTATTTCATGTTATTTTGTGCATGTCCATGTGTATGTACATGCAAAAATTATTTATCTTTTTGAGAAAAAGGCACAAATATAAAAACACATTTTGAGCCATGAATAACGTCTATTTTCCCTAGGCTACTGAAATTATGGTGAAAATAGGGGCACCAAAATTCATTTAACAATGTCTCTTATGTCCTGTAATTACAAGAACAAAACACTGCACTTTGAATAGAAAATTATTTTTTCCTCAGAATGAGCCCATATGCACAGGTCCTGAATTGAATCATCCTCTCCATTCACCGTGCAATTTTAAATATTATTTAACTATTATGATTAAGATGGTAATAACACTTTTCTGAAGTTTATATTGCCAATACCTCCATTAGACATGCAAGTCATGTAAAAATAGAAAAATTATTAAAAGTGGTGGAACTTGTAGACATCTCATATACAAAAAGGCAATCTCTACTTCCCTCTGAGGCAAAATATGTGCATCAAAATCTCTGCTGAGCTTGCAGGGCAAAGAAGTTGATATTTTCAAGAAGAGCTTTGCAGAGTTTTTTTAAACAAAACCAGTCTTCTTTCCAACATTTTGAAACAAGCTTCATTATAGATACCTTTAATTAGGATATTTTGCATTAAATTAAGTATTTTATTTCTATTTGTCATGGTTTAACTCCAGATGTAATCTCAGCCCCATGCAGTCTCTTCTTCGCTCACTGGTGTGATGGTGAGAATTGGAAGAGTAAAAGTGATAAAACTCCTGGGTTGAGATAAAGACAGTTTAATAGGTAAAGCAAAAGCCGCACACATAAGCGAAGCAGAACAAGGAATTCATTCACCCCTTCCCAGGGGCAGGCAGGTGTTCAGCCATCCCCATGAAAGCAGGGCTCCACCACACGTAATGGTGACTTGGGAAGACAAACTCCATCACTGCAGACTTATTCTTCATCACCCTTTGCTATTCTTCCCCCAGCTTTACACCCTGCCCATGATGTCATATAGTATGGTATGGGGTCAGCTGGGATCAGCTGATCTGGCTGTGTCCCTTCCCAGCTTCTTGTGAACCCTCAGCCTCCTTGCTGGTGGGGTGGGATGAGGACCAGAAAAGGCTCTGTGCAAGAACTGCTCAGCTACAATGAAAACTTCCCTGAATTATCAACACTGTTTTCAGCACAAATCCAAAACATCTACTGAGAACCAAATTAACTCTACCCCAGTCAAAACCAGCACAGCATTAGATTTATATTTTGCTTAATAATGAGACAAATCATAAGCAAAAGGGGAGTTCCTAGAACATAAACCAGTAGCAGCAAAAACCTAGTTTAAAAGATGTTTTCTAAACTTATGACTTCTAAAGTTCAAATCTCCCCTTGGTCTACAGAGATTTTTTTGTTTTTGTTTTTGTATTACAGGTAATAAGCAAAATTTAAACCAAAAAATCATTATTAGTTATTTCCCAGCATGCAAACTGTGATCTACAGAAGTGTAAGGAGAGTACTGAAGATCCTAAACTCTAAATGACAGAGGGAGTTTTTAAGTTTTCATGAACACAAAACAGATAAAATAATGTTATATCAATATTTGTGAAAAACTAAATAAAATAATTTAAAAACAATTAATGAAGACAATTGTAACTACAACTTGCACAATACTGTGTAATACTTCTTCAATAACTACTTATCAGAACTAAACAGGCATCAGAAAAGTGAAAAAAGAATGAACAGGAATATGTCTTGAGTATCCTTTGACAAGTGGCATAAAGAAAACAGAAGAAATAAAAATGAAAAGATGAAAGCTAACCTACTTTAAAAATAGTTATGGAAGCTTGCTTTTCTTTATTTATTTTTCAAGAGTTGTTTAAACTGCTTATTTATAATTGAGCCTTTCAAATACACATGATTTGTTAGAGTAATATGTACTTCAGCTTTGTCTCTCTCTTTCTGTCTTCAGACTGACTGCTATTTGAAGGCCTTATTTCATATGGCTGGACTAATGCTATTGCACAAATTGCCACCTTTTGAAGGCTGTGATTTGAACCTGCCTGAACAACTGCCATTTTAGCACCACAATAAAAAATACCTTTCATTAACAACTCTCTTCCTTTCAGGAGGAATAACGAAACAAAGCAAAATAAAAAGCCACAATCATCCCTTTTCCTAGAAGAGCCATGCTTTGGGGACATCTCCTCCCATCTCACCTTCCAGAGCTTCAGAGCTGCTGCATTGACATGGGCACTGCAGCACACAGCGGCTGTGACAATGCTCCCCCTGAGCACGTCTGTCCTCCCCTTGGCTCTGCAGATACTCTGTCACCAAAGCCAACCTCACTACTGTGTGGGGTTTTCCAACACCCACACCCGCTCCCCAATTGCACTGGGGCTCCTCTTCTGCTCCCCATACCCTGCCCAGCTTCCCAGGGTCCCAAGGAGCTTCCTCCTCTTTTCTCTCCCTGTCTCCTGACTGGAGGTAGGGGACACTTCTTTCAATAAAACGGTGCCTGCATGAGAACACATGAAGGGATTGGATGTTTTAGGTGATTCCCTGGTGTGCAGGGTTGCATGCCTCCACTGGGGTGAGTATGTGCTTATCCAAGACTCACTTTATCATATATGAGGCTGAAAGTGGTTGTCTTCAGTACTCTCAGATGTCCAGATCTTGTCTGCCTAGCTGCAAGGTTTTGACTTTATGTTGTAATTACCCAGCCAGACAATCAATTTTAACTTGGCAAAAGATTCTACATCTGAGTTCTTGTTATTCATAAAAAGGTCACTCTTAAAAAATATTCATCAAAATTTCAGTCCCCCTAATCACATGGAGCAGATGTTTAATTAAGTCTTTTTGACTAATAGCCAGCTATCTTCAGCATGGATGTCCACTCTCAGTGTCTTGAGTCTGGTCTAATGGAGATGGTCAGCTTAAGTTATTCCTCACCATTTTTATTTCAACTACCAAGTTCCCTTTTGTTTTCCATTCAACTGCTTCCTAGTAAAATTAGGCTAATTCTTAGTAAAACTAAGCTAAAAGAATGAGGACTGTTTTGTGCACATGACAGCTCTAATTTAGCTAATACACAGTTCTCATCATGCAGAAAAGACCCAGAGGAAGGGAAAGTCTTGAATTAGATGCAGAATTTGATCCTCACCCAGATACAGGGCTGTCCTCACTACTTTTGACTAGGGAAAGAGCAGAGTAGGGAAACTTGGGAGCTGTATTTTTATGCTGAGTTTGTCCTGTGAATAAACAGGATTTCAGTCTCCAGGACCTTAAGAGTTATAGCAGAAGTATACAACTTCTCATTATAAATGTTTTTAGAAGCTGCCTTCAGGTGACAGATTTTCATTATTCTCTCTCCTTCAAGCTCAGACTTCACTGAAGAAAACACCAAACATTTCTTACCTGTTATTTAACCATTTGGACTATAACATATTGCAAATTGATTCTATGACATTAATGAAGTGGTCAGGTGTCAGTTCTGCAAGGGTCCTAATGTCAGATACAATGCATCACTTAACAGACCTAAAAATCTGAATAAACAGAGACTGAAGTCCAATGAGAAATCCTTTAGAAAAATAAATGAGGGTATTTACTTCTTACTTTGTCCGCTAGGCTAGGATGAGCTGATGATATTGTTAAGAAAGCTCTCTGAGGCTTTGCCCTTCTTGCTACAGAACAATATCTTGAACCATCAGCCCCAGCTGATGATCTGTGCGTTATGTAACCAGGGGTGGGAGAGGCAGAGCTCCTACAAAGAGAGTCCTGGATGCTGAAGATCTCAATTTTGTACCAAAGTTTCACATGGGAACACATGAAAATGTCAGAACCGTAATTTGGCTTCTATCTGCTCTTTATCACAGATATAGCATTGCCTTCTCAAGGCCCTTATTTTCTTCTGCCTTGCTCTAGCCACAAGCAGATGCTGCTCAACAGCAATGTTAACAGGCTTTTGAACTCAAAGGTAAGTCCCTCATTCAAGTCGTTCTTCTACAATTAGCAATGGGGTGTACTGGTTGCTCACCCCATGTCAGGGTTTAAGCTATATAAGGCATAAAATTAATAGGTTTAGACATGGCAAAGATGAAATTCTTTATTCAGAGGTAATGAGATGAAAGGAAGTACTTAATGTTTATTAGTCAGATAAGGAGAAAAGTCTATCTTAACTCCTTAGGAATTTGTCTGGAAACCCCCTAGCAAGACGGGATTTCATTTTATTAGTTCAACCTATGGAAAAATTTGACTTCTTCATATCTTTCAAAACTTAAGTATTGTATTTTAAAGTTTCAGAGAATTAAAGCATTATTTAGCTGGCAAACATCTGACTGGAAGATATGAGGTGGTTTCAAGAGAAATATTTTTGAAAACTAGACAGAAGTCAATGGTTTTTAATAGCAACAACCCAGCAGACAAAAGAGTTTAGCACCTGCATCCTCCTGTGGAGGAATTTAAGTATCTGGGTTTTCACAAATAACAGGCGCTCATGAAGGTACTTAACAATGAAACATTAGTATCCAGCAGATTTTCATTGCTCTCCTGAGTACTAATATTGCAGTGCTACCATTTTAATGGGAAAAAAAAAATTCCAAAACCAACCTGAAAATTATAGCTAGCCTAAAAATTTCAGATTCCCAAATACATTGGGAAATCCAGCCCTAGTCATGAGTAGGGCACAGCAGATGTTGAAGTGCTACTGCAGCAGAGGGTTAGTGCAGCTGGGACTGTTCTGGAACATCTGTAAAGCAAAATTCAGAAAAGAGGATTATACTGGTATGTCATCTAATGCAGCATAAAAATAAATAACTACATAAATAAATAACCTTTTGAGCTCCAAGCCCTTGCTTAGATCCTGAACAAGAGTACCTCTAGCTTTCCTTGTACGTTTGTGCCCCGACACTCCTTCAGCAGTCATTTCATTAACAGACCGTTCCGTCCTTTTTTTTTTTTTTTTTTTTTTGGTATCAAGAAAGTAAAAAGGAGAAAAATGCAACTATATTTAACTTCAGAACTGTCCATCACCCATGTAAAAGTATAAGTATTTCAACTAGTAAACCACGGAGCACTTCGCTGCTATGGCAGGCTAGCGCTAACGCAGAGTCCTGCGGGATGCTGCGGCGCGGGCAGCTACAGACGGGCACAGCCCGCCCGTCCCGACTAAACGCTGCTCAGCCGCCCCTGTCCGCGCCCGGGGCGGGTCCGCCACAGGATCCGCAGGTGTGCGCGGCGGTGCCCGCCCGGCCCCGGCAGCGGGGGCGCGTCCCGCACCGCGGGGAGAGCGCCCATCCCCGCCGCACCGCGCCGCAGCGCGCAGCTCGCGTCCCGAACCGACGCTCCTCACACCGCCAAAAGTTTCAGCCGCCGGCGTGCGGGGCCGACCCCCCCCATGCCCGTCTTGCCCCGCTTTATCTCCCGACAGCCGCTCGCCGTCCCCGGAGCGCGGCCGCGGCGGGCCCCTGCGGCAGGAGCGGGCTCCCCCCCGCCCCGCACACCCTCCGGCGGCGGCAGGGGCGGGCAGGGCCGCAGCACTGCCGCCCCCCGGCGGGCACAGAGTCCCCTCCCCGCGCCGCGCCCTGCCCGCACCTGCGGCGCCGAGGGAGGCGGGGAGCGCGGCAGGGAGCGCCCCGTCCTGCCCCGCCGCCCCCGGGGACGGGGGCGCACGGCCGCCATGTGAGAGCAGCGGGGCCCGCGGCGGAGCCCGTCCCCGGGGCGGCGGGGCCGGACCGCCTGTGGCCGCCGTGCCGCGCTGCGGGCTCGGCAGGTCTGCAGAGGCGAGCGGGCAGCAACAAGCCGCCGCCGGCCGCCCGCCCGCGGCCCCGCCATGGGGGCCGGGCGCGGGGCGAGGCTCGCCGCCCCGAGCCGCCGCCGGGGCTGAGCGCGGCGTCAGCGCAGGTACGGACGGCGGGAGGCAGGGAGGGAGGGAGGCGTCGCGCCGGGCCACGGAGGAGGCGGCCGGGCTGGGGAAGGGGCTGGCCCGGCTCCCGCCCAGCCCCACCGGGAGAGGATCGGGCGGCGCTGCCCGGCCCTCCGGAAAGTTTGGGCGGGCAGCGCGGAGCCCCGGGTCCCCCGCGGCGGCCGGGCCGGGCCGGGCCGGGCAGCGCTGCCGGGCGGGCGGAGCGCGGTGCCCCGCCGAGGGCCGGGGAGGCGGGCGGGCAGAGAGAGAGGCTTTTGAATGGCTTTGGGAAGCGGTACCGCGGAGCTGGGGTCGTGCCGGCAGGCTGCAGCGGCAGTGCTTGAGTGGCCGGAGTAGTGTACGTATTTTGGTTTGGGGTTTTTTTTCCGATTTGGCGTGCAGTGTTTCAGGGAGAGGAGCCGGGAGCGCTGTTAACTCCTGGAGGATGTGTGTTAAATGAGCCTCGGCTGCGGGAACTCGGAGCGGCTCTCCCTTGCCTTTCGAACACGGGCGAGGAAGAGGAGGTTTTGTGTGCTGGTTTGGGTAGTTCGGAAGGCAGGTAGTTTGCTCGCTTTAGTGTGCTTGCTTTTAGTTGTCTGCAACAGAAACGTGCTCACTGGTAGGTATTTAAACAAAACCCCAACTAGCGTACTTCAGACTGAATAAGAGGTTAATGAAAATCATCGTGTGTATATATAGTGAATAGCACTCAACTGGGTAATTTCTATTCCGCACCCTGCTGGATTTTGGGGAGCTCCGTTTAATTCATCGGGCGTCCGTCCTCTTCACATGTTGTCATCTGAAAGTTAAAAATAACTCCCAAGTGCTCCGGGTTTTGCCTGCACCTGCCTCTGCAAACGCTGACTCCCCGGAGTTCTGCGTGGTGCTCTCTTGGAGACGAAGACGCCCGGTCCGTGTCCAGAGCCCTGCTATTTATAAGACTTGGCAGAGCGGGGGGGGAGGGATGCAGCAGCAGGCTGTTTGCCTTTTGCATAAACTACCGAGGCAGGTTGCACATTGTTTGAGATGTTGCATCGGTGGAGGCGAGGCGGGGTGCTGGGGGGAAGAAGTGCAGAAGCTGAAGTATTCCTAATCCTTCTTTTCCTAGGGATTGTGGATCTATGAAGTGCTTCCCTCCGATGTGAATGCAGTGTCCCCTGTGGGATGCAGTAGGTGATGCCCAGCTCTACTGCAATGGCAATTGGAGCTCTCTCTAGTTCTCTTCTCGTAACCTGCTGCCTCATGGTTGCCCTCTGTAGCTCCACCGTACCTGTACAAAAACTGGCCAAGGCTCAAGACAAACAGGAGATAAAGGCGAGCCAGGAAAAGAGGGATCACACATCTACAAGGGACAGCCAGACAGGTCCAGGGAAAATGAATGAGATCGGCAGGAGCGGGAGGGAGGAGAGTGGCAGGGACTGGAAGAGCAAAGGAAACAGGAACTACTCGAACAAGGAGTCTTGGACTAAGCAAAAGCAGGCTTGGAACAGCCAGGGGACAAGCAGTAAATCTGGGAGCATTCAAGTGCAGGAGCAAAGGGATGCTGCTCCTGAGGAACCTCAGGTGGCTGAAGATTCATCTCTCCCAGCATCTGTTGCGAGTGTCACTCCCGAGCCTCCGGAGGAGTACGCCTATCCGGACTACCGTGGGAAAGGCTGCGTGGACGAGAGCGGCTTCGTCTATGCCATCGGGGAGAAGTTTGCGCCGGGCCCTTCTGCCTGCCCCTGCCTCTGCACTGAGGAGGGCCCGCTATGTATCCAGCCCGAGTGCCCCAGGCTCCACCCTCGTTGCATCCATGTGGACACCACGCAGTGCTGCCCGCAGTGCAAGGAGAGGAAGAACTACTGCGAGTTCCGAGGGAAAACCTACCAGACCCTAGAGGAGTTCATGGTAAGGACTGAAGCCAAAAGTCATTTTGTGAATTCTTCTCTTGTTTAAAGTGGTATTATGTTCTTTAACTGCTTTCTCTGAGGGTGTTCTGGGTCTCCCCCTCCTCTTTTTCATTTTTGTGTTAATATTACTTCTGCAGTCCTGTAAAATATTCCCCTTAAACATGACCTTTCTTGCTCTATGATACTCTAACATTTTTGAATGAGGGTGCTGATCTTTATTAATTCCTTTGGTATTTACAGTAAAAAATGCTACTTGGAAGGATGCTACTCGGTGGTGTTACGGATTTTATGAAAAATTTCAGCAGTACATTTGTTTCCTTATTTAACTATTAACTGGTAAACTTCTGCCCTGCAGGGATCAAGCAGGGTTTTGTGGGCTGTCTTCTATTCCTAGTAATCACTCTGCGATGATCCCTTACTTTCTAACAGTTGTTTCTTTTTCCTTTTTAACTATTTAAGTGGTGCTGCCAAGGTTGCATAATGTTTACTTTCTGAGAATGGGCCTTCTTTTTAATAACGGTGTGGTCTGCAGTCTAGGTTGGAGTGATACTTAAAGAAAGGACTTGAGAAGCTTTATGTTCAGGGAAATCCTTTTAGAGTAGGGTCTTTTTAAGCATTGTTGTGCTAAGTCATTATCATTGAAAATGCAAGATGTTACAGTGCACTCAAAAGTTGTGGAGTTGGGCCCAGTTTTCTGGTTGTTTACCTTGTCTTTTTCCATTTTGTATTTTATTGTGGCTGACCAGGCTCTAAGAATGACTTGTGAATTTGCTTGTGAAAGACTGGTAGATACAGAGCTGGTGCAAAACCCATTTCTGAATACGCCAGAGAGTTTCATGCTGAATATGTTGAGGGGAATATGAAATACAGTTCAAGGTTCTGGAAGCTGAGCCCCTCTCAGGATGGAGAAAAAGAAAATGTATTTGTGAATGCTGAAAGTAAGTCGCCTCATTTGCTGTCTGTGGTATTTGCATGTTCCTGAAAACTTAACTTTGGTTCATAATGTCTTTCCATGTTCTTCAATTTAAGGGAAACTAAATAACGGAGCAGAACTACTTTCTCCATAATGAATAACAGTGTTGCCCTTTACCCTTTTTAGGCAGTGATGCGCAGAGCACTGGTGAATTGCGTGGTACGGCAGAAAACTTGTATCATCCTCCTTTTTTCCATGTCACCCTCAAGGACTGCCTTGAACTTCAGGGTGGCAGTTTTCTACTTAAGAGGGAGCAGCTGCCCTAACAGCAGCTAGTTGGTGTGACCTTTTCAGAGATGGCTTGTGAGATCCTTCCTTTCCCAGCGTACTTAATTCTTCGGGGATGGCCAAAAGATGAAGCTTCTCCACACCTTCTTCATAGCTCAGAGTTTTAAAGACTAATGAGTCTTAAAGAATTTTAAAGGCTCCTCCCTGCTCTTCATTCACATTCTTCTACAGAGTTCTATTTCCTAGCCTGTTTATGTAGTGGTGTCGTATTAATGGCTATAAAGCAAGCCTAAAATACTGTGTTAAATGTGTAGTGAGCGTAGAACCTTAATGTTCCCTGGTACATTTGAATACGGCTGGCAGCCTTGGTAAAAATGGAGTGTTGAACAGTGACATTTACAGAAATTTTCTGAAAAGATCTTGGCTATCAGATTTCTTTTCAACCCCATTCAGCTTTCGGCCCTTGTCTTCGTATCCTCCTCTAACAAAACTTCGGTTCCCTTACCGCCTTCTTTTACTCAGCTTTGGAAACATGAATGAGAAGGGATGTCTGCTCAGGACAAGCAAGTTATTGATGCAATTAGGCAGTGGAACTGCAGCCTGATTATTTTCCTATGTGAGAACCTTGTTTTTTAGTTGAGCTTCAGTGTTGGTTCCAATATTGTGAGCACAAGCTGTAAATGCAGCTGTTTGCCCAGGCCATGGCAATCAGTGGAGTTGTCTGGCAACACGAGGTGCAGATGTAGTCCGGTTGCTGCTGCTCAGTGGAAGCAATTGCAAAATGCAATTGCACACAGCTTCAAACGTAATTTCGTGAGTTTAAAGTTGATGGTCTTAGAGAGGTTACTAATATGCTATCTCTTGATCAAGGTCAGGGAAGGAGTTGTAAATGGATAGCGGTGTGATTTTTCTCCGTGTCTGCACCTACTATTAGTGGCAAAGAGTGCCAGCCATCACTGAAGGAAGAAAAAGGTGACCTCCTAGAATTTAAGTGACATTATTTGCACAAACATTTATGTATAGATGTGTAATTATGTGTGCAAGTTTGTGAGTCTGCTTATATAAAATTCCTATGTGGCTTGGCATGGCAAAGAATTGCCCTGACTGAAGCCAGAAGCTGAGTGTGCCAGGGAATTTGAGGTTTCATGTGTTTCTTCTTTGATTTGCAGTCTGTTCTTCTTGTGTGTGCACGTATGCATGCATTTTTCTGTTTTCAAAAAGGACATGGATGTCAACACAAAACACAACTTGTGTGTAGGGAAAGGACAAGGTCTCATAAAGCTGTTTCCATCAGCACCACTCTGGTCCCCTGTGGGCTTTGTGAGGCAGAATAGCAGTGTGATCACAGCATCCATATGAGTGCAACGGGTAGCAAAACCTCTGTTTGGTGAAACGCAATGGGGATAAAGTTCTGCACTGAAGCTGGAGATTTCTAAAGCACATGGTCCAAATCTTTCAAGTAAAATTTGAAAATGAGGGCTGGCATAGAAAGTCTTACCAGAGCCATAAATTATCTTCAGAAGTGCAATGTTTTGGAAACGATCTATATTTTTGAAAGTTGTTGCTTTGTGTCTTTTAGAATTTTCTTGCTACCATGAGGAAGCAAATTGGGGTTTTTTGTGGGTAAATTACTTGGAAATCTGGAAGTCAACAAGCCCAAAAGAGTTTTGAAAGAGCTGAGGTATTTTGAAGACAGAGAGGAGTAAAAGCATGGCTGGTATGTTTATTGTCAGTGTAACCCCATTCATGTTCTCCTGAGTTGTGTAAGTGGCAAGAAAATATTAGTAAAAATTCCAGTGCAAAAGCAAGGAAGTTTGGGATTATGATTGTTTTGGGCATTTGTTTTTTAATTTAGGTGTTTTCAAGGCTAAAGGAACCGACTGTAGGTTGTATATATTTTTTTAATTCAGCTTTTTTGTTGGTTTGGTTTAGATGTCTTTTTATTTTCTAATTAAAGTTTGACATGTGGAAGGGAGTAGGGGAAAGCCTCAAATTCCCTTGGACTACGAATGATTTGTCACTTCCTAATTATGAAAATTTGCACTAAGCTGTTGGATAAACCTACTAAGCTAGAGCTTTCTTGACGCCCCACTAGTGGAAAACTTAGCGGTTTATACCATAGTGCATTTGCTCTTTTACAATGTCTGCAACTCCATTTGTACCTCTCCTCATAAACTTCCCTTTAGACAATTCTAAAGAAGTAGGTTTTTTTGCCATCTGCACTCTATTTTCTACAGGTTTTATGGCTGCATGGTGAATACACAAGACTTCTGTTGCCTCTTGTTGCCTTCCTGCAGTTTTTTCAGCGGCAGAACTGCTGCTGCTATCGAGTTAACAGCTTCATCTGTAGACCATGCAGACGTGGTATCATTAGTCTTCAGAGAGAGGTTGATAGGTGATATTATTTCCAGTCCGGCCTGGTTATGTCAGAAGTGCTGAGTGTTGAGTGCTGCTGGGCTGGTCGTTTCCCACCAGAACAAGTGGGATGCTCCTTGCGTTGACTGCCACTAGGAACTGTGCAGCAGGGAGGGTGCTTGCATTGCATGAGTAGAGAGGGGAAATGAAGGACCAAATGGGTCTTTTCATTCTGATTTATTTAGCTGCTGTTACATACACATGCTGTCTTACTGTCTGTCTCTCTCTCTCTCATGATGATTACGTCTCCAAGTACTGAGCTGCCATTAAGTTGCGGAAAGTGGGGGTTTTCTACAGTTCCTGCTATATCCTGATCATCTATAAAAAGAATGCACTGTTTAGTCCAAAGACGAACAGATAATGGCTGACGCTGATACCATTTTAGCAGCCACTGTGGTTTACTTACATGCCTGAAAAGATCTCTCTAGAAATAAGCTCGTGGGGACCTTCCTTATCACTGCTGCCATTACTCAGATTGGTGGGTTGTGCAGATGACCGTACTTACCAAGGGTGTAATGTAAGTATTCCCCTGAAATCCCATGATCTATGACACTAGAAGTGTCTTCATTATGGCAGTATCACATTAACAGTGCACTCTGTTCATGAAAGATATAGTTTTCAGGTGTATGTGCTGTATAGGACAGAAATGTGTATTAAAACTCATCATTATTAGATAAGAATTAGATCAGCTTTATTTTTCAATCAATAGTATTTTCAGTGCTTCATCAAGTGACTTTTCTGAGAATTTCAGCCTTTGTCAAATTTGGAAATCTAGCAAACCTATTTAATTAGAACATGCTTAAATTTTACAGAGGAGAGATTTTAGGAATAGCATCTGTGTGCTTGTCTTGTTTCCTGATTGCAATCAGATACTTTAGTTTTTACACCACTTCCAATATTGAATGACACAGCTACTAAGCAGTGTCCTGGGCTAAGGAACCTCTGTTGTCGTAGCTACTGGTCTTATTGAACTTTTGATGGTTGGTGAATTTGCATCTTTTCCAAGTCATGGCAAAAAGTGTTAAAATCGATTGAAAGCTGTAGGTTTGGCTTGTTGATCCTGATCCTTGGAACTGAGTTCTGGTATCTTTGATCAAGTAGGATTACTTAAAAATAATATAAAAAAAAATTAGTCCTCCTTAAAAACTATGTTTTTATAATTTAGTAAGTATTGTTTCTGGATGTAACTCTAGAAGGAAGGAGTCTTATTGTTGACTTAATACTTAGGATCTCAGGTTTGCTGACACTCAAAACTTCACATGTGGTTCAAGTGATTACTTAAAATACCTGAGCCTTTCAACTCTGAGCACTGGATCAGGAACCTCCTCATCTGCTGACACTCCAGCTCTGGAAGTGAATGTGGCAGTTTAAAACCAATTACAGGACAAAGTTGTCCCAAAGTCTGTAACAAAGATCTGCTGCACTGGGCTGTCAGCCTCTGTGTAGGATTTTATAAACATACACTGTGGTGTTATGCTTGGTAGAGTGTAAAGCAAAGAGAAAACACAAAGTGAGTAGGTAGCAAAGGAAATCTGAAATAAATAATAGTAATAAAAGCAGAAAGCAACACAGCAAGAGACCCTATTTAGGCTTTCTAAGCAGAGGGGAGGGCGTGAAAGATATGTGCATAAGCAAATAGCAGCTTTGGCAGGTGGGAAGGGAAGTAGCAAAGCATGAATGAGCATTTAGTTGGAGATGATGCTGTGCAAGCATCCACATGTTTGAACTTTGGAAGTGAGAAGGATGTGAGAGGCAAGTAAGAAGAGAATGGATTTGAGGAAAAAATGTGATAGGCTGCCTAAAAAATAGGGAGAAGAAGCAGATGATCTCCAAGTCAGGCATCTGGGTGATTCTTCACAGCAAATAATTATTTTCTTTTTTAGATTTTATTTTTTTCTGCTCTTATTGGAGAAATGCAGAGGGGGTTGTCTGCATCAGCTAGAATCTGGAATGAAAAAGGGTCCATAAAAAGAACAACCTCCTCCTTAAGTAAACCAGTAATCTGCACAGATTATAGATTTAGAGGATCACTAATAACGTTCAGCTGCGTTTTCATCCTGTGTTCTGAGCATGGGTACCCATGTGGTTTTTTGGAGTGCAGCAATGAGATTTACAGTATGGCATTTGTTGCTCTTCACATCCTTGCTTCCCTCTATCTTGTGTGGTATGAGGATGTCAGCAGTGCAGTGTGATGCGCCTGGTCAGGAATGCTGAAGAGGACAGCTGGAATTGTATATGTGGGAACTGCAGACATTTCAAAGTCCATTTTTTACTAAAGAGAGTCTTGCTACTGTTTTGTTCAGAATTAATTTCTTTGAAGTAGGTCTTTCAAGTAACTATTTCATGGTATTCCTATTCTGTAAGAGTTCTTCAAAGCCAGTAACATTTCACTAGGTATAAAGGATTACCGGTATTTTCCTTCACCCCTTTCTTTGAATTTCAACTTCCTTTCAGAAAGTTACGAGTATTAGAAGAGTGGTCCAAATACAGTTAACCTATGGGAAACACCTGAATTCAAAAGGATGTGTTTTTTTCCTGAATTCTCTTTGAAAAATATAGTTTTCAATAAAATTTAACTTCCTGCTATCACAATACTTTCAAACCTGAAAAAATTGATAAGGTTTTCCATTAAATGAAGCTTCTAACTTCATTTAGCAAAACTTTTCTTCTTAAAATAGAATATTTTTCTCTAAAGTATATTTTGAACCTCTAATAGAACTAAACCAGATTATGAACTTAATTTTCAGGAAGTTCATTAGAGATTCAATAAGATAATTGTTGTTTTATTTGTATTAAAAGTCTTCACTGTTCTTGTTTTCAACATCCCTCTGACTTTCCCATTTGCTGTGTAGGTACAGAGAAGAACCTGCTTTGTTTTGGGTTTTTTTTCCTGCTGTAGTTCTGTAATTTTGCAGGAGCCCAGTCTTGCTCTCTGCATTATTTAGGCCACAAAACCCATTTGTTTTAGAGTGGGGAGGAAAAAGATGTGAAGGAAAGAACATTGCAGATGAGAAGGTGGGCATTGCACACTCCAGGAGTGCATTAAGTGAAGGAGTTAAAGGGTGACTGGGTTTGTGTTTCAGGTTTCTCCGTGTGAAAGGTGTCGCTGTGAAGGCAATGGTGAAGTGCTGTGCACGGTCTCAGCCTGTCCCCAGACCGAGTGTGTGGATCCGGTGTATGAGCCCGACCAGTGCTGTCCCATCTGCAAAAATGGTGAGTGATGGCTGCAAAAGTAGGAGGAGGCCTCTGTCGGAGAGATCCATGTTTGTGGATACAAATATTGCTGCTAGCAAGAATTTTTCTTGCTTCTTCCCAGTCCCGTGAGATACTTTTCTCTCTCACGGAAGATACTTGTAGAGTTCTATAAACTATGAACACCTGCGACCTTGCAAACCTTTGTTTATGGTACAGTAGAAAAATATTTTGACAATGGATGTTTAGGATTTTAGCCAATCACCCCAAGGGGTGGCTGATCCTTTGACCAATTAGACTATGAAGAAAAAAGTCTATAAAAGAGTTTGTAAAATAATTAAATAAATCAATCTTGCTGCACAGTTCTTGCCTGCTGGATCTCTCTTCTCCTCCCTACCACTGCGGGATACTGTGACACATATTGTTCTGTTCTGGTTTTGAAAAATAATTCAGATATTTTTCTTTTTCCTCGAGTGGAGATGGAGAAGAGTTTTGTGTGGATGGTGTAATCCTGTTGTGAGGAAACAGATCTCCCTTGACTGGGATGGACTCAGTTATGATCTATGGGGATTTTTGTTACCCAAGAGACAATTAAGATGTTAATACCAGCTGTTCATGTATCTCTTGGATATAAAATTTGCATGAACTCATTGTGGCTGTGTTTTATGTAGGCACAAAAATGGAACTCAGACTCTTCATGTTATCCACCTTTCAACATGAACAGGGAAAGCTACTTTTGTTCTCCATTCATATTTGTTTCCCTTTCAGATATTCTTCTCCTTTTTTTGGTTTGGTTTTTTTTCTTAAGGCAAATCAAATGTACCTTATTGAGCTCATCTAATTTTCATAACTAAATGAATTAAACTCCGAAGTTTAATTGAATATTTTTCATAACTAAATTAGACAGAAAGTCTCTCTACTCCCAGCAAGGGCTTGCATTAGATCAAAGTCTTAGTCTATTTAGAGGAAAAAAATTACATGACATACTAGCTCTTCACTTATATAGAAGAAATGATAATTTATTAATAGAAATGAAAGCTGCAAAATCTCAAATGAAATTATATTTAAAATTTAAAAGGACATTTAGAAATACTCAGATAATGTGCAGACATCTATTATTTCTCTTGAATAGGTAGGTTTCATTACATTAGCTAAAACAAACTGATTAAAATTGTGGAAAAGTTGGGGGAGGAGTGAATGTACAGCATATGGTTTCCGCAAATTCAATAGTAGATGATAAGGGATTGTTAATTGCATTGGAGGAGTTTCATTTGTATGGATATAAAAGTAATTGCTTCACATCCCTTAATTGGTTGTTACAACCCTGAAGGAATTTGTTCTTGGCTGTACAGCTTAAGGGCACTCTTGTTTCTGGAGATGAGGACAGGCATTTTTTGAGGCATTTAGGGACAGTTCCTGAGAAAGTCTGAATTTGGAAGCTGGTGATATCATAGCTAGCTAGTCAGAAGGATCCTTTAGCACTTGTTTGATGGCAAGAATGTTGCTGGCGTTGTATGTGACATGCTACAGTTCCCCAGGTCGAAGTGACTTTAGCTGGCAAAAGGTCTGTTTCCAGTATCAGGGATGGAGTTATAAGCAGAATACGTCAAGACGCTGTAGTCTTTCCTACTGAATTTGTCCAGTTATCTTAACAGTGTTTGGAGCTGGATGGACTTTCCATCAGCACACATTCTCCCACAAGCAGCAACATAAAGCACAGTAGTGGCAGTCTCCCAGTGATGGCTCTCTTTTGGCTTAAGGTGGTGTAGCAGTGCAGGGCTTGGCTTGGCTGTGTTACGATCCTGTTTAAACCCAGAAGAGTAAAGAAAATTATGTCTCAGGAAGAACTTAGAAGGTTCAAAATATACCCCAAAACGAGATTAAAACCAAATGAAGTTAGATGTTGGTGCCAAAAAATTGATGTGTTGTATTTAATAATAAAAGAGGCAAAGAGAAAGAAAGAGGAAAGAAAGAAAAAGAAGTGTGGGTGGGGGAACAGGGAGAGGTGACAGGGGTTAAGGTGGAAGCATATCACCCATCCGAGGGTCCCAACGACGTCTCATTGCTCCCCTCAATCTGGTCTGCTGGTGGTGAGGGTCCCCCGTCGCCACCGTGGTCACCACATGCTACACCACGCCGCCACACGCCGAAGAGTGCAGAATCCTGTGGATTAATGTACACTTTGGGCCAGGTGGAACACCCACATCTCCCTTGCAGGGGCTGGCTTGACACACTGTCCCCTGCAACACTGAGGGTCTGTTGCATCATCTCTGGGGCTCTGGTGCAGGGTCTGGGGACCCCTTTGAGGGGGCCCCTGTGATGGGCCATGTCACCCCCTTCTGCTGTGGATAAGGTTCCCCCCCCCCGGTGAGGACCCCTCAGCTGGGCTCCTCTGCACAGTGGAGGATGGGCAGTCACTGTGCCTCTGACAAGAGGCTTTTCCCAGATACCCAAAGCCTCTCCTCCCTCCACCCCCCCAACAGGTGGAGGGTCTGATCAAGCCTGGCAGCTGATAGCCCTGGGGCTGTGGTCTCCACCTTTGGAGGTGTTAAGCCTGTGCTTTGTGAATGTCCCCAGACCTGAGTTGTTACTTTATCTTCATCAGCGAGCGGTGTAAGGCCTCAGTCAGGGCCCCATCCAGGGTTCGGTAGTCTTCACTACAGCTTTTGTAATACAGCTTTAAAAGTCCTTCATGAAAATGTTTAAGTCATAAACTGTAATATTTCAGTCTCTGACAGGCTGTTCACATAGATTCCTTGACACTTTTTCCAGAAATGAGGAAAAGTTACCAAAAATTGTACATGAAACATACCTTTTGTTGTGAGGAAGCTGCCTTTTCTCAGAGCTGTTAAACCTGCTTGACTTCTGCCAGCAAGAAAAGGATGGTCTTGTCCTCAGCCTCTGAATCCCTAATATTACTTGCATATTTCTCCCGTATAACCATGAGCTGGCATCTCTGACCCAGTTTCAGACCAAGGTGACCACAGCTACCTGTTTCTAGTGAGCTGTACTGTCACTTCTCTGCATGTCAGAGAACCAACAGTGGCTTTCCTTGTTAGCTTTTAGATGAAGAAGAAAACCATTAGCAATAACAACAAGACCAAGATAGCTCAGAAGCAGCTTAACTTCTCTGGTTCAGCAGCTTCAGTATAATATCACAAAAAAACTTCTGAGGAAACGTCTCCATCTGGGGAGTGCATTTAAAAAAATAAAGGACTTAGAGCTTATTTTAAAGTGTGGTACACGTGCAGTTCTCTAGGAACTTCAGTGAATTGCTGAATGTTTTTAATTAGATTGGAGCAAAAACCTACTGAGCAGGAAAACCTAGCCTGCCTCATCCTCTCATTTTCAAGCCTGCTGGAACAAATGTGCTGTGAATGTGAGTTGAAGAAACAATCATCATGTTGTGCTTCAGGGTTGATTGTTACAGCGATGACATCAGTGACATCATGTTAGTGACACAAAAGAGCTCTGGGAGATGTACAGGGAGCTCAGCCATATAACCTGAACGGTGGGAAAGCTGGAACCACAGAAAGGATCCGAGTGAGGTAACTGCTGTCATGATCTGCAGTAGAGCAAGAAGGGCTGGGAGGTGACGTTTGGGTTCACTACATTTACTAGCATTTTTGTGTTAAAAATGTACACAATCAAACTGATTTCTCTCCCTTTCCTGACACTTCTTAACATACAACACCTTCCCAACTTACCTGGTCTGCAGATTGCTAGCAGTGACCCGACAGTGAGAACTGAGCAACTACCTCTCACTGGTAAGAATATGCACAAATGCCCAGTTAAGAAGCCTGTGATTGTTAGAAATTAATGAATTCACTGTCTTGACAGGTGTGAGACACTGCACCTTATCTCTTGTGGGAAGGAGGGTATGTAGCTGACCTCTCTGACCTATTTTCACAAAATTGCTGGCAACCCTTACGAGGAGGGGTGGATGTGTAACTGCACGTAGGGCTTACACAACTGTGCACGTGTAGGTGCAGACTTGCTTTGAATGTAAGAAGTGGTAAATGGAAGACTTGTGGAATTAAAGAATAGTTGTATGTGTAGTATTTAATAATCTATATCGCATCCTGACTTTCAAAAAGAGGCCTGGATACTTCCATAGCTGAAGATATTATTTCCTCCTTTGTGGGCAGGGACAGCAAGGTGCTTTAAAAGAACATTTACTCTGAAAAGTAGCATATAGAAGGGACAAAAGATAACACCTCACTGAGAAGATCTTGGGGTTATGGGAATTTTTCTGCTTTTTATGTCTCAAGTCACTGTAACTGTGGGAGCTGTTTTGTGTTTATAAATGCCCTGAAAGGAAACAGGGTGAGGACAGAGTGGGATGGAAAAGAGGCTTCCTTCCCATGTGGATTGACACATTGAGTTCCATGCTTTTGCTAAACATCAGCACCAGCCACAAGAAAAAACATCCAGAAAGTTAAATCTGATTTCAGAAAGTTGCTTTAGCTAACAGGTGCCTAGTTCAGACCTCCATCCTGCTTTACAGTATTAGCATTGTGGTTACTTTTGCAGAAGCCATCCTTGTTCACAGTGATCTCAATAACCTCAGATTCAGGTACAGTCACTTCTACAGTTTGTGCAGAGTTAAGGGTAGAGATAATGGGCATACAATTGCCCTTACATTGAGAAAAGGTGGGGTACTTGTCACTGATGCATTTGGTGCTGTGGAAAGGGGTGGGGGGTAAGACTGGTAGTGAATTATCTTGCTCTAGATTGAATTGCCTTGGTTGTGTGTTCTGCTGCTATTCCCAGCATTAGAGCCCTAATAGGCATACACAGCTGAAGTCTGTCTGTTTTGCCTGAAGCCTGCAGCCATGGAGCAGCCGATGGAGTCAAGGGTGGCCCCACTCCTGCCGGTGCCTTTGCAGGAAGATGAGATTAAACCTGTAACCCACGTGGAGCCTGAGGGGGAGTTGCGGTTGCTAGACCAAAAAACGTTTTGATCTAAGGTCCCCAAGAGATTTTTATTTCATTATATGGCTGAAAGATTGCCCCAGATAAAATGAAGCGGATCCTGTTGTCTTCCTATCATTTATCTATCTGTGTGTCAGTGTTGTTTCTCTGTCTACAGCAGGAAGAACTTCTCCTTTCGGCAAAGGCTCATAGCTGTACAGTCAAAAATAAAAACATTGATGCCTGGAGGATCAAGTCTGTTCTCAGGGCTGTAACATTTGCAGAAGATGTCTATTCTTACTGGCTGTGCACTAGGGAGACTTTACTCTGATTGTAGTCATTTCAGGTACATTGGGTGGAATGAGTCAGGACCTTACTTGGTATTTGTATTCATAGTTATGGTTGAAATACATGCATCATTTGGTTGAAATGATTGCTGCTAGTGAAGTGCAGGCCTAATGTGCTGTGGCTGGGGAGGGTGAGTGGTGATGGTTTTGTATCTCTGTGCTGTGAGGTTGACTCGCTGAAACTTGCTTTAGGACCTTTGTGTACAGTTGCAGGATTTAGGCCCAAGGTGACCTGAGACTGCTGCTGAATGGCAAGTGGGACCTCCATCTGTGAGAAGGGGCTCTCAAGGGAGCAAAACCCTGGTCATGGCTGGCAGAGCTGCTGTCCCCTTTTGCTACCGTTCATACAACAGGAATTTGTCTCACTTCAGGACTCAAATCTGTTAAAAAATGGTGCTGGTTGATGCAGTACTGTTGCCCCTGTCATCCCTCTAAAAATCCAGGTGGAGAGAGGGCTTGGAGAGTGGTTGGGCTGAGAGGCCTGTCTGGCCATAAGAAAGAGGAAGATGTTTATTCTGGGCTGATAAAGGGAAGCTGCACCTTGGCAGCTCTCACGTGAGCTGGCTGTTTGCTCTTCCCTGAAGCCCAAGCTTAGCTCAAGTACCATGGAGAATCTGAACTGTAAAATTTCATGTCCTTCTGCAGTGTGTTTAAATAAAATATGATATGGCCCTGACCATAAATGTCTTAATCTCAGCAATGAAGGAAGTATCATCATGCTGCTGTCCAGGTAGAGGTCAAGGCAGGACTATCACAAACATCAGGAGTGTCACACTGTAAAATTTAAGTAAGCAGCGCCTTTGATTGTCCTCTCTTCCTCTTTCTATTGTCACTTTAAATACTTTTTCAGTCATGCTTTGGCACCTGATTTATATATAGCAAATGAGATCCAGAAGTTTTAAAGCCAGAGTGGTTGCTTCAGTCTGCATTTTAAGGAGGGGATCAAATCAGATGGTCAAGGTGGTCTCTTCTAGATGTAAAATGTAGGTACCATAAAATGATTGTAAATTCTAGTTGATAAGATTGAAACAGTATTCCATTTATTTAAAAAATGAAATGTACATTAAAAAGTAATAACCGAATGAACAAGAAATCTTTTCAAACTATTCCCAGTTCCACCCACATAGTATGCACCAATGTGATTTGCTCCCTTCTAATGTGTTTACTTCAGGCATTTGAATGCTTGTGTATGCAGGGTAACATTTGCTCCATGTTTCTGTGCACATAAGTCGCTTAGCAAAAACTTCTGCATAGACTCTCCACTTTAGTAGACTGTATTTCACAAAATGATTTTTAATGTGGGACTCTTAACCAAGAAATATTAATGTTCTAGGGGGGATGAATGTTTCAGGGAGAAAAACACCATTAAAATTGCACGAACAGCTGTATGTGATTAAAATTGCCTAGAGATTATGCAGGTAGACTGAGAAACTGTAGCAGATATTTTGGCAGCCATGTATTGAAAACAACAGACGTGCTTCTTTTTGTCTGCATTGGGCATTGAAAGTGGCTTCCAAATCTGGTAGGTGAAGTTGGTAAACTAGTTGCAGTAGTTTTTATTTTTTGTTTCTGCTGTTGATGAAGTTGAGAATAAGTTTGGTCTATATTGTCTTAATTCAAGGAATTCCTTTAAACTCCTTTAATCTCTCTGCTCACTTTCTCTCTCTACTGTGGGAAAGTTGGTGGCTCCATAAGCCATGTGTGCTTCCTGGGCAGAAATCACAGAATTTTATTCTTGTGCCATTTTTTCCACTTAGATCCAAAGCTGCTTAAATGCACATGGATCAGCACTGCAGAGTGGGCTGAGCAAAACCTTCTGCCACAACCATACAGGCCTTGTTGTTTCCAGCTCACATCCATGTGCGTGCACGCATGCACGTGGATATGTGATCCACTGTTGGCATTGTTCCTGTTCAGCTGGCTAAGCAGTGGTAGGTGCTGTTATCTCCTCTAAGGGTGTTTCTTTAGCATACAAGTTATGTTGGCTTCCAGGGTATACAATTATTTTCCTAACTATAGAAACCCATCAGAGGATGAAAAGGATCTGTCTGAAGACATGGCAAAAGTACCCAGTTATACTAAGCCTAGGTCAGTTACAAGGATAAATCAGTTTATATAGTGTATCTGTTGCAAATAAATATTGTGTGCATTTTTTTTGCACCCAGAGGCCAAAATGCTCTCAGTTGGGAGTTCTGCTGTCAAGAGGCAGCTGTAACTGCCCCCGAGTATATAATGTCCCATCATTTTGTTCAGACACATGAGGATAATCCGAAATTTTACTAGCCTTGGTATTTAAAGTGGTACTTTATACTTAAGTAGAAGGATGTAGAAAAGCCTATTAAGCTATAAAAGCAGTGTATCCTATAAGGTTTTCAGAACTCACTTTGCAATATTTTTTCATTGTAGGCTGCTACAGTGAGTCTAAAAAGCATTCAGCAGTCAGTTTTTTGCCTCTTACCGGATACTGCAGGCTTAAGTCATATATCAAAGCTAAATTCTGCTGTATCAGTCTACTTTCATGGCAGCTACTTGCAGGGATTGTCATTTTACTGTAGGTTGAAGCAAAAGTCAATTATGATGTGCCCCAAACTGTTGTTTAGTGGTGATACTCCCAGGTGAGTGTGGGAAACAAGCCACCAGTTCCTCATGGTGGTCAGAACTTCCATGTGTCACAGCTACCTGGCTTCTTAAAGGGTGTTTTGTGTCAGCCTCAGGAGCAGAAAAATGAAAAGGCTTACTTGTGCTGATAGAAAAAGAACAAACACTGAAATCCTGGGATGGGAAGAGAAAATAATTTTCTAGCAACTTTCATGTGTCTGATGTACCTTATAGTGTTTGTGATGGCAGTTTCATGTATCTGTCATCCTGTGTAGTTCTGGATGCTGGTTAGGGTTCAGACAGGAAAGTGCCTTCATGACAATAGCCATAAGAAATTAGAGTAAGGAGTGGGCTATTGCTTGATTTGTCTTTACTGACACTTTCCCTGTTACACAGAGCTGCATTTGGGCATTTACTTGGTTTCTAGCAGAACAGCTAGCTCATGCTCCCCAAAATGAAGTCACCAATTGCTTTGGGGTTTTGTTTGCCTGTTTATTTTGTATTTTTAAGTTCTTCATATAAGAATTTTCTGAGTTTATATTGCAGTTTTATTTACACACACACAGATAGGTAAGATGTGAAAAGAAAAAATTAGATCCCCGATCTCACCTTGCGGCCCACTCCTGTTCTGTACACTGCCCCCAGTGCTATTCCTTTGCTGTTCAAAGAAAACAAACATTAAGGGAGTTGCTTTTTATCCTACATCCAGTATGTCTTTATATGCTGTTCCTTAGAGAAAATATTCCCAGTGTTAATTCTGTTCCTCCATTCTGCTATTGGATGTCTGTTTTAATTTTGTATGTGTCTCTAGCTGAAATTGTGGCAAACATTTGGAGGGCATGTAGGATTCCAAGGTCTGAAATACTTGTGTGCATCTTGCTGTATCCTACATCGTTGGAATAATATTTCCTATGAGTAGAACACAAAACTATTTGATTAAATTGTGAGCTCTTAGATTCTGAAACCCTGTCTTGGCCCAGACTGAGTTACTATCGTTTAATTCATTATCCAGCATTAGCTGAGCTACTGTCACTGTCCATGTGAGCTCTTAGTTGTGTTCTTTGCAGATAATCCTGCTTGTAAATACAAGCTGTTTACTAGCTAGGTGCTACAGTAGTAGGTCTGCATGGCTGATTAGTATTTTGTGGTGTGATCAAAAGGAGCAATGAAGAACGATACACACCTTGTGCATTTTACTTTACGTTCTTTTGCATTTTTTCATTGCTATTTCATTATGTTCAGTGAGGCATCCAAGAGTTTGCTTGGCTTTGAGGGGAAATGGAGGCTTATATTAAAGTGCTGTGGCATGTTAGTATATCTTTCTCATATAAGAACACTCTCCCTCTGATGATAAATGATAAAATCAAAATCTCCTTTACTTCTAAGTGCAGTGTAATTTTCTTTGCTTATTTTTTCATAGGAAGTTGAGGTTTAGGCATTAAGGAAGATGTGAATTGATCCAAGTGACTTACTGGTTGATGGAAACGAGGAATTAGCTGGTTTCATTAAATTTGATTTCCTTACCACTTTGCTTTTCTGTGGTTGAGCTTTGCAATGGCAATGGCCTTTCCACGCAGTGCAGGATTGCTAATGCCAGGTTTGTCTTAGCTGAACATAACTCCTCTTTCTTTTCAGTCTGTTGTTGGTCTTACCATGAGCATGACAGCAGTCTCAGAAGTTTTCTTCTAGTCCTGCTTAAACTGTATTTGTAAATGAACTCAAAATCTGATCAAGAACAGGAAAACCTGTTTCCTTTCCTGACATGAGTTTGACCAGGGGCTGACTTGGACACCTCTGCCAGTGTTTGGAAAAGGGTTTTGAAGGAAAAGGAATGATAAGTTCTTAGGGAAAAGGCTAAAAGCTTCTGTTATTTTTTATTAATGTTTGTAAAATTGCGGTGCTTGTTTTTCTTGTTGCTCTAAGTAGCATCTTACTGTTTCAAACTTCTGCACTGAGGATCCCCCCTGCGCTGTGTGCTCTGAGAGTCCTGAATTAGATCCCTGGCGATTACCTTTGCCCAGCAGGTCAAACATCTTTATCAGCTGGAGACTTAAGTACTTTCCTAATTTAAAACCTTGATCTTTAAGGTGGAAGGAGCTTTTACTTTGTGAATGTTTGGATTGCTTCCATAGGGGTAATTAACCATACAGTTTTGTTTCCTTGAGCATGTGCAGCTGTAGAGGAGCAGTGATTAAAAAAAAAACAAAACAACAAAAAAACCCCACAAAAACAAAAAAAAACCCCAAAACTAAAAAAGAAAATAACACACTTTAAGTAATTCCTTACCTTCACCAACACAGCTACCATAATGATTAGCATTTCAAAGCTGATAGGCAATCAAAAACTTTGATTGCTGTTTTCATTTAGGAAAACTGTAATTTTTTTTTTTTCTGCCTACACTAGTGCTTGTTAAATTTTCATTAGAGGAATGACTTTCTACTGGTAAACATCACTTTTTTCTAAATGCCCTGTTCTTTTGCTGAGTCTTCAGCTCTGTTTGCTTAATTCTGTGCTGCTAGCCCTTGGATAGGGGCCCATTAAAAAACTGCATGCATAAATTCTACTTACCTTACAGTCTTGTAGATGATGAGTTTTTCTCCTCCTGCATCATTTCTTCTCACTATTGCACACTGGTTACTGACCACCTTTCTGTGAAGCACTTGCAAGCAGCAAGTCACACATAATTTTTATTACCCATGGAAAAGATAACTGTATCTTCACTGTGTGCTCATCCAACGAGTTATTTAATTTTTTTTTGCTTTTTAAGTGGAATTGATCAGATGAGGCAGTGGCAAGAAGAAAAGAACAAGCAATGCATTGTAACAGGATTCAAAACACTGTTTGGTGAATAGCATTGAATAAAGAAGATCCATATCCAAACAATTGCTTTTGGGCCTCCTGTGTTTCAAATACTTGCAGTGTTATCTCCTTTCTCAGAAGTAGTTTCACTGAAGTGTGATGTTTATTCCTTTTTCCAGAAAAAGTGATGTTGTTGCTTGTTATGCTCCAAAAACAGTTCCCATTCCTTTCTGATAGTATGATGTCAGACCTTCTCAAACATTCTGAATTCAAAAGGGAAATCACAGGTTAAGCTGGACAGTTTGGGGGGAGATATGCAAATAATGAGTCCTGTTAAAGACAGAAAAGAAAGAAGGAGTAGTGACCATGAATAATATCTTACAGAGCCAAGCAACGAGGCAGCACAATAGTAAATGAAATTCGGCAAAACCACGTTAAGTAGTGAAAGAATTTTTTGGGGTATTTTGATGACCTTTTTTTAAGATTTCTGCCAAGTGGTTTTATTTGCATATCTGTAAAATCTGTCAGGCTTCATTAAGAAAGGCTTGCATTTATTAAAAGTACACTATTATTTAAAGACTGGTTCCTCCTACCTGGTTTGTATAATGTGTGTTTGCTGAGCACTCAGCAAGAAGAGCTTGCAGAAGTACAGAGAAGAGCAGCAGGAAAGCTGAATATTCCCTTGTGAGAACAGATAAGGTCTCTAGTAGTGATAGCACATGAATTAAAAATCATGTGATAAAGTGTGGTACCAGGGGAGAGGGATAGCACCAATGAAAATCTTCCCTGTGATCACAAGTCAAGGGAGAAGCAAGAAAACCAAAGGCATTGTGCATAAGGTCATTAAAGCACCATGTGATTAACCCATGAACTCACTGCAGAAGATAGTGCTGAAACAGTTTCCTAGGATTAGAATAAAGATGTTGTCTTTGATAGAAGGAATAAAAGTACCTTAACCTAGCTACAGTGAAACTGCCTGGGGTGACATGCTGTAGAGCCTCCCAGAAACCTCATTTTCACATGAACAGAAAGGTAACATTGTTTTCTACTGTCCACATCTTACAATTCCCTTTTGATGCCTTAGGTTTTAACTTCTTTATTTTTCAAATTCTGTACTGCTTGGTGTGTAACTCTGAAGTTTCTTGTAGCCTGTTAATTTCTGCTCTCTCATGCTAGGTAGACATAACAAAGCCTCTCCGGCCCTGCTTTCCAAGGACCCCAAGACTGTCCTAGGCCAAAAGTATAAACCAAAGAGCCTCTAAGGGGGAGCAAGCTGAGGGGAAAACTGAAGCTTTAATTGGAGAATTAACCGTGATATGCAAATGAACCAAACCTATAAAAAAGTGAAGGACTTGTGACCTGGGGTCCATCTTGGGGTCCATTTTTGAGAATAGCTTCAGAGTCCCCAGGGGGTACCTTTGAAGGCCTTTTAAATAAATACCTCTTTTGATCCTTTACTCCTGTCTAGTCTCTGTTTCTAGGAGGCCTCTTAAGGCACCACTTTTTGAACTGCTTGTTTTTAGAGTACTTTGCAGAAAAAGAATTGGGCTATCTTGACTTCAGCCCAGCCAAACCCATCCTGGATGGGTACTTCCATGTTAAGGCAAGAAGACAGACCTAGTGAAGGGATGTTAAAACAGCAGCAATCCTTTTCCCACACAACCCTTGCGCAACCCTGGTATTGCGTGCTGGGCCACAGTAGAACCTTACTCAGTACATGTAGGTGATGGAGATGAGATCTAATGAGGGTGCCTTTTGGCATGGTCTGCTTTCAGCTCTTCTGTCAACCTTTCTTTAAATGACCTAAAGGCAAGTCACCCATGAACTGCTTGTATAATAGCTATCCATGCTTCCTAAGGTTTCTGAGCCTGGTTAAAGGACTCTCTGTATTTATAGTTTGTGCGTCTTTAATACAATCTGCTGAAGAACTAATGGGGAAAAAAAAGGCTCAGAAGCAAATAAATTATAGCAGTTTATGGAATTATTTATTATGTCAATGTGATACAGAATGTGCCACCCCACAATGAAAACTAATTATCTTCTGGCCATGACAGCTTGCTAACCTGGTATTTTATTAATGAATTGATTAGATGGAGCTTTGACAGCCACTAACATGAGCGAATGATTGTTTTTAAGACCACTTTGTGCTGATGCCCAAGCTAGATGGTGATTATGACAACTTAGAGACAATTCTGTATCCATTATTTAGCCCCTGCCCCCCTTTCTCTCTCCCCTCCACTCTTCCGCCCCAACCCCCTTAGATAATTAAATCTAATTATACATGTACATCTTTAAGCACTCCTACATGCAGCTGGAATACATGAGGAAGCTTCATTTATTTAGTTTGTAACCTCAACATTAAATCTGCAAGTTAGGGTTTGATTTCAGTGTGTTTAAATAAGGTATGCTTTCCTTCCCATGTGACTGTTGTGTTTTGCTGTGATGAGATAAGCTGCTAAGACATGGAAGAATCATGAGGTCCAAGTGTTGGGGGAAGGAAGATCTAGGTTTGCTGCCAAAGGCTGCCTGGCTTGCTGGCAAGCAGGTGTTGAGTGTACTGTTTATATGCCTGTGGAGCTGAAAAATAAATACTTCTTTGGATTTTCTTGCTGGCAGCTTGTTCAGCAGAGAGGTTTTAACCATCGTGCAGTCTTCATTATGAGAAGGTGATGTATTTGTCAGCATGAGAGGACTTTTTAATTTCACATCAGCTGAGTGTTTAATCTTCAGTCTTCTTAGTTAAGTTTGTTGTGACAGCTGATTCTTTCCAGTCAAAATGACTGAAGAGTCAAGTCAATTATCTTGAAATACATGGGTTTGTATTTGTGCCTAGGTATGACTGATTAGTCTTTGGCTCCACATTCTGTTGTGATGCACCCTCCCTCAGGACCATGGGGCTTTCTCCCTGACTGTGCTGCTGTCTGTGCTGTCACCTGGCCATGGCTGTGCACCAGAAGATGCTTCCATAAAAATCCCTGTGTTATCAGCTAAGTGGAAGGGCAGTCTGGAAACTTTTTACAGTCCTTTAAGCAAGCTTTCAGGAAGGCAGAAGTTTTCTCAACTCTGGTTTTGAGGACTCTACCAGAGACAAATATTTGGGACAGACAGCTGACAGAATGTGAAAATCTCCTCTGACACCAGTCATGTCGATATAAATGACATACACAGGTTACAACATCTGGACAATGTGAAAGGGAACTTCATAGCTTCAGATAAGATAAAACCCACTTATATTCATCCCAAGCAGGGATCAGCTCCAAAAGGTGTTCCTCATCCTCTGAGGTCCAGCTGGCAGATTTCTAGCCTCCTGGCTAAGCATGCTCTTTCAAAGTGTGTGTGTGTATACACAGATATATATACGCAAACACGTGCTGCAAGGGTCATCAAACACCATTCTTAATGAAAGCATTTCCCACTTTTGAAACCCTCTCGAAACAGTTGTCTACAGTGGTCCATGGCCATCACCCTCTTACTTTGCCTTCCAGACACTGGGGCAAACTTTTTACTTGGGGCTCTTGTGATAGGACAAGGGGTAATGGTTTTAAACTAAAAGAAGATAGATTTAGACTCGATATAAAGAAGAAATTTTTTATGATGAGGATGTTGTTGATGCTCCATCACTGGAAGCGTTCAAGGTCAGGTTGGATGGGGCTATGAGCAACCTGACCTAGTTAAGATGTCCATAGCAGGGGGATTAGTCTAGATGAGCATTAAAGGTTCCTTCCAACCCAAACTATTCTATGATTCTGCATGCAAAGACAGTAAGATGGGCTGCATTCTGGAGTGGCAGCTGTCATTTCCTCCCTGCTTTCATGAGATGAGGTGGTTGGTAACTTGCTATAATCTGCATGTTCTTCCATCTGGACTATGTTGCAATGGGTGTGTGGGCGAAATGCCTGCACCCAAGGGCCCACAGAGCATCACACACTTGTTTTGCAGAGAGAGCTGCAGCAGTACTGCTGAAGCTGCAGGGCTGCTTTTGCTACAGAGCACTAGAGGACAAGAGGTTGCCTTGTTATTATGATCCCTGAGATGAAAGATGACATTTTGGTTGGCTGCCTGAAGATGTGGGCAGTTGTCTGTCATTAGTTGTGCCTAGCTTATACTGTAATGCATTTGTTACAATTATGAGGCTCAAAATCTAGCATTTGTATTTCGTTGCCTTTTCCTCTTTTTAATAAGTGAAAACAGAGGTTTGGATTTCATTATAAAATTTCTACACTCTGTGGTGAATTACCCTTAATTCACCTGTGACTGTAGCTAATAAATGTGAGTTCAAGATCTCTTCTTGACTGCACACATCTTGCAGTGGCGGTAGCTGTGAATTGGGGCAAGCTCTGTCCTTAGAGAGAAGCCCAAAGATGCGTTCCCAAATGGGCAGGCCCATAAAAAAGGTAAATTCCCATCAGTTGTCGCTAGAGGTCAGCGTTAAAGTAATTTTAAGATCAAATCTCTTCTTACCGTGTAGCGAATCATCTGTAAATTCGAGCTGTGGATGATTGTGACACAGGTGGGATGTGCATAAAATGAGTAAAATATGGAGCTTAAATAGTTGGGTTGAGTCATTTCATACATTCTTGTTATCTCTTGTTTTGATGGAGTGACTGCTTATTTACCTCAAGATAAGTAACAAGATGATTTTCCTTACTATCTTCTCTTTTCCCATCCCTGCTTACTTGCCTGCTTTATAATAAAAAATCCATGTTCCTTTTCAAATTTGTGGGTTATTTCTTTAGCAGAGTTCAAATCAAATAGCTGTTAACATAATTTTCAGTCAGGGGTTGGAATCAGAAGTTAAATGTACAGATCCTGTTACAATTCTGTTGTAATTCCCTGGTTTTTGCACATCAGTAGCTGGATATATATATATATATATAGGAAGTGGTGTCCATGTGTATGAGTGCATCTTGTTTGGAATCAGAGACATAAAACTTGCTTACCAAAGCCCTGCCTCCAACTTCGGTGTAGGTCCCTTCAATCTCATCTAAATACCCCAGCCAAAGAAGCACTGTTTGTAAAAGGCAGATGCTGCTCTGAGTTGAATTAGAATATTTAGTTATTTTGATTTTTTGAATATATGTGTTTTATTAAAATGAGGACTAGCCATTGATGCCTAATTTTTCCTTGTGGAAATAATATATACAGATCTAAGTCTAAAACAGCACAATGATCCATCCGTGCCAAGACGTCCAGGACATGGCCAAGAGGAGCTGCCTGTCTGTGTTGGGGTATGAAATGTGTTTGTAGGCTGTGCCCATAGAAAGCTTCTGGATACATTAAATTTTTGGCTGCTTGAGAATGCCAGGCCATGGGTGTACAAGAAAAGATGCTTCCAGTTGCTGCAGCTCACTGAGCCAGCCCTAATCTCCATGGGAGTGATGGGCCTCTTGAGGAGTTGCAGTTATCTTCTGCCCGTGAACTTGCAAAATTGCTTGTGTTTGGGCTTGCACTGTGTGCTTTGGTCATAGCAGATTGTGCTTAGCAATAATTGGCACTGTGTCTAATCCTTTCTGGTTTAGGACATGGAAGAGAATTAGATGACATGACAATGCCTGGAAAATAAGAGTAGCCTTGTGTGAATGTGGTTACTCATCAACATGGGTTTAAACGTAGTGGTACACATCAAGGAAGGGAAAATAGACTTGATGGGGGAAGGATGGAAACCTCCCTGACTTCAGGGAGAGTGTGGTGTCTCATATGGCCTTTGAAACTCTAATGAATTTATTTTCAAGCATCAGATTATTTGATTATATTTACATTTCTAATTCCAGATAAAATGATGTTATTTAAATGGGTGTCATGCCTTCCATTTATGGAAGGTGAAAATGGCATTTGCATTCTGAGCTGTTTGAAAGCCTTGACTTCTCCAAAATTGCTTTAGTGTGAGAAACCAGCCTCAGTGATAATTACAGAGAGAATAGCTTAGCATAAATGCATGTGTATGTGCTTTCATCATTTTCATAGAAAGACAACTGAGTAGTTCCCAGCAGTGAAATCTCGGTGCATGTTTTCCATAAAGAAGATTCAAGAAATACTTAGGAATGCACCAAACCAAATGATTTGTGCCCTCACAAGATGCACTAAGCTGCTGGGTGAGTCAGTATAGATGGCTTTCCACGGACTATTTAGGAGTTTGGTAACATGACACAGATTTCTTCAGTCAACCTCTATTTCTGGGTTATTTTTATTAGGAAGGTCAGTGAGCTGTCTGAGCCTAATTATCCCATCTGGCGAGTGCGCTTGAGGCACACAAGTTTCCTGGCAGTTTGTGTGCACAAAGAAATGCTGTGGTTACCACATTATTTAGTCAGCTCTGACTCTTTGGCTGCACAGGAAGGTGTCTGCTGGCAGCTGCCTTGCCCAGGGTAGCCTTACATGTGACTCTGGAAAAGACTTTGCCTCTCCAGTTTTATCGGGAGAGCTTGCTCTACTGCTCTTCGCTTTGATCCCGTAATTTATTTTTTTTAACACATTGTTTTATTGGTCTCAGTTAAAAGCTGTGTGTTGGTTCAGAACTTCTCTTCAGTGTTTCAGAAGTTTCTTTCATTCTTCTTGCACCATGAAACATTAAGTGGACTTTACAGAAGGATCTCCAGGTCTTCAAGCTGCATCATCTTACAGCTAGCATTGTCTATTTTAAGTGTTGATACAGACTTCTGCAAGCACAGGATGTAGTCAGCCCAACCATCTCCAGGGCAGTTCAGCCTCACAGTAACACCTGTAACAGCCTCTGTAACAAACAGAACGAGTGTTGGAGAAGAATCCTGGTGGGGCAAGTACCACATCATTGGTCATGGGCACATGAGACATGGACGAAAAAGGAAATTACATGTTAACTCTTGGGTTATGTCTTAGCCTATGAACTGTTAAATCCCTCTGTTCTTTCCTAGGGCATCCATTCAAAATGCCAGCTGAAATGAATATAGATTACTGACATATACTGTCGCTATATTTAAACCTTCACCAAGACTTTGTGCAAACACAAAATCCTTAGAGACATCTTTATTAATGAAGCTGCCCAGTCATATGCAATAATATAGATATATGTTTTAAGACATTAATTTCCATGCTTTGTAATCCTATTTCACATCTGAAAAGAATGTAATATAATTCTGGCTGGAAAATGTTTTAGATAAATCCATGAATTCAGTAAAAACTGTATGTTCTTTATCTGCTGCTAAGCTCTTTCATTAGTGGCTCTTGACAAAACTGTGCTGTGTAAAAGGTGGCAGTGAAACTGATAAAAATCCAATTTTCTTTGTTTAACCAGAAACAGGTGTGCAGTCTATGTAGTTTCTCTGTGAGCCTTGAGACCGCTGGCAGGATTGAGATAGGTCTGTAGCTATGAGGTTTGCAGCTTCAATTCTGTCACTGGCCATTTTCCCATGGTATGAGCTATACCTATTTGCAGAGGCACCGAGCAAAGCCGTGCCAAACTGTGATAAAGATTATGTGCATAGGAATGACAAAAGGATACAAAATATTATTGTATCCCAGGAACACGCTGATATGAGGAGGTTTGAAAAATATGTAATAAGGGAGGGAAAGCTTGCCTTTTTTTTTTTTTTCTCCACCTCTGTCAGAAGAATTTAAAAAATGAATAAAACAAGAGTGTGCTAGCCCTTGTTATGTCCTCGTACACGTGCAGACTTGTAAAGAGAGTAAACTCATCTCTTCTGGTGTTGTAGTGAAAATGTGGGCACTTTTTCTGATATAATCATTGAAATGTGAAATGCTTCAATGAAAAGCTTATCATTCATTTGTTTGGAATATAGCTCAGAAGAAGTCTGGGGTACCTTGGCAATATGGAACAAAGTAATATTTTTTTCTTTTCCTGAGGAAGTTATTCTGTGACACCTGTCTGGTGTGAATATTTCTTGGTCCTCTAAGCTGGTCTTTAATTCTGCCAACATCTCTGTTCAAATAGTGCTTAAGTGATTTATGGAAAGGAGATGGAAGGTATGGGAATGAGGAAAAAATGAGAGAGAAGAATGAAGAGGAAGAAAGAGCAGAGAAGGAGTCAAAGAAGACAAGAGAGGGAGAATTAGGCACACACACTTAAGAAAAAGATTGTGTAGCCATAGTGAGGTAGGCAAGAGGTGCTTTTATTGCAGTCTGGTGTATGTTGTTATCTGTGTTTGGGGAAGAAGAATATACCCAGCCATAGGGTCAAGTCCAAATGTTTGTCTAGTGAAGAATTAGGGAGTGTGAGGCATGGAAAGCAGAGCTGTGGTGGCCATATATTCTGCACAGACCCAGCTTGCATCTGCTTGGCTGGTCATAACCCTGCAAGGCAGATGGGAGCAAACTGTGTGGTGCATGTGTCTCTGTCTTCCCTGAATCCATCCGTCACCAGCACCAGATTTATTTCATTGTTGTAATCATCTTCAACAAAGTCATCCATCACCATCTTAAAACTTTCCTCCCAGCATAGGAGCTAAGCAGCCATTTTACTGATGAGATTATTGAGATTTTATGTGTCTGACAGTGTGGCTTTCATCAAAGCACAGTTCTGTTCCTTTGGCAGGAGATTTTTTTCTTTTTCTTTTTTTTTTTTTAAATGTATGAAACATAGCAGGACCTTGGCACAGATAAATGCTTATTAAAAATAAAAGGGAATGTGGTGGTAGAGATCTGTAGTCAGTAGAGGCACTGGGATGTTCAAAAAAATTGATAGGGTTTTTTTGTTGGTGATTTGATTTTTTTAATTAGTTACTGCCTTTAGTCACAATAGATTTTTCATGACCTTGAAAGTAATTGTGAACAACAGAGGAACTTGAGGAAAGATTGAATGATTTCACTTCTGAGTTGTTTTTTTTTTTCTGGGTGAACAGGCATGATGCTTTTCCTTGTTGGCAAAATCTTTCAGTGCTGCAGATTGTAAGATACCATTTTGTCTTTTTCAAGTACAAAAATCACAAGGAAATTGTTTTGGGTCTTTTAAGAGAGTGTAGGAAAGGTGAGAAGGTCCCCTTTTGTTCTAAGGTCAATATCCTATGCAAATTCTGTGTTAGATACTTTAGGGACTCCCAGATTTTCAGTGTCTAGGGCAAGCATCCTGAGCATGAGAAACTCGGAATGAGGACCTCATTCAGTATGAGTTCATGATATCCCTCTGCTGTGTTGTTTGAGGGAAGCCCATGAAGCCATCAAAGCTGGTGTCGGCTGGAAAAAAATATTTGAGGTTTGGGGAATGACTTGCTTTTTCTTCCCCTTTCATTTTAAGAACATGCCATCTGTTTCAAACAGGAAGTTCTGAAATAAGCATTTCTGATGTCTGGTGACACCTGCAGCTCACGTGACTTTTTTGGTGATGGTAATGAATTCGTTACTTGGATAAAATTACTCCCTCTCAGCTGCCTTCGGGTGGTTTTATGTTTACTTGCATAACTCAGAAAGGATTTCTAGCACAGATTTCTTGACCAGATCAAGCAATGTGTCTCAGCATCTCAATGCCTCCTTCCTCACACCACATGATCAGAAAAGTCTCTTGCTTAGAGAGGCTTCTAGTCTTGGGGCAGCATTCACTACATTTGCAGTTGGCTTATCTTGGAAATAGCAGTAAAGGTTCTAAATCCCTGAGCATTTTATGAGTGGAAAATAATAAGTAAATCCCTGCTTTAACCAGTACACAGTCTAAATGTACATTTCTTGTAAGGAGTATGTTGTTATTTTCATTAATACAGTTGTTAATGCCATAGTCCCCACACTATCATTTCTTAAACTATCAATTGCCTATCCTATACACAGGGTGGTTTCCTCACCCTGACACATCATCTATTATAGCCACACAACATAGGGGATTTGGACAGAACTGAAGAATATGTAATAAGTATGGAGGGAAAAAAATCTGATCATTATTATTACTAATGAGTGGAACAATTCAGTACATTGGACTGATAAACCTGTGCCAACGTGAAGTTTGAAAGTATTGAAAAAACAGAAAATGGTGTCAGTCATTGATTTCAAAGCTTGGCCATTGAAGGAAGCAAGGAACCTTCAGGACACCTTTAAAAGTAATTATTATTCATAAACATGCTTGTTCCAGTTTAATAAGCTTGTTTGTTTAACCCTGACTTCAGTTTCTTTAATTGCTTTTATTAAACCACAAAGAAGGTGTACATGTCTAAGTAAATGGGGAACTTTCCACTTCCACATTCCAACCATTTATTAAGAGTATGTGTACTCAGGTGTTTATTAGTGCCATCAATACTGCCATGTTGCCCAGTTCATTTGGAAAAAAAAAAGTATAAGAGGCATTCTTAGATAAGGACTTAAGTCAGAATGAAGGTGTAGTGTCCCTCAGGTAGTTTTCTTGGATTAATACAATTGCCAACCTTCAGATTCACTGGTTTGGACCATAGCCAGGTCACATTCGGGTCATTGCCTATTTATAGTGTTTTCAAAATAGACAGTGCCGGTATTGATTTGTGTGCCCTCTTATGAGTGTTTCCTATGAGCTTCTGCTGTTTGCAGTTGTGCAAAACAGGAGAATTCAAATTGCCATTGCAACAATTTTACAGATTTTATTTAGCACAACTGCAAGGAAGGAGTTCCTTGTCCTAGATACAGACACCTAGAGACAGTGACTGAGCCCTTCGAGTTACCCAGTCTGATTTGGCTGTGTTGCAGGGCTTGTGGTCATGCAGTCCTAACAGACTGAAACTAGGATACACTGTGCTCTAACCTTATCTCTGGAGAAAAAGGAAACAAACAAACAAAAGAGAAAAGCCAAAGAAGAAAATAACAGGATGACAGCACTTCCGCAGCATCCTGATCTAGGACAAGGTCTTTTGTTGCTCCCTGCAATAAACACCAACAGTTGAGTTTCACCACAGAAAGAAAACCAATCAAGTGACCCTCGTATCTATATTACATGTGCTTTACGGTAAAGTCAGAATTTGGTTATTTTAAGATTTTTGGTAACAGAAGAGCAGTTGTGAGGTGAGAAAGCAGATGGTCCTTCCTCTGAACAATTTACATCTTAAATAAATGATTGTGGAAGCACGAGGAGAGCAGGAGAAGGAGGAGGGTGAGTTTGTGCACACACCGTCATGGTGTGTGAAGATGTCCTGTAACCCAGTACTTCTCAGTGCTGAAAGTGTTCAAGGTGTTGAACTATTCAGATCTCTTTTTCCCCTCTGCAGCCCGTGAGTTTAACTCTCTCTTGAGCTGTTGACCTCTGTGTCAACAGATGACTTGGAGTGTGTCTGACCATAGGAGACTGTCCACGGCATTCCTGTGTCTCCCAAGCTGTGATGTGGATGGCTTGGAAAGGTTTGACTGAGGAGAGGTCTCTCCACTCTTCCTTTGATCAAGGTTTCAGGTTACCTGCAGTGCTTCCTAGTCTTCTCCAAGACATTTAGGCCTCTCTGTTTCTGCTATCTTTGGCCAGCAGTTTTCTGCACTTTTCAAGTTCCTGCTCACCTGCAAAGGGGCAGGAACCCCTTCCCCCTCAGCTCTTCACATGTGGATTGCTGCTACGTCGTCTTCTGGCTTCCAGGTGTCCCAGCAAGCAAGAGAGGGTTAAACCTGAGACTCAGCAGCTCATGTAGCATCAAACAACTGGCAGTGGAGAGACCAGGAGATTTTCTAGTGTGACTGCAGAGGGAGGTTGCACATATGGCTGAAGCTGAAGGAATGAGTGCTGCAGTGCCTCGGGAAGCTGAGCTGGCCAGCAGTGCTCAGGAAGGAACTTCTGTGGCACCAGGAAGCTGCTGTCATTCAGGACAGGATAGAAGCGAATCATCTCTAAACCACCTTGTTGTTTAAAGGATATGCTTTAGTATGTGGCAGTGTCATAGTCAGGTGTCCTCTCACATGGTCAGAGCAACTCTGTTAAGCAGTAGAAATCAGGACAAAACCAGCAGCAGAGAGTTGGTGCGTCAGAGTTGTCAGTCATGATCTCTTCAAGTCATCTTTGGATTACTGATAATTAGAGGATATCTTGGCTCATTTGCCTGTGCTGTGAAGCTGACAATTATTTGAAGAGGAAATAAAGTGACCTCTGAGAGAGGTGGTGCTGACTGCTCTGAACTGGGGGTTGCCACTGTGAGAATCATGCAGCCAGGCATTTAGGATTGCACATCTCTTCTTTGCTGTAGGTTTAATGTGATTTTAAATAAATGGGAAAATTGAAAGGTGTGACACAAAGAGGAAAGTGCAAAGGAAAACTGGATGTCATTTAACTACAAAAAAACTCCACCTGTTAGAAAATGCAGTCTTTGATGTCTCGGTTGTTTAGATCACATAGCATTAAAAATTAGATTAAAAACAAGATTAAAAACATGCTTGTTTTATACATCATATCTCTACCACTGCCAGCGCTTTCAAGTTGCAGTCAGTTTAGGAGCTTTTAATGATAATGATCTAATTATTTTTAAGACTTGGTAGTAAACACTTCATGTCGATATTTTAAGGGTTTAAATTAATGATTTCAGTTTTACAACTTGGTAAAAGCTATTGTAAGAAATAGGCACACGGTCTGAAATTCCATTGGCTGGGCACCCTTTAATCATACCCTATTCCATCTACATTACAAAACATTAATCAAAATTGGAAGCCTGCGAGTAATTCTTTCTTTCCTTGCTATTTTCTCTGAATGGCCTTATTATGTTCAAATCCTGCATGGGTGTCGTGGTTGAGGATGTTTTCAACATCAGTGAATAGTTTGAGTATTTCAGAGGTGAGGAACCACAAACTGGTGTTTTCCTATACAGTATGCTGTCACAGTTGCACTATTCTTTGTTTTCTTTTATTATTAGAGTTTTTAAGTACTTCCTTAAAAGTGGAAGAAAGAATTAAAATGGTTATAGTACAGTTAGTGGATGATGAGCACAGGATCTGCTAATAATCTTTTGGGGATAATAGTGATTCTGGACAGGTGATATTACAGATACCACCTCTGTAATAATTACATAAATACATGCCTAATAGTAATTATACTCTGAAGTAATTTACCCTTGTTTTTGAGCTTTGTGGAGCAACCAGCTCTGTTCACTGCAGGGATCAGACTCTGCTGCTGCTCTTGGCTTCCTGGCACAACAGCCTAAGTCCTGAGCCTTGATCCCACCTTTAAGATATTCTCTTGAACCAGCTCCGTAAAACAACTGCAGTTTCTCCTTTAGGCAAAGGTTCAAGAGAAGTGGCAAAAGAACTAAGACCGAGTTCATCTGAATTACTTCCCTTGTGTGCTGTTGTTTTTTGTTCCAGCACAGCACTCAAAACAGAGGCACCTCTCGCAGTGTGGATGAGAGAGGGCTGTGCTAGCTGTGTGGAGAAAGAAGTCTGTTCTTGTGCACTCATTTATATTTGCTAAGGGAGGCTGAGCACAGTTTTTGTGGTTTTTGGATAGCATAGTCTTGGTTTTAAAAAACAAACAAACAATGATTCACAATTAAGCCTACAGTTTCAAATTTCATCTTGCAGAACAAAGACTTTGTCAGTCTTTTTGTGCTTTCCTTTGCTCTCAGTTTTCATGCCAGATGAACCAAAGCTGTTTACTCCCAGGATCAGTTCATCTTGCACTGTGGGCAGGTGAACGCTGACAGAGCTGAGCTCTCTTCAGCAACAGCTTTAAATGAATCATGCTGAGCCAGTGGCCTCAGCACCCTTCCCACAGAGTCTGGTGTTCCTCTTCTGGAGCTGGTTGGCAGGCAGCTAAAGCACGTGCATATCCCTGCACTTTGTATGCTACTTTAGTGTTAGAAAAAAAATCAGTTGTTTCTAAAGCAGCATGGTTCAGGAAGTCCAGATCTTACAAAAGAAGAAATTATTGTCACGGACAGTCGTGTTTGCTGCTATATTTTAATATTTTAACCAAATACATGGCATTTTTTTCTCTGATTTACAATGCGAAGTAGAATACTATCTTTCCTTTTACACTTTATGCAATGCATACAGATGGTGTAGTATATAATAATTATATGTACAGTACATGCTACAGTAATGTACTATATAGTACACACAACATACAGTTAATTCTCTGTGTGTGTGTATACATAAGTGTATGTGTGCACACATGTATTCTTAATTTTGAAAACCCTGCTCCTGCAGGAGTACTGGGTTTAGGTGTAATTACAGCATCTTATTGACCAGGAGAGAGTTGTGTATAGAATCACCCACTTACAATAAGTTAATGGCAGGATCACATCTTAGTCCCATTAGTGAATTTCCCCTGGTACATATTCTGTAATTGCTTTAACTGGTCTCTCTCCTAGCTTTCCTGAGCAGAAAATGCCACTGAAAGGCTGCCATAGTACATGGAAAATATATTTCAGTCCATGCTTCTAACAGGGCAGGTGTCTCCACCAATCTGTTTTAGTCATTGAGCTGTACTGAGACATTTCAGCTTGTTACAGCCTGGAGTGATAAATATTTGGGGTGTTTTTTGGATTGTGGCTGTTTGTAGGTTCTGATTTGGCCCTGATGACCACGTCTCAGTGGTAGCCTAGAAGTGATGAATACATTCTTACTGATGGCATACTTACAAATATATATATAGAGATATGTGTGTATATATATGCTTGCTAGAGACAACCTTACTTAAATTAATTATAAAAAAAAAAAGAGTAAGTTTAATGTAAGTATCCATGGATAACCCTGAAGTACCAAATGTGAACTAAATTATTCCTATGACTGATTTTGTAAGAAAGGATGGAAATTCATTTCAAAAGCCCTGGGCTCCATCCATATACTTTGTTGGTGCTGCCAGGAAGTTTTTGCGCAGGAGCTCTCTCCGGCTGCTACTTTGTTCTCCTATCTGCTGGGCCAGTAGATAATGAATCAGGTTTTCTTTTGGCAGGGGAGTTTGCAGCAGTGTAAATTGGTAACAGTCATTGTGCTTTTAGGGATGTGGAGGTGGCACATGAATTGCTGGTTTCTTCAAGAGAACAGTAGAAGCACTGTTCATGAACAGGAACTTTTCACACATATAGAAAGGACTACATTCCCCAACAAATATTTGTCCAAATGTGTAGATTGCCCAGTTTTCTTTGCCTGCAAGTGCACTAATTGATTATCATACCAAAAAGGCATTTTGATCTGTCAGTGCTGTGAAGATTTTGAGCCCATGTATTAACATGATTAATTTTCAGTTAATTTGTGTTGCATGTTCTGAATTTCTGGTATCGTGGACATTTTAGATCACCAAGGAGCCCAAGCACTGTGTGCACTAATATGGGGACTGAATTGGGTCTGCTAGGTGTAGGATGAAGCACAAGCAAAGTCTTTTGTGGTGTACAGGGGTTTTGAGAAGGATTCTTTTGTCTTTGATTAGCTGGAAGAAGAACTCATCAAAGACATGGAGAAACATTTTTTGCAGCTCCTCTCTGTTGTTAGATAGGTTGAGCTAACTTTCCTTGACCCACAGGTTCATGAGCCTTCAGTAAATGTTGATGAGATGATAGTTTTTGACCTCTGCTGTTGTAAGCTGCAGCTGTTTGCTTCTGTCATAGTTTAACCCAGCTGGTAGTAAGTACCATGCAGCTGCTCACTGACTTCCTTCCCTCCCTGCCCCCAGTGGGATGGGGAGGAGAATCAGAAAAAAAAGGTAAAACCTGTAGGTTGAGATTAAAAGAGTTTAATAATTGAAATAAAGTAAAATAATAAGAAGAAAGAATAATAATAGTAATGAAAATCAGCATCTCAGTGATCTTTTCATATATTAAATATAGGGCCAATATGCATCTGTGCTTTGGATTGTTCAGTGCAACATGTCCCACAGCAGTCTTTGGCAAGTGCTTTGACTGCCAAAAAACTGTGGCATATCTGTGTAAATTCCCAAAGCGATACCAGCATTCTTATTCACTAGTATGTCACCTTAATTCAAAGTATTGTCAGGAGCTGGAATTGCACTTTGCATGCAGATCTGTGCAACTTACTTAAGAATATGTCATGAATTTATGTCCTGTGATGAGCTGAAACTTGGGTCTTCTTGTAGCGTCCCACATGTTTGGAAAACTTTATTGAGAATGTAGCTGTGGAATAATATGTGACACACTTCAAGCAGCTCTTTTTTTTTTCCTTTATAGCACAAAATCCTTCTTTTTTAGCAAGTCCCTAGGTATCATTAGAAGAGCATGAGTCCGAAGGACACTGGCTCTCAGTACAGTTCTTTTCCATTGCAAGGCACTTCATTCTGTCTATTGTTGTTGTGAGAGCATGATCAGCACAGAGCAGCAATTCGAGGAGTTACAAGCTGGCACGCTGAGGAGACCGAGGAGTGCCAGCTGGGCCTGAGGAGCAGCATGATCCCTGGTTGTGTTTTCCTCAAAGTGCTTGGACAAGTTCCATGTTGTGAGCAAGATGGACAAAACACATACATCCAACAGCAGTCCTTGCAGCACTTTTTAAGTGTGCTCTCCAGCTGTGTTTAATTACACCTCTAGCTGGGTAAAACTTCCCACAAGTTTTAAAAGTCCCTGGCCTGTATCTGGACTCATGCAGCTTAAGGTATGTGACACTGTTCCAGACTTCCTACTATTTGTCTTCTAATCCTTAAATCCTTCAAACAAACATATTTTCAAAAGCCTTTTTTTTTTCTTTATAGTCAACTGCTAAAATGATTTGGCATCATCTATCAAGGGAGCAGGAACTGAGAGAAAAATCCTAGTCCAACATGTCCAGTGATAAGTTCTGAGTGATGACTGCTTTTCCACTAAACTCTTGTCTGTCTTTATAGAATTAATGTAATTTCTGCAGGCAATGTAAAGGTCTGATGGGGAGAGGGGAGTAATTTTTGGGGGGATTTCTTAAAAAAATCAACTAGTATATGTTTGGGGGGTTTGCAGAAAATTATTCTAATAATAAAACCAGGGCCTCAGAGTTTACTATCTTGGAACATATATACTAGTGAGACAAACATCTCAGATGAGAATTGTCAGCTGTACATGCTAGAAGAATTATCTGCAAATCCTGTCTACAGCTGCTGAGGGCAGAGCTGAGGTTAGTCAGCCTGCAAGCCATGCTCGTTTCTGTGGGTGGTCCAAATTGTCCAAATGCTTCCCCAGCACTAGGATGGTTTGGAAGGCTCCGTGCTTATCCTGTGCTGTTCTTCTGGGGTGTGCAAAAGCAGGTCTCTGTGTAATCTCTGTGTCATCAACCACCCCTCTGCCCTGGGGGAGCTCTCTGAGGCCCCTGCATGTTTCCATGTTTTAGTTCAGATTCCTCTAGCTGTGTGCCTACCATGAGTCCCACTCTGGCTCTTCCCTTTCAAGAGCACTGGTCACTGGGAAGGACTGGAGCACATTCTTGGCACACACAGGTCTCTGAAGAGCTTGCAGCTGGGTCTGGTGCAGATTCATGTTTGAGTCCATTTCAGAAGATATTCCAGAAATGTTTTCAATCACAGACCTGGCCACCATGTGTCTTACCCTGATCCATTTCAAAGCCTCATCCAATTGTTCTCCCAAAGTTATCTCATAACACAGAAAGTCTCTCTGCATCGGACATTTCCCGCTGTGCCAGGCTGTGTGTCTGTGCCGCACTCCCTGTACCAGTTAGGCATCACTGCACCAGGTAGGTTTATCTCCCTCAGGCTGGACACAGCTTTGCTTCCTTTCCATTTGCAAAGGTGCTGGCTATATGCTGAAACATTAGTTTTGTCTTCAAAAGAAAATGCTTAAATTCTTGCCCTTATTCATAATCACATAGTTAACTACTCTGCAGCAAAGTAGCACTGGTCTGCTTTCTCGGCAAGGCCCTGTTAATGCAAGTCATTCAAGCTCATACTTCAAAGACCATGGAGGTAATCTGGTGTATAACAGCCATGGATCTGGCTCATTTTTCACATGCTGTGAACGCCACTAAACATATACATACAAACCTTTGCTTTGCCACAGAGTTTCCTCATGACCTTGAAAAAAAGATTTTAGAACTTTCTTGTGCTGAAAATTATGAGAATGAAAATCTCTCTTCCCTCATCTGCTCTTTCTTGCTTGAATATGAATTATAGCAGAACAAGTTTTCTTATACAGTAGTACATTGTATCATGATTAGGGTCTCTGCTGGAGCATTAAATATTACTATTCTATATAATTTTCATTTAAGCAACTGTTCTTGCTCTTCCATTGCCTTCCATGCTGGTCCTCTGTTTATGTGTGTGCATAGGTGCTTCATTTCATATTGCACAGACAGGTAATACTAAATTTCATAGTAATTTGAGCGTGTGTGTCTGTGTGTGTGCCACCCGAACACAGAATCAACAGCAGAAGTTATTTGTGTTATCTAAAACTAATCTATTTATTGAACAGATGTTGGAGGGAGGATGGTGGTCTTTCTTCAGAGTGGCACTTTGATTGTTACTCCAATATATTCTTACTTTGCAAAGCCTTGGTAGAATTTCATTGATTTGATATGTTCATTGCAAATGAAAGTTTCAAATGCATATAGAAATTATCATAACAAGCACCAGTGTGTGTTCCTATTTGAAATTGATGAGGCTTTGAATTACCTTAGCCATGTATAACATTTTAGTGAAGTAAAAATGACCAAACTCATGATGTGAGTTTGGGAAGCCAGTTTATTCTGTTCTCCCCTTCTTCCCAAGCTCTTTAAAAGAAACACCTTCCCTCCATTTGTCCTGGGTCTTATTTGGCTGAATGTGTAGATTCTTTCTAAGCCTGACAGTCTGACATCTCTTTTGGTCTTTGGAATGATCAGCACTGCCCATGCTGCACCAGGGTCTGCAGGAGGATAGGCTGCTTTAGCCATGTGGTCTTGGGGCTCTGACTGATCATGTATTTTGATTTCTTATGTGCATTAAATCTATACCAAAAAAAACCTTGAAGTATATCTATCAGAAGATGACAGGTGTCTATTTGTCCCCTCCTTAAAAGTTCACAGGCTGCTATTAATGCTCTGAAAGGTGTTTTGCAGTCTGCTTGGCCTGTGACTTCTGCAAGTATATTACTCTAAAAGCATGAATTAGGGAACATCCAAACACATATATTTATAATATACTAAAAGCATAGATTATAAGTGTCCAAGTGCCCATAATTATTCACTGTGTCTCCTTAGTTTCATTCTTTTTGGGAAAGGAGATTTGAGTCCTCCTCAAATCACTGAACTTCTTTGGAGTTAATCGTTGTAGTGGTTTGGTCCAAAATACTCATGACTTACTTATTTACCTTCTGTGAGATAAGAATTAGGAGAAAGCAAAGCAGGCACAAAACTTAAAAGAAGATAAAGAAGTTTATTAACAGACCTAAAAGGAAGGGGAAAAAAAAATCAGAAAAATCATACCACACCTTTCCCCTATCTCCCACTGTAAAAAGACAACGCTTGAGATGTTCAGTCTGTTTACCACTTCCATAATAACCTTGTTCAGTTCACTTAGGGAGAGGAGTCTCTCTTGCTCATGCTATGGAGACATCTCCACAAGAAGTTCTCTCATGGCTTCAGTATCACAGCGAGACAGCCGCCCGGGTTGGTTCTCTGCTCGCATGTGAGAGTCCTTTCCCCGATTTACAGCTTTTCCCACAACTGCTTTTGAGGGTCCAATCTTGAGCTACTGGGGTACCATTTTAAGGTTGAGCTGTTCAAAAAACAAAGGTTCTCTTCACCCATCTCTGGGAGCATCTTCATCTCTAGGAATAGAGGCCCTCCCCCTTCCCTGGGAGCAAAGGGTCCCCATCATCTTCATCTCTAGGACTATCTCTGGGAGCATCTCTAGGAACAGAGGTCTTCTCCTTCCCATTTGGAGCCAGAGTCCTTATCACTTTCCATCTCTCCCTGTTCAAACTTCTCATCAAATTACAGCTGCTTCAGCATTTGCTTATTACAGCACAGGTGCTTTTGCTTACAAGTTGAACGCTCCACCCCCCATGCTGTCATGAAATTACAACGGGTACTCTGATATATCATAGTCCATCACCACCATAGCTTTACAACAGAATTTCAGCTTCTAAGCATCTCCTCTTTCTCCTCCCTCAGGATTTCAGCTCTTCTTTCTTTACTTGATGTCTGCAGGCTCCATCTGTTCTGGAGGAAATTTACAGCACTAAAAGGGTTAATCTCACTCGGGCCTTGCAGCTGGAATTCGCTTATCTCTGTTGGTCACATGATCTTTGCCGGGCAGCGGGCAGCTTCAGCTGAATCTTCGGCCGCACTGGAGAGGGGGGAGCCGGGCTATGCTGTCTGCACGTAGCAGGGATGTGGGGGGGGCTGCGGGTGGAACAGGGCCCATCAGCTCCAGGATGGCTGTGTCCCGACCTGGGCCTGGCCAAGCAGGGCCCAGCCCAGCCCCACTGGGGCCCCGTACAGGCCCAGCCCAGTGACCTGTCCCCCAGCTGGAAGCAAGAGAGGGCTTTCCCAAGGTTTGTCTATTCTTAAATGTGGACCACAGAGGCGGTCAAACTTTTAAGTGGCTTAAAAAATTGCCAATATTCAAACTAGGCACTTGATAGGTTCTGTCAGATCATAGAGGAAGCTGTAAGCACCTCTTTGCAAGAAAATCACTTCTGGAGTTATGCTAACCCATGACAATTGTTTATATGAGTGTGTGCACAGGTGCATGAAGACAGCAGTTTCCAGCAATGTGACATCAGAGTTTTGTCTGGAGTTGCATGTGCAACTTTTTTTCTTAAACTCTGTGGGGAATCTTTAGGTTTTGGATGGTTTAGAAAAGTCTATCAAAATGCAGAGTAAAAAAATGAGAAAAGATGTGGATGGTCAGCAGCATTCAGTGCTCAAACTTGCAATGTAATAACCATAGGGCAAAAAGTCATCCAGCAAGGGACTCCCACAACTGTGAAGTGACACAGCATACTGGATGGAGAAAAAGAAATAATTTGAACTTTGTTAAGGTATTCAATATGCTAATATTGGGTAAATCTTTAAAAAAATGTTACTGATTGAAAAGAAATTATATGAAGAAGCTCTTTATTACCCCAGTGCTATCAACTGAAGCCAATGACTAGCCTGAATTAGAAACAGAGAAATTTTCAAGAACCTGAGCCTGTCATAAAAAAAAAAAAAATAGGCAATTATTTTTATTGATTTCTACTGGGATCTTAATCAAACTCTTTGATTTCTGCTGGGTAAAAAAGTCCAAAAAATGCCCCTCTGAGACATGCAAACTTACAGTAGCTGTTCAAAAGCACCAAAGTCATTGCAGTATTTTTGATCTGCCTTGAACATACCTCAGAATTTTAGGGACAGCCAAGATGTCAGGACCAGCTTTTTTATCCATATTCTGCAGGAGCTGAGGAGATACATGGGTGAATTCATGCAACATGAATTACTATAGTGAAAGCCGTAGTACTTGCGAGGAGAAAGCAAATCCCTCACCAGGGTGAAGTGAACGTGCAGCTCAGAATACTTGTGGTGCCTGTCTGTGAAAACATGATGCAGTGCACCTTTCTGGTCAGGTCTGCTGTCTGTGCTTGCTACTGCACAGCAGACGGGGTCCTGCAGCGTTCTCAGAAATCAGGAGGGGTTAAGGGCAAGAAAGAAGGCAAGGTGGTAAATCTGACTGTAGCAGAAGGAGATGGAAAGACTAGAGGCGAAGACAAAGGAAGATAAATGAAATGAGAACTTGGAGATCTTTGCTTACAGTAATTTTATTTTATAGAACTCTAAACTTTTTTAAAAGGTAGGAAAATTTCTTACAGATGTTACCTGTGTGTACATGGCAGGTGAGGCACTTAGGTAGTAAGAAAAGTAATGTGCTGAGGGTAATGCTGGGGACTGCAGCACCTATAGACTTGGCAGTGGGGTAGATTTGAGAAAACTTGCTTAGATGTGAGGTGCTCATGCCCTGATAGCTGGAGGAGGAGAAAGTGCTTTTAAAATCTTTTTAATGCCTTGGGCCTGGTTTCCTTAACATGTAGACTACTTGCACATTTCTGCATGGGAACCTTGCAGATTCTTTCATTTCCTCGCTTTCTTATTTTTCACTTTTATTTGTTTGTTTGTTGCTTTTTGGTTTTTTTGTTTGTTTTGTTTGGTTGGTTTGTTTTTTTATCATCCCTATTACTCCTCTACTGCAGTATGGCCAAGGTGCTCTCTTCTCCTAAGTCTATATGCTTAAATGCCCTCCACAATCTTCCTACAATCTTTTCACACAGCTCACATTTGGAAACTGAACATAGGGCAGAACTTAAGCGGGGGAAAATAAATGTGGTGAGGGTCGAAGCTTTTCTTAAAATCTTTCTCTGAACACTAAGTAAGAAACAAAGCCACAGGCATTCTGTCTGCAATGGGAGTCAAATGTGATCAGATATGGCTAGGCAGGCTAGCCCTCTCCTTTGGACATTTTTTCTCACTTTCTAACAGCCTGGAAGTGGAATCTGTCCTTCAACCAGAAACCTGTGTTAGAAGTGATCTTTTAAAAGCAATGTCATCTGCAGGAAGAACCCACGACAGATTAGTTATTGGGGAAAAATAAGTGACTTAGTGCGGCTTTTATGAGTTCCACTTTGAAAAGAAGTGAAAGTTAAGGAGAGGAAGTGCCAAAAAGCAAAGTTTTTCTTCTTGCCTTCCGTTATAGCTGCAATTTCATCCTATTTTAAGACTTTTCCCCTCTCTGGCTTGTCAGCATCTGTATTCAGTCACACAATTTTATTCACTAAGAATAAATATGCCATAATTAGCTGAAAGATGAGTCTCATAATGACAGGTATAGAGGTGTTTTATTTGCTAAGACTTTGTGCCCAGAGGAAAAAATTGCATAATATGCCAAGAAGGCTTAAAATCTGAAATCTAAATGTATCAATCTGATTATTTAACCATGATTAGGGTATTTTGATTTAGTTCCAGTATCCTTTGGCATTTCAGGTGTTTGCAGCCCTAGCCAAAGATGAAGATGTGTTTAACCATGGTTTTTATTGCTGGCATTTTGAAGAGGTGTTTGAAAGAGATCTGTTTGCATATGATTCCCTCATGGAATCCCATGTTTGCAACTATATTATTTTGCCCTGCTACTAGATGCTTTTACCTGGAGCAGTGCTCCTAATACAGTAGAAATCAGCTGACAATCATGCTTGAGGAAAGAGACCCCTTGATGTATTTTATTCCTTGATGTAATGTGCCTGGAATTATACAAATTCTATATAAAAGTTTCCATTCCAAAGTGCTTTAGTTTATTTTAAAGCATTTACATGGTCTTATTCAGTGTTGTGGTCAAGACTTCCCTTAAAAACCGTTGCAGAGTTTTGGTTTTGGTTTTTGGTTTGGAGTTACTTTGTGATTTTCCTTCTGTTCTGACCAATTGTCTCTCCTCTCTTGAAAACCCATCTACAGCTTTCGATCCACAAAGATTCCTTACAGTATTCATTCTTTATGCACGTTAATACATGGATTGCAATTGCACATGCATAACCTACATATAGACTTGGAATAAAGAATCAGAAAATAAATTACTAATCCGGTAATGGTTGTAGACTTTACAAGTACATATTGTGTTATTAATGGTTATGGTATCAAGTGCAAAGGGAGTAATTGCAAAGTAAACCCCAGAGCAAGACAGGAATGAGCCTCACCTTGCAAAAGGGAGCAAATTAGAGGATCTGCTGGTTCTTCCACTTGGGCTGATATCCCCCTTTGCTAGGACATCAGTTCTCCTGCAGGAAACATCCCCTTTCCACATCTCTGAATCTCACATGTTTTGCGACACTCCAATCTACTCTGTAATTAAGAGCTTCTCATTTTAATTTAATTTTGTCTTCTAGGGAGGTTCTTGAAAATAGTAACTTCTATTCAACACAAATTTCCCAAGTCTTCTTTATACTTACGCTGTGTACGCAGCAGGTGAGCAGTGATCATTTTTATCACCAGAGAGTAGAAGAATACCCCAAAGACAGATTGAGTAGCTATCACTGTAATCATGCATCAAGTGTTTAATTGTTGTAGGTTGTAATTGGCTGTAGGACATTCTAGAGTAATAACTTCATTAGAAACTAAAATTTAATTTTTAGTTTCACCACTTTTGTATTATTTTATTACTCTTTTTCTAGTGCACTAATCTGAGTTTTAAGAAAATCAGTTCAAAATGTCTTGGGAATTATTTACAGTTTCATAATGCTTTGGTTCTGCCTAGGAAAAAACAAATGTAACTTTCAGATAAACATAAAAGCTCCAGCTGTTTTCCCCCAGAACTTTTATTTCCATAATAATTGCTTTTGGAGATAATTTTACAAGAAGAAGCATATAATATGTGGAAATATTTAAGAATAGGTTTACAATAATTCTATTGCTGTAAATACAAAGACTGGTTTTCATGCCTCAGTAACTGCTCCAGAGGTCTTACATGTTAGGGGGAAAAAAAGAAAAAGAAAGCTCTAGGAAGCAGCCCAGCTTCCCAGTGCCAACTTGGCCATCTTGGGGACCATTTCTGGAAGACAATTTGGTTTTTTTCAGAGTTTTCTGGACTACTAATTTAATGGAAGGCCTGATCTGATTTCTTGCTTTTCCCTGAGCATCTTTGCAGGAGCTTGATGGCTACTTCTGTGAACAGGAACTCCAGTAATATTGGTAGTGCATGTCTCCTCTTGGGCTTAGTGCCTTGACTTAGTGGTAGGGTATTTACATAGCTCAGCCCCTCACTGGGAATATCTTGTCTCTCCTTAGAAGAGCAGACATCTTTGCAACCTCCATCATATGAATTTTGGCTTCTTAGATTGTGAGTTTGCACTGGATAAAACCAGAGGGCTCTACATGAGCCCTGGTGTTTTTTGAAGGTGTCTGTATCCTGCTGTGTGACTGGGATGAACTGCTGAATCTTCCTAGCCAAAATAGCCCACCCTGTGATGTTAGTGTTGGTGGCTAAATATGCAGACTCGATCTATTGATACCTCTTAACAAGTTGCCATGGGAATGTTGAAGGGAATGAGCTTGTTATCCTCACTTTGTGTTTCTTTGACTAGCCCCTGGTCCAGCTGTAATCTGTCCAGGTAGCCAGAGATCTGGCTGCTCCAAGGGGGTTGTGCTCTCCACTGGGCTCTGCCCAATTTCTCACATCTGTGCAATGGAATGAAAGAGCCTGCACTAACATCATCATGGGAGAAGAGCACTGCGCTATCAAATGATGCTCCTGGCTTTGCAGCACATGGGAAAATAAATGCTCTTTAAGACTCTAAAAGTGAAGAAGTTGAGTGATGTTACGTGGAAGATTTCTTTTGGGTAGTACGTGCCCTTTTATGCGTGCCCCTGTGAGTGACATGCAATTTCTGTGTGGCTGCACTTCTTTTGGATGAAAGGATTTGTATAACTCACAGAGGCAATCCTTACATTTAACAAAGCCGGTTCTCGTATCTTTTATGATTCATGTCTCTCACTTCAAACCATCTGTCTTTCCATCTCAATAAAAAGGTGATTCCTTAAAATAATTTTGCCAGTCACCTTGCCTGCTTTCTTGCCTTTTTCCTTCCTGCTTGAAATCCCACTAATTTGGTTTCTTCAACACCAGTGGCTTCCTAATCTTTTTCTTTTGCAATGAATCACCCTTCCGTCTTCTGGTTTCCCACTCTTCCTTCTCCAAAGCATCCCTGTATGCTAGTTTTTGATTGATGAGTTGTGTGAGGGTGATGCAAATGGAAATAAGAGGAAATCAACTTCAGGTAGTGATGGATTTTCATGTTGCAACTTAATATATTTAGATTTGCATAGTACCTGGTTGTACTTCTAAAAAGCTGGCTTTAGACACGGTCCTAAGTGGAGTATGTGAAGTCTCCTCAGGAATGATGTCTCAAATTTTCAGCTCTGACTTGTTGAGTTTCTGATCAACAGAAAAATAACTATTATTTAATGCACCCCTTCCCATCCAGAGTATTTCTTTCATCCAAATGGTGGTGTTTTAGCATCTCACTCAGTATGCTGTGCAAGACCTTAACGAGGTAAGGGAGTGGTACTAGGAGCCCATGTGAGAAACGGGGCTGAAATGTGAGGAGGATGCCTGTGTGCTGGTGAAGGGCTCAACCTGCAGACCAGACTAGTGAGCAGCTGTGGCAGCATCTGTCTGCAGGATTGAGCAAGGACTTGCCTCTTCCTTTTCCTCCATGTATGGGGTCTGTAGGTGGCTGGCTTGCACCAGATCCCTGTTTTTTAGGTGGCAAAGCTGGGTGCCTATCCCCAGAACTGTGTCTGTCCAGAAGCAGTGTGCTGGAGCAGGGACCACTGCCAGACTTTTCCCAGATCGCATCCGGGCCATGGAGCTGTGGGAGCAGGGCTGCTCAGGGTACCCTGCTTGGGCTACCAGGGGCAGGAAGAGTGTGTTCTCACAGAGAGATTTTCCTGTGATTTTAAATTCAGCTTCCTCCACAGGTACAAAATGCAGTCTTTCCAAAGCAAGCTGTGTCAGGGCTGTGTTTCATAACCACCAGGGGAAAATCGTTACAGGGGATGAAAAGGTAGAATTATTGATTGAGTAGCATGGAGGGCAAAGTATAACCTTTCTTTTGCTCATAAAAATACTGTGATTTTTCTCTGTTGTCGAGTAACTTAGGTACATATTAAAACTAGCCGATACGGAATTTTTCCTTAAAAACTCAGTTCTTTACAGGTATATTCACACAGTAAAAATATGACATTAAAACAACTAGCAATTACAACTGTATATTTTGTAAATTTTCACACCCAAAGATAGAAATAATTTGTTAATACTGGTGACTAAACAGGTTCTTCATTTTCCTGTTCTGGTTCCCATGCATTACAGCTGTTTTATACAAGGACAGTTTTTTATTTCAGTCAATGGAGCTAACAATGCACAGCAAAGGACATTGTTAGAATTCATTGTATTTTAAAACGATGCGTGACATGCCAACAGTTGTAATTCATTCTTTGGCACCAATCCCTGACACTTCTATTCCTGTAAGAAAGGGTTCTGTTTTTCTGGTTTTAGGAGGAAGATTACTGGAAACATTCTAAATGAGAAAGGTAGAAGAGGGAAAGAAGGTGGTCAGTCTTCTGACCATACTGAAGAAAGTCCTTTGTGGAACTGTTTGGGTTTTTTAATGTTTTAAATAACAGTTGCTGGGGTTCATCTTGGCTGGGTATTTACCTTTTATAACTTAAAGGAAATGGATAAAATAAGCACAAAAATCACAGATACAGTCAAGAAACTGCCACAGGGCCAAAGTCTTCAAGTAGAAAGCTGAGCAGTTCAGATGGGACAGACCACTTATTTCTGTTACTACACAAACTTTATTCCCTTTAAGAGTCTTAACCTCTGCTTCCTCTTTCTGCAGCTGTCAGCTTTGCTCACAGCTCGCCTGTATGAGAGGGTTACACAGGTGTCTGAGATCCCAAACTGCAGCTCCTTCAGTGATGACACCTCTTGCTCGTTGGCATGTATCACTTCAGCAGCAGATTACCTAGAGGGAGGCACGTTAGGTACATCTGTACCCCTACAACCAGAGCAAACCAGCTCTAGTGAAGAGAGGCTAGAAATCTGTCTGTGCATACAAGCCCCTAAGATCACAACTAAAACAAAGAAGCCCGAAAGGATCAGTAATGATGACACAAAACCTAAAATAACAACAAAAAAGCCAAACCAAGCTTTTATACAACACCTAAACTTGCAAGGGGACTGTTTAATTGGGAGAGTTGTCACTGTCTGCTGTGACAGTGTATCAGGACTTGAAGGATACTACATTCAGGATTTTGTTATAAATCATTCTCAGTAAGAAAGATAACCTCTGGTTTAACTGTATTCAGTGTGTTTATTCTAAAATGTAGTGAAAAATGGCTGATGCTTGACTGATGATGTTTTGTTGGTTTGATTGAATAATTCCTTGTAGTAGTAGGTAGCCACTGGCCATCCTCTCATATTGTATTCTTGCTAGCCAGTGATTTATAGTGACTAAAAAATATACTGATTTAGATTCTTCTTCCTACTGTACTTTGGTACCACTTTAGCTTTTGATTTAGTTGAAGTCTTTAGGGATTTTCCAAAAATAATTCTCTAAATCTTATCCTTCATTATCATGCATTTAGCCTGTGTTTCAGGACATATAAAATCCTGACTGTATGTGCATTTTTGCCTAAGTTACTGACCGCTTCTCAGCGACCTAATTAACCTGTCTGATAGACACTACAGCCCACCAGTGCTGCAGTGTTTTGGCTAATTAAAATGTGCTTTTAGTTACAGTGTTTGCAGCAAATCTCGGAGGCATTCAGTTACTGGCCTGTATCATGTGCTTTTAGAAGAGCAGAATCTGTTTAAACTTGCATAACAGTTTTTTAGGATAACTTGTGGAGGATCTTTCAACAAAGGCATGGCTTGCTTAATCTGAAGAGTAAGCTGATGTTCCCAGTGCAAAGATGTCTTAGTGCTGAGCAGGTCCGCAGTTATCCTGCCAAGCACAGCAGGGTCACTGGGATGAATAAACAGCTTAAGAAAGGGAAGGATTAGCCCCATTAACCTCAACAGCAGGGTTTTCAAGCTCCAATGCTAGAAGTGCTGGGGGAGGCAGGCGTCTCACCCTGCTGCAGCCACAGACTGCCCCATCACTGTTGCCAGTCACCACAGTGCGTGGCAGTTCTTCTGCAGTTTCTGTAACAGGGGGAAAAACCAGCAATGATTCGGTTTGTTTTCTTAGATGTGACTGCCCTCTCTGGGCTTCAGAAGTAATTTCCAAGTAGCCAGTGCTACTCCCATGCACTCCCTGGGCCCCACTCCATTGCAAGCACCTCTGCAGAATGCTGCACACAGGTCATGTCCCAGACCAAACCACCAGGCTCTCTTCCAGACTGGCTTTAGCCCAGGCTGGTTCACAGTCCAGTCTGGATGGTGCAGGGTGGAGCAGAGAGAGAGCTGCAGGGAGTGCAGGCAGGCAGCTTTCTGCAAGTGTAACCTGGTCCCAGCAGGCAGGGACGGTGCTAAGCAGGGTAAGGAGTGCCAGCCCTCAAGATTTACTGTTTCTCCCACAGCATTCTGCTGGAGAAATTGGCTGCTCATGGCTTGGACTGGTTCACTGTTCACTTGGTAAAAAAGCATCTGGATGACTGGACCCAGCGAGTGGTGGTGAATGGAGTTCCATCCAGCTGGCAGCCGGTCACTACTGGTGTTCCCCAGGGCTCAGCATTGGGGCCACACCTCAAATCCTGTGTCCAGTTCTGGGCCCCTCACTACAAGGACATTGATGTGCTGGAGTGTGTCCAGAGAAGGGCAATGGAGCTGGTGTATAGAGTGCATGTCCTATGAAGAGCAGCTGAGGGAGATGGGGTTGCTTAGTCTGGGGAGAAGGAGGCTCAGGGGTGACCTTATTACTCTCTAAAACTACCTGAAAGGAGCCTGTAGCCAGGTGCGGGTCACTTCTCCCAAGTAACAAGTGACAGGATGAGAGGAAGTGGCCTCAAGTTGTGTAAGGGGGGGTTTAGATCGGATATTAAGAAAAATTTCTTAATGAAAGGGTGGTCAGGCATTGGAACAGGCTGCCCAGGGAAACAGGGGAGTCACCATGCCTGAAAGCATTCAATAGGCCTGTGGATGTGGCACTTGGGGACACGGTTTAGTGGCAGACTTGGCAGTACTGGGTTAACGTATGGACTCAATGATCTTAAAGATCTTCTCCAACATAAAAAATTCTGTGATTCTTTGCTATCTCAGGCATCTGACATGGTTTTTCTCCATACATTCAAGCCTGATGTCTCTAATTTCCTAATCATCAGGGTTGTGACAGATCTGCAAGAAAGCTGAGCCTAAAATCGATGCACAGCTTGCTGGCTTCTAAGTGCTTGTGTAATTTTCTGTGAGATATCCACAGTGTTCAGCTCATGTCTAATTGTTGCCATTTCTGGATAGAATACAGTGTCCCTTTACAAGTCCCAGGAACCTTGAAAACCATTTTAAATAGCCTATTTGAGTATTTCTGTATTTTCTCTGATAAAGGACGTTGTTTGATGCAGTTTATTTTTATGGCAGTCAAGCTTCATGTTTAATTGAGCCCTTTATGCTTCAAGGCTTTCTATTTGGCTCATGTGGTATTGGATTGTGTAGTGTTCGATGCTCCTTTGCTTCTTTGTATTCAGTACACAAAAAGCAGATATCTGAAATGCAGCTCACTGGATACACCTGAAAATCTAAGGAGACAGCAGCAGTGGCAGGTTGCAGACTGTTCCCTTCCTGCAGGCCATTTCTATCTGTGCAAAACTCTGCAGCCCTTTTTGGTAGTGGTAGCACTGGCGTTGTCAGTGGTTTCGGTAGAATTTGGCATTGTCATTCCAGGGATGCTAACATCACCACCAAGTGCAAGGTGATGGAGAATCAGAGCTGGGAAGAAGCAGTAGTGAAAAGGACCAGTCCAGTGGCTGTGGTGGCATTGTTTCATGTTCTGTGGGTCTTTTTGGACACTACTCCAATTTCTAGGACTGGAGGCAGAATAAAACACTCATCAGTACTGCTGTCACACATGGTAAATGAAAAAGTAAAACAACGGAACATGGTTGTAAACAGGGCTTGCGAGTCTCATCAGCAGAACATTAAAACCCAGCTCTTAAGTAGATTAGAGCTGGTTTATGTTCTGGATTAAAGCACATGCACGCACAGAGGCACACGTAGGCTACAGCAAGTGCCATAGCTTTGATACCCACTTTGTCACAGCAGTGCCACTGATGACATGGTCACCCTCTTTAGTTACGGAAGAGCTTCCTTGGGCTCTCTTCTGTCTGTCCACTCACAGCAGACACTGCTATACACATCCTTCTAAATTAGATGGCAAAATGCTGATTGTTTCTTCCAATCTGTCAGCTCCCTATGCATCTAAAAAATATGGCCCTAACAGAGGGAGGTGTTTTATTATTCTTAAAATCACCAAAGTTCTGTATAGAATGAAAAATATGATGCTTTCATGGAAGGTTGCATATTGCACCCACTGTTTTTTCGTTACTTCCCAAAGCAGCTAGGAAATATCACAAAACAGATGAATACTTTTATTTTGCTTTTCCTTGTCATATACACATACATTTATTGGAAGTCTGTTAGGATATCTGCCATGGTTCTTTGGCTGCCAGTATCTTAAAGCATTGATAAACTATGGAAATATTACATGGTTTTTCAGGGTCTCAAATTGCTTTTAAAATTGGGTCTACCTGAATCCTTCTTCTGTAATTGAAAATTGAAACTGGACTTGGTTCAGTTGTGTTCAGAGGTACTGAGGCAAGTAAAAGTTTGGGATAGACTGGGAGAAACCAGCAATCATGACAGTAGCAGGGATGATGAACTTACTTTTGTGAGAGAATGAGAGTCTGCTGTAATCCTGGTCACAGACTCCTTTTGCCAGCTGTTCTTTGTGCTTTATCTTCTGACCTGACATTTCGCAGGAGCTAGATGTATTATGTACATACACACATCCATGTGAGAGGGAAACAAAATCAAGTCAGGGAGATACAGACTCTTTAGAAGAGATTAGAGATTGACAGGACACAAAGTAGGTACCGATACCATCTCTGGAGAAAGTGATTAGATTTGAGAGGGACGAGGAGATAATGCCTGTATCTCAAAAATCTTTCTGTTGTGGTGCTACGTGGCACAGCAGCCTTGTTTTAGTGTCTCACCATGCCACGTTAGAATGTTTCAAAAACCTATCTCAAATATCTAAGCAGGTGAGAAGGGGCTTTGTGTCCCTGTGCACTGGGAAGCAGGCACAGCCAACATCTGTCCATGGTTTGGCCCTTGGCTGTCCTAGCTCCCCAGTGTAACTGCCAAAATGTCCTTGGCTTTGTATTGTGGCATCCCAGGTCACTGGCAGCAGTAGACAGCTTGAAATGAAGGCAGGTAGCTTGGCTACGTTTTCCAGCTCAGTGTTTCATTAGTCTCCCTGGCATCTGCAATGGAGGAAGTCTTGAAACATCAGAAAGAAGAAAGATCTGAGAGATGGGAGGGAAGGCTTTGCTTTCCCCAGCATGTTCCTGGAATTACTGAGCAACAGAAACACTCTGGCTGTACATGGAAGACTGTCAAGTAGCATTTCTGGACAGCGAAACTTTTATGTAACAGAGGCAGCAGCAGATTTTACTTGAGTGCAGTGATACGTTTTTTTCTATAAAATTTCTATCTGATGTAAAACTCGTAACTGTAATGAAAACATCAACTCAACTTTTTCATCTGTGGTCACAACAGAAAAGTGAATGTCAGGAAGTAGGAGGAAAATAGGAAGGGAAACAGGAAATATCACTGTGCTACTGTACAGGAGAGGTTAATCATAAAGTAACGTTTTAACTCCATCCATTAACTCCACTAACTCAGCAAGGAGGAGCCATTTACCAAATTTCTGATTCAGACAGTGCTGGAAGCTGGTTATGTGTGCTTGCTCTGTCCCTGTATACCTCCCCCTGCATCTCCTTCTGGCTGCTGCTGTTGCAGGTGGACCTCTGATCTCACCCAGCACAGCTCCTTCTTGTATATTGTCACGGTTCTCAACACTTCCAGGGCAAAGTGGAAATCTGTCTTTCCACATTTTAACTGTTGGAACTGTCTCCATGAAAAATGAAAAAAAAGTGTAAATAAAGCCAGGGGGGTAAGCTAAATATTGAAGTTATGCAGTTTACAAAGTGCTCTAATACCACATGAATGATGCCAGAATGAGTGATGCCAGTGATGAGTGCCAGAAAACTGTCAGGGTAGATGGGGCTGCTGTCAGGTGCCTTGGAAGTGGCCTGTTTGACTGCTGCAAGGAGCTATTAGAGGGGCAGCTGTGAGGAAGTTTAGTACAAACTAGAGCCCAAAGCAGTCTTACATCAAAGTGTTGAATTACAGAGGTTGTCACTGTAGTTTTAATTGGCAAAAATCTGCTGTGACTTATTCTCCAGGCAAGCACATTAACTTGCAGTTGAACAGATTTCTTTGTCCATGATTTGGTTTAACGCATGATGAAAACAGTTGATTAAATTGTGATTTACCAAATTGCTGTATCTCATATTTTTTTAACTGATTAGAACATGTGCCCATACAAAAGCAAGGGCAGGAGGAAGAGGAAACAGGAACAGCTCCGTGACATACAGCTGTGATTTTGTGGAAGGAGGGGAGGAGGAGTTTCAGAGAGGTGCTTCTGAGGTTGTCAAGGTTACAGGTGCTTCTGTAGGTGAGTGGCTTGGGCATTCTCTACTGAGAATTGGCATCAGCTGTTTCCTTCTGAGATAACAAAATTTGCATTTTAATTAGATTGTTGCCTTTGTCAACACTGAAGCATAGTGTATAAGTTGTTGGAAACTTTCCACAGGACCAGTGTAAGTATTTAAAAAAAAAAAAAATTACAACAGCAGTGTTTACCCCAATAATATTTTGAAACTTTTTTCATTTCTTAAGTGTTTCTAAGATGAGGATCTCTTTATAATTGCTCAGTGAATTAACCATTCAATCTGCCTTCCTCCTTCTTTAGATCCCAGTAAAAACATTGCTTTTGGAAGCTAGGATTCAGTGTTTCAGATGCAGGGAAGCCAAGAGCTGCATGCCAGTCTGGTGCTCAGTGTGAGAACCGAAGATTTGCACTGAACTTGCTGCTTTGAGACATCGCTGCAATGGCAGCAACTGTGCCTTAGCCCTGGGAAAGAAATCTGTGCTGATACCAGCATGGTATGGCTCGAGTGGAGTCTGACAGCACCAGTTGTATACTTCAGGAAAACAAACGATGTCGTGGTAAATTTCAAGCTGTACTCAGAATTGATACAATATGTCATAATGAATTTTCTGCCAGGTTTAAGAGTGATAGAGCAAGATCTTCATCTGCTGTGAAGAAGTGCAGCACCACTGACTGCCTTAGAGCTATATAAGTGTACACAGTTGGGGATGGGGCCAGGAGTTTTATACTGCACAGCAAACAAGCCAGTGCTGCACTGAGCAAGTACCAGGTGCTGAAGTTGGGCAGAGTAGTGATGTTGTCAAGAAGGAGCTCAGAAAGCAGGCAACCTCCTTTGTAGACTAAGGTGAACAAATTCACTGCTCCTGCAGCAGCAGCATCTAGTGAGAAAGGCCACTGCTGCTGCGGGGTTGGAACAGCCACGATTCACTTGGAAATGCTTTTCATGTGCTAAGCCAGGTCATTTTGCAAACTTGGAAACTCAAAAATGGCTCACCTTTTGAAAATCTTGCTATATCAATATAAAATGCCCAGTTTTAAGTAAAGCAGTAGTTTCAGCAAATGCCTTGCCATTGGGGCAACTCGTCCACTCTGAATGTGGAGGAAACACATTTCTGCCTCTCTCTTCTAAGGGAGACTGAGGAAATGGCATTCAGTGGCTTTCAGAACCAGGCTTTGTGTGCCTGCTGTGCCTCCTGGCCTTCCCACTGTCTGTTCAAAATCATCCATTCCTCAGTTTCCCTACTGTCCTTTTAGACTGGCAGAGAATCATTAGCAGCTTCATCATCACTGTCCCTCCAACTGGACTTGATGATCCTTGTGGGTCTCTTCCAGCTGAGAGTATTCTGTGACTGTGTGACAGGCAGGGGCCAGGGCAGGGCTGCTGGAGGCACAGGGGAGCCAGAGCAGCCCTTCACCAAGGGTCCCACCAGTGCTGTCCCACATATACCCCATCACTGCACATCAGTCCAGCCATGTAAGTCTGGGTTCTGTGACTGCTCCTCAGAGGAAGAGGAAAGGGACAAGCATTCCCTGCCTGGTGGGAAGGGAGGCACAGGACACCAAGAGCCAGGACAAGCTCATGCAGCTTCAAAATCGAATGAGGGTTTGGGGTGAAGCTCAGAGCTATTTTCCCTAGAAGTCTGAGAGTTTGGAGAAATAATAAAAGGAGAGTTGTGGAATTATTTTCCCGTGTTTGGACACTATATTGCACTGACATTTATGTGCATGATGTTGCAGTAATCCAGTCAGTTCAGCCTTTTCATTGATGACCTTTTCTGTAACATTACCCACAATGTTGTGCATGATATTGCAGAGAAAAAGGTGAGGGCAAGGATGCCACTTGACTGTTGTCAGCTTAAGTACGATGCAAGATTTGCAGTTACTGTAATGATGGGTGCAAAAGCAGAACCAGAAAATGGGCAATTTTCTAAGGAAAAGTTCCATGGTACTAAAACAGCATTCGTTGCTGCCATTTATTTTTTTCAGGCCCCTTTCCCAGGTAGATGGTTATTGCTCTTCTGTGGATTTACCAAAGCAATGACTTTCCCCCATATAAAATAGTTTAGCAGTTGAGGTCTAACTTGTTGAATCTTTATATTAAATAATTATCTGATGTAAAAAGGACTCGTCACGCATGACATTAAAGTGTTGCTAATTGTGACTGGAGGCATTTACATGCTGAATCCGAGTGAATTATATTATGTGTGTTGCACCCTTTTTACTTCATTCCCTGGTTGGTTTTTATAACCAAGTATAACCTATAACATTTGCTTTTCCAGAATGAAATAAATCCTGTACAGGAGATTGACATCACTTTTGTTCCTCCGGTTTCTTTCAAATAGTGTTTAAATTTCAAGTGGTCTTGCAGGTTTCATACAAATTTTCTATGGAAAGTAGATTCTGCTTTTAATATTTTAACTCTTTGTATCATATAGCTTTGTAAATCATGGGGCTGTTTACAGTCCAGCATGCAAAACATCCAGGTATCTTTACCTAATGTGCAGGTGAACTCATCTTGGGATAAAACTTTATTAGGTGCAAGAAGAATATGTATTTCACTGAAACAGAACTATAGAGATCAACATTCAAATATTTTAAACACTGCGGACAGCATAGTGAGCTCTGCTTTATCTTAGTTGAAACCCAGGGCACCTCCCAGTGTGCAGTGGGGACTCAGGAGCATTGCTTCCACCCCAAAAGTCCTCCTTCCAGTGTTTCCAGCTCAGTAATACTTTGCATGGACAGATGGAGGGACTGAAAACACAGTAGTATCACAGTAACATTAGGACAGTAAAGTCGGTGATTTTACGAGATATGCTCTATTTTGCTGTACATTCTGTATCCAAATGGGCAGGAAGTCACCCAAAATTGTGCAAGAAGCCACGTGTTGAAGATAATTGTCAAGTCAGTTCCAAAACTGGAATAGTCTGCCCAGGGAAATGGTGGAATCACTATCCCTGGAAGTGTTGAAAAGGTATGTGGATGTGGCACATGGGGATATGGTTTAGTGGTGAACATGGTGGTGCTGGGTTAACAGTTGGACTCAATGCCCTTAGAGGTCTTTTCCGACCTTAATGATTGTACAGTCTGTGATTCTATGAAAACAAAGTATGGGCTTAAATATTCAGAGCATTAAGGGGTACCACTTGGGGAAGCAAATTTCTGCAAGTCTTGCAGGTCTCTTCTAGAGATAACTCTTCAGTGAGGAAAGGCTTTCTTTATGGCGAATTTGGCATCTAATTCTCAGGCTGTTGTGTGCACACAAAGACATAACCTGTTTCAAAGAGACAACTATTGAAACTGATTTCTGAACTATTTGGTTTGTGCTTTAAAATGCGTGGCCCAGGAGGTGGGCTACATTTCTGTAGAAGAAGCAGCCATGCTCTTTGGTGCTGGTCTTGGAGTAAACCCTTAGCAGTGGAAGACTGAGCCTATGTGGGATATATTTATTCGTATGGTAAACAGGCAGGCAGTCAACAAGTGCTTTGTGCATCCATAGCCTTGAAGAATTTCAGCAGTATCAGATCAGTGTATCCTGGCCCCTGCTACAAATCCTGCCCTGATGACAGTGGTGTCAAAGTGCTGTGGAGTGGCTAGGCTGTGCCTGAGCAGCTGCTGTGTGTGCTCATTAAATGGAAGGGCCGAGTTCCACTGGGGGCATATCAGCAGATAGATACATGGTTGGAGGGTTTAATGCTGCTCCGCAAGTGCATGTGGATTTTCAAGGCAGAAATAGACTTCTTTTTTGACATAAATATAGATAAAACAGCCCTCACAGCCTTCTGCTTTTTGAAAGAACCAGACTGGTCTTCAGAATGTTGTGCTGGTGGGTTTTTCTCCTGTTTCATCCTTGGAAATGAAGTGATTTCAGTGTACTATGAAAAGGGGCGTTTGTAGACTTACTGACTTACATAAAATGGAATATTTCATTTTATACATGAAAAGTGTGCTCACTCAGAAGAGGCTAAAGCTATTCCACTCTGCTGGAAAAAGAAAGGGAGCTAATGTGATACTATGATTACTACAAAAACTAAAATGCTTGTTTCCTGTGGGAAAAAAGTAATAAAATGTGTAAGTCGTTCTCTAGTAGCTTACAGTAGGACTGTTGAATTATCAACAGCTGGCATTTTCTCTAGCTTCAATCTGTGTTCATCTGCACCATCAGTGTGTGCCCAGGTCTCTGGCACTGTTGCAGGTTGCAAAAGGTTTTATTGCACCTTCCCATGTGGAAGGCAGGGACAATCCGTACCAGAAACCTCCAGCCACTTTGGAGGGCAGGGTCCTTGCATTCTTGGCTGCTTTTATGCCTCGTACACGATGCCCGTGTTTGTTCAGTGTGCCCAGCGTTACTCACTCTGTGGGAGGTTTTCCATGCCCAGGTCTAGGATTGTGCTAGGATGGATTGCAGTGTGCTGTGAGTGTCACATAATGAACTCTCTCCTTCTTTTAGGCCCGAACTGCTTTGCAGAAACCCTTGTCATTCCAGCAGGCCGGGAGGTGAAAACTGATGAATGCACTATATGTCACTGTACTTACGAAGAAGGCACTTGGAGGATTGAACGGCAAGCGATGTGCACTAGACATGAATGCAAGCAAATATAGGAAATCTACAAATCTACGGACTTCTCGTGGTTTTTATAAAATATCCCACAGCAGAGAGCACCCGAGATGACCCAGGGAAATCCTAATGAGAAGATTCTGTCAAGGAGCAAAGAATAAAATACTGATATTTTGTTTTTCAGAGTAACATAATACTGCAAAGCAAAGAAGTGCATATATTTAAAACGTTTGGACATAAGAATACCTGTCTTAAATGTGTTATTTTCACAGTGAGTACACTAAAATACACTATAAAATATTCTATGTATTTCTATAATACCATTATAGAGCTTAAAAATAAATGTTTTATATAGACATTACAGATTAAAGTATCATTGCCTCTCTTCTTGTATACATGTGCCATGGCTAAAACATTACATTTCTGTTCCAGTTTCACTATACGAGGGTTTTCTTGTGTGTTTTTTTTTTGTTCTGTTTTGGGTTTGGGGTTTTTTGCTTATTTTGAGTTTATTGGGGCAGGCAAGAGATAGCACATGACAAAACTTTGACATTCTCAGTTTTGGAAAAAAGAGAAGTAGAATTTGCTTTCAGAGAACATGTGTTCTTTTATGAACATAAATTTGCTGTAATGTAGAGGTGGGTCAGCTCCATATCTTAGTTTTATTTGTGCTCCTGTCTCCTGCTCCACAGCCAAGACAACTTGGAGCAGTGTTATGAAACTGGTCTCTCATAGCTGCTGCTATAGATATTTATTGAGACAAATTTGATTCTTAATATTCATTTCAGACATAAATTTATCAGAGGGACAAATATCTCTTTGATATAATATGGCATCACCAAGCTGGTGGAAATGATGGTAAATAACCGCAGAGCATCATTAATGTGATGCATAATGGATATGGAGAAGTGCAGCTTGGGAGGGCTACAGCAGCCAAACAAGCCTTCAGTGATGTGGCTCCACATTGCTAAATTGTGGGTAGGAGAGCTGGTTAGTAGCTGCACCATTCCCTAGACCCTGCTCCTGCCACCTTGTTTGAACGTGGCTCAGCATTTGTTTGGCAGTGTGTACAGGGTCTGTGACACTTTAATAAAGTGAAAGGTTTAAAACTCCATCTTTGAATCCATCAGAGGATTTCTAGTACATAGTCTGAGCCTGACTACATCTGAGGTGAATCACATCTCCCTGCTTCAGCCACCCACAGCCTTTGCTTAAATTCATTTCAGTTTTAGTTTAGTTTATCACCAAATCCAACAATACGTCAGCTTTGAATACCTGTTAGGGCAGCGGCTCAAGAAACATGGATTTGCTTTTAAGCTTTTGCTGGAGGGAAGATTTGATGAATCAATATCTGAAACCAAAAGACTGTTGCTTAAATTCCCACTTACTCTTTGCTAATTTCTCCTGTGGTGTAACCTGGTTACCAGCTTTACATCCATACAAAATAAGACTTTCTGCTGCTTCTGAACACTAAGGGACTTTTGCCAGTGACTTCAGTGGATCCCAGTTATCACCTCATGTCCTTATTTTGAGCATATTTCTATCCCTGTGAGTTATTTGGGAGTAAAGGATGTATGTTTTGTCTAAAACTTGCGATAAAGTATATATATCCATTTTATAAGAATCGTAGTCATATGGCAGAAAGCTAACTCCTAAGTCAATCAGACCCGTGCCTCATGGCTACATGGGCATCTGCTTACTGAAATCAAGTGTCTGCACAGCTCTGAGAGAGTGCCATGAGTGCCAGTGGTCTTCCATGCCTGGCTTCTCAGACAAGTGGAAGTACCCATGTAGGAATCAGCCATGAAACTTGAGAAGGGAAGGTGAACTTGCAACTCAGCGTGGGATTGGCTTTCTGGGTAGGCTGCTTGGTGTCTCTAAGAGACGCGTGTGTTTTCAGTGAATGGTGAGAAACTCACCGTTTGTGTCTTTCAGTGTATGGCCATAATGAGTCCGTTTTTGGAAATCTCACCTCAGACTAGTCACACTTTGCTTCTCCCTCACTGAAGGCTCTTGTTAAGCCTTATGCCGTTTCCTAGGCGAATTTCTGCTCTCTTAGGCAGTTCTTTTTGTTGAAGTAGTGAGTACAAAATCAAAGGGTTAGCTTGTAGTGTAGCTTTTATAAATATTTTCTATTGCACATTTTTACAAAAATATTTTTCTGTCTTTCAGTCCTGGTACCAATGTATTAGTGCCATTTTTACTCTAGTAATAGGATGGTCCTTTCAATTGCATGTGAAATTGCCCAGGCATGTTCATCTTGACATTCAGCACTGTGGGTGGTTTCTTAAAGAGATTATATTTTGAGATTTTTTTTTTTTTGAGAAGCAAACTTCAGATATTTTTAGATTTTTTTTTTTATTTTTATGGAGTGATGTAGAAGTTATGCAGAGTTTTTGACCTTCTTTATGCTTAGATCACTGGCCACATTCAACTTTGTCCTGTAGTATTATCACATGAGAGCTCTTTGGTTATCTCTGAGATGGGGACATGGACTGAGTGATCTTTCAGGGCAGATCTCGCCAGTCTTGCCCAGTTTGTATACAGTGTGCTGTGGGATAGCCCCAGTAGGGAGCTAAGCACCCCACAGCCACTCACGCCCCAGCTACCCACACAAGTGGAACAAGGGAAAAGAAAGGAAGAGTAAAAGCAAGAGAACTCACAGGTCAAGGTGAAAAGAATTCAATAAAGAGAGACAGGAAAGAAGAAAGAAGAAACGAAGTGTGGCAGTGGCTGTCACTCACCACCTCCCATGGGCAGGCCAGTGGATGGCCAGTTCCCAAGCGAAAGATAGCCAACTTAACCTCGTTCCTCTCCTTTTTACTGCTGAGCAGAGCACTATATGGCATGGAACATCTCTTTGGTTATTTAGTTCAGGTCACCTGCTGGTTGTGAGCCCTGCCAAGCTCTTTAGTGCCCCCGTTCTACTCGAAGGGGATGAGTGAAAAGCAGAGAAGACCTTGACACTGTGCCCACCCTATTCAGCAACAGCCATAACACGTGTCTCAGCATTGCTTTGGTCACAAGTCTAAACCACAGCACCCTACTGCCTATTATGGAGAGTAACTCCATCCCAGCACACGGTGATTCCACCAGCAACCCCACACAGGCACAGAGGCAAACACACCAAAAGACCCCAAAAGCCAGACTCCAACCAGTGACTGGACCAAGCAGCATGTGGGCCTTTGGCAGCAGAGCTGGGGTGCTGATGTTTGCAGCCTGATGCGTAATGTCACTTCACACAGACAGGCTTAAAACTTTCTTGTAATTGGAGTTGATAATGAAAATGTGGAAATTAAAATATTTAAAGTTAGCCATTATGGAATGCATTTGGGAACCATTTGCCTTTAAACTAATTTAATCTCAAAGCAATAAAAAACAACCGCAGAACTGCTGTGGTGGCCACATGTACTAATCTAAATGTTACGCTTTGGTTATGTAATATACCTGTTCATATGTAACCTTAAAAAATAAGGCAAAAGCTTTCTGCATCACTTCCAGTGAACTGAACTCCAGAGAATATTGTCTTCCCTACTGAAGCCTAGATACTCAGCTGGTTTTTGCTTCAGTGCAAACAGGATTATTCATCCTGCACATGAGGAGTCCTTCAGCTTTGCAGGTGGGTTGTGTCTATTAAAGCTGTATTTCCAGACACACTGATAGCTCATGAATAATTTTGTATTCGAAGGTCTGTTGCTTGGATAATGAATATTCTTCTCAGATGTTCACATGTAGCTGCATTGGCATGAATATGAGATTTCTGCTTCTGCTTCACTTGCTTCTGCTTATTTCCCAGTTGAAATCAAAACAGTCTGTTTCTGTAGGAGTGCATTATACATGAATTTGTCTTCCAACCTGGGTAAGCAGGTGCCTGAAGAGATTACATTCTAGATGGTTTCAGGTAATTATAAAATTGCCCAGTTAGTGTGCAGTAGGCTTCTCTATACTACTCATTTAAGCCACAAAAATGGAGCAGCTGATATTCACTTAAATATTATGTGGGTTTTAAAAGGGAAAAGGGGAAAAAGAGGAAATATGAGAGACAGATGAGCTGAGCATTACAATAGGAATGTTCAAAAAAAGAAAAACATAGATTTTCACAGAATATGATAAGAAAAGTAAATGAGAAAAGTATTTGGGCACAAATTGAAATACAGGAAATTCTAGTTGGTGATGAAAAAAAAAATCATACAGTAAAGGTGAATGAATACTGGAGGATGTTGCCCAGAGATGTTTTGGAGTCTCCATCTTTGAGGATGGCCAAATTCCAACTGGACACAGCCCTTAGCAGCCTGCTGTAGCTGAACTTGCATTCAACAAGGTGTTGGACAGGATGATCTCCAGAAGTGCAAAATTGAAAGCCAGGTTCAAATGACACTGAATTAAAGTCTTTAATACAACTAAGAAAGAAAAAGATATGATGAAAGGTTCCCTCACTTTGGAAAACACCTCTTCTAATGGGGAACTGTACTGTCATGCTTGTAAAGTATTTGATGTGACTTTTGACAGTAACTTTTAATACCTAAATTATGATAGCTTTGTGATACATAGGAGGCTTTTAAAGGCACACATTATTTAAGAATGTAATGCAATCCAATTAAATGCTGCATTTATTCCCCTTATCAGGCAATGAGTTTTCTTCACAGCCTGTGTCAACTCGGGGTTTCTCTCTGCAAAAATACTACCTCCTGCTGCACTAAAAACCAAACTCAAACTGGGGAGACAGCACTGAACTGAATATCACAAACTATTTTCTGACTATCCAAGAATTCAAATTTTTCATCACTTTTTGGTTAAAGTAAGTACTAGTTCAGAAAGTACATAACTTGTTCAGTTTTGAGATGGCTGCCACTCCTTCCCAAAATCTTCTTTCCTTTGAAAATATATTTAGGCTCAACCACACTGAAAATGAAAATTTTCAGTCTGTTGAAATGTCACATTAAACAGCTTCCGTAGCAGACAAAAAAATAAGCACAGCCTAGTGTGTTATTTATTTATTTATTTATTAATTTTATATGCCTTTAAAAGATATGCCGGAAAACTCCAAACTATTAGTTACAGAGAAGTGGAAATAATGATATGGAATATTAAATTATCAGTAATAGGAAAAAATTCTTTTCTTGGCTAATTCAGCATAAACCAAGAGTATTTCAGAAACCCGGGTTAATATTGTTAACTGAGATCAGGATTTCTTCCACAGGTAGAAGTAATTAAGTCTTTGTACTTGACTACGGTCAGTGAATGAGAGGGAACATTCACAAATCCTGGTGTAAAGTGCCTTTGTTCATAGTAGGCAGTATTAAAGACAAACCTTTATAATCATTTACTTTACTTTTTCCAGTAAGTCCTGAAAGGTGTGCAAACTTTGTGAAACAAAGTGAATTTCACCTATCAGGAGGACCAAATCCCACTGTTTCTATACTCTGCTAAAATCTGTAAATGTGTGCATGGAGAAAAATGCAACATTCTGGTGTGTATAATACCCCAGGGAAAAATATACTAGCTTTGTTATTGTCCCTCAAAGTATAGATGCAAATCTATAAATGCCTTTAATGGATGAAATCGTCTGACAACCAGAGCTTTCCATTTCTGATGTAAAGGAAGGCAAATTATAAAAATGTCCAAATGTTGCTTAACCTGGGTGGGTATTTCCTTAAAAAGCTACATCCCTTTTAGAGGGTAATTCTCAAAGTAGTTTGCTATCCCTGCCACAGTAAGGTCCGTGTACTGTATTGGTACAGGTTTTAACAAAATCAAAGTCTGTATTTTCACAAAAGCAGTACTGCATATTGTGCTGTTGCGTTAGCCACTGCTAATTGAAATGAATGCTAGCTAATTTAATGCTGTCGTGAGTGGGAAGTCGTGGAGATAACGTAGGCATGCAGTGCTTCAGCCTAACCTAAAAACCCAGTGGGCTCTTTAATGCTGGTTACCACAAGAGAATTAGGAATAGGTGGCCTTTAGTCGTTCTAAGGGTTGCAGTAAAAGAGAGTTCAATTTCTTAACTGCCACACATTTTGTAAGCTTCTTTCCCAGCTCTTTATTTTCAAATGGCATTTCATAGAAAGAGCTATTTTATATATTCTGCTAGTTATGCCATTTGTACTGATGTTTGAGCAGTTAACAGTGTAACTCTGGAGAATGCTAATGATGCCTGCTTTCCATTTTCTTCCAAGTGCCTTAGTTGCATATGTGTTATACACAAAGCTTCATATATACTTAATTCAAACCGGAAAGGCAAATAATACAGTCTAGGTAGTTACTTTCAAATGTACTGTTTTCAGTTTGGTATCCTTCAAATCGAGATATCTTTGGAGCTTGACAGGCTGTGTCACGTTAACAAGATATTAGTGGGAATCTTACAGTATAGTATCCTAAGATAATGCATCATATTGAGAAATTATTTCTTAGATGTAGGACAGTATTTCTTTTTAGTCCTTTTGTCAGAGTAGAGTTTCTGAAGACACATATTTACCTCTGTGGTCCATATTTGTGCTTGAAAAAACAAATACCTGAAAACCTCATTTTCCAGATTGGACAAAGAGGTGAAAATGGTGTCATGGTTTCACCCCAGCCAGCAACCAAGGCCTGTGCAGCCATGTGCTCACTGCCCCACCAGCAGGATCAGGAAGAGAATCAGAAGAGTAAAAGCTAGAAAACATGTGGGTTGAGATAAAGACAATTTAATAGGGAAAGCAAAAACCACACGCACAGGCAAAGCAAAACAAGGAATTAATTCACTCCTTCCCATGGTCGGGCAGCTGTTCAGCCATCTCCGGGAGAGCTGAGCCCCATCACACATAATGGTGACTTGGGAACACAAACACCATTCACTCCAAATGTCCCCCCCACTTCTTCCCCCACTTTATATCTGAGCATGATGTCATACAGTCTGGAACATCCCTTTGGTCAGTTGGGGTCAGCTGTCCTGGCTGTGTCTCCTCCCAACCTCCCAAGCACTCCCAGTCTCCTCCCCAGCATGGCAGTACAAAAAGCAGAGAAGATCTTGGCTCTGTGTAAACCGTGCTCAGCAACAACAAAAACATCTCTATATTGTCAACCCTTCAGCACAAATCTACAACATAGGCCCATAACTGCCACTGTGAAGAAAATTAATTCTACCCCAGCCAAAACCAGCACAAATGACTTTCACACCTAGCTCATTGTTACATATGAACTCAATGGAAAAAAAAGGAAAGAGGTGGAAAAAGATTACAAACTCTGTAATATTTATTAAAAACTAAGCAATTTGTGAATACTAAACAAATAGGATTTTAAACATGAGGCCACTAGTGAATACCAACTTAAATAAGGCCCTTGGTGAATGATGATGACAAGGAATGCATTGAGTCAACCGCTTAGTAATTCTGAGCAGTCTTACAAAAGTAAAGAAGATGAGTGTCAAGAAAAGTATCGTGGTGTGTGACTATTTTCTTCAGGTAAGACCAAAAGTCTTGTGCTCAACATGGTCTCTTAAAGATGGACGGATGACTGACCCAAGTGGAATGTTACATTCTTTGGGAAGAAGTTAACAGTTGGTCAGTAGTGATATTGAAATTAACCTTGAAAGAAAGTCTTAAGGATGTTTTTGCGTCGGAGGCTACATGGCATCATTTGTGACCTTTCAGGTACACTGGGAGCTGCTCACTCTAATCCTCTTAACCAAGGACTGAATGGGCAGGTGGATGAAAACTCCAGTACAGGCTCCTTACATCAGCCCTTGTGGAGAGAACTGAGCTCTGTCAGCAAAGGACTAAGTATGCAAAATACCTCTACTTTTGTATTCAAATAGCTTTGTGATTCAAATACTTGTATAATAATATTAGCCTAGCAGATATTCTAAAGACCTTAAAAATCAAGTAGTCCTAAGTGGTATGACCTAAAATATTTTACCAATATGATGATAAATCATTATTTCTTAAAAACATACGTGTTCTATTTATGTAAACAAAACAAACTGTACACATTTTAAAAATATTAATATTACTACGTCAACTTACATAAGACCTATTGCAAGAGTGAAAATCCCTCAGTTGTTAGCACTTTCTTACTACATATGTCAAACCACTGTTGCACCAAAGACAGTGAATTCCATTACTGCATACAACTATGGCCAAAAAAAAAAAGGAAAAAATGTGGAATTTAAGTGGCATTAATAAATAATATTCACATTCAAAATGTTTAAAATGCTTCTTTATTTGAAAAAGGAAATTTCTTCAGCATTCTATGTTGAGGATGAAAAAATTGTATATATTTTATACATCATCCATTTCTTACACCATACTTTCCATCACTTTTTACTGCATTTACATGTAGGGGATATGTCCATCAATTACAATATAACATGTCCTATATGCAGTAATATTTTAAATATTCTTCTATATCTACTTCTATATTTCTATACTTCTATACTTCTACAGCTCCTTGTGTAAGTATTACAAGACAAAGCTGGAATTTAAGCTCCCGTCATTATTAAGAAGTAGTGCAAAACTAATACATCAAACCAGAAATCCATGTATGATGCAGAACAAGTGTTCTGAATGAAATCATCTTCTCCTGTTGGCTCACGTTACACCATTTGACAAAGTCTGCACAGACTGCAGAATGACTTCATTCCAAAAGACAGACTCAGCATTATGCTCTTGGCAGAAAAAAGCAGGATTTGAGCTACTTGGTTATGACTATCCTGAATCATACTTTGAGCTGGCAATGGTAGCCTTTCTTTGGGATAGACCTTTAAGTCACAGCATTAGCATTCAGTATGCAAAGGTGTTTAAGGCTTTCTTCCCTTTTGTAGAGTTGGCATTTCCCTTGTTGGTGGGTTCTGCCTGTCTCAATGTTGACATCATAGCCACTGCTGCACAAACTTCCAGCAGGATTTTCAGTACTTGGTTTGGGTTATCTTTGTTTGTTGAGGCTGGCAGGATTCCCTGGATCCCCAGTGGCTGTTAGCAGCTCACCGAGCATTTTTTGCCACTGCTATTGATGGAAGGGGTTTCAGAGGTTATGAAATGTAAGAGAGAAGGAGTCCTCTGCAGGTGATGTAGCCTTTCCTTTTACTGTACAGTAGTACAGGCAGACCAAGATGGCTTCATTGGAAAGAGAAAGCTTTACCAGTAACTAAAAGCGTTTTCCAAACTTTCTGTCTGGAAAATCCATCATCTAGTGCACCAAAGGAATAATTCTTCTCTTTTTATTGAAGATTATAGGCATATTTCTAGTCAATTCTTCAGAACTTTCAGTTTATTTAATTGTAGGAAGGTAGACTTTTCTTACAATGGGATAAAAACTCTATTTCTCAGAAGTGTCATCTGCTTGCTATCTAGCAGAAAGCATGAAAAACAGAAGGGAATCTGAAGTAAGGACCAGTAGCATATTTAGCCAGCTACTGGAAAGTTTCTCTAACTGTTAAATTGTTTCAGTCTTTTCACTAATGGAAAACTCCTATTTCTCTATATTCACATTGAAAGTATAAAGATCTTAGCAAAATACTCTTTACAGCGTATTTTACACACTTGCTACATCACACCTCACAAACCAAAATGGAGACGTCCTAATTTGTTCTTGTACAAACTAAATAGTATTTGCACTTTCCTTTTGATTTTTAGGACTATTTCAATATTCTTTGGATAATGCTTTTCCTTTTGAACTTTCAAGTTACTATGTTTCTGTAATATAAATAACCACTATACTGTGAGAAAGAGGTGAAGAAAACCAAATTAGAACTGACTATTCAGTATCTAGCCTACTAAAAATACCACAGAAATCAAGCTCTGCAGAATAAAAATATTTCATTAAGTTACTACAGCATCTCATATCAAATTGTCTCTCCAGAGAAGGCCTAAGAAACATGACATTTTGTACTGTATTAATCTCACAGCTGCATATGATTAATATATATATAAAGCATACAAATTATATTTAAAAGTTTTGTTGACATGAAAGTGACTCTATTGCTTATGTTAAGTAAAATTTAATGGTGGATCAAACACATATTGCCAAAATATTTAATTAACTTATTCTGGAATAACATGCTTTATTTAACATAAAACAGGATTTTAAAAGCCAAAAAGCATTAAAATTAATACAAAATTATATGAAATAAGTTCTGATATGTTTGCACTTATCAATTCTGTTCATCCAAGATTGCTTTAAAGAAAGCAGAAGACTAAATGGAATTACTAATCATCATTAACTCTGTGTCTTTAAGGCGTTGCCTCTACAAAATTGCTCAGTAAAGGATTGGCCTGAGGCTTATCTAGTACCTGATAAACAAAACTTTGATATGTTTTACCACCTGTGTTTTCAGCCAAAAAGATTTCTCAGTAGATAGATACAGCACACAATGGCTAATCAGGATAACAAGTTTCACTGACTAATTCAGAAAGAGATTCAGACTAGAAAATGGGAGAAGTTGAGACAATAGCTCAATGTTTCCTGCCATTTTAATAGAAAAGCAGAGGTGGAAAAACAAATCACAATAGTTTGATATTGAAGAGCATGAGACTGATGTGTGGAGGAGAAAATGAATGCAAGTTCAGATACAGAGATTCAGACTGGCAGATAATGCAATAAGTGAAAGGAGTTTATGCTTAGTGCACAGATTGTGTGATGGCAGTGAGAAATAAATGATGCATTGCACAACAGAGCCCTGCACAACAGTGTGCAGGAACAGAACTACTGGAACACCATGTGGAAAGAGATATTCTAAAAATAATAGAGGAAAGAACAGGTGTAACTGAACACCCAGCTATTTTGCTGTAATAAGAAGTAAAAATAGAGCAGGCTTGGTTATGAAACCTGCAGAGACTATGCAGAGGTTTTTTAATTTTTCCATGCTCTTGGGCCTACTCCATAACCTCTTTCATTCGGTCATATCCTTATCAAGACATGGAGACTAGAAACAGATGCACTATTCAAAGTTTAATGTTATTTAAAAGAATTTTAAAAGTCTGAGTGACATCTGTTCCAAAATAGAACTGGCCCACGGATGATAATATGAGGTTTTCAACATGTCTGTGGTGATAACCTATGACGGGTAAGAAATGTACCATAAATTTTTCAGAAAAGGGAAAAAGAAATCCAAGAAATCACAGACCACCTGATCAAACATGTATAATATGTAAAGATTTCATGAATACTGAAAACCATGCAGTTAAGTGTAAAGCAATACAATCTGATGTGTTTTTTGAATTAAGTTAAACATGTAATTAATTTGAAAGCACCTGATATGGCAGCACATACAAATGTAATTAACTACAAAAGACAATGTTTAGAATGGAATTTTAAAAAGAGTACTGAATGATCCTTAAAGGGAAATGAGAGTTGGAAAGAAATTGCTAAAGGGGTTACTCAGGAGCTTGCATTTAGACAGACTTTACTATTTCCATTAACAAGATTATCAGAAAAAGTCCCGATGGACAATGCTGACAATAAAATGTGAGAAGCTGTGAATAAAGGCAATGTGGAAATAGGCAAGAAGAAACAGAAGAATGAGAGTGGCCTGTATATTTGCTTGGTTAAAGAGGACTGTGAGCACAAACAGTAACAATGGAAAGGGGGAGGCATGTGCTGTTACATGATTTGAGAAAGAGGTTCTTTGGAGCAAAAGAAAAGAACTAATGATGTAAAAGGCACTGGTGAAAGCTCATCTGAAATACCATGTTATAATCTAGTGACCCCTTTGTAAGGATATTAAAATCAAACACAACACGTAGGATACAGGTTTGCTTTTCAGTGGTGAGGATGTGCAGTATAGAGTTTTATTTCCTTGGGAGTCTGTGTAGCCACCTGGGATTTTTAAAGATTATAGGGGATACATCTCTCCGGTATAACTGAAACTCATATCTTGCCTTGAGGTAGAATGATAAGCAGAGGATGATAAGCAGTGTGATTTGGATTCTGGGAAAGGAAATTCATGATTTTACCAACAGGTAAACCAGGGAAAAGAGAGTATTTTTGAGCATGCTGGCACTCAAACTATGGGACATCCTCAGCTATGGGAAGTAGGAGTCAGTCAAGTTTCAGGACGGGCAGTTTCAGCTTCTTGGGTCCTTCACATGTGGAAGCTTGCCAAAGCCTCTGCCAAAGAGGTGTCTGTTGCAGTCCCTGCTGAGCAGGGATCAGCTCCTTGGGTTGACACTGACATAAGGCTATGTAATATTTCTGTCTAGTGCAGGAGGTAATGGAGCATGGAAGCTAAGAAGAGAGTATTAGTTTTTACTACTGACATTAAAAGGCCACCAGAGCTAATATGAAAGTTATGTTTTGAAGAAAAAAAGAAATACAAATTAGTTTAGTATCAAGTAAAATATTCTGAGGGAAAGGCCAAAACAAAACTGCAGTCCATGCAAAGCAAGTGATCCTAAAAAACCCCTGCTTTTCTAAACTTGATTTTCAAATTTAGATTTATTTTGCAAATTTATACAGAGAAATTATTTTACCTATTATTCTTATTATATTTAGACTTGGAATTGAGCATTTGAGTTTGTAATTAGATGAAAGCATTGCATTATGATGATCCCCATTATCAATTTAAGGACAAAAATAATTGTCTTATTTGTCTCACTGTAAAAGGGCCCTTGAAACCTACCTTGTCAGATTACAGATTTTATATCCTAATTACAAAAACACCATCATTGCTACTTAGAGGTCTGAACTCAATCTGATTGGTTTTAATTTGAATCAGGCCTAAATAGAAATTTAGGGTCTAGCTTAAAAACTAAATCAACAAGGCCTTATGAAAGTTCTAGCTAAGTACTAACCTGATCTGGTCCTTGTTACCTTGACAGACTTGTTCCAAAATGGTCTGGCATAATAATCTTATAAGGTGAAATATGAAAGTACTGAGTTCAATCAGAGCAAAAAGCATTGTAACAGTATTCAATTCTTATGATAAATGAATTTGCCTCTTAAGGCAAGAGTATGGATGTATTAGAGCATTCATTCCATGGATATTGCCTGGATGCTCCTGGGACAGAAGCAATGAACTCGTACCATTTGCAGAGTACCTTCAATGTGGTGTACTGCAGGGAATAAATCAGGGCTTTCCCTTCTCACTTCAAGTAGTTCCACAAAGAAAACACCTCCATACAGTGTTTTGCCTAAATCGAAGCGAACAATATTTTTTTCAGAATCTTTGATTTAAAGAGGTCAGAATACAAGAAAAGACAAAAACATCTGAGTTAGGATTAAGATAAAGGTAAAGGATGTACCACTAAATCTTTGAGCTGTAGCTAAATAGAAACAAGACAACGGATATTCTTAGATATGTTTGGTTTAATTTAGATAAACCTTGATCCATTAGTTCAATGCCTTTGAAAGTGTTCAGGATTATACAAATAGAACTTTTAAAGCTAATCTATGGCAACTTTGCCTACATTAGACAGCTGCAGCCCACTATCAATAGACTTGCAGCTTTCCCATCTGCCTAGGTACTATTGTTTATGTCCACTTATATTTCAGAAATGCTTTCCATCTTTATTAGCTGTTTCTGTTCAATAAAGAGAAAATGCCAAAAGCCTCCTGAATCCAAGTTAAATGAAGGTGATGATGATGGTGAAGATGATGATGATGGTGATGATGATGATAAGAAAGAATCAATCAAGTATAATCATGGAAGACTAATTCCCTTACTCAGAAGTATTTCTACAAATACAGTCCTAGATAGGAAAAACATTAATTTCAATCAGAGCAGAACCTGCAGCACAGAATCACAGAAATGTTAGGATGCAAAGGAGCTCTGTTCCATCACGTGTATTTCATCTCCCTAGCCAAAGACAACGTTCGTTTTTAAGAACGCTTTATTTTCTTATGAATTTTGGACTACTTTTTATACACTGTTTTCCATTTGAATATTAAAGGATTTAAGTCACAGCAGTTAAATTTAAAGATGTGACTTCTAACTGACTAAAATACATAGAACACATTAAAAAAAAAATAGACCCATTAGCAATCTGAGAAAATGTAGCATTAAAAGGTGTCCATGCTTCACATCCAGACAGTGCTTTTTTTGTGTAAAGGGACTAGTTATATAGAGAGAAAGCTAAGAGGAAAAAGAAAAAAAAAAGTCTTTATAATACTTACATGGTTCAGTACACACACAAATTGGCAAAAACAAATTTATTCATGCTCTCTTAACTTGATCCCCTTGTATCAAAAAGATGCACTTTGGTCATGAGCTTTCCCTATGAATTTAGACTTTTTTCAGTGGACGGGATGGAAGCTACTCAATGAATACGATGTTATTTCAGAATCCCTCATCCCTCTGTTGGAATCCCAAAGCACAGTAGGTATACAAAAGTATACCTCTTTCTTGGTGTTCCCCTGTACTTCCCTTCCCCTTTATCTTTTCCCCTCTAAAAACCTTTGAATTAACAGTTAACTTGGTAAGCAGGACTCCGGCTTCTGGCTCTTGAGTGTAACAGCCAAATGCCCTCAAGCAGCTAAAATGCTGCCCAATCAATAATAAAATCACTTTGAAGTGATGGAAAGGCACTCCCATTGCAGAACAGCATGTTTGTTATTTATAAGATAGCACATGTTCAAAATTTCCTGGTTGTCTTGCCACTTTTCATACTCTTAATATAGACTGATAGTGTGATCTGCCTTACCCATAATGGCAATACAATATTAGCAATTGTAACTGATAAAATTCTATATCCACTAGGACTTTTCTATCGATTTATTAATTTACTAAACAAAGTAAGTTTCATTTTTTAGTGCTGTTATTCTTTATTGTGAGAGTAGCTTATTTTGTTAGGTGCCTTTTTATTCTTCCATCTACCATACCTTGTTCAGTCTCTGAGGTGCATCACAAGCACTTTGCTAACATAAGGTGATTTTTTGTCTCTGTCTAAGGAAGCAACTGTAACAAAACATAATCTGATTATAGAAGAACAAAGCCAATGAAATAATTTATTTTTTAATTTACTTGTTTAAGATTTGAGTCAGCTTTGATGCAAGTATTTAGGAAATTTATCCCTCTAATAGATACCACACAGCTACACCTAATTTTCAGTATACTTAAATATTTCATGGGAACTGTCATTTATTTGCAAATTCTAATGGCAAGGAAATGTATAATTCTGGACTCTTCCCAGATTTACGTAATCAGAATCACTTAAACAAAATAAGCTACTCCCTCTCAACTTCCCTGCTGTTGTGGTTTTATGAGGATTCAGCTTTATAATACAGTTGTACAGGAACCATAACAGTTCAAGCTCCTGGCTGTTTCTGTTATGGACTCCACTTTTACCTCAAGAACAATTAATCACGTTAACATCTAGTGCTTTTAAAAACTTTCACTACTCCAGCCCCCTACACAAACATATCAGTTCTTGAGCCTCCTGCGGTCAACCCTTTGCATTTTCCCTGGAATGTCTCTGACACATAGGAACAAAGGAAGATTTCAAGTACAGACTGAAGAAGAAGCATAATTATGTTTTAGTAATCCATTTGCATGGGTCCACACTCCTTATCAGCTGACTAGTACCAACATGTTGTGGTCAAGACTGGGGAATTATTAACTAAGCTGCTGGACTTCTCTCCAGGACTGACATTAGAGTAATCTGCCATATTAAGCATGAAATAAACTGTTAGCATTTGATTTTAACTCTTTATATTACAAGCTTTACCTGCCTCTGTCGTGGAAGTTGTTCTGAAACACCAGATGCTACATAGAAATCAAAAAGTACTTTCCAGGACTTGAAGCTACTTAAGACCACATATTTTACGACTGGCTCATATCAAAGTTTATGTTCATCTAAATCTCTCACTGAAGAATTTCTCCTACTAATGTTCCAGTATTCTATAAAGCCTACACATTGGCCAAATCTCATTTATGTAGTCTCAATAACCTTAGAATTAACCTTAACTAACTACATTTGCGAGGAAAGAGACTTTTCGGGTACGTCAGTGCCATCCACTACAACTACAGTTTTCAGAGAAACACAACTGACTAAAGATTTCATTGCTTTTATGAAAAAAAATGAAGCATAATTGGTATACTTTGTTCAGAAAGGGACCTTTTCAAATTACATATCTTGATACGTAGTGACTAATCTAATACAACATAGAGAAACAATGGTCTTTTTAGAAATGAAATAATTAGAAACAGTAAGTCCAATAAAATACTGCAGATATTCTTGTGTACATTCAGCTCGACAATTATGAGTAGCACCTCTTTGGTGTTTAGACACCTCTTGTAATAACAAAACACTTCAAGTGAACTGATTGTATATTGGGACTCTTTTATAGGCTCATTCTGAACTCACAGCGTAAATGAGACTTTTTTTTCATGTGGCTTCAGTGTTCAGAATGAAGGTTTTAAGAGCAGATCTCAGGTAAAAAAAAATCTCTTTTGGATTGACATGACACTGAGATTTTGTTGCTGTTGTACCAAGAAACGGCAAGAATCACAACAGAGGTCCAAGGAGAAATGGAATTATTTTATTGATTACAAGCTGGGTTATATATGGTCTGCAAGAGAGCATGATATGATTGGTCCCTTCATCAACCACCCTCTAGAATGACAGGTGGAGGTTCCACAACACCCATTCAAAATATTTTCTCCAGTGTACTAAAAACAATAGTTGGAAAACAAGTTTGCAGCTGTGAGATAAAGTCTTGGTTTACAAAAATCTCAAACTGTTTCTCAGCTAGCTTGCATGAGAAAGAAAAACTTCACAGGAAGCTGCAGCAGCTGGAAAATTCCTCTGCTCCTAGCTTTTTAGTATCCACAAGATTTCCGACTTCCACACTTAATGCCTTTAGTGAAAATCTGGTAGTGAAAATATTTTATAAAAACAAATTCATGTTGAAGCAAAAATGTATTTTTAACAACTTTATCAAAGGAAAATGAGTAACTGAGACACTAAATGGTCTTCATTTGTGTATAAACTATTACAATACACAATCACACTCACTAAGAATCCTTAAATATCCTGTAATTTGGTGACATCTTCCCAAGACACATAATCACTTGCTATAAATCAAGCCAACTCAATATTTCTGGCAACTCAGTTTTATCCAAGTCTCCTTTAGGCTCCTTCTGTTTTAAAGAAATGAAAAATTACAAAATCTCTCTCTTTGACTGCTGCCACTTAAAGAAGGAAAGGTATTTACGTTCATCTCATTCAGCTTCAGTTCTTGAAAATCAGACATCCACCCTTAGACTGTCATTTGGAAGCTGTTTATAAAGACCGAGGCACATCCATGGAGTGATTTATACGCCTGTTGTGCATGGCTGGGTGAAGGTTATTGGGGCAGTCAAAGAATGCCCCGTATCACTTTCCTTCCTATGATACTGTGCAACAAGGGACATTATAATGGTTTATGATACAAAATTAAAAACATCTTGATCTATCCACAGCTATAAAATGTTCTAAAGCTATTTGAAGTAATGTCAAATATGCATTTTTGAGCAGATCAACTATCCTTTTGCTATTGATATGAATTTCACATTCAATACTTGGACGCACTTTTAAAATCAAGAAACTTTATTACTGAACCCTTGCAATACTTTCTGCATGTAAGCAGTAAATACCGTTAAATATAAAAATTCCAATTGGGCTTTTAAAGCAAGGCAGATTTTTACCTGAAAAGATAAAATTCTGTAGACCTCCTCTCTGCATTTTTACATGATGGCAAGTTGACTTAATTAATGGACACTCACAAAGGTCAGAAACTACTCTCCTTAGTATCAGAAGCAATACTTCCTCAGAAGTGTTTCGGGAACTGTTGTGGGGGGCTGTTTGATACCAGGCTATGAACTCATGGTAATTTTTAGAATGAGAATAAGCTGTGGGAAAAAATGTGGAAGATAATGGGGAACATATATGAAATCAAAAGAAGAAAAGTATTTGCATGTTTGAAAATAAAATTTCCAATTTAAGTCCTCAGTGTATAAACGAAACTCATTTTGCCCCCATACAGAATTTTAAATGATAAAATAGCATATGCTGGGCCAGTTGGAAACACTAAAGAGATTTTTACAATTCAACATTCTTATTTGCATCCAGAAGTAAGTCTTACTCTTTCTTACTGTAATTTTTTTTATAGCTTTTAAACTAACAGAAGATTACAGTAAGGGAATCAGGAATATGAACTCTAAGATTAAGAAGCATACAAAATACCCTTTAGTATGTGGCACAATATTTCATCTCACATATTTTGGCCAGTTACAGTACATATTTTTAGTCAACTATCACAAAAGTGTTTTCAAGGGCATAAAAACTGAACCCTCTTCCCCAGGGATCAAGAAGATGAACTACAAGATGAACTAATAGATGAACAGGCATTCCTTCTCTGTCAGCAGAGGCAAGTGAAAAAGTTTCTGTATAGGTAAGAAATTTACTTCTATGGATGGGTCGGCTATTTCACATTTACTGTGAAGCTAAGTGCACACCTGAGCATCTTTTACAAACAATCCAATGTACCATGTATGTGTTTCTAGTTCTTCACTCTACTTATCCAAAGCTGAAAATCAACAGAGCACAATGTTAAATAGGAAATAGGAATAAAGAAATGAAGAGGAGGTGCCATGGTGTGGGTACAATCACAAAAATTAGAAGGGGTGGCAAGGAAAAAAGAAGCAATAGAAACCAAACCAGCTGAGAGGAGAAGCAGAACCCCAAAAATATAGTACCAAATCAAGGCAGCTCATGAGAAACTGTATCTGAAATGTGCTGCTGCATATTTCGAAAATTTTTGTGTATATGTAAACTGTAACTTTTCTGTCAAAACTGTTTCAAAGAAACCTTTTTCTTTCCTATTCTATCAGGGAAGAGAGGTGCTAAAAGTCATGGTTATTCTGAATGAAGGCTACACTACCAATTTTTAAACTGTCCGAGGTTAACTTCAGCTATTGGGCTGTACCTTGTTTCTAAATGAGCACTGGTATGCATTGTAAATTTGAGAACAGAGGTAGTTCCTGCTGAGGGCAATAGGAGCTCCGGCCTGCATCTCTCCAAGAAAAAAATACCGTTTAAAGAAGAAAAGAAGAGCTAGTTATTAATGAATAATGTTGCCTTTACAATCTTTCACTTTGTCAAAGACTTTTTACCTGCTGACAGAAGAAAATGTAATCAGAGCAGGAAAAAATAAGCTACAAGTATTACATCATTAAATTATATGTTCTTTAAAAACACAATCAAGATAACCAAGGCATTAACATGTGTAAAATAAATTCATATGGCTGTACTAAAATTAATCTAAAGAATAATTCAGTTTAAAATTATAGTACTTTAATGTGATTAAGGATTACTGCCTATTCAAGTTATTACATTTAGTGGGTTATTTTTATTTTTTTAGTCAAGAACTGTATCATAAGTTTCTCAGTTAGCCACTGAGCTTCACTTAAGGCTCTGTAAATTATATTAAATGAACTGCCTGGTAGTAAATAATATTAAAAACTATTTCCCAGAGAAACAGAATATTCTTATCTCTGCATATTAAATTCTAAATAAACTTATTTATTTAAAATTGGCAAGATATATTTTAAAAAGTAAAACTTCTTCCAGGCAATAGCACCACACTTACATGGACTGATAACTCAAAATAAGCAAAGTACCTTATTATGAGGGTTCTATCAGGTTTCGCTGCTGTTAGTTTATAAATAACGGGGGAAAATGGAGATTCCACTCAAAAAACTTCCCAGAAAAAAAGGACAAAGGTATTACTGCAGCCCTAGGCCCTAGGGTATATCACCGTGTCCTGCAGCCGTAGGGAGGAGGAGAGAAGATCCAGCAGGCAGGAATTGTGCAGCAAGATTGATTTATTTAATTATTTTACAAACTCTTTTATAGACTTTTTTCTTCATAGTCTAATTGGACAAGGGATCAGCCACCCCTTGGGGATGATTGGCTAAAATCCTAAAACATCCATTATCAAAATATTTTCTACTATACCATAAACAAGACTTTTCAAGGCTGCAGGTGTTTAGTTGTTTACATAACTCTGCTACCTCTTCTGTGAGAGAGAAAAGTCTCTCACTGACTTAGAAAATAGCAAGAAAATCCTTTCTAGCAGCATTTTTGTATCTACACAAAGTGGGTAAACAATCTCTTTTTATACCTCTATATAGTCAAACAGACTAACAACCTTTCAGTCTTCAGAGATACTTCATGAGCTAGCTGCTGGTAGAGTTTAACCTGCAGTAAACCTCAAAGTAAGCAAGACAGGAAGTTTATGTTAAGCAAGTACTGCACAATGGGCCTTCAAAAATTATATTTCTATGCCAACATGAGAAATGTGTTTAATACCATAAAATAATCCTTCTGCATGGGAAGATATGCGTTATTATGGTGGCCAAAGTCTTAACAGAACTCCTTAGTTCAAGGCAGAGTGGAAGTAGGGTCCTGCTTGAAAGGACAGGTCATGAGCACAGCTCTTAAACTAAGTTCTTAAACTGAAAGGGAAGCGCTGCTCAAGGTCTGGGTTGGGCACTGAGCATGAGCCAGAGTCGTCCCAGGAATTCTGCATCAGGGTCACTTGGTGCCAGTTGTTGAGTCCTTCCCTCAAAGGTCTTCACGCAGTAACGATAAAGGTACGGGTTTAATAATAATGACATGCAGCTTATCTTGCTGTCAAAAAAAGCCTTGGGAACCTCTATATTAGAGTCAATTGTAATAGAATTCAAGGTAAAATTCTCACTTTGATAAAATATTTTTAGAAAATATTTGTTTCCATTTTCAGACCAAAAAGCCCCCAAGACTTTTAACATTCTTAACTTTTAACATTCATTAACATAATTCAGGCCTTCTATGTAGACAATGCAAGGTTAGACAGTGTGGTGCAAAAGCAGCATATTTTCAGACTGAAAAAAATCAATGAAATATCTGTATTACACACATCTTAGGTCTTTTACTTCAGACCAGTCCTAATCTGGTTTTACAGGCAGAGCACATATTTCCTGAAGCAAACCTCTCCAATAAGCTTAATCCAAAATGAACTCAGTTTGTGCACTCAAGAAACCAGACAATGATCCAAAAAAAATGTGGTAAGTGGGTATGATCAAGCAATTCACTTCAAAGTCACACTCTATTCAAAAAAACATGTTACTTACTGTAGACACATGCTGGTTTTCTTGATTTGTGATTTTAAGAAAGATATTGAGGAATAAAAATAACACAATCCTACTTTGCAGGAGGATATAGGACAACTTTTTTCTACAAGAAACTATTTAAGCTTTTAATTAGTTTTGTTGTATACATGACAGTGTTTTAAAAAAAAAAAATAAGTGCTAGTAAAAAGGAGCAATATTAAAAATAAAATGCAATTTCTTTGATAAGAATGGTTTGGGATTCCTTATTTGCCTAGGCTCTTACAATAATGGTACACTGTCCTTCATTTTTTGGATGATGAAAAGGTTTTCAGTCTACGAACTAGATGTCATTTTCTCTTGTACACTGCAATAGCTAACAGATTAACATTGTCAGAAAAACTTCAGAGATTTGAGACCTGGAGTTCTGAGCTTTGATATATGCGACTGTCCGGTGTGGGCCAAAAGCAACAACACTGTTAGTTGACTGATGGCTGAAACACCTTTAAGATGTATCAAGGACAGTTTTGCTATACTTATATGTTACTGAACTACAAAAATGACAAGTATCTGCAAAAGACAAAGCTTGGAAATCCAGTGAAGAGATCTGATCAGAAATATTTTTTTTTCAAAGTACATTAGCAGCAGTGGAAAAGTAAAGTGTTCTTCTGATAAAGTCACTGACTTTATTATAGATTTTTATCCTACCTGTAAGGGTGAATGCTTCATATACCAGAAAAGATCAGAATTTCTACATGGGAACAACTAATTATTTTAATGGTTTGTCTGTGTGTAAGGAATCTCCTTTCCAATCATGTAATCATGAGCCTGTTATACTGTTGGTTTCTAAAAAAGAAAAAGTTGTATAAAAGAAACCAAAATTAAAATGCCTTGTTCCATGGGATTATCTAAATGAATACTGCCTACTCAGCTTAATTTGGGTTCACATACAGAATTATTTTTAAAGGAAAATTTTTAAAGTGGCTAAAATATCCACCCTTCCCTGAAATCTAACATTTTTTCCATGTTACTTCTCTGCAGCAGGTTCAGTAAGACAAGTGAGCAGGTTTGTGATGTGAATCACATTATATATTATTCAACATGTTTGATGGCAAGTTGAACATGAGTCAGCAGTGCCCTGGCAGCCAGGAGGGCCAAGTGTGTCCTGGGGTGCATCAGGCACAGCATCGCCAGCCGGGCAAGGGAGGGGATTGTCCCACTCTGCTCTGCACTGGGGCAGCCTCACCTCGAGTGCTGGGGGCAGGTCTGGGTGCCGCAATATAAAAAAGGCATTAAACTATTGGAGAGTGTCCAAAGGAGGGCCATGAGGACAGTGAAGAGCCTCGAGGAGAAGTTGTATGAAGAATGGCTGAGATCACTTGTTCTGTTCAGCCTGGAGAAGAGGAGACTGAGGGGAGACCTCATTGCAGTTACAACTTCCTCATGAGGGGAAGAGGAGGGGCAGGCACTGATCTCTTCTCTGTGGTGACCACGACAGGACCCGAAGGAACGGCCTGAAGTTGTGTCAGGGGAGGTTTAGGTTGGATGGTAGAGAAAGGTTCTTCACCCAGAGGGTGTTTGGGCACTGGAACAGCTCCCCAGGGAAGGGGTCACAGCACCAGCCTGACAGAGTTCAGGAAGTGTTTGGACAATGCTCTCAGGCACATGGTGTGACTCTTGGGGTATCCTGTGCAGGACCAGGAGCTGGACTCAATGATCCTTGTGGGTCAGTTCCAGCTGAGCTTATTCTGTGATTCTGTGATACTGTCAACTGCAAAACTAAATGAGGAAGGGAGTTAAGGGAACAATTTTTCAGCATTTGGTGTGATATAGAAAGTAGGGGTACCCATTGAAAAGTAAAAAATTGTAGACCAAACCAAGGTCCCTGTTTTTAATATTAGACGTATTTAAATGGTGGGGGTTTTGTTTTGTTGGTTTTTTGGGTTTTTTGGTTGGGTTTTTTTTTTTGGGGTTTTTTTTTTTTTGGGTCAGAGTTTTGTTTTTAAAGAACAGTTAAAAATTATAGAAGTAATGTCAGAGACTATTAAATGGGATGGTCCTGATGCAACCTCTGGTTCAGGGTGTCTCTAACCTGCAGACTGCCAAGAGCAAGAGTCAGCACCATGAAATCTTTATTCCATTTTTGGCCTGTTTTTATATTTTTCCCCTAGCAATCCTTTCTTTATATGTTACTGTAAGAGACAGAAAAACAAAACTAAAAATGGACCTCTTAGGTAAACCTGTCTTTGGGATTACATGTAGCCTCTCATTTGCTGTAGGTATCAGGAAAAGGTTCTTCACCCAGAGGCTGGTTGGGCACTGGAACAGCTCCCCAGGAAAGTGGTCACAGCACCAGCCTGACAGAGTTCAGGAAGTGTTTGGACAATGCTCTCAGGCACAGGGTGTGACTCCTGAGGATGGTCTTGTGCAGGGCCTGGAGCTGGACTCAGTGATCCTTGTGGGTCCCTTCCAACTCAGCTTATTCTGTGATTCTGTGATTCTGTGAATATGTCTCTATTATACAGGATGCTTTTCACAAAAGCAAATTCAGAGGTTCCTTGGAGTCAGTGGAAATTGGTGTGTTTTAAAACTGAAGTGTACTTTAAAATTAATGATAAGAGAGGAAGCTAGACCATTTTCTAGGACCCTCTGGAATTAGAAGGATGCAAAGCAGAGCTATTTCTGTGAGAACTATGTTACAGATTCTAAATCCCACTGAAAAAGTATGAAATCATGTATCAAGCAAGGTTTATGTATCCCTTAATTTTGTATAATTGTATTTAAAGCTAATGTTCCTGTATTTTAGTTTCTCTGTTTATTAAACTTAGAACCAACAGATTGATTCTTCTTCCAGTTCTTTCAGTGTAAAAAATGAAGTTACTCCCCATTCTTTCACCCCATCTCTTATTCGGACCAGTTTTACAGCAGATCAACTTTTGTATTTTGAAATTATACCATAAGAACAAAATTAAATGACAGCAGAATCATGCCAATGGGCTTTTCAGAAACAGGTTTAGAAACAGCTATCAGTCCAAACCATAAATTCGGATGAAACTACTGGGCATGCTCAAATTTAAATAAGCAACATATAAAGGGAATAGGGAATATTATAATGAATAATAATGAATAGGGAAATTCAGTGATTATTCATGCACAGAAGCAAAAGCTAACATATATAATAGTTATATATGTACATATAAAACACATAAGTGTGTATATATATGTACATGTGTACTTATATAATAAACTTGAGTTCACTGAAAAGCTTCTTAGGAATGGCACATGCTCTGTTTTGTAGGACTCTGACAGTCTTATCAGGAAATAACTCATGTATCAGTTATAAAGATAAAGTTAGTATACAGACAGGCATATCCACTAAAAGCTTCTTCCACATATTTCTTCTGATTCTTTTTTCTTTCCTATACACAGAAGAACTGCTTGATATACCAATAGAAGGTTTTAGAATATCTGGGGTTTAGCTTGTACTTGAGAGGCTGAGTGCAGGTATCTAATTTCTCAGTTGCTTTGTTTTACAAAATTCTAGGATGCTCTTTGTTCAGTCCTATGAAAGGACAGTCACAATTTTGCCACACATATATGCATATATCTTCTGCCCCTCTTCCATGCATATATTAGAGGGTGGTATGTCTGAAAAGCAGTTACTTTCCTGTAAATCCAAATTCCTATGTTCATTTTCACCCAACTAGAACAGGCCTATTCCAATGTTTGCATTTGGAAATAAAAATTGAAACACTATCTTTTTATTTGTTCTATTTGGCTGCTTAGAAGAACATCAAAAATTCTGGTTTATGCAGTAAAACTCTAAAATTCTGAACTTAAGAAGCAATTATTTTGAAGAGTTTTTTCCTCCATTCAAAGTATATTTTAAAAACCTCTTATTCTCAGCCAGCCCAACAGCTGCTCAAAAACTTCAATTTCCAGATCTCAGTACAAAAGAGCCACTATGCCAACTGAAGAAAAATTACTTGCTAATTTTAAAGTTGTAGTGATTTTAAATTAAATTTTATGCAGTATTTAATTTTTCATTACTCTATATGTGGACTGGAACAATCTGTGAACAAAGCGGCTTGCTTAAAAGCAACTGGGTTTTAACGCTACAGAAAGGAAAGTTCTTACTGCACTTTGTGGGCTTTTATTGTAGTCATGATGTTTGAATGCATTTAGCTAGAAGGACTTTTGGGGCACAAAACAGCTTCTTAGGCTGTTTATGTGTCAAGAGCTAGTGTGTCTGAAAGAGAATCTGCTTTTTCTAACTCTGACAGTGCAATGAAAGATAGGCTCTCTTCCTGCAGATTTTATGCTTAAACAATTGCACTTATTTATTTTAAAACATCACAAGAAGAGGTATTTTATTAGTCTTTCCTAAAACTTGATTCACAATTCAACATTTCCATTTTTTCTTTCCTACAACCATACTGAAAAAGTATGAAATTATGAATCAAGCAAGGGTTATGAATCTTAGTTTCCCACTGCTATGGAGATTTGCTATGACAGATATTAGAAGACTCAGTAGTCACACAAAACCCCAGATATTTTACCACCTGCAGAGGATTACACCCATTCTAAAAGGAGGCAAAGTGATCAAATTCTTCTTTTTACACAGCAAATATTTAATGAGCTAGAAACTTTAAATGGTTTTTTGTCTGTTTATTTTTCTTTGAATTAAAAAAAAAAAAGTATCACAGCTCTAAAATAAGGAGTGTCTCAGTGGTATTTACCAAATTGTGGTGGCTGAAGCTGAAGTCCTTTGATTAACACTTTTCAAAAATATTTTTTCCCAAACCTATCTCATCCCTATACAAAGGAATACAATCAGGAATTCATAAGTTCTCTTACTGAAGAGGTTTTTGCCCTCCTGCTGCTGATTGCAGTACACCTGAAGTTGCCACAGAGCCAAGAATCCTTGCCACCATGTTTTTTTTGCTAGTGAACCAAGGTTGGCATAGCAACTTGGGATACTACTCAAGCAATCTGCCCTAAGGGATTTAACCCTGGAAGAAGTCTGAGGTCGCCATGGTTTTCTGTTCTACACAGATGAAACTGCAGTTTGAGTAAACAGAAGCCAGAGGAGTGAAACAGGCAATTTTTGTTAATTGTGAATCAGAGGTTTTCTTCTGTCAGATCAGATTAGGCTCAGTACTTAGACACATGACAATACTCCTGGTACTGTGTCTGTCATGCATCACAGACTGGGCATCAAAATATCTCAGTTACAGTGCAGGGTGCTCAGATAACCAGAATACATTAATCCAAAGGGAGATTAACAGCTTGAACTACAACACTGCCTGCAGCCTTAAATACAAATGAAACCACTTTGAGGCAAAGAATGCTAAAACTTCAGAGGGCAAAGTCCATTATCAGATTGAGAGCAAAAACACAGGGCAGTGTTAAACAGAAATCACATAAATGAGAGATGCTCTACCATGAAGGTCGGCACGTAGAGGATTAAGAATGAAGAATCACTATGATATAAATGGTATTTCAGATTGTGTAGTAGGAAAATATCAGATCAAGGACAGAGTTCTGATGGACACTAGTATAGACTATGAGGAAAGCAAATAGAATAGGATTTGCCTTGTAAAAGGATGAATGGTTCACAGTCTAAATTGTAAAATTAATAAGAGTTTAAACAGGCTTATAATTCAATCATAACTCTTGTTATTCTTTTTAAAATTGAAATTACACTAAAGGGTGAGACATAGAAGGAAACAAAAAAGCAGAACTTGGGTTCCATGTTCAGACTTCAAAAAATACTGTTGGTGACCCAGTCATTATCTCTAAGCACTCCTTATTATTTGAGAAAAACAACGTATGTACAAGTAACCCAACATACTCCAGGAAGAAACATGACTTTTACCAGATTTACCAGGATGTGGTTGCTGGTGACTCTAAAACAGTGACTCAGCTCATCTGCATCCATTCTATCCTTCTGACATAATAATTATGCAACTACTAAAAATGAGCAATCAAACAAAAGCAGACACGGGTTTTCATGCCGTGCTAGCATATACAGACAATGACATCATTAGAGGCATCTTTCTGAAAAAGAATTTTGATACCCTTAAGATCAACAGGTATGTCCATCCCATCTAGTAGTCAGATTTTTTACAGCACTATATAATGCAGAAAACAGCAAACTACATTTTCAATTGTACAGTACTATACTATGGAAATAAATGCCATTTACAGGTTTCAGTTTTTAACCACGAAGCATGAAAATTATGAATTCTACATTTTAATGCATTTACCAAGTCATTTTCCATTGCAAATCTTTAATACTTTTTCTCAAAGTTTACTAACCAGCAGGTTAATTAGTAGTTTATTGGCATAAAATTGTATATGTTGCACCTCTCTTTTTATTTCATCAAGCTCTCTTTGTTCTTTCTTAGAGCAATAGGAAAAAAACCCCTATGTATCCATAAGTAACAAGATTATTGTGTCATTATCACCATAACCTGCCAAGGTGGTAAATTCTATCATACCACTGTAAATTTCCATGACTGTTTTGTAAGCATGTATCATAGGATGCAGAAGGGCATCTGATAGAAAATGAAGGCTGAAAAAAATATGTACAACCTTTTCTTCCTCCTTTCAAAATAAAATCTTACTCTTTAATTAAAGTTCTTTGCTATTGTTCTTATTTTTTCATATTTTCTCCATCATAAAAATACTTACCTTAGATTAGATACTGTTCAAAAAAAAGAGCATTTATGTCAGGTATTTTAAAACTGCAGGATTTAAAAAGTGCAGGATTGAATTTAACCAAATTTTGGTGGGGAAAAAATTAAAACACACCTGAAAATAAAGACGTTGCCCTGCATCTCAAAAGAACACTGGACCCAAGCCTAGTATACTCACAATGGTCTGTCACAGAGATAGTGAAAATATTCTTTCTTAGTACTAAATTGTTTAGAAACAGAATTGGGATAAACATTTAAATCTTACCTTTTAACTTTCAAATTGTGCTGAGCCATTCAAGTAGTAGTCACATTTATAGGCGCCAGAGTCAGAAGAGAGAAAAAATACACCAGTAGGATGAAGCTTTATACCATTCAGAGCCATAATTGAACGTTAAATAATGTTATAAAATACTAAAAGAAATCTTTAAATTATTTCCCATAATTGTTTCACCTTTAGAGAAAAATTTAACTGTCAGATTTTCCAGCAATTGTTTTGTTTAATGAGAAAATAAAGTGATAACTTTGTATTCTAAAGTTAGATACATGCAGCTTAGGAAGCAATACATTCTTAACTCTTCCTTTTTTGGTTTTTTTTTGTTTTTTGTAGAATATAGCATAAACTTTAAGCTTCAGGTTCTGTGAGCATAACAAGTTAGATGGAGTTGGAATACCTACAGTGGAAGAAAGCAATATTTTAAAATAAACAGGTGGAAGAGTACACAGAATGTTGTTATTGTTACAACAATCACAGAAAAGAATTATCTTGGTTTCATGAAAATTATGAGCAAGAATCCAATAAAATACAAAAAAAACCCTTAAAAATGCTGTGGGATGACTTGTTAAGCATACGTCAGTCAGTACAGAATTGTAATTAATCAAAACACTTAAAACCATTTAAAACCATTCAGCAACAAGGGATTTGATAAAGAAGGGCCTTTTCTTTTAAAAATATTTTTACTGAATTTGTTACTTTATACTTAAAGAAGAACAGTGGGAATACAACGCATCCCACTATTTTTAAGCTGTTTTGTCTTGGTGCCACACTTAAAAACTCTTTGCGAGTTGAACTTGGAAGATAGAACAACGATATTAATACAACTACTTAATTTATAAGAAAAAGCAATCAGCAAACTTTAGGTTAAGCTACACTCTTTAATAATTGGGGTTTTTTAGTAGGTATTCAGTTAATATCTGCTTAATATCTTTACAACTATGAGTCACTATGGCAACAAAAAACGCCAACGGTCTGATATTGAAGAACACCCTTATTCTAAATAGCATTTAATTTTAGATTTAGTTTTAAATATAGTAATGTTTTACTAAAGATCTGTCACATTTTACATTAAGAGTGTTCATATTGGGAAAAATGGGAATAGGCACTGTCTAAAATGCAGATACAATTTAGCTGCCTTGTTACAATATCCTATGTCAATCAATATATGCATAAACCATCAATGAAGCAATAAACTTGGGTTCTGTCATTACTGTGACCTTCTTAATTACTTCATTAAATAAAGTATAAGGTATTTTCTATTTTAGTTTGCATTTCATTTATTTTAAATAGAAATTAAAAACATGTATAAAGATTGCAAAGCTTTGTGAGACATTCAAGATTTCTGGAAGAAAACCAAAGTCTCATTCAGGTGGCATTCATGTTCAAGTCAGATCTGAGGTTCTCTGACAGACTTTTCAGGGGCACAGAACTGAAGCCAGCAGGAAGATGAGGACAGCTTTTAGCCTCTGAGCATTTTGTGTTCTTTGTCTCCACCTTCTGCTTGGAAAGAATGTGAGTTATATGGAATTAAGGCATTGTTATTTCTAATTCATTTGAAGAAATCTGAGAAAGAAAGTAAATAATAATGGAGGAAAAAGTCTCAAATGCAAGAGGCAACAATAAAATACTGAACGTACCATCAGTAGCAATTATTTTGTGAAGACAGGCTAAATAATTATGTGGCACCAGATTGGTGCTTGTTGCTAATTCAGATTCAGTGGGCAAAAACTAAAAGCAACAATAGTCACATGAACTGATTATAAATTGAGATATTTTCTGGGGACAACAAGAAAGATGGTGTTGAGTCACAACTTGAGTTTGATTTATCTTGATTGAAGCAATAATTTAAGCAATAATGGGTAATCATCAAGTCACCCCTTCTATTATAAAAATTGCAGTTGTACCTCTCTACAGTGTTGTTATGGAAAGCAGAAGCAAGGCAAATTCTCCAGCTCCAAGGACAAGAAAATTGGGGTAAAAGGACTGCCTGTACTTGTGATTTCAGAATGTCAACAGAGTATGCCACTGAAAGTACTTAGAAAGGAGGAAGAAATAAAACTTTACTTGAGAAGCGAAAAAAAAAAAGGAGACAGAAGATATTCATAAGAGTATCTCATAGATGGTGGATTTCTGTGATTAACAGTTTAATTAACTTCATAATATTTTTTTGTTATGTACCACTTTCTCAACTGTGTTTGAGGAGCAAAATTTTTCAAATGTTTTATTTCCCCCAAATACTTCCTGGAATAATTAGAGGCTTTTAATTGAAAAATAAAATGGATTAAAATCTTTTCACTGTAATATTTAAGTCTTTTAGAACTCTGCTGCACTGGCACAAACACAATTTTTCACTAAAATGATGCTCCCAAAAGAAAATGAACAGATTCCCCATTGACAAAAATCAGCATATGTTCTGATTTTAATAAAAGCATAGTAATTTCTAACAAATAACAAAGCCTACCTGAAAAACAGCTCGTTTTAAAATTCCATCTGCCATTATTTTCTGTCATGGTCCATAAATATTTTATGAACTGTCAAATTGATTTATGTATCATAATTGAAAGGGAAAAACATAATCCACCAAAACCAAGTAAGTTAATGAAAGAAGAACTGAAAACAACTATATTAAAAAGAGAGTATTCAAAGTTCACCAAAAGGCAATGGAATAAATGTTATCTAGAAATGTTAAGCGCTGCAAACTGACAAGGTATGAGCAGATGTACATAACTTGCAGGATGTTTAGGTACTACTTAATGGAAGAAGAAATATTTTTTTACAGTAACACCTTAAACCCGAAGATGGAGCTCTTGAACTGTTTATTTTAAAAGAACTAGAAAAAGTGAAAGCAATACAGTTACCAGAGGAAGATACTGTAGAACTTCTGGATTTACTTTCTTAGGATCTTCAATGGCATTGCGTGCTGGATTGTGAGAAAGTCGGGCTAAATGCTCTTTCATGTGCATACACATTTCACTTGCAAAGCAGCCATTTCACCTGGCAAATCTTCCTGTCCACATACGAATCCCAACTCTCAAACACTCCTTTCCTCACATTTGAGGCAGTCTTTCAAAATTTTTTCAAAACTTTCTTTTAGATTTCTTACTGGAACTCGTTTGGAATTGAAATGGTACTTCCTGCAGAATTGTCTAGTATAAATGATTTTCCCATTCCTCCTCTCTGCTTAAAGAGTACATATGACCAGGTTAAAGACACCCTTTCCATAGGGAAAAAAAAAAAAGTATCAAGAAGTCAGTAAGTCCCACAGAAAGAGCCACAGAAAATAAAATACAAGGGAACTGCTTAAACCACATTTTAAAGTCATTAAATATGTTATTCCATCTCTTCTGTCTGAACCTGTACTTAACAAGCAGTGGGAAGAATCCTTTGTTTCAGTACTTTCTGAGAAAAAAAAAGAATGAATTTCTGAATTAATTCCCTAAATAAGTTTTTTAATCAGCCAAATACACAGAAATACATAGGGTCTGATTCCTCATTGGCTTGCACTTCTTACAGATATTATACAAAGGCTGAACAACAGTTCTTTTTGCAGAAGAACACAAAGGAAGAAATATAGTTTACATCACTATCAGACACATAGAACTTTGGGGCAATTCCCCTCCCATGTCCAGGGTAAGCTCAAACCTCCCAGTTTTATATGAACATGCCCCCAAAAGGGACATTTGACATATAAAATGTCTGCTGTTTGATGATTCCTTGTGCAGCTTTAAAATCAGACTGAGTTAATTCAACAGCTTTACTACTAATTTATGACACAGAAACAGGCCAAAAGGGCCAAAAGAGTTAAATTCGAGTGTAAAATGCTAACATCCTGTTCAATGCATTTAAAATCGACTTGGGCAGCAGTACAGAAAACACAGGGAAATTGATCTCTTGTATTTCTAAGGGGTTCTGCATATCGGAGAATAGTCTGAATTCAAGATAAGAAATAGTAGGTGGATTGTACCCTCACAGAAAAACAAACCTGAGGAGGAAGTTACAACAGCCTCAGGTAAAGAGGGGTCTCTTCCCACTTCTTGTCCAAAGGAGGAATCAGGGTACATTAGACCAAATTAACATTATTCCTATGCCCATTGAGTTGAAAGGAAATGCCATTCCCCCCCTTAAAGTCTCACATCAAGTACATTCTACTGTTCCATAAAATATTTTATTCTGACCTTTTAGCCTTAAAATCAGCATTAGAGTTGCAAAATCAAGCATCTTCACCGTAATTTATCAGAAAATTAAATCTAATCTGAATCTTGCATTGGCAGGAAACAGTTTAGGATGAGCCTTAAATAATTAAACAGTCAATTTATTAATTAATAAAATACTGTATTATTATAATGTTCAATTGGCATAGTTTCAATTCACTTATTTAGAAATGAAAAATCTACGAAGTGATAGAAAAAGATTTAAGTTATGTTAACTGCTAAAAGTTTTTTCAAAGTAATTATAGTAATTATAGAGAGAGTTTTTGTAAAGAGATTTCTGTACCAAAAGATTATGTAAATAGCAATTCTACTTAGTTAAATTCCTTTTCTCAGTCATGCTAATAGTCAAGTGGTTTTCTAGATCCAAGTATTTTAATTACATCTGGCATTTCTAAACTGCCTATTCAGGGTAAGTACTGTGCAGAAATATTACCATTTCTATTACTTGTTTTGTTAAAGTCATACAGGAGAAACAACTCCAGTTTCTAATCTGTCTCATTAAAGTGCAATACTTTAGACAAAAAGCCTGCAAGATACAAACTATATTATGTTTTGCAAGTGGCTCTTTCTATTTTCTTTCTGACAATTATGCCACTCGTGTTTCATAAGTTCAAAAAGAAACTTTTCCTTATCATATAGCATGCAGAACTTAAAAATGTAATGTCCTTTCAGCAAGATGGAAACTTCCTTCAGATGGCTCAGAAAACTCAAATGTAACTAAGACACTTCAGGAAATATGCTCCACATTGTCCTCAAAAAGTTTAATTAATCACTTAAGGTAAAATATATATGCTACAACTGTCAGCATTGGTAAATAAATAACAACAACAAAAAACAAACTAACTAACTAACTAAACCAACAACTAAACAAACCAACCAAACAAAATTAAAAAGTGTCATCTTCTTTACATCAGTCTGAAACTCAGATTATATTAATAACACTCCAGTGCAATAAAATTGAAGTGTCTTTTTGGAGCAGACAATGTCTATTATGCAAAGACAGAAGAAATACTCTGATGTTTTAGTGACTATGTACTAAAATACTGCATATGGGTTTCCCTTTTTCGTCAGAGAGCAGAACTTTGAACTTCCTCTTTGATCACAACCAGACCATAGAATAAATCCAGCACATATGTACACTAATGTACAAATTAAATAACCTAACTTAATACTACCAGACAGCCTAAGCAACTTGCTATGTTCAAATTTCAAAACCTCACTAGGAGGCAGAGACTCTTCCCCCTACCCCCAGCATGAAGCTTCCTTGGCACATGGGAACGAGAAACACCCCTCTCTCTAGCACTCACTGCTCATTTTTTGGGGGGGAAAAAAAGAGTCAAATTATATAATCCTTTCCTTTTCCTGCATCTATCTGCAAATTCACACATGGAAAGGAAGTCTGATCCCACTGGGTGAGCGTAGATGGGTAAAGAAAGCACTGGCAGGTGTAACACAAAACCTCCAGGGGGAAAGCTCCCGCTCTGTGGAACAGCATGTCCCAGACAGCAGCACAAAACTGCCGGGCTGCAGAGAGGGCGCTCCCAAGGAACCAGCGACAGGAGCAGAGGAAACGGCCTCAAGCGGCGCCAGGGAGGTTTAGATCGGATGCCAGGAAGAATGTCTTCACTAAGGGGCGGTCACGCATTGGAACAGGTTGCTTGGGCTGTTTGCAGGAGGGTGGGGAGGCGAAGGAGGAGGACGACGAGGACGGGGAGGACGAGGAGGACGAGGAGGAGGAAGAGGAGGAGGAGGAGGCGGCGGTGGGCCGAGAGGTGGCACCTCGGGGCACGTCGTGGTTCCCTGCCCTGGAGCTGCCGAGGCGGAGGCGGCGGTGGGGCTTTCCCGGCCGCCGTGCCCAGCTCTGCGCTTGCATCTCTGGCGAAAGCAGGGAAGGGAGGGGAGGGGAGAAGAGGCTTTCACATCCTCAAACCCCAGGGAAACATCTGCTGCTGCTGCTGCCGCGGCGCCATCCGAAATCGTCCCGCGGCTGGGTTTAATCCCAATCCCCGCCCGCTCCAGGGGCAGCTCCTCTGAAGCAGCCGGGCTTGCGGCAGCGCCGACTGCACCCGGCCGCAGGCACGGGGAGCCGGCCTCGTGCTCCCTGCAGCTGTTCCGAAAAAAAACAAGCGACCAAGGAAGTTTCGGCTGCAGAGCTAAAGAGCTGTGCTGGACCAGACACTGCCGTGGGCACCCACAGCTCTGCTGCTCCGTTCTCATTGCGCTGCTACAAAAAAAAAGGCAATTGATGCCTGGAATCCGAGGACATTTGTATGTTCCTGTGGCATTCGAGTATTTAGAATCTGTAGTGGAGAAGAGAAGGGGTTTTTTTGAAAGGTGGAGGGAGGGGGAAGAGGGGTGAGACATGAGCAGTTAGCTGGGAAGCAAATAAAGTCTGACAGAAAAATATCACTTTATTGGAAGATTTGGGATATTGTTGCTTTTCCAGAGAATGAAAGCAGCTGTTTATGTCAAAAGAATCAAGAAGAATGATCCACAGGAATCCTGAAGCAAATTAAAAGGCAGAGGTAGCAGAGAGGACTAGCTTGGACACATGACCAACTCATCCGTGTGCTTCTTTAGGCACAGATCGCTTCAGAATGTTGACAGTAGAAATAATTCAGCCTTCCTTGGCAGATTCACTTACCAGGATAAACTGGATAGAACCCTGTCAACAAAATCCAAGACAGTTTAAATTGCATTTCACTTTACAAAATGAATGCAACAAAACATGAGTCATTCTTGTGATGTCTTCCATCCTGTGCCTTACCTGGGTCCCATGTCTTTACCTCTCCTGTCATCTCTTTCTAAAGCTTTCCAGGAGGAGGTAAGAAGGCATGCAGGAAAAAGTCAATCTGCACCACTGAATGTAATTTCTAGTGTTAAACTGATTATATTTGGTATGGAAATTACTGAGTGTCAATAGACTTAGACACCAGTATGTCATTTTAAAGGCTTGTTACTGGTAGGAGCCAAATTTTGGAAGTTTCTTTTCACTCAGATGAATGTACAGTTATGATAGAAAGCAGGCACAGGATGTATCAGACTGGATTCTCTGTTTTCAGTGTGTTGCCTTAGCCTTGCAGTGCCCATACTGCATATAAGACATTCTCAGCTGTCACTACAATTTGTTATGTGTGTCCACTCGAAGGACTACATTACAGTGGTAGGCATGAACTAAGTTTCATATCAGGAGAAATTTCATTATGAGGTGTTTCCCATCATTACCAAGCAACAGAAAAAATCTGAGCATTCAGTGGCCCTCTTCTTTTTGTACCATACTTGATATGTCTTTTTTCAGGAAAGAATTCAGCAGATAAACGGCTGCAATGCAGTGCTATGCACTGTTTTTTCTGGAGAATGACCTCTAGTTTTACTGTGATTTATTGGCTGGAACTTCAGAATCTTGGAAAAACAGAAGCAAGTTGCATCTTTTAAGTTTACTGCCGCAAAAAGGACAATAGAAGAGAATGACTGATGGACCTGAAAGGCAGGCAAGTGCCTTTGAAAAGTCTGCCTCGTCAGTTGAACCAGTTTACAACATGATCACCAACAGTACCCAAGCCTGTTGAAGAAGATATGCATGCCTGTTTTGAGGGGTCTTGAGAGCAATCATGGTTTTGTCAGCTTTGAAGAGAAAACAGTAAATATTTCCTTAAATTCTATCTATTCACTCCTCCAGTAGTGGCAAATTACCCTTTATTTCCACACCAGGATGTTGTGTCTTTAGTAGATCCCTGCTCAGGTTTTGTGAGTCCAGCAGCAGATGCTGAACAGCAGCCAAGTGTTGGAAGAGCTACTGAATCTCAGGTAGACTACAGCGATAGGAAGCCTCACCAGTGTCCCCATCACAGAAGAGAGAGCCCAGCCTGGCCACGGGAGACCTCCTGGAGGAAACCAGCCAGGACAGAAAGTGGAAGTCCAGGGTATGACTCAGACATAAAGCAAATTAGTTTTTTTTTAATCACCAAAGAAATTGGTGGTGCTTAACAAATAAATAAAATGAGTTTCTGAACTCCATTCCCCAGGGTCCTAAAGGAACGACCTTTTAAAGTATATTTGTCCCAGATATTTGAACTGAAAATAACAACTGCAGTAGAGTGTTTGTATGAGTCATTGTCCCTGCTGTAGCAAAGAGGTACCAGTCATAAGATTCCAATGAGAATTCTAATGCTAAAAAAACCCCAAAACAACTGTGAAGGTACTAAATGTTTTTTAAAATTTTATTTATGTAAATTGTGAAGTTATTTATCATAGTTCTAATGAACACCTACTTTAATGCAAACCAAGAAACCCAAATCACTCCAAAGTCAGGAAATCCCCTGGATATTTCTGTGTATTTTAGCATTTCCTGACAAGTTGTGGTGCAGCACATTTAGACACCTGTTCCAGTGTCTAGTTGATCAGAGAACAGAAATTCTTCAATACTGCCATCACATATTGGTCAAAGTACCATATTACCCTCTTATTTTATGTCAATGTCTTACACATAAATTTAAGTCTGATCATTTTGTTATGATTGTAGCATTAAAATGGAAATTCACTCCTTATAACATGAAGTAAAATTGGCTTGATTGTTTCAAAATTTTCTCATAAAAATTGTGGGAAGCAGAAATACCTGCCCAGGGCTTCTAAGGATAGACATAATTAGCAATAAGCAATATGTTTGATGTTAATTTCAGTGATTTTCGTAGAGAAATGCTGATTACAGCTAGAATGAAATTTTATGGTATCTCATGCTACACACTCATAGATGAGGGGAGGCATTTCTTAGAAGATGACAGAGAAATGTAAATAAACTCCTAGTTCCATTTTGCTATTAAGTAGAGCAGTTACTGCACAGTTAGCAATATTTTACACGTTATTGTCACCAAAAAGTCTCTAAGAGCCATAAATTCTGGCAGTGGTTTTAGTTCCCAGTTTCTGTCTTCAGACTTTGCATTTTAAATCACTTTCTGCTTACTGCAGCCATGTGATAGAACCCTAAAGAACCCAAGAAACCACAAGGAATAAATATAGACTAATAGAATACATATTTTTCCTTTTTTTTTTCTTGCCCATACCATGTAATTTTCACTCTTCTTTCTCATTTACTGTGTTCTTCATTTACATATGAAAATTAGACCCCAGACATCAGTCAGAACTGTTCAGCTGGTTTTTTCTGCAAGCCTCTGGGAAAGTGAAGGAGAAAGAAGATTTGAGATAAGCAATTCTATCTGCCCATTAATTTTCCCAATGCAAAGAAAAGCAGGCAGAGACAGAGATACTCTGGCACATAGAGACACACTTGAAAAGAACACAGACAAAATCTGAAACTGAATGCCATCAAGTCAGTAATCTGGGTTACAGTGAAGAAAGTGATCTGAAATGGACAGTAGTTCCAAGAGGCAGATAGAAACTGTCTGATGGCTTTCTTGTGTTATTCTGTTGGGGAAAGTTCACTGTTAGACTGAAATGCTGACTCCACTGAAGTTGTCAGGGAAAGTCAAACTGAATCTAGGGACAAACCTTGAAACAGATATAGTTCAGCATAAATTTCTTAAGGAAGTGGTGTAAGTGCTCTTCCAAACCTAGAATGCATTTACAAGTTTTCCTATGATGCTGAGGTATTAACTACAAGTGTGTAAATATCAATATAAAAAGCAGATGAGTTTTTAGGTACTATTTTTAATGAGACTGCATAAACAAATTCCAGATTTTAGCTGTATGATTCAGAGCCCAGCCACCAGCCCGCAGGCATGTGATGTAAGTTGCTAACCTTTCTAGATACCAGTCCCAAGACATTCCACAGCTAAGTTGTTTGGGGAAGCTGTGCTGAAAGAGACATCAGTCAAGCATTTTGCAAGCAAATTCTACAGTCACTTTCTCCACTGTGTCTGGGATGAATGTAAAAAAAAAGAGACAGAAGCAGCCTTTGAGACAGATGAGCTGTGGTGTATAAAAATCTGCAGCAGACAGGAACTTCTCTATTGTGAGAAGATATAACACCATGGCTTTGGCAGTCCACAACTTTGAACTTCTCTAGCAGTCCTTTGCATCTGCTGACCGAAGCAAACTCAGTGAAGCTCTGTAATAGCAAAGCAAATGTGAGGAGCTGATGATGAAGGTCGTTCTAAGACTGGAGAATCAGAGCCTGCCAGAGAAAGGATGACAGCTGAGGAGCTATTCTCCATGTGTTCTCAGTCTGTATAGGGGAGGTGCTCTGTGCTACAAGACCAGGCCTTGACAGTGTTTGCCTGTGGAGTCCGCTTCTCTCACTCACATGACAACAGAATTTTCTACCCTTTTCTCTGTGGTCTCAAGTTTTCTTTGCAGTGGTTAGGAGGAGGAGGACCTCAGAATTTGACCATACAGGTGTATTTGTACTCGGGTCCTGGTGATGAAGTCCCCCTGTCCAGTTTGTAGATATTATTCTATTCGTAGGCCTTAACACAAAGTTTATGGGGATTGCAGAACTAACCAGGTTGTCTGACAAGTCTGATAAGGAACAGAGATGACTTCTTGTCCCTGCTGGGAGCTAATACATCTGTAGACACAGTTTTCTCCAAAGCTGGAAAATGGGGAATACTATAGAGTTTACTTATAGACTTCTTGTAACCATTTTTTAAATAAATAAGTAGTTAACTCATGCGAGTACTAGATTTTTGGATTTCTCCAAAAGCCCACCTAGTCCACTATTTCATCCAAGACTGTGGATAGTTAATAACGTCATCATCCTTCCTCCAAATATTTTCCTATCATGTGATGATTTGTTGATCAGGGATTCGTGTCCAGGAGATGATGTGTTTCTAATTAATAGTCATGGATTCACAGATTTGCCTTTATGAATATATACATTTGCTCTTTGAGCACATCACTTACACTCCAACTCTCTACTTCCAGGTAATTTGTGAATATGTTAGGCAAAAATGTCCTAGGCCCAGATGGGTTATCTGAAGGTCTCGCTACCAGTGATCTCTATCCACCTGGAAATCTGATAATTTGTCCCTTCCTTTGATCTCTGATCATCTAACCAATTATTTATCCATGTGAAGGTCTTATCTTTCTTCTACTGTTTCTTTAAGAGGCTCAGTTGAAGAATTTTATGCAGAATTTACTGAAATAATTGTGGTCAGATTATACTAATTTCCCTGTAGCCTCTGTGCAGGAAGAGTTCCTGCTGAAAGGCTGAAGCAGTAGCGTTTTCTCCGGAGTAATCACTACTCTGGAGAAGTAATCATCGAGGAGTAATGCAGTGTTAAGCAGCACATTGAGTGAGAGGTATATCAAGGAAGGATTTCAGCTTCTTCTACATTTCAAATAATGATAGAAAATTACCATAGGCAGTGCTTAGGTACTTAGTGAGTTAAAACTTTTGACCTGCGTGTAGAAAGAGAAAGAAGAAAGTTTAATCAGAGGCAACAACATATAAAGTAAAACAAAAAAAAAGTGCAACTTGAACAACAACAAATGAACTATTTAAGGACATTCAGACCTTGACAAATTAGAGGGCTGGACAATCACCAGCCATATGAAGTTCAAAAGGGGGAAGTGATGGATTCTGCCCTCTGGTTGTACGGACAGCCTGGGGAATGAGAATCTGGAGAGCAGTGCCATGGAAAGTGACATGGGGGTCCTGGTCAATGGCAAGTTGAACATGAGTCAGCAGCGCCCTGGCAGCCAGGAGGGCCAAGTGTGTCCTGGGGGCATCAGGCACAGCATCACCAGCCAGGCAAGGGAGGGGATTGTCCTGCTCTGCTCTGCACTGGGGCAGCCTCACCTCGAGTGCTGGGGGCAGTTTTGGGCACCACAATATAAAAAAGACATTAAACTATTGGAGAGCATCCAAAGATGGTGAAGAGCCTGGAGGGGAAGATGTATGAAGAGTAGCTGAGGTCACTTGGTCTATTCAGCCTGGAAGAGACTGAGGGGAGACCTCATTGTAGTCTACAAAGTGTGAGGGGAAGAGGAGTGGCAGACACTGATCTCTTCTCTGTGGTGACCAGGGACAGGACCTCAGGGAAGTTGCATCAGGGGTGGTTTAGGTTGGATAATTAGATAAAGGTTCTTCACCCAGAGGGTGTTTGGGCACTGGAACAGCTCCCCAGGGAAGTGGTCACAGCACCAGCCTGACACAGTTCAAGAAGTGTTTGGACAATGCTCTCAGGCACAGGGTGTGACTCCTGAGGATGGTCCTGTGCAGGGCCAGGAGTTGGACTCAGTGATCCTTGTGGGTCCCTTCCAACTCAGATTATTCTGTGATTCTGTGAAAAAATAGCCTACAGTGTGCTCAAAAATATATGTGCTATTAAATACTCATAAAACAATGACATGTGAAATAGCAATCTGCCTAATAAGCTAATAGGTTATCTGGAAATAATGTAAAAAACTTGAAATAATCCCGTTAAGGTTGAGTGCCATTGAACAAAACAACGGTGGTTTCACTAAGGGTTAGATTATTCATCATCCCTACAGTTATATTTCACTTTGCATTTGCTTTTCACTTGCCCAACAGCAGAGTGATTCTTTCTTTATTCAACAACTTAGGTTTTTTTCTGTTGCTTATTATGCATGTCCTCTCCAACACAAACTGGTGGGGTTTATGCTTAGTTACAAGTAGTTTTCAGGGGGTCATTAGTAGCCTTTTCTTTCAAAAGACTAAAAGAGAGGCAAGAAATAATGGTAATAGGTTATATTTAACTTCCACATACAAAGAGAAATTGAATAAGTAACCAAGGAATCAAGTGAAAGCATCTGGAAGAGTTATCTGAAAATCTTGTATTTGGCATAAACAGCTGCTGGGCTCACATTAAGTTAGTTTACTTGTGATTATTAACTGTAATAATTATTATTTTTAATAAACTAAAATTCAGTCCTGCAATTGGTTTTGATTGCTGCATGAAAAAACTATTAAGTCAGATTAATTAGCCAATGTTTCCTACAAGGAGCATGTAATTATGATTTTAGGTTGTTGGAGGCTTCTGGGACAGATTTCAGACAGGATCTTTTACCTCTCCCCGGAGATCTGGTGATTTGTAAATTTCAGGTTTTGTGAATACTGGAGTTGTCTGAACATTTCCTTTATGAAGTCTGTGTACAGTTAAATATTTCAAAATACTAAATTTGGTAGCATTCTATAACTATAGAAGTTAAGATATTCAGTTAATACATACATGAAAAATATGTTCTGCATGCTTCTCCCGTGAGAGAGTTAAATATAAAAAGCAGAACAGAAGAAACCTGTAAAGGGAATGACTGTCATGATTCCGTACATCTGATGTTTGTGTTAAGACATGACATTTATGAAAACACCACAGTAATCATACCCACGCACAAACTCAAGGGGTTTTTTTGCTGCCTGTCCAAAACAATCACTTCTGCATTGGTGTCTTTTATTTACTCTGTATTTCACCTGTTCAAATCTATCTCAGAGTGGAGCATTTTGGATGAGTCCAGTAAAGGGCCACAGAAGTGTTAAAAGGGGTCAAACAAGAGCCAAGTTGAGACAAGAAAAGAAAAGTTGGTTAAAGTAGGATAGAGAAATAAGAACATGTCTTCTTTCCAGATCATGAGCCAGAAGGTTTTCTCAGGCAAACTCAGTGGGTAGGTGAGTTACTGGGCACAGTCAGGCATACAATGGGAGAGACAGATACCTCAGCAGGGTGGAAGAAAAGCAAGATAGATAGATAGATAGATAGATAGAAAATGCTATCATGGTTTCTTGAATGACGCTCTTTCAAGGGAATATACAGTTGCGGATGGTGAGAGTTGCTTGCAGGGACAGACCAAGAGAGAAACTCAGACCTGATGTTAAATTTTCCTGAGTTCTCAAGAACTGAATTAAATAAGTATTGCAAGAAGGGAAGTAGTTAATTTTTAAAGAAGGCTTGCTTATGCTGTCCTATGAAATTTACTGAAGTCCTAGTATCAGAAGAGATTAAAAGATAGGATTCTGCTTGCTGAGCTGGTTCATTTAGCATATATGCCAAACTAATCATTTGCCATGGTCTTTTACCAAATTCAAATGAGCACTGCATTATTGCAAGAGCAAAACTTTGACCTGTCACCACCTGTCTTTTGGGACCTCATAAATATTCTATCAGTCTGTTCTGTCTGGCCAAAAAAAAAAAAAAAAAATTATTGATCCATTTTGGCTTTAACAGTGTAAGACAAATCTCTCAAACCTGTCATATCCCTTTGTACATGTAAGTACGATGTCCCTGGGTTGTTTCAACTTTCTGCATTTTTGATTAAGCTCAAGCAGTTCCTCTCTCATTTTCTGAAACAAGAATTGTAGCTGGACTATGGTATCTAATATTAAGGCATTTTCTGGTGCCAAAGGAGAGCATATGCTGAGTCTCCTTTGCTTGTGGGTATCTTCAACTTTTTACCTGTAAACTAAAAATCAGAATCTATTATGTCCTCTTTGTAAGAGTATCCCAGTCTGATCATAAGTATAGCCAAAAGGATGAGAGATGACACATTTCTATCTTATTTCCCTTTTTTCCCAAGCCTCCTCTCAGCACATATGTATTAGAGCTGTCATTTGCTATGTGCTGCAAGTTTAGCAGATGATTGTTTTCATCTTGGGACATGCCAAGCACACAGGGCCATTCATCTCTGAGGTTTTTTCTTGTGAACCATTTTAATAAATAACTAGAACTTTGGAGCGTGCAGTGTACGGTTCAGCTGCCTCCACCAGCTGTCTTATGAATAATGTACATATCTTTGATTTACTTTCTATCTGCTGTGTTGGTGCAGTAAATTTTGAAGACAGTGCCAGTGTAGACTTTGTCCCACTTAACCATGTGCTAACTTCAAAGCCTCACTACACAAGCATGGCAGAGTGTTTCACTTATTAGCATGGTTGTGGTACTGCCTCTGGAGTTCTTGTTTCTCGAAAAGGGGACAAAACAGTTAAAAATCTGATCTTGGGTGAAAAGAATGGAAATGTGTTTATTTTCAAACTATACCATACTTTCATTCTTCAAATGCTTCCTGTTCTTAAGTATTAATGAACAGGTCTGTTGCATGTTTGATGGGTAGTATGACTTGAATATTTCCATGTTAAAAGGGTGTGATTGTTAACATTTGTCACTAGATGGCCTTTGAGTGTGCATGCAAAAGTTCCCTGAATGCTATTAGGAACACTATACTTTTAGCTAGATCACGAACTTTGAAATTTGAAGGTTTTCACTTTAAGCCTTTCCTAAACCAGTCTTTAGTAGCTTGAGCTGATATTAAGTGTTTATTTGCAAACTTTTGAGAAAGGAAAATGGTAAAAGTAACAGGTTAATAGTAAGAATTAAAATAATAAAACAAAAGAGGAAAAAAAGTTCTGTTTATTTCAACCAGAATTTCTCTTTGCATCAGCCTTTCCTGTGTGTCCTTGGAATGGTCTTGCTCAGTTTGCATTTGTGAGGAAACTACAGAAAGGATATTTCACTGAGTAAAGAGGAGGGTCAGAAGCTGTAGAAATTTTGTCCTCTCTGTTCTAAAGAAAAAACGTGATGCTGGGCCTTACTCACTTACGTTGGAGTATGTGCTAAACATTCCTGGTTGTTGGGAGCTGCCTTGTGAGTAGCTGGAATTTCTGAGCTACAGCTTCGATCTGTTAATTTATGTTTCTTACTTCCATTCTAGGGTGAATGTATATCCTTTTGCAGTGCATCACATGCTGTCACACGTATGGGGAACAGCACATCATTCTTCACACAGCAGCAGGTTCACAGGCAAAGTAAGGTGCTAATAAGGATTGTAAGGTCATCACATTTGACTCATATTACTGCAGCTGAGCCTATTAATGCCAAGCTTTTATGACATAATGCACCATTCTGATTGTTTTATTCCACCTTCTGCATAAGTGATCTGGTTTCTCAGAGTCTGCATCTAACTTTTCTGCTTGAATAATAACATAAAATATTATAAAATGGTTATTGAGAAATGAATGTGCTTTCAAAATACAGCATATACAAAATACAACATAGTGCTGAACAGAGATGTCTGAGTTGCAGTGAAATTAGAGAGTTGTTAACCCTTAGTTCTGCTAGGTTATACTGCTGTTATGGTGGAGCTTCGAAGAAGAGATGCAGATGTGTGCACTCTGCTGCAGGCAGACATCCTATCTGGGACTATTTGCATCATGTGGAGGATTTATAAGTTTGAGCAACTGCTTCTGTACTGCCTTCTCTGGAATGCTGCATCTCATTTTTCTGGGTTTTAGTGAGTGAGGCTATGGGTTTCATTGATTTCTGGCAACAAGGAGATCCAGATCTCTGAGATTTAAAAGATTCTTACATCTCAAAGCTCAAAAAGTCAATTGTGAAAAACTCAATTCCATCTGGAAAATTTTATTAAGTTTTTCACACTTATTGTCTGTCCATGACTGTCAGGCATCAAGGTTGCTATGATTTTGAGAAGAAGAAAGAAGAAAGTCAGAAGGCATAAAACTTGGCCTATAATTTGTTTTTCTCACTTTGTGTGTTTGACAGTAGTTTCGGAAAGATATGTAAAGGTATAATGGCCTTTAAACTCACACCAAAATCCTTGAAAAGTCAGATACATACTTTGGATTGAGAAGCCTAAATATGATTTGTAACTATAAAGTGTAAAAATCTCTTTGTAAATAGTTACTTTCACTCTCATGGAGCAGCAGCTGCACTTCCTGCCTGTAGCACTTGGGCAACAGCATCAGTGCCCGGGCATTACTCCAGAGTGAGACACTGTTCTTCCCCAAAGCATGCAAGAAAGTGGTTGCCATTCAAATTATTAGCAAAGGTGAAAGTAACTAAGAGTCATCTGTCATGTAGCTGCAGAGACAAACAGGAAGAGTGGTGAACCTGGGCATGTTTTGTATGTTAGCCTTGCACCCACCCTCTCTTCCTTTTGGCAGAACAGGAAACCATCTTCTGTTTTTCTTCTTTTTTTCTTAAGGAATTAGAAAAAAGATAAAAGTCTTGACCTGTGCTGTATTTGAGCCTAAAAGCCCCTAATATAAGATCAGCATTGTGAAGAGCTGCTGTGCATATATCCAGCACTCTAGATAGTATTCTGAAGTTCTTACGATGCAATTTGGAAGCTTTACAGACATAAATCCAGGTGCAGTGTGATAAGGTCATTCACCAAATTCCCATTGGGAATCTGTAGCATAGTTAGGAATGAAACTTCATATATCCTGAGCCCAAACATGTGCTATTTTTTTAACTCGACTCTTGTCTTTAAAACGGTGCTGTGCTCAAACTCGGTTTCATATAATATTAATTAGGACACAGTGGTGGTCATAGTTCTTAAAAATTTGGCTGAAAGGCAAGTGAAAAATTAGGAATCTTAGTCATGTGTTATCCCATTTTTCTCAGTGGTTCAGACATGGAATATGTATGGGAGCCTTCAGCACATGTAAAAAGCCATGTCATAAATGTTGTGATTCACCTAGAAGTGCTAAATTTATTAATATGAATTTTTTAATAACTATGTTTGTAATCTGGTGGCAGTCTAGGATGATCAGTGAGAATTGCCCAAAGAGAGCTATGGATGTACTATTCAGATCAGACTCTTCATCTTTGCACTTGACCAAAAATCCTGGATCATAATTCAGTTTTTCTCATTTTCTTCCAGGCTTTCGTTAAAACCTGTCTTTGGAGAAGGTCATGAATGGCATAATCTCTTGAGGTCTGTTGCATCCCTGGAATGTAGGATCATTCTTAATATCCATGGTTTGTATATGCACTCCTGAATTTGCTTTAGAATGAGCTTGTTGCTCTCTTTCATCCCCAGATATGTTGCAATGTATGCCTAAAGGCTGGAATCTTCTACCATTTCTTTGCCAAGGGTAACATAGAAATAACTTTTTTTTAGAAAGTGATAGTCAAAAAATTAGGAAGCTGTTGTGAAAGAGCACTGTGAAAATCTCTCTCTGATGCAGTCCTCTTTCACCAACAGATCTTATAAATTTTTTTATGAAACTTATGACCTCAATTTACAGCTCAGTGCTTCGCTGAGTGGACTACATTGTCAGAACACACATGGTGTAGGCTTGAATCTTTTCTTTTTACACCACTAATGAATGAGGTTCCAAGTTGAATGTATTGATGCTTTTTTTAAATTTTCAATGTGTGTTGCTTGTGTGATTGTTTTAGGTTTAATGGATAACATTTGCCCAGTGGCTCTAATGGCTTTTGTGGTATTTTGAAATGTACCGATTTTTTGTGCATATTTTCTTTTTCTTCAGTTTTGTTTTCCTACTTTCTCTACTTGTCTGCCGACTGTAAACTCTCTTGTATTTGCATTCTTGTTTTTCAAACCCACAAAGTGTAAATTCCATTGGAATCAGTGAGTTAAAGGTATCTGCTTAACAAGATTTCCTGAACAGGGATAGGATTGAGAATCTGTTCACATATTTTGCAGAACTGAGACCTCTGGGATTTCTTTTACAAGACTTTAAACTCGGAATTGGTTGTGTCTGTTTTTCTTGGTTATTTTTTCTTTGTTCTTAGTGGTTTGATTATTAATTATTTCCTTGTAATATTTGTTTATTTGTGGGAGATTAATACAGCATTTGGCTTTATATGTCACATAACTACCCATATATTAGGTAGGTAAGCAACAGAGTGCTAACGAGTATGTTTTGTGCAGCCAGCCAGGCTTTCAAAAATAGCTCAGCAACCACACATGAAAACCAGAATTCTGAAAGAACTCGCATTCTGGGTGCACGTTGATCGCTAAGCTCCTGCGAAAATCTGGCCACAAACACCACAATCTGATCTCCTGTGTCTAACTGCTGCTCCAAGTCAAATATGTACCAAGAAAGAGGAGGACAGTCCAAATTCTGGAAAAACATTGTGTTTTCATCTCCCTTGGGTAAGTTACACAGGAGAGGAAATTTTGCAGCAGAGCTACAGTGACTTCCAGGAAGGCTCAGACTGATAAATTCTCTGGGTACTTTTGAGAGGTTCCATGTTATTAAAAAGTGAAAATAAGTAATGACCCAAATCATTGTTTCTTGTTATTAACAACTGCTTTGAAAAATTGTCTTTCTTATTCAGAAGTGCATTTTGAACTCAACAATTCTGAAAACTGTAGATAAAATGTTTTTACTGGATCATATGGATTTCCAACATAATCATCCTCTGTTCTTTTTTTCTTTAAAATCTTTATTTGTATATTTTATTTTGTATAATTCTACTTCACCCATGGCCACCAAGTTTTTTCTGTTGTTGACTTCTTCCCCAATAAGCTACTGAAAAAAGGTTATGTTCTATGTGGTATTTTAGATTCTGCAGGTGTTTTAAGGGTCAATGGAAAAAAGCCTCCCACGCTGGTGATGGGGATTTCCTCTGTAGCATTCATGGGCAGGGCTCTGGTCTGATAGGCACAAATAACTCTTCTCCCTGGTATTGTTAGAGCTTGCTTACACCTTTAGTGAGCTGGCAGAACTTAGTGCAGTAACAGTAGCACACTTAGTGCATTGCAGACTACAAAGCAACAGTTCATACTAATCCAGGTTCATCTCCTATGTCTGACTTGTGCTTTTCTCTTTAGCGTGTCTTTTGTATTACAGCAGAAAAACGTCCTGATTTCACTGTGGTGCTTATTGCAACCTGCCTCCTGACACTTGACAAAAGCAGTTAGGACAGTGATTATGTTTTCTTGTTTCACAATAAAAGCCTCTTCCTCAACAATTGAGTAAAAATTTTGACAGTCGTCGGCTTTTCAAAACTTGCTACTCATTCCTCAGCGTTCCTAGTCCACAGTAGAGGGCAGTGCTTACACAATGCATGTGCATTCTTGCGAAGAGTTACTCAGTAGCACTTTTGAAACATCAACTAATGCATTGCCAGAACACTGGTAAAATAAGTTACAATATTGGTTTTTGACAGATTCATACTGACAAGGCTACAGTGACCTGTCCAAGGCCAGAGGGGTTGTGTGTATGAGGAAGACAACAGGATCTGATCAAAACCACTCAATTGAAATGGGGAACATGCAGTTTCTAGGAAGACAAAGTCCTAACTGCTTCAAGTCCTGCAGTTCTTGCACAGAGCTATTCTCTGAAACCACCCTTTATTCATGGTTTCTCAAGCACGTTGAGCAAAATGCTACTATCACAGTATATCTGTAGTGACTTCGCATATTTCTTCAGTGTAGTCATTTTCCAACTGACTGCGTGCATGATTCCCTTGTAAATTCAAGTTAACAGAAACCTCACAGGCCACAAATAACTGGGAACAGGACCCTCTGCTGTCTTTCACCTTACACAGTCATTTCCATGGGCTGCCAAAGAGCTTTCTCACGAAGTATTCTTTCTTCAGAAACTGACAGCTTGTCTACCATGTATGCCTGTTTAGTGGTTCTCCAGTTTGACTCATTCATGGGGTTGTGGAGGGAAGTGTGTGTTGAAATATCCTACTTTGACATTTTCCAAATGAGGTTTTATTGCTGGCTTGAAATGCTTCATTGTGTCTGAAAAATATTACCCCATACTACAAAGGGGGACTGAAAAATTTGAAAGAAGAAAAAAATTGTTGGAAATGGTAGAAACAAAATTTTCCAGTTCAACATGATTCAAAATATTTTGGGGACTTGCCATTTTGATGGTTTTATCCTTTCAGGAACCCTGAATCCATTTATAAGTACCCATTCCCTATCCTGCTTTGATGGCTGAGGGAGATGGGTATGAAATGAAACTCAGAATGCTGTCGGTCCCATTCTCTGCTCTGCATAAAGCATGTTGTTTTGTCTTCATAAGTATTCTTAAGTATATTCTTTTACAGCACAAGGGAGTGTATGCATGAATTGCCTGGCATAGGATCATTCCTTAGGCATTTTTACCACAGGTTGTTCTGTTTGACTAATAGGATCATGGAGGCAAAAGGGATGTAGAAGGCCACAAACGTGTTACATGTCAGTCTTCCTGGAAGGGATTTTGAGGTGGAAGCTGGCTGCAAACCTTATATGCTGTGAGTGAGATATGAGAGGCCTATTTTATAATTGCAATAATGAAAAGAGCTAGATAATGACTTCATATGGTGATTTAGTTCTATTGCATTTATACAGGAGTGTTTATAAGAAAGTAAGATGTTTGGAACTCTTTGCTTGTAAATGCAAGGTAAGAATCTACCAGGTAGCTTTCACTAGACAGAATTTTTGCACAAAAATCTTGGATACCTCCATTGCTCAAGCTGAAGTGCTAGATCCAAGTTTTCAATAATTACAGATTACTTGGGGGAATCTAGATTTCACTCCCATATAAACAGGTGATGTGGAATTTACGTGGCAAACCTGGGCATCCAATACCCTGGAGGCACTCTAGATCATCCCTTCCAGCTGCTGCTTTTGAACAATATATTATAGCCAATATCTCAGATACCTTAAGGCATCTCAAATAGATCTAAATATCAGTATGGAGGGCCTCCTAAATTAAGTCCACACTGATCTTCCTGAACATTACCAGGAAATAAAAATCTACAAAGATATCTCAATATTGTGAGGCTGCACCGCAAATCCACTGTCCAGTTCTGTACCCCTCACTACATGAGGACATTGAGGTGCTGGAGCATGTCCAGAGAAGGGCAACGGAGCTGGTGAATGGTCTGGAGCACCAAGTCTAATGAGGAGCAGCTGAGGGAGATGGAGTTGTTTAGCCTGGAGAAAACGAGGCTCAGGGGGGACCTTATGACTCTCTACAGCTACCCAAAAGCCACGTCGGGGTCAGTCTCTTCTCCCAGGTAACAAGCAATAGGACAAGACAAAATGGCCACCCAGGGCAGTGGTGGAGTCACCATCCCTGGAGGCATTTGAAAGATGTGTAGATGTGGCACATGGGGACACGGTTTAGTGGTGGGCTTGGAAGTCCTGGGTTAACAATGAACTTGATGATTCTTAGAGGTCCTTTCCAACCTCAGCGATTCTTTGGACATACAAAGCAGAGGCACTCAGAATCAGTACAATTCACTCGAAAAATCTTAGTGTCTGCACAGATTAAACTATCAGCACTATATGTTTGTTACTGTTGGGCCTAAGAGCTGCTAGGATGATAACAAGGAAGTGTAAGAACAAGAAAGATGTCATGGTTACAGAAAGAAAGCTTGATGACGGCAGCATAACCACTGAGGAGTTTTGTAGTTTTGTGTGTTGCCCAGTGGTAGGCTGGCACTTAGTTGTTTTCTTCTTCAACACGGGTTAGCAGCTCATCAGAGAAAGCACACAAGAGCTAGACAGCATGATCCAAAAAAACAAAAACACAAAGGGGTACTTTTTTAACCTCAGCTTCTTCTGCTTTATCACCTACATAACCGCAGCACAGTTTTGCATCTTCTCTGCCGGTTCCCAGGAGAGCAGCTGCTTTACTGTAGTGTAACCTTGCTTACTTTCCTGGTACCTTTAGCTTCTCTCTGCTCACTTCTCTTCTTTTTCAGATCCACTTCCACCCCACATATTATGAACGTAAAAACTTCTGTCAGTCGTTTCTAACAAACAGTCTAGAATAAGTCTTCATCTTGGGTCATCTCTCAGATCGACTTTTGGGTCATGTTTGCCCATTTATGATGCTTTTGTCTTTTCTTCTACTTTTGCAAGTTTTAAAGGTTAGGAGATTTTATCAATGAGACACCTCACAGTTGTATAGTTATTGAGCAATTTAACTTCAAATAGACTTATAAAATGTTGCAAGCTAATATTGTACTTCTTGTTGTCATCTACTTCTCTTTGTGATGCCTATACACTTCCAAGGAAATCACTGGAATTTCACGACATGTGAGAGATGTATCTTGGTATGTAGCCTATCACCAGGGTAATAAAACTGGTTCACAGTTTTACTGAGTCCTTCAAAGTGGCATCATGTATATTTTCAGTTTTGGATGAATGCATGTGCTTACAGTCACAACCACCCAATATCCATTGGTGGATCCTTGGGGGGATCTTGAGATACAGATAGAATTTTCTACAGTCACCTAATGTGCACGTAACCTAACAGTTGTCTACTTTGACATGAAAAAGCAAATTTGAATGCAAGCCATTTTGGCCAATTCTGAAAACATGTTCTATAACCGTAAAAGATTTTCAAGCCTACTTGTTGCCCCTGCACAGCTGCTGTCAGGACAGAGAGCAAATTTGTTCCTTGCCCAACCAACTACTTAGTGATTCTCTGTAGGCAACAGCTTCCCAAGTGCTATAAAATCTCTGTACTGGCTCTACAAAGCCATCTTCTCTGGAGAGTCGTAGACTGGAGCATGGCCCAGGGAGTGTAGCAGTGGATGAACGTACAGGTAAGTGCAAGGTTACTCCAAACTAAGAGAATTAGATGGTCCTTCTGCTAACTGTGGGTACAATGCTCCCATGGCAAATACAGTTTACTCAGGGTCCTGTGTTATAACTCTGGTAGGTAGATACAGCATTTTGTTATTACCTCTGCTATTCTGGTGAGGAATTTCAGAGCCAAGTTTCCCACTACAAAAGTCAGAGATACACAAAGTCTGATAAACTGCATGTCTCACATGTGTCCATTTTTGCATCCTGTGCTGAACTTAGTTGTGGAGAAGGAGCTCATCAGCTGCATGATACTAGTAAATTTATGCACTTTATAATTGAAGAAACTGTTTATTTTACACAGAATACAGGGGAAACAAAGAGTACCCCAGAAATTGTTTGAAAAGAGGCACTTTTATCAGTTACATGGTGTGAAGACCCGCAAAGGGCTAATGGAGGCAAGGTGTATAATCCCAAATATTTAGTTGATTCAGCAGATGAAACAGCTTGTTGTGAGCCTTTATTTCCATGTGTATGGGCAGTCTGGATGTTTATGTATAATTCATGTGTGTCTTATGTATAATTGTATAATTCAACAGTGTCCTACTTTGAGATGTCAATACAGAACAATATTGATGATATTCTCTGAAAAACTTTGAGTTGCAAAAAAAAGGTACTATATTGGGGGTTTATATTGTTTTATTTCTAATACTCATGGATTATCTGAATTCATATTAGTACCTATTTTTTCCTTTAATTTTGTCCATCTCTGCTTCCTCTTGCAGCAACTGTCATCAAAATTTTCTTTGTGCTGCTTCAGATAAGTAGTTTTTTTACTCCATCTCTTTAAGGAACTCTGTTTTTCATTTTCACATTAAAACAGCATTGGAATTAACAAAAGGCTTTAGTTTTCCAAGATGTGGCACATACTGTCTCAGTTCCCTGGTGCACTCACACTAGAATTTAAGTTGGTGTGTCTAAGCAGCGTTGTTAATACTACCCCTTAATATATTCTAGGGGAAATTTAGAGCACCTTAGAATAATTTGGGAAATCACTTATGTTTTAGCCCATGAGAAATTACACCTGTTGCCCTAAAGTCTGTTATGTAAATTCTATATTTGAAGCTGGAAACTAAACATGAGCTAAATCTGTATAACATTTTAAAAGAATACTTCCTTGATTTTGCTCTCTATGCAAACTCTTTGACTTCATTTCTTCTTTGTGATTAAATGTTGCTTCTAATCATGAATATCATACAGATACTAAACCTAAACAAATTGAAAAAAAAGTCTCTAAAGAGCTCACCTTTACAATGTCTAACCAGAGATTTTGGCCCAAATCATCAGCTAGATCATCATAAAGTTGTTTCCCTGACCTTAAAGAAGCTATGACAGTTTATACATTCTAAGAACTTCTCATTTTATTATGAAGAGATTTTACCCCATCCATCTTTGAAAAACCCTATTCTTTCTAGTACTTACCTATAAGTCAAATTTCAATCCTATAGTCATTTAGTTTACCCTTTCTCCACCCCCATCCACCTTTTAACTGTTTCCTTTAGCACTCCAAATATTCCTAGATACACTGGCAAGGTTCATTGGTTAGCAACTCACCCGGCAAATTCTAATCTTCCATCAACAGCCCCACCAGTAATTGCAGGAATGCATGGGTAGGTATGAGTTATATTTCTCAGCTTGTTCAGAAAAATTACAGGAAAAATTGTAATTGCATTTATTTAGTTAAAGAACAATTAAATGTAAGACATGACATTTTATTGGCTTAAAAAATACAGAACAGTTGGGGTTGGATCCCACCACATTATTATCATGCATATCTGAAGTCCTTTTGAGGTTTTAGAATTTTCTGGAACGTGGTAAGTTATGTGTTGGGGAGGTGACCTTTTTTTTTAATGGCAAATCTCTCTGTTTTTTCAAAAAGGCCCATGAATGTCAAAGTTATCAATTCCCAAAAGAAAGCTATGCGGAGTTTCTCAGTTAGTCTTGGCAGACTTATGAAACAGGTATTTGCTATGAAAAAATGGTTGTTAAAAATGGCTGGGTTGACTTAAAAGGCAGTGAGAAGCAAAGTCATGCCATGCCAGCAGACTGATGCAGCCTGGGACCCTGTGACCATGAAATCATCATAGCTCCCCATCACTGTCATGGCTGCCTCATGAAGTGAATTAGTCATCTTTATTCTCTCTTGCTCTTCCATACAAGGCTGGTTAAAACTGTGGGCCAATATAAGTATTTAGATGTCTAACTTGTTGATTTCAAAAGACCTGGACACTTCAAGACTGCTGAAAAATCCTTTTCCTTTTGTTAGCATGAAGAGCTTCTGATGCTGGCAAAGGACTAACCTAGCCTTTCTCACAGTAGCTTCAAAACAGCTTAGTAACTTTGTTTCACCTCTCTCCTTTAGGATTTTGTGCTTTAGATTCTGCTTTCTTGTTATCTGTAATGATCTAGGATATGGTGACACTATCCTGAGTTTTCTTAGAAATTTATCTTCTCATTGAACTTTTAATTGGCCTTAGCATTCTGTTCACAACACAACACATTCTTTTTCAGCACTGTCAGTGAAAAGTATGAAGAAAAGGCTCGAGGAGATTTAAGGAGCTGCATGGCTTTTTAAGAATTCACCTTGTCAAGAGTTTCACCATTCTGATGAATGCCCTGACTGACTTACTTTTCTGCTGCCCTCCATCCAGTCACCTCTGCTCTTTTTCTCTTGTGGTTATACTCGGAAAATAGGCAGTCACCTGTAGTCATGGGCTGCTGTTGACAGGGAATGGAAAGATGCAACAAAGTCCTGAGTCCCCACAGTCTAATAAAGCTGAACTCAAAGCAACCTGATGCAACACTAATATGCTTGGAAATGTCACAGACAAATAAAACAGGCAAAGGCATCTTAGCAAAAATCATTGAGACACTTCATTCAGGTACCAAAATTCAAGAGCAAAAATGACAGGTGCCACTGTGATATGAAGAAAACACATCAGTTACTTCCTTTTACTTTACACAGATATCACTGTGGGTGCAGTTCACAGTGGAGGAATTTTCTTCATTTTTAGTGGATAGCAAGAACAGGGTCCTCATGCTGTGCTAATGGACACTTTCCAGAACTAGGACAGAATCTCCTGACATTTTCGAAGAAGGTTGTGTAGAAATAAACTAGCAAGCATAATCATATCCAGAGATTGCAGAGCAGGTTTTGCCACCCTTTGCCTGAGGTGTATGGTACATTTCCCTGAGGAGGTGTATCTCTGATAGCAAAACTATAATAGTTCTATGGTCTTACTTGTTAGTGTTCACTGAGCTAAGATGGAAGGTTCTAGTCCTTCATGAAACTGCTATATAAAACTATGATGGATGCTGAGAATCTCCCCTCAACATTAGTTACTGATGCCCATAAAAGAGAGATGCTTAACATTTGATTCCTTCCCTTTATAAAATAAATTATAAAAATTCCCACTGATTTCAGGGGTCACAGGTCAAGCTAGACTATAGTGGAGGGGTGAAGAGAAGAGAAATTATTCCTGTAATTTGGAGTCAGACATTTGCCTCCATGTGCTTTTGATGTAGGACGTGATCCCATCCTCACCATTTTTGCAATGGTGGCCCCTTTTTTTGTCTCTTTGCTCATTCTCAAGCAATGATTGTAATAATTTCTCAGAAAGTAGCGATTGCATGTGGTGGATGTTTATAGCTGCTGTCTACATCATATGGTCAGTGTCCTGAAGACAACTACAGGTATCAAAGGGAGTCTCTTGTCTACTGCTAACCTGATCTAATAAATATTCCTGTCAAAAGTATCAGCAATGTCAGATAGACCAGGCAGCATGCAACCACTTCTGCACTGTATTTCTATTGCACAGTGCTCTCACAGGACATGCAGCAAAATCCTGTACACCAGTGTCAAGCACTCTGAAGTCAACAGGATTGTATAGGACATGAAACAGTAGAAATAAGTTTTTTTTCATCTTTGAATATGAGTAGCGTTTTTATATGTCAAGCTTTATTGATACATTTTTACTGTATTTTTATTTCCAGGCAGGTAATCTCAAGGTGAAGACAGAAAATTATGTTTGAAGTCCCCTAGAGAAATTGAATTCTGGCAAATTTGCTTAGCTTTTGCATAAGAAGGAATGTTTTATGTGTTGTTTTGTCTTGTGTCCATTGCTACCCGGAAAATACAAATCCAATTGTGCCTTAGGTTGCATGAAAATCTACTGGTTTCACCAGAGTTAATCTAATATAGTGCTAGATTTCGTTTGATTATTGAGAGAAGAGTTTCACTCTTCAGCAAGTTGCTTTGAAGATTCCAAAAGGTATCTCTAGGTCAAAAAATATTTTTTATATGGGGAGTGAGGGAACATAAATCTCTGTGGTCAGTTCTGTGTCAACCATGAGAACTGGGCATCTAAAGCAGACATGTGACAGTGCTAACAAAGTCTTTTTAGAAGGCTTGAAAGCCAAATCTCCAGCATGATCTTCAGGCACCACAGGGTCTTACATGCTTGAAAACATTTGGCATGGTCATGACAGTTCTGCACGTGTACTGTGCAGGTTAGGTGTGAAACAGCTCTGTGTGTGTGTGTGTGTGTGCGTGCTCAAGAAAGGCTGAAGAAGCTCTTCAGGAAGATTTACCCCACTGTTCTTAAGGGGGCTGATTCTAATACTATGGAATATTGCAAATGGTTAATATTCTCTGTGGCAAATGGGCATGTTTGTGAAGAAAGCAGTGAGAGGGAAAAATAATGTTTAGGAATATGAGAACTTGTTTTAGAAGTCTTTTTACTGTCTTCATGTGACTGCAGATACATAGAAAAACATGGAATTTGACTCGTATAAGCACCAAGGACTTTCTTCTCAACTCCAGTTGGTCCTCAGATTTCTTTCAAGGCAGAATAAAAAACTATTATAATTTAGAAAACGTCAGTCCTTTTTACCTGGATAACTGCGAGCCTCGCTGTCTGACAGTGAGGAGGAAGGAAATGTATGAAGATGTGCAGACACTTTAAATACGGAACAAAAAATAATACAGAAGTATGTATTTGTGGTAGTCCTTATTGCATTATTCTCATATTTATGACTTACCAACACTGACAGTTAAAACCATATTAAGAACAAGAAGAGACGTAATTCAAAGTCTTGAAACTTGTCTGTACTAGATTGCTTTGTTAAGTAAGGTTGATAATGATGCTGTAGCTGTTCCATACATTGACAAAAACATTTTGTGTACACAGACACACAAACCTGGACACACATATGTGAATGTATTATCAACTATGAAATCATTACAGGGCAGCAGCCCTTCTCAAGCTATTCTGATTGTGCCTTTCAAAGGTGCTTAAATGTCACAGAATGAGATTTTAACCTTTACCTCTACTGGCTTTATGTGTGTAGTGAATAAAAGGAGCCATGTTACGTTCCCTGCTTTGGAGGCTAATTAAGACTGTGTGCCTTACACCCATGCTTAAATTATTTTATGCTTAATCTGAATAGGGAAAATCTAGACAGAGCAAATAGAGGACCTCTACTGTTTATTTTCTGGTGTTGGTGTAGACAATATGAGGAAGGAGAATGCCAGAGAAAGAGAAGATCAAATGCAAATTTGTCAGTCAGGAAGTTCTACTGTGCTCCAGGTGCCAAAATAGTCCAAATAGTTATTCTAATATGGACAGCCTTGCAGATTCCTCAGAATTTTGTCCTGAGGTCTCTGGTATTATCTGAATACTCTATATTCCTACTCTGTTACCTCTAATGCTTCCTTTTCTCCAGTATAGCCCTCTCCAGGCTTTTAAGGCACGTACATGTGTCAAAATGTTTGTAAGAAGTAGCTTTTTCGCAGCCACTTAAGGGCTTTCTGTGAAGGATTACAAAGTGCACCAATGGTGAAAGACCCTTTCAAGAGTAGACTGAAGACTTATTGGAAATATTGAAAGGTAGGGAAAATAAACCACAGAGCCAAAAGACACAAAATCCTCAGAAAAAACTAACATCCCTTAACAAAGGGATTAGATCTTCAGCAACAATAATGGGAACTAAGCCTCCAAATCCCTGTCATTGCTGTGCAAATCTCAGTCACAGAGGATATACAAGCCCCTAGGGAATGTAAAGATGACAGCTAAGCAAGACGCTAGGGTATACCATTTCTCCTAATAAGACTATAGCAGGCTGTTTTTCCCAAAGTGGGGCAGAAAGATACCAATGCTTGAAATGTCTGACCTACACAGAAACTACTACACTTCTAGCTTTCAGTATTTTCCATGTGCACAAATCAGCAGTCCCAGTTTTTTTAAGAGAAGCTTTCATGCAATCACTTTCTCTGTATACATTAAATTTATACCTATACATGTGCAAAATGAAATCATATGTAGATGTAGAGGAAGGTTGCAACTGGCTTTTGCTTTTTTTTCTTGTCTACTTGGAGCTACACACGTATACAAGCCAGTGAATATTTCAGATGAAAAGAGCCACTTCTGCAAATTTGGCTTATTATGTCCTACCAAATTATTATGCACCATGTAAAAATATTTGCAGATTTGCTACTGGTTACAAAGGCTATGTTGTTCTATGCTTGAGAAAGATTCCAATGAAATCTTTCAGAGCCCCAGTTGTGTAGTGCAAAGAGAGATGTGACATTAGGTACAAAGGTAGAAGTTCTCTTTGTGCAATGCAATGCAGTATCACTGCTATATCTTGAACAGAAGCTTAAATTCCATTCAAACTAGCAGATGAAAACAGATTACATTTTAAACCAGCAGCGGGCTGAGAACGTTGACTGCAAAGACAGATGCCATTGCTCAAGTAAGTTCGGATTGGTTGCTTTATGTATAAAAATATTTAACACATGGCATAATTAATGCATGGTAATCTAAGAATATGGGAGCTATATTTTAAATAGGTGGGTTCTCAGTGGGATAACTCAGCATAGTTTCCTCTAACTTTACAGATTGCTTAAGAGCCAGAATCTCTGGCTCTAATGAGGGATGGTTGTGTCTTAGAAATCCTCTAGATAAATCCAAATTGTGAAAAAATATAAGGATGTTGTACACTTCTTCATACTGGTGGATCAATCTGATAACATTTATTAAGAAAAAAACAGAACTAAACAATGAGGAGGAAAAGCATTTTTAAAGTTGGTTTCTAGTTACTTTCCATTTCTCTGAAAGTTTGAGTAAAGAATAACAATCTCTAGGACTTAAAGACCAAGTGCAAGGGAAATGGGTATCCAAAATTTCACCTAAAATAAAATAAAACAACAATAATCATATTTTCAAACACTTGCTTCCCATTAAGAAGTTCTTATGATTACAAAAATCTATTTTTTTTCCCTAAAATGAAATCTCAAGGAGGGAAAATTTTCATGTAGAAGAACTTAAAAAGTAGTAATTAAAAAATAGGTATGCGACACGCTCAAAATAAGGTCTAGCCCAATTCTACTGGATGCAATGGCATTACTCTTGATAGTAAGGATGGAAGGGGATTCCTGCCACCATGTCCATCCTGTAACTAGTACCAGTTGATTTAATCTGAACCCTTCTAGATTCATGTGATTGATGGTATGATGATCTGGTTACTGCTATTTCAAAATTTTCTGACTCTTCCGCACTACCCTAAAGAGAACTAACCCACACCTCCTCCCCTGCCCCGAATATCCTTTCACTTGATGCAATAGCATATGATATAAAGTATATGTTAGAAATTTTATGAAAGACAGTTGTTATTAAATAACCTGTTTTCCCTCAAGTGGAAACCAGTGAACAAATACTTTAGTTCATGGGCAACTTTTGCTTTCCATGTGTTAAATGCCTTGCTGAATAGGTGGTGTTAATCTGCTTGTGGGGTTCATAAAGCAGTCAAATTTCAAGTCACTAGCAATGATTTTTGGAACTGTTCCTTTGAGAACAGATCCAAAAATCGACAGCTAGACGAACAGGAACAGAGTTGGCTTCCGGTGTGTAGTCAAACCACTGAAAAACAATGCTGCTGTGAGAGAAATGGTTTCCTGGGTAGAATTTAGTTGATTTTCCTCCTACAGTTGTCTAAAGCTTTCTGAAAGTATAGTCCTCTAAAGCAGAGAATTTACACCATGCACAAGTCACTACATTTGCATCTTGTTTCACAGAATTTCTCTTTATAACCAGGAGGCTTTGGAAGTTAAATGACTTGAAGTTGTTTTGTGTAAAGTGGTCGTTGGTATAGTGACCATGCTTTTAATTTGATGTGCACAGTAAATAATCATGACTTAAACTATTCTATTTCTTTCTAAATATCTCTAAATAGTATCTATATACTTTTGTATGCATAGCTACTAAACCCTTTCAAATACATTTATGCATTATGCTGAGTGGATTGATCATAAAGAAGAATTTTGATATGGAAAAATAGGTACAATAGAGCAATTATCATGACTCCAGCTAAAGTTCATATTTTTTAGACTAGATTCTTTTTCCTCTTGCTTCTTTCAGAAATACACATTTTAAAAAATTGGTTTCCTTTGGTTTGTTTGTTATTTTATTCCTAATGCTTCTCATCTGCCATCTAGTAAAGGTCATAGAAATATTAATGTACTTCCAAAGCAAGAGGACGAAAAAGCTTTGCTTTCAACATAGCTTAGAGTATGGGGATGCAAATTGCAAAAAATCAGTGGCCTGTATCTTCTCACAGAATTATTTAGTAATGAATATACCAAGTGAAAGAGAAATGTCTGTTGGATAAACAATACACATAAACAACTTCATGGTAGGAAAATAATATAAGAGGCAGTGGTGATCCTACCCTGAAATCTTGAAAATGACTGGAGAAAATATGATGCTTATAGAGAAGTCAGAAACCAAATGCATTTGATAACTGGAAACTTTGTTTTGTTTTACTGTAGATGGGAGCCTCTTTTATTTGATAAAGTGCAATTAAAACCAGAAAAATATCGTAAGCAAGTAGAGAATTCGTGTTGCTTTTAGAAATTGAGACATTGAGTATGATTTACATGGCGATGCCTGGCAAAGCAGAGGAGAAAACAACGTTTAATTGGAGTATTCCCCTTCACTGGTGGCTAAAATCTCCTTGTTTTGGGTCTCAGCATCTCTTAGCCCTTGCTGTCTTTTCTGCCTCCCCAGCAATGTGGGACTCAAGAGGCCTGACTTACACTTTAGAACAGGAGTCTATGTTTTCCTCAGTGTGCAGAAACACAAAGCAGCCCTTCAAAGTATGTATCAAGCCCTCCCAGAGGAGATTACTCCCACAACACTGACCTGAGCACTGAGACAGGATGGCTGCTTATCCCCTCCTCCATGTCCATTTGCACTTAGAACATGTAATTGCTGGCTTTGCAGTAAGGATTGAGGACACTCCTTCACCCCTTCTTGTGCAAATACCAGCGTGTGACATTTAATGGTGGTAAGTCAAGACCTTGCCTCATATCTTCTCTGAAAAACACCAGCTCTGAGAGCAGCCTTAGGAAATAGTCTGTAAAGGCTGAGAAGGGAAGTAAGTGCCCAAATCATCCCTCATTTACAAAATGTGATTTTCATTGGGGGCTTCTCAGAGAAATAGGAAGCAAACCTAAGTGTAGTTGCTTATGGAACCAGACAAAACCATTGCAGCTGCTCTGTCCTAATTACTTAGTCTAGAAATGAGCATACATAGTAAGTTTATCACATATAGGCCCTAAAAGTCGAAGGCCTTTAGGCATCCCCATTCCACTGACTGGTAGTTTTGCTAGCCTGCGAGGGCAACTTTGGAGCATCACTGATTCAGCAGCTGGTCACACTGGAATGTCATGAGAGGTGCTCCTGTTTATGCTGCAAGCCTCTTGGCAGTATGTATCCATATCTATCTTATTTATAGATAGAGATATCTGCTGCCATTAAAAAGATAATAATCAGCTTCCATCTTCAGATAAAAGGCATTGTATGGCTCCTTGTTGTCATCCTGCATGAAACAAACCTGTATGTGTAAATTACATGTACACTCATTACCTTAGGATTTTGTCATGAACTCCAGCATTCTCAGAACTGGAATAAACAATGAATGTCTCTCAGCTTATTGCTGGCTCTCAGTTTTAGAACAGCATAGCCTTGCTGAATCCTGTAGTATAAACCTTCTCATTGATATTTATGTCCTCTAAAAACCCCGTAGAGCACTCCCTCAACATCACTTAAGCTAGTTAACTGTTTCATTTCTGGTATGAAATCTAATGTGCAAATACTGCACTTATTCAATAAATATTGCAGTTTTTCAATAAAGTAAGAATGCATTTATTAAACCCATTAATTTCCTTCAACAAGAGCCTTTGAGTATTCAGTGAATCCACTACTTTAAGTTGAAAAATTATTCTTAGACTTTCTCCTTAAAAACTGAACCAAGTTTCTTACAGGACCTCTATATTTTCAAAGAAAGAATGTCCAGTGTATTCTGCATGAAGTAAAAGTAAAGCTCTCAGCTGAAAACACTCCTTACAGCTTTCTGTCATGTTCAGTTCACCAGTCACAGCCAGTCAATTCAAGATAAAAAGCCTACCCAAGATCAGAAAAAAGTCCTGTTCAGTTAACCAGGTACAGACCTAATTTCCAATTTACCTACATCATGCTCTCAGTTCTCTTAACCTTTGTCTGCTACACACACACTCCTTTAGTACAGGATAAGAGATCCTTGCTTTGTAAAAAAAGTAATAATATCAAGGAGGAAAAGGGATAGACAAAACCTAAGTGCGCCTCCTATTATTTTTATTGAAATTAAAATGTGAGCTAGTTTCTTTTCCCACAGGCTCCAAGTTGCTCTTGCTATTTCTCTGTCTAATTCTAACACTAACCTGAAGACCTATTACTGTGAAATCTCATAGAACTTCCTAGGCTCATTTACATTTTTTTTTCTGACAGCCTTGCATGAAACAATTAAATAATTTGGGTAAGCAGTCACCCCAATCAAAATATTTTCCAGTTAATTAACAGATTAGATATCAGTGAAAAAAAGCATATAATTGTATTAGCCACTATCAGTTTGAAAGAGTAAATATTCTAGTATGTACACATCTCAGATAATGACAAAACCAGCAGGCTGTAGATCAAATTAATTTACACTTAAAATAATTAAAGAATAAAGGAGAAATGATTGAAATTACTGAAGATTTTGTAGAAGGCAAGCCACAACACAAATGCAAGTGATTAAAAAGAAAAGCTTTAATGACAATGTCCAATGACTTCAGTGCTATGTAAATCAGGCTGCAGCTTTCCAATGGCTAAAGATTCAGTGCAAGGAAGGCAATATATGCCTAAACCAGAAATCAGATGGGATTTAATTATTCAGATAAAAGCCTGAGGTTAATTCTCCTCCCCACGATATGCATGAAGCTGCACAACTTCCAGCACATCCTGAGGCTGCTACTTTGGCCTGAAAGTTGCCTAGACACTGAGGCTGTGACCATACTGCTGAATTAAAATACATCAAGAGCCATTTGATGGCACTTGGGTCAAGAATGGCAAATATCCATACTGTTGACAAGACTCCAAAGCAAGGGTGCCACAGATAAGAAGAATTGATAGTTTCTGCCAATTTTGAAATTTATGTCTGAGATATTTTTCAGTGTGTGAAGAAGAATGCTGTTTAGCATGAAGCAAATATAGCATGAAGGCTAAAAATCGAATGGTAGAGCTGGTCCTGTTGTATAGCCAGGAACAGTCTCCAGTGGCGTTTAATTAGCTCACATAGACAAAATTGCAGAAATTTGCTTCAGATCTTGCACAGTTACCTGATAATGTGCATACATAAGCCAGATGAAGTTCCAGAAACGAACAATGATAAAGAAGCTGTTTTCCCAAGGAGCCTGTCCCCTGAGGACTAGGATATGTCCTTGGAAAGAAGAGATATGGATAGGACTCAAAAGTGCAACGGGAATAAGATGGCCATAAGTCTCAGAAAAGAATCATGGCATCATAAAAAAATGTAGTTTGGAGAGGAACTCTGGAGGTCATCTGCATAAACCCCAAATTTGCAATGAGGCCAATGGTGAAGACAAAGCATTTTGCTCAGGCCTTGCCCAGCTGGATTATGAAAATTCTCCAAGAATGGATACTCCACAACCTGTCTGGGCAACATGCCCCAATTCTTCCCAACTCTACTTTTGAGTGCATTTTCCTCTTAGTGCCTTTGTTACAGTTTGTGACCATTGCCTCCTGTCACTTGGCATTGAAACATCTCACAGAAACATCTGGCGTTGTCTATTCTGTAACCTACTACACCCTCCCATCTGTCTCCTTTCCTTCAGGGTAAAGTAACCCAGTTCCCAAGTTCTTAGATGATGTGATCCAGCCCCACAACCACCTCTGTGGCCCTCCTCTGGACACCCCTGGTTGTCAGTAGTAACCTCCCCTATCTCCAGGCATCGTATGGTTTATCCAACCTAGCTGAATCCTTTAAGCCAGGAGATTAATGAACTTCCATACCACATAAAGGAGACGTGGGAAGCAGGAGGAAAGAAGGGGAAGTAGTTTCCCAAGTTCTTTTTGATTAGAAAGACTCTTGTAGATGTTTTTTTTTTGTTGTTGTTGTGAAGTATATGCTCCTAGTATAAATAGGGTTTTATACAGACATGGTAAATCTGCTAGTGCACATATATGTATGCGTGTGTGTGCTTATGTACAGATGTGTATGTGTTTATCTCCCACTGTCTGGGTTAAAGTGGCTACACACCAAGTGCTTCAGACAGCCCAGCTTCAGGTTTTCACCTGCACCTGCTGTTCCTGCCTCTGTTTAGGCACCCTTCCCCACATTCCCTCTGTTTATATTAGGGATGTGGCTTTCCCTATGAGAGAAGGTTACCTCAAAATTTGACCTTGCGCTACCTTCAAGGTACTTAGGCTTTTTCTGTTTTGCCCCCAAGCAATATATTATAAGAGAATTTACTTACATACTTGTTTTTGCCCTGCTCTGAGAGCAATATGGTACTTTACAACCCTAACCCTCCTTTCTTAGAGGCAGCTTGGTAACATGGATGAGATTTTTATCCCAGACAGGGTGTGAGTTGACTTGCAACAACTAACCTGCCTCCATATAACACTTGCTGGCAGAGTGCTGTGAATTGCTTTTATATCAACTACTCCTCACTCTAATTTACCTTTCAAGTGGGCTAATGAAATGCATTGCTACAGTCCGTCTGTCTTTAAAAATAAAAACCCAACCCACTACCCCAATTCTGCAGTACAGAATAGCAGAGAAAAAGAACCTAATATGACAGAGACAGGCTCCCATCATATTTGTAAAACTTTCCTAGGAAGGAAATCCTGTCAATTTTCAAAAGTTCCTCATCTATCCAGACATTTCATTTAGACCTGTGTTTTTGTGTATAATAAATTGCTTCTAGTTGGCTGAAAATCATTTTTAGCTCTTATCTCTGTGATCGGTTACCCCTGCTGTTCTTTAATGGCCTTCACCTCATTATGCAACTAGTCATTAAAAGCTTAGTATCCAGTACAATGGTAGCTTATGTAAAGTGATCTATGAGAGCTTTATATAGGCTTACCAGCCGCAGCCTTAATTTTACTCATTCGTCTTAATTTTTTGTAATCATTTTTTGTAAAAAGGGTATAATGTCAGGCATGCTTCCCTGCGACTGACAGATCCAATCTAGCAGATAATTACCATAAGGAAATTGATGTTTTAGTGTGCAGGGGAGAATTTAATTTACTCAGACATCCTACAGTACAATGCATTCCAAAAGATATGAGGATTTAAGTTTTTAAGAAATTAAATTTCACTATTTAACATGATTACTTATGTTGAACATCATTAACTAGCTTTTTTTTTAACTGTTTGATATAATTACAAGAACAGTTATTTGGTCTAAAATCCAAAGTCATCTTTAAATAAGGGTTAAGGATCCATGAAGTACAGAAAAGGTTGCATTCTTTCTCTCTCCCTCTCCAACACCAGCCTTCCAGCAACAGCATTAAAAAATCTATAGAGATTAACTGAGCCAATGTACGAACTGTAGAGCTTTTTCCAATGATGTTTTAATAGATACTTTGTTATCAGCCCATTCCACCTCAACTCCAGCGGTCAGGAAACTCTTTAGTCCTATTCACAAATACAAATTGCCTATAATGTTTCAAAATGATAGAACCATGAAAGAGTTGTGGATATCCCAATTAAACAAGGTGATTAATTTATGTTTAATTCGGTCCATTTGATTACTTTAATTGAAATCTTTGTGATTTAGAATTGGATTAATTTAATTAATCTCTATAAAACTGTTTACCCTCCATGAGAAGGCATTATTTCTAACATACAGCATGTGTACCTTGCAAGCAGAACACACAAAGCACAACCAGGAAGGCCCAAAAGGCTGGGTCTTTTGAAAAATAAAATTTTTTAATCTTGAAAAGCCTTCTCATATAAAGTCCAGAAGCTTTGCTTGTTCACTAAACTTCCTTATTAGTAATAGTTGAACCAGAGAACTAGAGCAATGGAATTTTATAAGCCTTCTCTTTTTTCTCATTTGCTTGTTTGAAGTTTTGCTAAATATTTTAAGACAACTTTTCCATGTTTCATTTTTTCATGAGGTTTGTACAGTCAGAGAACAAAAAATACAAAACTGTCAAGAGTGTGTGACAAATACTTGTAAGATGCCAGATCTGTCAATAGAATTTGAATAGCATGTGCCCAACTGTTGTACAAACAGAGCTAATGCTGATTTAAAATATTCTCTTATGACTCACTTTTCATTCTGGATTGAAGTGCCCTCTCCAAAGATGGGAAGCTCCTATCACATGATGTTCTAGGAATTATGCTGGTCAGAACCTTGACTGATACCCACTAGGGGCACAGTCAGGACAGCGGATCTTCGCTTCAGCCTGAAACTGGAGAAAATTCACGGGCTACTAACCATCCATGGTCTGATGGCATGGTACAGAGGACTTCTGCTCAGATAGCATTTTCTCTTATTCTTTATTATTTAAATAAAAGACACTAAAGCCAAAGAAAGAATTATTTTAGTATGGATAGAATAAGACCAATTATTGGTGCTTCAGATAATCTACTCGAAAATAACTTCTCTGTCTTTTTTGAAACAGCTCTGTAAAAGGCATGTTTTTTGTATTTGCAGAAGAGAAGCTAAGAGACTGCAAATAGAAGGAGGGAATTATGTGACTCAGTATTATTTCTAAAATTAAATGTAAAATTGTGCCATTTTTAGTTAAAACCAGAGATACACGACGTAAAATGGAAAGAGCACTATGTCAGTAATGACATCAGTGCTAACTCCAAATTAGTTGTTTTTAAGAAGAACTGTGCTCATAAGAATGCCCCAAAATGCAGAGAAGAGCCAGTCAATAACACCGGAAGTAAGCGGATATGATGAATCTGAAGGGACTGCATGTCACTGAAGCCAACATCTCTCCCAGGTCATAGCTTACCTGGGGATGACAGGAGGGAAGTAAGAGGGAGTAGCAGTGGCTATAGCAGACATTGCCTGCTGGCATGCTGTCTTGAGCAATTTCTATTCCAAGTGATTAGGTCCACTTACAATGGAAAATATTTTCTGAGTTTTTAACCATAATCAATCTTCTGCTAGCAAAATCTTTCTACAGAAATTCTTAGGAAATTAGAAAAACGGTAGTTTAAAAGGAATTATTTCTCTTTCTGAAGCTTGCCAAAGATTCACCACCTTGCATAAAAATTCCTTGCTCTGAGAAAAGAAAGAAAAGATCTTGCCTGCTAGATATTTGCCTGAGCTTGGCTTGTCTGTGATTAGGGCGGGGCCTTGGCGTCTGAGTAGATGAGCAGCTGGGCAAGCTACATTCAGCATCTGTGCCAAAATAACAAGGCCTTCCTCCCATAGGTGTTTGCAGTCTTTAAAAAATCACAGTCCTAAAACTTTCAAAATAAGTAGAGGAAAAATTATAAAATTCAATGGGCCTTCAGTCAGTGACCCTGACTGTACTTTCTGAACCATTGCCTACCTTAGGCAGTCTAGACAGGAATTTGGCTGGTGTGTGACAGACATCCCAGCTGTGCCTTTGCCAGGCACTGCATTGCCTCCCCTCAAAAAACCTGATTCTCAGTAGGTACCTTGCAAACTTACATATACAGTATCTGTACGGAGAACACACTCTTGTGCATAATCATGAACGTTTTTACTGTATGTATGCATGTATAAACAGATATTTAAAAGGATACTTAGTGTCTAAAGTATGTACTTTGTACACTACATATATACGCGAGCATATAAACCCACACTTCAGCTGTTTACCAAAGCATGCAGATACATTCATGTTGCTGTGAAATCCAACACAGCAGCCATCAAGCATAGGCAATATTATTCTCTTTTACAAGATTCTTTTCATAATGATTGTTTTACACCATCCCCAGAGCTGTGAAAAAGCAGTGAAATTTTTTTTATTCTGTTTTGAAGTGGGGTTCGTTCGGTTTCTTTATGCAGAGGAGTGTGTTTTCCTTTTCTCTTATTCTCAGAAGACAGTTTTACCTCAAAATTCCAAAAAATTGTAGCTTCATGCAGAGAGCAGGCATGGAAATTTTTACCCTGAAGGGTAAAATTTTCATGATCAGTTTAGGTGGGTGACCGAGAAAAGTGGGTTAGAGTGGAAATTATTGCACAACATTGACAGAGACACGTAGGGGGATGCCACTTCTGTCATAGATTAGTTTATTAATGAGAGCATGTAGCAGGCTATGCTGTATCCTTTTGTCATCTAGCAAAAAACCTAACTTCCATTGAAACACCATCAGAGACAATTTTTTAAAGTGGTAGATGCTCTTGTCTCTTTTCTTCCTTTGTATTTGTTTTTGTTTTTGTTTTTCTTAAAGAGCGAGCAGTTTGATGTCACTCTTTTTAGTCAGAGAAGGAAAGATGACATCCCCTACACCTCTGCAGAGCTGGGACCAGACCAGCAGAGATTTCCCTGGGAGACCTGAGCCTCACCTTTCTGCCTGAGGTCTTTGAAGATCTGAAGTGTTTAGAAGACATCAGGATATAGTTCACAAAACAACCCCACAAAATAAAAACATGTGGTTCAGGATGCTCTTTGGCTAGAGCTGCACATGACTGTCACTGCACACTGCGGGCAGCCATGAACATGTCTGAAGGAAGCACCATTTTGCATGGAAAATGGATTTTAAAGCAGATTTGGAAACTACGAGAGAGTTGCCTCTCACTCAGGAGAGAAGGGCAGACAGCGTCTCATCTTGCTTCTTTATGAGGAGACAGCAAATACACTGACTCTAGGAAAAGCACCTGGAAATGGCGGGCCTCCCTGCCTGTCTGCCATGCCGTAGGCACACATCCAACCCCACAGGGCTATGGCTCCTGGGAAGGTGTTGGGACAAGCACACAGCCCTGACAGTGACATTTCGCCACCTCGGGGGCAGTACCCGACCGGGCACTGCAGCCCTGCCTGGGCTCTCCCGTTGTCCTGGGGGCAGCCATTTTGCAGCGCTGACAAACCCTGCGCTGGTAATTCTTTTCCTCCCTCAGGGAGCTCCCATAAAATGATGTCAGACCACTGACGGGTCTTTATGGGATTTGTTCACCCCTGCACCCACAGGCCAGGGCTCCGCTGCAGGCACCCAGGCAGCCCCAGCTGCCAGCAGGCCCTGAGGGGCAGCAGGTGAGCCCCGGCTGGTCTGTGCTGAGGCGCGGTGCCTCTGGAAAGCAGCGGGCCAGAGGCTTTGTCCCAAGCAACACAGCCCTCCCAGGTGCCCGAAGGTATGTGCTTTATATTGATTTGGTTCGGTGGGTTTTTTTTAAAGTATGGGCTTGTGGAAAGCTTGCTTGAAAATTTATATTAAGTTAGTCTTAAAAAAATTACCACGTAACGGATTCTTCCTTAAGGCTTTCTCCGAGTTAAATTCATTTCAATTCTGGTTTTCTTGTCATTAAGTAAACAAGTTTGATTTAATAATTATGTTTTGTTACAACTGAGGATATCTAATATAGTGGAGGATGGGTTGAGTTTTTCTGTTTGGCTGTGAACCCCGTGTGTTCCCTGGAGCCTCCCACGGTAGTCTTGACCAGGAAGTGTCAGGCAGCGCCGCCATTTTCCAGCGTGGCAGCAGTCGCTGGGCCTCACTCTGTGAATAATTACACATGCACTTAACTTCATCACACTAGAAGTTTCTGTTAATTGCTTATCCCACTAAATATGCACATAAGCAGGCCTACCAAATGGCTATCTCTTTTCCAGATATTTTGACTTTGCTGGAGAGGAAGAAGTAAGACAGAGGGGTTGCCTCAGTGAGGCTGCAGGGTTGCCTGAGGAAAGGGAGCTTTCCCAAGTGCTGGGGAAGCTCAAGACTGGCACGTATTGTTGCTTTCCTTCATGACATTATCACCACAGCCAGGCTGACAAGCCTTTCCATGCCACACAGTCACTCCAACAAAACCTGTCAAAGCGGAATATTCATCAGGGCCCACATTTGACACAGCCATGAATCATAACTACTTATCTGTAAATTCCTTACTCAAGGAAGAAGCAGTAAGGGATGATCAAGGTTTGAAGGACAGGAAATGAGCATGGTGACAGTGTGGGAAAGACTGCAACCAAAGTGGTGAACCTTGACAACTTTGAGAAAGAGGGAGATGTGGTTGGAAAATACAATGACTGGGGGAAGAAGTGAAGATGAGGGAAAAATGACTGGTGACAGCAGAGGAAGGTAAAGGGAAGGGGTGTAGAGGTGAGTGTGAGTTAAAGGGCAGACCACAAATATCACTTTGTCAAAGAGAAGAGGCAAGTGCCTGGGTGTGTAAACAGCTAGAAAAGGCTAGGTGTATAGGCATATTATGTAAAAGTTTCTTTCTGCTAAGGGCAAAGGCAAAATTCCCATGGCTTTATAAAGAGATGGTCTTGGGTTGTCAGAAAACCAAGAAAATCTCTGGAGAAATTTTGCTACTGCTGAATTCATTGACAACCTTTGATTGCAGAGTCAAGCAAGTACTGACCACCTGAAAATCCCACACACATTATCTAGAGACAGCTCTACTGAAAAATTTAAGATGTGTTGCCCATCACCCCCGTTCCACAAACTGAAACAGAGAAGGAAGAAAAGGAAAACTCAACCTCGCTAAGCTGTCTGAAATGCTATGAGGCAAAACACAGGAACTGGTTTGGAGTTTTGGTTTTTGTTTGTACTTTGGACATTAGCTTCAAGAGGTGGAGGAAAAGGGTATCATACATATAAGAACTAAAACTGGAAGAGAATACATCTGGCCCAGTCACAACCATACTGTTTAGTGTGAACATCTGGAGTAACTTGCATGCTTACTGTGTTCTGAACTCTGACAGCTGGAATGAGCAGTGGGTTGAGTACCACCTTGGTATTTCTAAGTATTCTTTTTCATTAAATTCTATAATGAACTGAGTAGTCTTTTCTTTCAGATGTGTACTGTAGTTAGGAGCTGGAAAAATAATTGTTCAGATAAACCGTGTGACTAATGTATAACTTACTTGGATGCAAGGTAGACTTACAATGCCATGGCCTAAAAGCCTGACCCCTTCTTCCAAAGACATGACTTTAAAATGATGACAAAAAAAGCCTCCTCAAGAGAGTTCTGTCTTAATTTAGCGTTCTTACATCCTGTTAAATATTCTGATTTATTTGCGTTAGAATTTTATTTAATTGTGATGCGGCCAACCAGCAGAAAAGCTGTTCCTGACTTCTGTGGGCTTGGAACATGCCCTTTTGCTGGCAGATAGATCATGTACTTGAACCATGTCTGCACTGAAAGCAGAGCCAAGGGTGTAGTATCACACTGTGATATCAATTGATAAAGAAGACTGCCGAGCTAGTTTCTCACTAAAGTCACAGAATTTAGGCAGTGAAATCCCTGGAGCAGTCAGTCTGCTGCAAGCTGTGCAAGTAAGTGAAAAAGAATCAAACTAATGGATTGGTAGCTAGATGCTAGAGAGTAGATAGATAACTGCTTAGGATAGTTATTTCATTGAAAACTTACTTATTTTTAAAGTAAATCCAACCTTGTAACCAAATAAAGGAAAATACTTTAAAAATTGCTGAAATCGTCTTTGCTTTCTATTTTTCCTACTACTTCCCTTTTATATGGCAATTCACTCACAATTAGATTCACTTTCTTCCTCTTATGGCAGCAATTTGATGTACCAGTGACCTGTTCTTCTATGCCTAAATTTCAAAGAAATTTCCCACAAGTGAAGAAATAAAAATGAATCATCGTAGTCTTCAGTTTGAAGATATCTAAAAGCACATGAAAATGTTTCTGTTGTGAAGTCAAGTGGATAGTTTAAAGCTTGATAAGCGAAGATCTAGTAGATGTATGTTTACACATTTAATATTGAATAGCCACTGAGATTTCTCTCCAGCTGGGAGACAGAGGCTCCAAGTTAGGGAGACATCTTCTGACCCACAAATATTTCCCTAGCCCATTGAAAATAGAACATGGAATTAAGACAGCTTTAGATACAAATTGACATATGTCTGACCAGCAAGGGACTTTCTCCAGAGAAGCAGGTTTGAGTTGAATATCTGGAGATATTTCGAGAACTGTCTGGATGGAATCCTGTGAAATGTGCCGTAGGATGACCCTGCTTAAGGAGGGAGGTTGGACAGGATTACTCACTGTAGTCCTTTTCCCTTACCCATTCTGAGTCCTCACAGATGAAGAAAACTTGCATTCTGAAAGAGCCCTGTAAGCATTCAGTTACAAGCGAGGTTGCACACCTAATGACAAGGTGCTTGTCTCAAATCCCCAGTCCACATCTCCGCAGTGTGTTCTTGGGGCAGGGGGAGAGGTTTCTCCTTGTAGGAAAAACGCCTCCTGCTCTCCTAGCTGGGCCTGCAGCTGCACTCCCCTCCTTGGCAGTTTTTGTGCGCTCTGGAGAGCCAGCGATTCCTGTGGGGTGCTGTGCTATGCACGGGCTTCTCTGCATGCATGGCGTAAGGATGTGAGTGCCCCAGTCAGAGCGGTGGGCTCTGCTAGGTAACACGGGAAACGTGTCAGTCCCTTTGTTCTGCAAATGTAGCTTTCTGCCTGTATATCCTAATTCCTCATCTAGGGACAGAAGTACCTTCTGGTATCAGGTACTTTTTGCAGATCCTGATTCCTACTACGTACTTTCAAGTGGGAACTAGACTGTCGATGTAGGATAAATGTCCCAGATAGTGACTCATTCCAGTTTGGTACACAATAAGAAATAGCACGCAGTTTTAAATATCAGTCATTTGTGTCTAGAAATGAGCATTTCCAGTTTCAAGATTACTATCATAAAGGCATCTGTGTTTCATTTTATTGCAAAGAGAATCCCAGAAATATAAAAGGACAAGAAAAAATATATTTAGTGATGACTCATTGTGTACATTTGCCTGTGAAAAAATTACATATTTATGCAAAGCACAGATGGGCCACCCAGCTTCACAGACCTAAACTGGCAGGGCTTCCCATAAAGGTGTTTAATAAGCACCTTGCCTTAACATGGGATGGAGGAAGCGATCACACGGAATCGAGTTTGCATCCCTGCAAACCAGACTACCAAAGAAAGCCTGAAACTCAGCAGTTCCCGTCACATCAGAGGAGTCCTAGATTGGATTGAAGCCAGCATAGTAGCTGTGTTGTGCTGTCTGTCTGGTCAAAGAGGCGCCTTGGCCAGAGATGTTCTTCATAAAGAAGATTCTCCCTACCAGCAGAATCCATCGAGCCCAGAACAAGCTGTATGGACTCTGTGCACAGCAGCTGGAGCGTGCTGTGCATGATCACAGCTCCAGCTCTGCCCACTGTAACTAAGTCAGCAAAACATCCATCGCCGTGGGCTGTACCAATCTGCCTGGAGCCCCAAGGGCAGCCAGGGCAAGCCTGTGCTGGAGTCTCTGCTGTTGTTGCAGCACTGCTGGGCTGAAGCTGTCTTGGCTAAGTCAGTCCATGCTAGAGGGCTCTATCTCCCTATGCAAATGCAAACATGACCTGTGAATTTTTAGAGGAGCTCTATCCTACCAGGAATTCTGACTTAATGTCAGCTGTTGCTCCCAGCCATACTCTCTCATGATTTGATAAATACCATTGAGAAATCTCAGGTATGCTGGAAACACTGCCATATCAGAAAGAAGTGTACTCTTCACGTTTTCTTTTTTTATTATTTTCTTTAATATCTCAAGTCCAGTGTGGAAGAAATCTAAAATTTCTGTTTTATGTCTGAGATTTGTCTTTCTTCTTTGTCAGTGTGTTTTATTTTGGCAAATCATAGGAATAGAGGCTCTTGACGATGAACTCGTCCTTCCTAGCTTTAAACATAAGTTTCTTCAAAATGCCTGTCTTTTTTAAGATCAACTTAACATAAGTTCAGAGTGCATACTGAACAGTGCAATGTTTTCTCTCTGTTGAAGAAGAGAGAATTAATGAGGAAAAGCATAGCTAAAAGGCTCACTGGAACTTTTATCGGAAACCTATCTAAATTTTAATAGCAGAAATCATTAAAAATTCTGCTACTTATTGAAAGTCTCACTACTTCCTTTTTTCAAACAGGCTGATATATTTCTTTCCCACCATATTTTTCACATATACTTCCTATTCCAAACAGAAAAGAACACGGCACAGATTTCTTTTTGATAAGTGTGTGCACAGGCAAGTTCCTTAGCCTCCCCTTTCAGGGAAATCTCTGCCTTTGTTTAAAAGCACATGTTCTCTGAGCAGATAGTAATTTACATTTTCAGGATGCCATCTGCACTTTATCTTGTAATTCTAGGATGGGATGAAGTACACTTAAATGTTTGTGTTAAACTTTCAAAACTAACTTATAAGAGCATCAGGCTGTTCTGCCAGTGAAAATTTGAAATTTTTCAACTTACAGAAACTGACTCAACTGCATTTTATGCTAGGGATCTGTAATCAGTTTGATTTTCTTTGATCATGCAGATAAGTATTAATGATAACCAGAAGTAAAACCAACAAAGAAATAGATTCATATCTATTCTCAGAGTACTTGATCTGAAACTGGCAGATTCAAACCTTGTGGACTTTTATTTCATCCATTGTTTCTTGGTGCTCTGTATTTATGATAGAAGGGAGATGAGAACCTCTGCCTCTGGACACTTACCTGCCTCTTCAAAGCAGCTGCATAAAGTCACAGCACATGATTTAGGGAGGGGTGAAGGGACAAAGAATGGAATCACATCAATTGAGAATTTGATTTATTTTATTGAAAGAAGGATTTGCTATTGTCATACATACATATACATTATATACAAATATGTATATATATATATGTATACAAAAATGCAATTTCACAACACTTTAGACAATGTGTTCATTGGCTTTAATGCATTGAAAAAATGTGAGTTAATTCAAAGGTGTTTTCTGTTTATTTAAATGAAATAATATTTCCCTCTTCTGTGTGTTTTAGCATTCACCCTTTCCACCACAGACACAGTTTTTGATGTTTTGATTCCTCTATTGCTAGCTCTCTCACTGAAAAAAACCCTAGAGTATGTGAGAACTCTTACGGTAAAACAGAGATTTCTGAGCAAGATCATATTCTAGAATTAGGCATGCCTATAGAGTGAGTGTCTTTTAGCGGTCTGATGATCATTATTTTTGCAATGGAGGAAATTACTATATTCCTTACTCAAAACATTCCTACAAAGTCAAGCATGACTATCAACGGTACATTTATTCATGAAAAGAAGCCTACAAAATGTAGGTGTTCCTCTTACATCAGCTTATATCCTGTTGACAACTCAAATGACACTAGGCCCATTTATTAGTTTCTAGTGGTTTAACTGACAACTTTTGGTCTCATAAAATGTACTATAAATACTATCTGCAGGACAGCCTTGCTGTTCAGTGGTACACCAAGTGTTCAGATGGCTGAGAATGCTGTTTCCCAATGGGAAATGTGGCATTTGGCAATCGTTTATTCTGATTTCCTTTGAGGATATGAAGGAAAGATTTTACCAAAGTAATCCCTGAGTAAAAAGCAAGCAACAAAATGATTAATACCAAAGCACTGGACTATAGAATGAATGCTAAAGTGCAGACTTTATCACATCTTTGAAGTAGATAGGGTGATTGCATACTTTTACCTCTCGAGGGAAATACGTTTGTGCTTTCCACACGTGTGGGAAAATTGCATGGGATTGATTTCCCAAGTTTGGAAAAGAGCCCTGGTGTTGAGAACAACTTCACAGCCCCAGCTCTGAACTCACTTGGCAGCATGGATGTAGGAACCTCTTTCTCCCAGTGAAGTCACTCCTGCCAGTGGTTACAACACAAAGAGGGTTTGGCTCATAAAGGACAAATTGTGATATAATGAAGTCCCACCATGGGGTGAAAAAAACCCTGGATTTGTTTTCATCTGGAACAGGATAGTTTGTAGAGAGGGAGAAAAAAACAGCCAAAGCACTTTCTGCTCTTGGTTCCTCTAGAACTATGCTGCCCCTATCTTGTCAGGAAAATCAGGGAAATGAAGAAAGATTGTGAAGTGAAGGTTTAGCCAATGTAGGATTAACACATTTGCTGAATTTTAATTTCATTTTTATAGTACCTAAGTTTACCATGTTCCTCATCTGCAGTGAGTTTATAGTTATCTTCCTTTATTCTTGGCCTCTTTCTTAAGAGCATGATGGTTATGGGGCTGTGCTCCTACACCACCTTAGGCAGCAGGCAAACTGGTTGGTGACTTTCAGCTAAAGTTGATGTGATGTAGGGATCACAAGATATATTAAGTTCCTACCAGCCATTTTAGGGAATACTTGCCTGTACATAGAAAAGAGTCCAAACCAGTGGCAGAGCTGACCAGGCAACGTGTGCTTATTGCCAGGCTGCGTCACCCAGAGGCAGCCACTGAGCACACTGCCTCTGTCTCAGCTAAGTGTGCAAGGAATGTGGAAAGAGAGCAAGAGGAGGGGACAGTGTCAGAGAGACACACGGGAAGGTCAAGGTGGCATAGGAGGGGCTGGCTTTTGTAGGACTAGAACATTTGAAGAATGGGAAATTTCATTCCAGAAGAAATAATGCTTCGTGTTCAAAGATTTTTTTTTTTTTAAATCTATACTAAATATTCAGTTTCTTTTTCACAATTTCTTTTTTTCCCTGCCCACACTCATTAACAAAGCCTGAGACAACATGTAGTTTGCAGTTTTGGTGGGCTGTACATTTGCCTCTGGAAGATTTTAGCCATCACTTAGAAGAATATATTAAAACTCTCAAGAGAAGATGCAGATGCAATGCACTGAAAGAGTTAAATGCTGATCTCAGAATAAGACATGAGACCACAACCCCTTTTATTTCAGTCTCAGAATAATAGCCTCCCTGCTGAAGCAAACAGAAAATGTATTGCCTGTGCAGATAAGAGAACCTTAGAGTATCTTTGAAACTGTGATTCAGCACACTTGAAGTTACTACTGTTTTACAAGAAGGTGCTGACTCATTTACTAACTGTATGCAAAACAATCTAGAAGTGCCACTCTTTTTCTCCAGAAAAATTTAGACATTACTATCAGCAGCAATCACAGAATCACAGAGTGGGTCAGGTTGGAATGGACCACAGTGGATCATCTGGTCCAGCCTCCCTGCCCTAGCAGGGTCATCCCAGAACACGTGGCAGAGGACTGCCATCAATTACAATCATGAGCAAAGGACGGCCTTTTGGGGAGGCAAATGATTCTATACTTGCCAAAGCTGATCAGCCCATGTCTATTTGTTGTTATTATTGACAAATTTCAGGACCGAATCTGATCACTGGTCACAAGAGGGGTGCTTGTTCATCTCTGGTTCTAGAAACTTATTCTCTCGTGGTGGCATGAGGAAGGAAAGGGATTGATCAAACTTTGAATATTGTCAAAGGAACCAATAGAGGCAGTTTCATGCTTTTTAAGGCAAACTGGCAGGTTAGGTCAATGACCAGGTCTTTTTTTTTCTTCTTTAATTCTTCACAGCAGCAAAGAGATAAAGACTATCCCTGCAAAGAATTTGGTAAATGTCTATAACAATTTATTTGGTAAGGTTTTTATTGTGAAGCTTTTTTTATAAGAAATAACATGCTAACTGAAAGTTAATTTCTTTCAGATTTCCTAACAGTGAATGCACTAAAAATCTAAGAAATGCCATTAAAGTCATTAATACCTGGATAGTCAATCCTGGTTGATGTGGCATTCAACACTGCTCTCAGACTTTATCCAACAGAAGTGATAACAGCATATGACCACCCATACTGCAAACTTCCAGTTGCTTCCACGCATGTCCAAATTGACTCCAGCTTCAGTAATGTGAGATGTCATATGGAAAAATACTGCATTGAATGAACACACAATGTGCCTAGAAGTTTGAGCTGTGTCCAAGTTGAAAGGCAGTGCTATGGAGTCCTCCATCACCTGTGCCTTGCTTCCTGATTTCACACCTCCTCACACCTCCTCATACATTAAATAGCTTTCAGTCATTTTGAAGCTCTCCTGTAGTCTCCATGTCTTTTTACTAGGGGAATTTACTGAAATGGATGCCAGAGCAGCACTGTAGCAAAGAAAACACAGGTCAAACTTCTCAAATCTGTCAGATGGAAACAGATGGTGAAACTACCCCATGCTCCTTCTTCAAGAGTTTAAATAATATTTACCTCAAAATCACTTCTCTTCTTGTAAGTTAAACCAATGGCAGGGCAGGTATGGAAACCATGAGCAACGATCAATTTGCAAATGTCACTCTCAATCTTCCTCTAGATCACGCCCAGGAAACTGTCTCCTCAGCAGACTGGGGCAATGGATTCAAAGTGCTTGCTCTGCAGCTCTCAGGGTAGGATCTAAACTTGTATTTTCTGTATTCTAGCTGAGTAATTTATTTAATTTATTTAAAAAATTCAGTGTGTAAATTGAGCCTACTACTGCCATTTCTCCTTTTGTATAGGACTGGCTGTACTAAACACTGCTGACATAAAGTAATATGAATCCCACCATGGACTAGCAGGAATGAAGTGCATAGATGCTCAGAGGGATTTGGACTCTAGCAGTTGTAAGATGTGCCTGGAGATCAGGGGTTTGCCTGGAAGAAACAAAAGTATCAGTAGGGTTAGTTTGGTGTTGAATGGAATGGATACCAGTAGCACATACATGCTGGATTTGTGTACCCCAGTGCTTCCTGTGAATCTATCCAAAGCTTTCCTATGTTGCCCTGCCAAAGTGCCTCAGGTCAGTCCAGCTGGGAGATCAGAAGCTAGGCCACTTTTTATGCTTTTTCTTACAGTTCCCTGAAGGGTTAATTAGTATATAGCGATAATAACTCCTTGTTCTTTTTACAGGACTTTTCATCAGTAGAGCCCAGCATTAGTTTTACATTAGGGAAACTAAGGCAAAAAAGAAGATATTTGCCCAAATTCACACATCTAGGCAGCTTAGTTTTGTGTATTGACTTTTCTTTGCACATGCGCCCAAAGTCTGACTTTGGAACTCAAGAATTAAAATTAGCCTATACTGCACATTCCTGAAGACTTGTACTCGCTAGAAATGACAAGGGCCACAATGTATTGCATTAAAAAATATCTCCATTGAAACTGGAAGAAACTTGGACAGAAAATTCATTGGAGCAGGGTTTTAATCCAAAATAAAAAATGCATACTTTCCCATGAGTGTGCGTACAATATATAATTGTAGTATATCCTTATGACACTAGAGAACTGCAGGATACTATACATAATCCCCATCAGGAAATACACAGAGGACAGTCTCCACTGGAAATATTTCACACTTGGATATTTGGTAATACAGATACAGCAGTGCACCCAGTCTCCTCTGCATTTGGTTTTCATGGGGTCTACAAGAAACAAGACAATAGGGAATCATAGCCCTCCTCTCCAGAAACACAGAAATATTAATCTAGTATGAAAAATCTGTATCATAGTGATTTAATATTTGGGGTTTTCTGTTCAGGAGGGGAGTAAGATTGATTTGTAGGTAACATCCATGTTCTCTTACCATAATTTATTTTGAGAAAACTTAATAAGCACTGATTTTCAAATCTGACCTGTAGCTAATTCCTCAGGTGTATGTCTATAATGGAGTTTATTGCATCACGCCCTTGGTCTTCTCGTCTTATGGCACATTTACTTTTTTATTTAGTTCTTTGCCCATCATGTAGCATTTCAGTATTATCTCTTTAAATATGTGAGTCTGTTGAGGTTCTTGCAGTGCTTCTAATTCTGCTAGCTTCCAGGAACCGCTCTGAACATCAGCTATAAGCCTGAAGTTTTTTAATTTCTTTTTTTTTTCTTGTGTGTCTGTGCTTGAAAAACTGTTAGTTACAGCTGTGTGGCTTCTTGCACATTGTTTTTATCATCTAAAGGCCTAAAGATAGAGTGTATTTTCTCCTCTAGTGGTCTGCTACCTGGCCTTTTCATTCTCTCATCCTTTGAAAAGCTTCTGCTTCTGCTTCCTCCTAAAGGTGCTTCCTCTCCACCTCTCTCATCCATGATTTCCCACTATGCCTTGTAGCATTCAATCCAGTGCAGGAGGTACTAAAGCTGCTGTAGAAACAGGAAACAGGAAAAGATGATGCCAGTTCCCCAGCTGCGGAGGATCCTCACGAGGAGGGGAATTCTCTGAGGGAAAAAATGGGAGATAGAGCTCTCGTGGCTCCACCTGTGCTGCACTAGCAGAATTAAAGGATTGATGGGGAACTCAAGCAAATTTTATCTTGTTGGAGGAATATCTGTTTGAAGAATAATGTGGTAGTAATTCAGAACATCACTTTGGCTGATGCCTCACTGTTGTTGTTTTGCTTTCCTACTGTTTCACATGGTCCTCGTGTGTGGCACTTACACAAGCGAAAAATAGGTGTTGTTCGCAAAGACTTTCCAGAGCAAGAGTAAAGGGGGTTGCTTGTTTCCTGGAGATTAGTTTATAGTTGGTGTGACTCAACCCTGATAAGATCAGCTTATGAGAGGATAGCTGATCATGATTTCTGATTAGATTTTTTTCTTTTATTTCTTTCAAAAGTTATTTTTGACCCAGAGTGCTATTTTTACAGCTTGCATTATTTCCCTAGAGAAGCCAGAATGCTATTGCAGTCACAGTTGGAAGGGTTGGATTTTAAAGGATGAGTCTTCATAACCTATGTATTAGCTCACCTTTGTCACACAGCTCACTGAGGTGATGCTGCCAAGGTGCTTGTTCTCATACTCAGACTGTAGCTGTGCCCCAGACAAAGTCTGTGCCTGAATGCCTCCAGGCTGCAGGACACTTTATAGGCTTTTGCTTTCAGGAAAGAGGGTGGAATTCAGAGGCAAAGGTGTAGTCTCCAAGCTACATAGGACCAGTGGTTGGGTACTCTCAGAATCCAAGCCTAAGGCTGCTTATTCCTTAGTGTCACCTCACTCAAGTCTGTATGGATGACGTAGGGGCTTAAAGATCCATGTGTAATGTAGAGAGCAAGACTCTAAAATGGGAAAAGGACTCAGCCAAGTTTGTGCAGAAGTCTGCTTCAATGGGAGCATTTTTGAGCTGAGGAAGGCCGTCACTTCCAAAATTACCACTATTGCTGCATTAGCTAAGGTGAGAAACTAACTCCAGCACTGCCACATATATGTGCCAGGGTTGCTGCAAACAACCACTTGAAGTCCATTTTTTGGCAATGTATGCGGTGTATGAGAAGGGCAGTTTAGGAGTGGTCTCTGTCAGCCAAGGCTGTTTCCAGTGCAGCTGGAGGATTTACAAAAATGATAAAAAATCATTTTGGAGAAAGTAGTTTAAAAAAAGAAAAAACCCCATGGATTTCTGTTGCTGAATTATTAAGAATTATAATTATATGCAAATTGTTCATGTCTGGTGAATATTTGGAGCATGGAGTAGGTGAGAGAGAATGGCTGAAAAAGGAAACACAAGACAGATGAAAAATTTCAAGTTTTGAAATGTTATTAAAAACCTTTTACTTTGTGGTGGGCATTTATTGGCTGGTTGTTTTGGATTTTTTTTGTTAGTTCCTCAGAAGGAAAACAGTTTCTCAGTAAGGTTTGAAGATGAGTGGTACAATGAGAATTGGCATTAGTTATATGACACTTACAGTAATTGATGTTTAAGGTCAACTTCAAATTTAGAGTAATATGTAGTTTTTGTTTTTACTGCCTTTTCCCTGTGGAGATACTAAAACATTGTGTCCATAGCGAAAAGACCATTCAGAGATGCATAATGGCTCAAGTTTACAAGTCACCCCAGTAAGTGAGGGTATATTCCAAAGTATTTACATTAAAACTGTTGATGTTTAGGAAGAGCAACTCTTTTGAGGCAAGTCTGAATGTGCTTCCTTCCAAGCAGGGTGCAATTCTCAATGTTCTCTTCTCCCACCTCCTGCCCACACAGATTATGTGAGAAACGTTCAGCACCTTACTATATATAGTCAAGGCTTCTTACCTCTCCTGCCGAGGTCAGTGGGAGGTGCTGAAACTGTGATGGGGGAGGAAATGAGCTTGTGTGGGAGTGAGCTGGTGCATCCTGAACCTGGGAGGCACTGGGAAGAGATGGGTCGGCTTCGGCCGTCACATCCAGCAAAACGTCTCAGTGGTGGCGCAAGGGAAAGAGTTGGTGGCAAAAATAAGTGTTGTTAATACTCATGTGGAGGTGGAGTGGGGCTTTTGCTTTAAATGAGAAGCTTGAGCTGTCTAAATGAAGCTGAGGGGAAAGGTGGGACTGAAAGATGCCAGATAGAGGAAATTGTGAATATGTTTGCAGATCCCGTTTGTGAGCTGGCAGAGTGTGTACTGGGACAATCTCCAAATAGGCTGCGCAGAAATGATGTAGGAAGAGTTATATATTCCAGTGATTTATGATAGGAAATTTCCCATGGCTGAAAACTTTGTCATTACTGGATTTGTCTGTCTCTCGTAGTAGGTATTGTTGTTATAATCTATATAGTCAACCAGACAATATTCCTCAACACTCAGAACTTTCCTCCCCTCAAATTGAAATCTGGTAATGGAGAAAGACACAAATTTCAAGTGACCTTTTTTTTTTTTTAACAGTTTGGTGGATTGGTTTTTGGGGGTTTGGGGTTTTTTTAACAAAGTTGGGGTTTTTTTAATTGGAAGTGTTTATCTGCACTAATGATTGACTCTTACTTGCGCTGAGATCTAGCTTGTAGGGCTGAGTGCTCCATAAAGAGGTGCAAAGGAGAGCCTGCTCCAAGCATCTCTCAGCCTTGGAAGCTCAGGGAAAAATTATCTATTTTGGGGGAAAATGAGTGGTGTGTTAATATTTTTTTTAGATAGGGAGTTTAAATTAAAGACATTAAACAGAGAAATTGCAGGGGAAATCTCACACAGCTTTGAATGGGACCTACAATTTATTTTCCCCTTAGATGATATGTTAAGTCTGAGGGCTAACCATGACCACTGAACAAGGACTAGAGCAGCTTCTATGTAACTTGGCATGCACTTTTCAAAGTTTTTTCTCAAGCAGAGATTCCTTCTGTGAGGAAGGAATGTTCATCATCTAATTTTGCAAAGGGAAAATGCTTTTGTTCACAGAAGTAGAGCTAAGTGAGGAATTGGACACAAATTTTTCTTAGGTGAAAAAACCCTTCCTTTGGTGGCTTTAGAATTCAAGGAACATTTGTGAGTCTGTATATGAATCAAGCTCTACTGGGCTGGGCAGTACCCATTTCCAGCTCAAGGAATCTTATGCAGCTTTATGATGTCAAATAAGCAAAGTTTACATATCATTCATATTTCAATAGAATACATGTGACTGGTATACTCATTGGGTAGTTTTTTCTTTCAAACCCAATGAAATGAGAAAGGACTTTTATATTGGACAAAACACTATGTTTCAGAATTAGAAAGGAAAAAGTGGGGTAGAAAAGAGGAACTGTTTTATTAGGCTGCAACTTGCATTCTTTACTTGGCATCTATTTCATTATCTCCTATTTCCTGATGATAAAATAATGTCCTCTCTTTTCCTGTTACCCAAGCACTTTGCAGAACATGTGTTGCATGCCTGTTGGCAATCATGGACAATTTGACATTCACAGCTTCTTTTTACATGACTTGACATCAGTTCTTTTTCAAAATACTCCCTCCCTCATCAGTAGAATACATCTCCCCCTTCCCGTTGCTGTGTTACCCACTGAAGAGCAGCAAATGTTTCCTGCAATAGGTTTTAAGGCTACAGATCCATTTGTGTGCATTTGGACTGAGCTACCATTCTTGAATATTACCTTTTGGAAGTCAGGGGTGCTCCTGGTGGTCTTGGGGGCATGGGGCAGCCTATGCCTTACTAGATGTTACGAGGAAAAAACTGTTTCAATTTCTTCCCAGGGTGGGTTTTGAACCGCAGATTTAGAGGAGCTGTAAGGTCTTCTGAAATCATGGTGGGTGTCTCGCTGCTTTGTGAGCAGTCTAAACCCGTTCTTTATGTGAGACCAAGAGACAGGTTCCCTTGCTTGTGTCAGGTGTATTTCCATATGTAAATATAAAGCCAAGCTGACATCGGCTCTTAAACTTGCTGAGAAAGGTTCCTCTTCACCCTGGAGACTCAATTACTACCTTCCAAGTATGGCTCCTCCCCTGCCATACAGCACACGGCAGCCATGGATCTTGGAAACGTCACCAGCTCTGAACTGCTCTGACTCTCCCACCTGGTGCTTGGTCATAGTGTCTATCCTGGGCCCTCAGCGAGTGACAAAGATACATTTTCGCAAGACAGCACACCCACTCTCCTTTTCCACAGCCCTCTGTTCCTCTGCTGGGAAAACATACCCTCCTCAGAGTGTGTGTCAACACTGCTGGCTTGGCTTGACCCAGCCTTACTCTGCATCTTAACCTTTTTGTTTCAAATGTGTGGGTAGTAGATGTTGGGATCCACACCACAGAGACTTTACAGCTTTCTGGTTTTTATTTCCACCAACCTGATGGCATCATCACTTATGAGGTCAAGGGCAGGACCTCCAAAACTATTACCTGAATCTATCCCTTCCCCATTTTTTGTTCAGTCACCCAGCAGACACTCAGTATCTCATCCTCCCATCTCAACTTGTCATCTTCTTTGAGGTAAGAGAGAAGACACCAGTAAGTACCTTACAATGGGAACAATCAATGACTTCTTTTCAATAATTAGTGGGTTCTGGTCAATGCAGGTCCACAGTCAATGTCAACATTTTCTGACTGATGAAACTTTTCTGAGTTCAGTGATGCATTTCTTGTCAGGTTTGACAGTTCATTCAGCTGGGACTCCAGTGCAGACTGTGAAGTGGTTAGGTTTGCTTTGCCACTTCCACTCCTGCCTTATGTTCAAGCATTTTCCCCCCATTTTTCATTATTTGTTCCACAATGAATACATTGAATTGGGATTGTTGCGCATGTGTTCTTTGATGGCATCCATTTGCCTTATTACCAATGCTTGTTTTTTTGTCTGGACTGAACTAGTGGCTTTTAGGGCTTGTTTTACAATTTCTTGACCTGTAAAGATGAAATTATTACCTGGATTTTCTGCAGAGTAAGGCTTGTTTCTTCTATGACTTTATTTTTAGAGAAGTCCTTTTGGTGCCTCCAACAATGCTGAGTAGGGATCCATGTGAATGCTCAGGTATCTAACAGAAGAATCTAGTCTGCTTTTTTAACTTTGGGTTTCAGCTTAAAATAATGAACCAAAAATCCTGAATTTCTCAGATGTCTTATTCTACAAGTGGTCACTGCAGTGGTCAAACACAGTTACAGGATATCCTGGTTTTCAGGCACCAATCCTAGCAACATTCACTGCAGAACTGCTACATTAGTTATTTAACTTCCAGCAGGGCCTGAGCTGCCAAAGACCACACTTTGTGTAAAAATGTCTTAAAGAATTAATATGTAGATATTAGATATTACTATGCTGAGCAAGAAGCTGATGTACCCATAGCCAGAGAAAAACTATATTTCATCTGTAATGTATAGAGTATATATTAATCAGCAGCAGTTCCTGAATTGCTAGTATGTGGAAGTTAAATATAATTTCATATACAGTATTCTACTAAATCCCCCAAATTCTCCCTCTTTTAAGTTACTTTCAGGAAGAAGCTGAGGACTTGCTAGGATAAGTCCGTATTTTTGTTTTGCTTATGTATATATTGACATACCTTGTCCCTTATGTTTCTTATCAAAGGGAGTGAATAGATCTGAGAAACACTTGTGTGGGAATGTGAAGAATGACTTAGAATCTTGACAGTTCCTCTGAACAGAATCCTGGCAAAAAAAAAGTTATATTCCATAGATGACATCATATAAAAATATCACATCACATGTCAGTTTAACTACCAAACCACTCTTTAAAGTGCCTTCCTTAGCTATGTTTTTTTTTTAATTAAGCACCATCTTCAACATAAATAAACAGTTTTCCTGCCTTATGGTTGTAAAGTTTGTAGGATTCCGCTCATAATCTTACTGCGTGTGACATTCGCAGTGGTTCAAGGCATGGGCCTTAATTGAGGGAGAGTAATGTCAAGAGGGCACGGGTGATAGAAATGTCTAAGTACATCCAGCCCTTGCAACCAGGGCAGCTTTCATGTGTGAATCCACTGTTGGTTCCTAAAGCAGTGAGTGTGAGTTTGGGATGACCTGGTCTAAGAGCAGAGACTGAAGAACAAGAAATTTCTGTCCTTTGGAGTTTTCTGTCTCATCTGGAACATCTAGTGCTTCAGTGGGTGGGAAATACTATGGCAATAAGGAGGCAGAGGAGAAGGACTCTAGCTACTACGCTTTCCCCCATAAAAGTACACCAGCCTGGTGCAATGATAGGAACAGAGGAGACCTGAATAAAAGAACACCTCTTGCCCCTTTTGAACTGTATAAGCATGGATCTTTGGCTAGAGCATCTATTGTATTGAACAGTGAGCAGCTGCTGCCGATTCGCAGCTGAGAGCTGAAGTCTATTTAGAGAAATAATTGCTTTAGTTTCCAAGATGCTCCTGGAAATAGGATATAAATTTCTTATTATAATCTTACCTGGCAAAATACAGTATGTTCTAAACAATAATTAAAATTCTTAAATGAAAAATTCTCGAAGAAAACAGGTCAGTCTTCCAGGTTTGCAATGGCAAAAAAGTAGGAACAAACAATCCTCTTGTAAAAGGGAGAATATTATTTGTGTCCTGTTCTCTCACCGGAGTGAGAAATGGAACACCTGCGCTCATCCTCTCTGGAGTAGTGCTTGGGACTGTATTTTTCACTGGGAGTATTTTTCCATTTAAATAAAAATGTCAAAAACTATGAGATAGAATCTGGATACTTTTGTTTTTCCAGCCCACCCCACAGGATATGATGTAGAGTGCTGTATTGTCTACATGTCTCCAAATTAACTATTACATTTCAGTAATTCTTTTTTAAGTTGTTCCTTCTTAAATTGTTTTTAAGGGATAGTGCTTCTCAAATGCACGTGAAATTACACGAAGTTTTTAAAAGTGTGGGCACCTAGCAGTTTCGTGCATCTTGCTGTTAAATTCCCATGTTCCTTTCTTATGCTGATGATCTTCATAATACTTTTTCAGAATGGCAGAACTGAGAGTGCACACAGTGAAGGAACACAGGTAGGGCCCTTAATACACAAAAAATTGTTCATATGAGTATAATCTTAGAGTTACTTCCTAAATACTATCTACTACTGGGAATCAGGACATTGGTTAAGAGGTTGCTAATTCTGAGAATTCATCTCCTGCATTTTATAGTTAAGAATTTCTTCCCTTTTTCTTGTAGTTCACAATAAAATTTTAATACTTGCCATCTCCCTTTTAAGTGTTGGCAGCAGGACTAATAATCTTCTCTAAGATTCAGCTGAAAAACAAACTTTCCTTACATGGCATCCAAGTTCTGAATCAAACATAGATGCTATCATTTGCATATCAAACAAAAATAGATGGCATGGCATTTTAGGAATTCACTTTCTACCTTTTTGTTTCCTTTTTCCTTTCCTGTTCCTACTAGCACAGACGGTTTAGAACTGGGAACTGCAAGATTAAACCTTCAGCAACAAATTACTTATTTCCAGAATTTTTATTTTGTTTGCATATCTGTCCTTTTACGTCTCTTTTTTATTATGAAAATTCTACAGTGACTTCCCAACAATCCTTTCTTACTCTGAGTGTTCACTCAACTTTTTCCAGAAGTATGGATCACTTACTGGTCTCATGGTTCTCAGCTGAAATGAAGACTTGTGTGTGATTTTTTAAAAAACACTAGTTTTGATGATTGAGATAATAAATGTTCAACCTTTATCTCTTAATCCACTGGCCGATGCCATGCAAAGATGTGAATATCAGGGAAGAGAGCCAACTGGGCTTCTGCCTCACAAAGCATAATCGTTCCCTTTGCTGTTTATCACACCAAGAACCGCAGTACCATCTTCCTCTGTGAGGAGCCTCCTGATGTGCTACCAGCTGAACTCTGCTGCTGGCAAGTGGCTTTTGGGGACTCTTGTACCATCCACACTGAAAAAATAGCCTCCCACTGCAACACATCTTGTTCCTGTGACGCTGTCTTGGGGAAGGACAGTGACAATTCCTCTTTGGGAATACAGTATCAATGTTGAGTGTCCATGGAGCTCACCTGTGTTATATCACAAAGCATAATTAAATTATTGGAAAAAGAAAGGGAAACATAGAGAATAACTGATAGCACATTTCTATGGGCCATCTGTTTTCTTTGGGGAAGAAGAAAGAAAACTATTTTTGTGGGGAAATCTGTTTTCATGCCTTACCTGTTTTCCACCAATGTACACAGATAAGACAGATGGCTCACTGTCTGTTTTAAAAATGGCTGGGGAATCACTTCCTTTTGTGAGTGAAGTTAGCCTTCCCAACAACTGAAGAAGTACCCAGGTCTCCTTGGCCTGAAAGAGCTAAAAAGAAGAAATGTGCAGACAACTACATGTGTAGGTTGCCCTGAACAGCAAAAATTAAAGGGAAACAGGGTCTTAAACTAGGGGCAGGAACATAATTTACCATTTTTCTGATCTCTGCCTGGGTTGAAAATCTGTTCATTTACCAGGTGTTGGACCTGTTCTGTAGTTTTTTATTTCCACACCAATTTTTCCTATCTCAGCCTGTTGGAGTGTATGGCAGGGGTGCCAGCAGTGATGCCAAGTTAAATCAGCCAGCAGTGAGAAGTGTGGGTGATCAGCATCTCATAAGTTTGGACCTTCTACCACAACTTTATTGACTGGAGTCAGAGAGCAGGGGCAAAGCACTTTGCCCACAGCCTGATTTGGAGTTCTCTCTGCTTTGAGCGATGCTGAGAGCAGGCAGAGAGCTATAAATCCACGCTGTGCTTCACAAACCTAGCAGCAAAATTGCATCAGTTTATTTGTGACTCAAGAAGGAAGACACAAGAGCAGTTAATGTATAAGCAAGCTGGTCTATAATTACCCCAAGAATGAGTTTGAAAGCATTTTTAGTGATATAAAATATAATAGCAGTATTACATAAGTGCAGCAACAATCATACATCTCTAAATGGTTGCAGACTGCCTCTTTTGACAGCTATGGTAGAAAATGGATCACTGGATGGTCATGAAATGAATATTTTCCCTAATCAGAATGGAGAGCTTTATTACCCTTATAATTACTTGTTTAGCAGTCACTTATTAATTTTTTTTTAATCCATGAGTAATAAAATGGGCCTGTTTATTAAATAACATTTTAATTGGGAATCATTTTTAACATGTGCCAAGCTCTTAATGTTTTCTCCTATGCAATTACTTAGATAAATGTTTGTATTTCTGCTAAGTCCATTGACTCCATAAGACAAACAAAGCCTTCCCTGGTATACAGCTCTTATAATAGGCTCCAGACGCCTTAGCTTCCCTCGAACAGCTAATTTTTAACATATTGCAATAGAATATTGCTTATTTTACTAAATCACTTTCACAGACTTCTGATAGATACTGTGTATTTACAGCTCATTTGAATTCAAATTTAATATTTTTGCTGCGCTAAATTTATTATTGACTGCACTGGGAAGCTTGCATTTAAACATTTTTTTTTTTAAATTTCACATTTTCATTAAAACACACCTCAGAGGCAATGTTGACAAATCGTTTTTCAAATGTCTGCATACTATTTGGCCATGCATAAAACTTGTTTAAAACAATATGAATGTTGATATAATATTGAGTAAATATTTTAAGTGTTGATTTTGAAATAGTCATGATCATTCTGAGGAAACGAAAAGGTCTTTCTTTTGTCCCTACAATAAAATCTGAACTTCAGGGCCGGGGGAGGTTGTTTGGTTCTTTCTTTGCTCTTATTTTTCAAAGTAGGATCAGCATAATCAGGGTGCCTCCTCATTTACATAGAGAAATTAGTACAGTTTCTTATTTTGTCCTGAGACTGAAACCCTCACTCTGATCAAAAAGAGGGATGGCTGTCTTTTCACTAACACAGAACATGAGTGGATCAAAGACCTTGTGTTTGTGTAAGCAAACAAAATAGGCGCAAAATGTGGCCTATTTGGCCACATAGTGCACTTAATTTTGGTATAGGTATTGGGCTAATGAAGTATACATTCTGTTAATAGCATGGGACCTACAGATTCCTTGCCCAGTGCCAGCTGATTTTAGTGGGCCTTTGCAGATTTCTGCTCACCAGCGTTTTCACTCTTACTCTGTAAATATGTATTTTCCAGATATCCTATTTCATCCCTAACTTGTCTGTACAGGTTTGAGGTTAAAACTGGCCACCATACACCGCAATAAAAATTGTCTAATGAGAGTCAGTTTCAAACATGGGCTGTCATGGGTTAGCAAGCATAGTCCCAGAAGTGATGTTCTTGCAAAGGGGTGCTTACAGCTTCCTCTGTGACCTTACAGAACCTATCAGCTGGCCAGTTTGAATATGGACAATTCTTTAAGCCATTTAAAGTTGTGACCGCCTCTGTGATCCACACTTAAGAACAGAAAACCCCGAGGCAGAGTCTCTCTGTCTTGTTTCCAGTGCTGGGACAGGTGGCTGTGGGCCCCTTGCAGGGGCCAGCGGGCCTGGCCCAGGCCCTGCTCGGGCCAGGCCGGGCCAGGCCGGGGCCATCCTGGAGCCGATGGGCCCTGTTCCACCCCCGGAACACCACCCCCCCCCCCCCCCGCCAGCCCTGCTGTGGGCAGCTGGAGCGGCTCGGCTCCCCCTCTCCAGTGCGGCCAAGATTCAGCTGAAGCTGCACCGCTGTCCGGCAGAGATCATGTGAGCAACAGCGATAAGCTTCATTCCAGCTGCAAGGCCTAGGTGAGATTAACTCTTTTAGTGCTGTGAAGAGCTGAAAACCTGAGGAAGAAGAAAGAGGAGATGCTTAAAGCTGAAATTCTTTTGTAAAACTATGATGTATCAGAGTACCTGTTGTAATTTCATGAAGACATGGGGGGTGGAGTGTTCAACTTGTACTTGAGAGCAGAAGCATCTGGGCTGAGATAGGCAGATGCTGAAGCAGCTGTAATTTCATGAGAAATTTGAACAGGGAGAGATGGAAGCGATGCTCCAAATAGAAAAGGAGAAAACCTCAGTTCCTAGAGATGCTCCCAGAGATAGTCCTAGAGATGAAGATGAGGAGGACCCTTCGCTCCCAGGGAAGGAGGAGGGCCTCTGTTCTTAGAGATGAAATGCTCCCAGAGATGGGTGAAGAGAACTTTTATTTCTGAACAGCTCAACCTTAAAATTTTACCCCAGTAATTTCAAGAGCGGACCCTCGAAAGCAGTTGTGGGAAAAGCTGCAAGTCATGGGAAGGGACTCACATGTGAGCAGAGAACCAACCCGGGCGGCTGTCTCGTTGTGATAATGTTTTCATAGCATGAGCAAGAGAGACTCCTCTTCCTAAATGGACTGAACAAGGTTATTATGGAAGTGGTAAACAGACTGAACATCTCAAGGGTTGTCTTTTTACATTGTCAGTGGGAGAAGGGAGAAAGGTGAGGGGGGGAGAAGTGTTCTGAAGGCGTGGTATGATTTTTTTTCTTCTTTTAGGTCTGTTAATAAACTTCTTTATATTCTTTCAAGTTTGATGCCTGCTTTGCATTTCTCCTAATTCTTATCTCACAGAAGATAAACAGTAATGAGTATTTTGGACCAAACCACTACACTAAATTGGTGTTTCTGCCTGGTTACAAACCAAACCCGCTACATGGGCTCATATTTAAGTTTTCTTTGTCATTTTTAGGACAGTGAACCTTGTGTCCCAGAGGTATTTGGAATACTAGCCTTTCAAAAGTCAGTGCAGTTTCACCAGGAAACTTTAGCCAGTGTGAGGTATCCCTGTGTAAGGGAAGCCATGTGTTCCCTGCTTTTAATGAAAACCTTTTCTTTGGGATTATTCTAGTATATGGTAGTTACCATTTCTCAGTAAACACTGGATGCATAAATGCAGTTTAAACCTAGTTTTGAAGGAAGATTGAAGCAAACTAAGGGTTCAAGATGACTTAAATGAGAAACAGATTCTGTTCTGAAATTAACATTTCCATTCACTCACAGGAACAAAGAAAAAAAAAAGAAAAAACCAACAGAATTTGACAGAGGACTGGTCTGCAGACCCAACTGATGGCTTGTCTGCATGTCAGATACATGAAGCGATTTGCAAAAATTGAGGTGCTTTTTGTGCTCCAGATCCATATTCCTGCAGCTTGTTTCTTCTCTGTTTTTTCTTGGGTTGGGTTCTAGCCAGTCTTGGGTGGTCAGTCTCACCATGCCTTGTGACTTTGTTCAAATCTTCTCTGCTTATAGTTATATACTGTACCATGTAGTAGAAGCACTGGACGCAGTAAAATTACCTTCGATTCTTACAAGAGGATAATCCTTCAACTGGCAAATCTTCCAAGTGAAGCCTTGTCTATATTGATATTTCTGTGTATTTCCTCCCAGTTTATCTCATGACAAAGCAGGGTGGAATTGAACGCACATTTTTCATGTGGTTAGAAATTAGATTTGAGATCTGCATCTGGATCCTGGGGCTTCTTTGGCATTTTTGGATATCGTCTCCAACCCGGAGATGTTCCAGCATTGAATTACAAATGATGACTTGAGAAGTTCCCTAGACTGCTGCCATTTAGAGTAGATATTGTTGTCTCTGTGATGTGTTGCCTAATTCCCAGGAGTAAGAAAAACACCATCATATTGTCTCTGATATTGTCAGAGCCTTTGGAAGCTTTCTAAGTTGACTTAGATGTTAATCAACCTTAGTTTTAGGGGAGAGATATAGTGTCACTTGAGCACAAAAGCCACACACAGTTCTGGGCAATGTTGCTAAACTTTTGAAAACCAAATCCACCGAGGTCATTGCATAAGGAGGGAAACAACTCAGTTCTGCACATGGCTGTCTTATGGCCCTTTTCTTCATCCATTTCAGCTGAGAGACACAAGCTGGTATTTGATAGTCACAGCCCTGAAATCAACTTTGATAGTTTAGTTTTACCTACAATGTCTGCTTTTTTTTTCCTGATAAAACACAGCAAAAGCTCCGTCTCTCACCTTGCTTCCTGCTCTCCCCACACAGATTTTTATCTGATTGTCCCTGTTACATCTCTAGGAGGCCTAAGTGTCCCATATGCCTATGGAGAGAAACCTGTATTTGTAGTAAGAGAACATGGTCATTTGACTGAACCGCTGAGGTATTGGCCTTTTGGGGTAATGCTCTCTCTGTCTTGCCTATTAAATCCTAAGAGATTTAATCAAGAGAGGAAGAGGCTTGAAGGCAGGTCCTGTAGCTGAGTGCTTTTCCTGACTCCACAGGAGTGCACAGGAGATGTAGGGATTCAACCAGCAGGGTGCACAAGTAAATCTGAGTTTGCTCAGGCAGAGGAGGGATGTCTGTGTGGATGCACAGTTTGTACATGGTCTCTAACTGCTGGCTTGCAGAAAAAAAACAGGGTGCTGACTTCACTGGGGAAACATAAACTGAGGGGCTGCCAAATTGAGGTGGGAGATGAGTCTTGATTTGAGAGTCTGGATTGTTCTACTAAGTTACCTAAGCATATAACAGCACACAAATACAAGTTTAAGACCTTTTGTGCATCAGCTCCCTCGACAGTTGGGTCTGAGGCTTGGACCCTGCCTTTGTCTGAGCTTCTTCTTCCTCTCTGAAAAAGCCTCCTGATGTGAAGATTGCCTTATCATGACAACCTCAACTCAGCTGAGTGTTTGGAGATGTTCTTTAGAAGAGATAAGTTTCCTTTTTGCATGAAAAAAAAAAAAGAAAGAAAAATGAGGAACACTAGTGCACTAAGGATTAATAGAAGCTTTTCTTCTTAATCTGTTTTAAAGTCTAAGAGACTACTACTGTGTCTAGCTGTTCTGGTTTCAAGGAGAGAGGCAAACAATGCTTGTCAAACTTGACTCTGAAAAGATGCTAGCTTTTTCTGTGGTGGTACCCCTCAGTTTCCATTGCATTGGCTTGTCCTATTTTAAATTTGTAATGAAAGAAAAAATTCTAAAGCTGGTAATCATGCGCCTTCCTTGTATAAAAACACATCTTGTTTTTATCATCAGTAACCTGCACTACACAAGAGCTCTGACACATACATTTCAGGATAGATTAGGAATTGCCTGCTCCATTTGCATAACATTAAAATCACTGTCTAGATACACAAAATAAAATGAATACCTTCCTGATTCTCTAGTATGGGCTTGCATGAAAACGATTTTACCTTTTTTTTTTTTTCATGAAAGCAACAGCCCCTCTCTTTATTTAGTAGATTGGGAGAGAAGGATTTGATAGCTGAGTGAGGGGACACCTATGTAATTCATTTTTCATGGACAACATGCTTACTGCACTAAAAAAAATGGGGTAGGGGACAGGGGGGAAGTGTTGCAAAAAGGCACAGGGAGTATGTGACAGACTGGCACTATCTGAGTCCCCATCATTCCTTGCAGCTGCCAGAAGCCAACCGCTCATCTTTCCAAACCACAGGCTCATGCTGGTAATGATATGATTTCCTCTATCTTGTGTTTTGTGTTTGTGCTTCAAGAAAAGCAACCCCCTTTTGAGGGGATTTTGACTCTTACACAGTCAGTTAATCAAGATAGTATTGGCTTCTCTCATCTTACTGAAGTGATTCTTGCAGTGCTGGGACAAGCAGCTGGAGGCTTCATCTTCTGTCCGAAGCAGTGTTCACCATCATTCATGTTTTTCTTGATTGCCTTAAGCTTTATCCTTCTTCTGACTACTAAGTAGCACCCTGACCAATTGGAAAAAAAAAAAAAAGAGGAAGGGGACTTCATATAATTTGGTTTCATACTAGTATAAAATGTTTAATAGCTCACTTTCTTTGGAAGGTAGTGTACATATTACAAGAAAAAAAAAGCAAAATTAAGATTTTTTTTTGTTGTTGCATTTATCACTACTGTTCTGTATTGAGAGCTTTTAAAATGCTGACTCTATGCCTATAAATGTTGGAAATAATTCATGTCTTACCAAGAAAAGTAAGGCTACACTGGTATTCATATTCACTGATTTTTTATGATTGGAAATAACTCAAAGTTTATTCTTCAAACAACCATCTTGTAGTCCACATGAAGCCTTTCCCACTATATTATAAATTTCAGTCCTTCTATACCTATTAAAAACAGGCTGTTGTTTTTAACTTCAAGAAACCTTAATTCTGGTTTCCTCAAGGCCAGAGAATGAGAACTTCAAAACAACAAAGGAAATGGTAGACTGGGAGCTGTTCTCAGTGAGGGGGAGCATGGGTGAGAGAGCAAAGATTCTTGTTTGACAAAGAAATTGCTAAGTAGTGGAGAGAAGTTGCAAAGGCCCACTGAATACCAGAGCTTACATTTTGATAGGCAATAAAGTTTATAGGTCAGAAAGGACTCAAAGAAAACCCCGGATTCATTTTTTTTAAGTGATGGAGTGAATTGCGGATGAAGGTATCTAGGAAAAGATTTCATTAGGTTAAAGGGGCAGGCAAACATAATGATCCCTGCATCCATATTCTGAATGAACATGACTGCAGCTTGTCATGATGAAAAAAATTTATGAGAAAGAATATTGCAGTAATCAAGATACAAGGGGATGAGAACTCAGAGTTAGCTGTTAACAACCGCTGGATGTATAGAAATAGTTTTCAAGTGTTTGAAATAGTCTGAATGTGAAAACCATGAGAGAGTTATGAGTTAAGGATGGGGGTTTGGGGTGAAAATGTGAGAAAAGAGGCAGGATGCTGATTTTGCATACTATGATTCAGAAGGAGGTAGTGGTCAGAGCTCAAGGGAGGGAAGTGACATCTGGTTTGGCACTGTTGAACTTGGGCTTAGAGAAATATTCTCAAAGACATGTTAGAGAAGGCTGAATTTTCAGTTTGAACAGAAGATTACAGAGACCAGACAGTCTGTCAATATGGAATTGCTAGCTAAAATTTTAATTGGAAAAGCACCATGCATCTTCCTATTTTGGAGGAGGAGTGTGGGATGAAGAGGTCTAGGACAGATCCCAGAAGTCTGCCCAAAAAAAATTTTAAAGAACACGAGGGACTTCCAAAGATCATAATGAAACTAGGAGGAGAACCTCCTAGTTTCAGCACTGGTTTTGAAGCCATCAGGACAAAGGGAGATAATGTTAAAGAATGCAGACAGGGCAAGAAGGAAAAGAATAACAAGTTCTGGCTGTGAAGCTGGCTGTAAAGTGATCATTAGAGATTTTGACCAGAACAGCTGGGGGTGGTAAGAAGAATATCACTATATTCTTGCCCATAGTGATTATACTTCACAGGCATCTGGCTTGGCTACTGTATAAGACAGAATATTGGGTTAGATGGTCCTCTGATCTGACTGAGTTCAGCTGTTCCCAATTTCAGTGGAGTAAAAGGTGCAGAAACTAGATTAGACACTCTTAGGGTGGAAATGGAATACAGGAAATCTTATCAGTGCTTCCAGACAGTACACTCAATGTGTTCAGATATGAAGGGGAAACGTAGGAGGTAACTAGCCAGGCAAGGGAAGTCAAGGATGGGAGAGCCTGCTGTAGAATTGGCATGGGAACAGGGGAGATGGATTAGCACAAGTAATGAAGGGAGTAAGAATGGGTGTGAGGGAGATTGAGGGAAGATTTGGTGGACAGAGTTACTGGGGAAACTGGAAGAATTAGAGGAAAATAATTGCAAAACTCCTGTCCCTGTGGGAGTGGTGAAGGGAAGTTGCTGGACATGAAAGAAGTGTTCTATTGAGAGTGTGGAGGTCACACCAAGCCAATTTACAATTGTTACACCTTAGTAAATTGTGAACAGAAATAACATAGTGAAAGTAAAAACTGAAGTCATGTGATATTTAATTATTAACATGAGGATGCAATATAAGCACTGTTATGCACCCACAGCCTGCAGTGGTTTGGTCAAACAGCTGTACACAGAGGTGACCAAGTGCCACAGCTGCCTCTGAATAAATAAAGCAAGCACAATTCCCTCAGTGTTTCAGATTTACCTTTGGGGCTGCCAGATGGGTGTCTCTTCCACTCACACTGGGGGCTGCTGGATAGGTCCCTCTTCCTATGCTGCATCAGCAGCAGCCAATTTTCCCCCCACTTTATCTCCTCTTCCCTTGTCAGTGGGAGACTGGGTATGTAGATTGGTTAGTCCTAAGCAGTCTCACACAGAGCTCAGAAATCCAGTGTATAAAATGGGTTGGCAAGTGCTGGAAGATGTGCATTATACTGAGCAATTCCTGGGAAAACGTATTTTTGGAGACTATTTCCCCTGAAACAGTCTAATTGAATTTTGGAAGCCCATGCCACCATACACTGTCCTTCCTCTAGGCAGTCTGAAAATTCCATCCTGGCCAAAATAGCAACCTTGTGGCAAACTAGTCCTAACAAGGGTACCTCAATTTGCCACATAGCAGTCAATTAAAACTACCCAAAATACATTGAGATCTCAACTCACTTGAGGAATAAAAATGACAGTATGTAGGGATATAAATGTATCTGATGAACTGGAAGATGTATTCACCTGGCAATACTGGAGATTGAAACTAGAGATTCCTCCTCAAAAGCCAAACTCAGCAGACAGGTTCTCACTTTGCTTAACTATTTCTGCAGTAGGAGAGAAATGAGAACCCTAAGTACAGTTCTTTAGAGGATGCAAGTAGCATTTTATTACATTATTTTGCTATTAATTTATTCATAAGGCAAATTAAAAGCTGTGCATGGTCATGATTTTTTTTCTTGCTTTGCCTTAATGTAGTTAATAATCTAAACTTACTTTATTTTTGTAAAGAATTTCTGTTTTTAAATTTTCCAAATATGACAATGCTTCTGATATTTCTTCATGTTCTCAATTCTTCATGGAAGGAAAGATGCTGAGAGAATAACCATAAAGGGGGTTAAATTTTTCAGTTTTGTATATTTAAATAGCATTCTTAACTTTGTTTCCCTATGAATTTTTCATTGAAATATTACCATTTTCAGTCTGAGATCTACAAGAAAAAATCTCTTACAGCAGACCAAACTAGCACTTTCATAGCTGGCTAGTTTGCCTTTTTGCCTTACTGAAGTGTGGAACCTAGTTATGTTTGGGAGTGAAGAGTTTTGATTTTATTCTTGGGGTTTTTTAGCTAATATTAACCTGTAGCAGCAACCACAAGAACAACAAACTCAAAGACAGGTCCCAGGATTCCCTGGAAAATTGTGGCTGTTGTTTAAACATATAGACAGAGAAATACTCCAAGCAGTAAAAAATAACAAAAAAGCGGAGAAATTAATATGGAATATTGACTGCTTCAGCTGAGTTCAGCAAGCACCATTGTTCTCTGACTAAAAAACTGGGTCATACATGTAGATGTTTATTATACTGGCTCAGCAGATGTGACTGATAGTATTTTTTGAACCTCATATGCAACATTTTACATGTTCAGTCTGGCTTTTTTTTTTTAGAGCCCTGAGCCCCTCAACAGTTGGAGCTAAACAAGAAAAATATTCTCATTTGCTCTATACCCACTTTTATCCAATTTTGAGACAAACTTTTCCTCTATGTAAGAATAAGTAGTTATTGATTTAAGAAGAAACATGCATATTGATCCAAAGGAAAAATACACTGTACATGTAGATCAATATTTACCTTGCAGGACAAAACATCCTGGTATTCACTTCAAGGCATCAATATATACATATTACTGGATGTTTGTGTCATTAAGTCAGGTAACTGGGCTAGATTTTCATCTAACAGTATAAACTCTCTTAATGATTATTTTTCTAGTCAAATATTAGTCTCCAAAGGGAAGAAGGAGTTAGAGAACCAGAAAAAAGAATAATTGTTTACCTCCCTTAAGATAAATAATACTTTTCATTAAACTCAGCTGATGCTTATCAAGAGCCACTAGACTGATTATGTAATACAAGCAGTGAGAAAGACTCCAAATTCCTCCTAAAAGTGTTTACCTGTACCAAGGTAAAATTGGAAATCTAAGCATAGATGTTTGAAGATATTTAGGTACCTAGCTTGTAATTAGTTTGATATCAATTAGCTTGTACAAAAAGGAGCTGTTTCCTTTTAATTTCCAAGGGTGGAACACATCTGAGTTCCCAGAATACCTTTAAAAATTCTGTGCAATCCAGGGCTCCTCTCTCTTTCAGCCTTGCTGCAGGCCAGGGGCTTCTTCTGTCTGGAATTCATTGACATAGAGCTAAGCATAAATTATATGAAGATAAACTAATTATAGTGTAATGGGGCAGTCATGGTACACATTTTTTTTCTCTGACATTTCTTTTCTATCCCATAATAGCTCTAACACTGGGTTAATCATTTTTATTCAAATGTTTTCTTTATGGCTAATTTCACCCTAATATCACCGATCTTCATCTTGAGTCTCCTGAGGCACTCTCTATAAAGGACACACCCAGAGAAGGGACAGGCATTGGACAAAGAGAAGCAGTGACAGCTACACCCTTAGTGTGTATTCTCGACAGGATCATCATCATAACAATGTGCAATACATGTTGCTTCAGACCAGAATAAATATGGTGACCCTCCCTTTAAACAGCCTTTATTATAACCTCATCTAAGGAATAGGCTCGAAAGCTGTGGATCCTTTCTGCATGGCTTTGCTCAGGTGAGGCCCTTCCTAAACCTGCCTGTAGCTGAAATTCATGTTTAAACTCTCATCAACTTGTGTCTCACCCTTGACAAAGACAAACCTGTTCTCTCCTGTTCATGTCCATTCAAAATGCTGGAGACATCATTGCCTTAGCACATGGTTTGGGGAGTTTTATCTGCTCCAGGCTCTCTCTCCATCCTTGGTTTAGTCTAATACTTACTTACTGTACTTCGGCTGGAAAAGTCTCGTATCCCTGACCACTCTCCCTGGACTGCTTGTTCTCTTTTCAAACCATCATTTTCTTCTTGCAGGGCTGGGAAGGATATATCTGTATGTTCTATCCCAGCTAATTAATCTTCTCCCTTGAACCTGTTTTTAGCTGTGGGATAAGAGAAACTATACAAATAATACAAAACCTTATAGCAACTACAGTGAGGCCGCACTTCAGTCCCTGGCCTAGTTGTCTGCCTGATAGGATCTCACCTCTTCCTTGAGTTCCCTGAGCTGTGTGCAGCTGTTGGTTATCTGCTGTCTGACTAAATATAGGTCACGAATTGTTTGCACACTGCCACACGTGATGGGCTCCTAGACTCTGAGTGGCATCTGCTTGTTTTCAGGTAATGCAAATAACAAAAATAATCTGAAGTACAGCTTTTTAGAAGCCCAAGTGTGAAACACTGCTTATCTGCCAAACAGGCATTCCTGCATCTGGATGAAGGGACAAGACACAATGTTCCCTACCTCTTCTGTGCATCCATTGGAGTAAGCAGCTGTACACTGGGAGTCAGCCATCTGTGCTGGTATCTTCAAGCTACCATCAGGGTTTACATGGCACAGCTTTGGTAGGGAGGGGAAGCTGCAGGGATGCCTTCTGAGAGCTGCTGCCCCTTGTCAGACAGAGCCAGTTCCAGCCAGCCAGAGCCAAGGCCATCAGCATTTCTGATGGCAGCTCTGGGGAAACCTATGTAAGAAAGCTGTGCTGCAGCTGTGAGCAAATGTGAGAGAGGGAGAAAACACCAAGACCAGTGAAGAAGGAAGAGAAGTTGTTCCAGGTGCTGGAGCAGACATTCCCCTACAGCCCAGGGAGCAGACCATGGCAAAGCAGGTTGTTCCCTTGAAGCCCAGGGAAAATCTCAGTGGAGCAGATATCCACCCTGAAGATGATGGAGGACCCTATGCCACAGCAGGTGAATGTGGCCCAAAAGAAGCTGCATCTCATGGAGAGCCTACGCTGAGGCAGGCTCCTGGCAGGAAATGAAATGCAGTCCAGGGAGAGGAGCATATACTGGTGCAGGTTTTCTGGCAGGAACTGTGACCCCACGGAGGATCTAAGCTGGTATAGTCCACCCCTGAAAGACTGCAGCCCATGGAAAGGATCCATGTTGGATCAGTTCAGGAAGTCCCTCCTATGAGAGGGACTCCTCACTGGAACAGGGGAACTGTGTGATGAAAAAGGACCAGCAAAAATGAAATGTTATGGACTGAACCAAAAACTTCATTCCTTAACCTCCTGCACCACTCAGCAGGGAAGACACAGAAGCATCAGGAGTGAAGCCGAGCCCAGGAAGAAGGAGATGAAGGGACATGGATTTTAGTTTTGGGGGTTTTTTATTTTTCCTATCCTTCTCTGTTGTTAATTGGCAATAAAATAAATTCATTTCCCCAAGCTGAGTCTGTTCCCCCCCTCATGGTAGTCAGTGAGCGAGCTCTGAGTCCTTACCTTGACCCATGATCTTTTTAATAGTATTTTCTCCTCCTGTCCTGCTGAGGAAGTGAGGGACTGGCTTGGTGGGCACCTGGCAGCCAGCCAAGGTTAATCCGTCACAAGCTCACAGTTGGCTTGTCATCTGGCCAGCTCAATGTGAAGGCAGAGAAGGTTCAGCCTGCCCTGCAGACAAGCCCTTATAATGCATTCCCTTACCACGCTTTCTGAAATTCTCAAAATGTTTATGGTGTTCCCTGAATACCCTTGTGAAATAAAGAAGTGTTAACATCGCCATTTTCCCTAAGGAACTGTGGTACAAAGAGGCTGAATGGTTCACTGAAAACTGCACAGTGAACACTATCCAAACCTCTTGCTTGGAATGCAGCAGTAATCTCCAGAGTTTGTTTTATCACTGTTAGTTATAGAAGACAGCTCCCCCTTGGATTCTTTAACAGAAACTCTTAACTGCTATTAAATAAAATGGTTTTGAACAAGTGATAGAGATCACAATAGTACTCTTACCACAATGGCACTCTGACCACATACCTGCCACCACTAACTATAAGTAAAATAATCCAGAGAGATGTACACTCTCAGCTGTATTGAAATACATTGGAATCAGAAGGCATGAAGATAAGCTTACTTTAAAACAGGTTTGTTTCTCTAGACTCAAGATATTTCACATATGTGCAGCAAGTATCAGAAGTTATAATTCATTGCTAACTATGCACAGGGACAGTCTCCTGAGCAAGGTATGGCCTATAGAAGGTGGCAGATCTCACAGACACCAGTGCTGTCTTCTAGGGCCAAAAAAGTGTACTTCTTATAAAGCTGAATTGAACTTTATTAATATAAATGTTCAGTGAAGGCAAATCTGTCACAGAATGATTAAGAGGTTCACTAGAATGTGAATATTCTTGACATTTTCGGACAGTTCAGAAACGGCCATATATGATTCACATAAATAAAACAATTGAATGTTGAACCAGCAGGCAATGCAATTGTTCAGAGGTCTTCACTGAATATTTATCAGTAGTAAATTAAATTTAAAAATGAGGATTTGTTACTGAAGATTTCATGAGCAGTGTTGTTGAATCAATCCTTCAAGTATTAGCTGTGCTGCTAATAGTTTACTCTTTCTGAAAATTGAGAGTAACATACTTCTGAATCTTTCTAATCTGACTTTATTAGAGACTTGTGATTGGAAAAAAAATAGACAAGAGACTTTAAGAGATGGATTTAAAAGAAAATGAAAAAGCAAACCCTATGATCAGTATGTCAGTTCATTAACACAACTCTGCATTGCTTTCTGCTTCTTAGTAGACAGCACGAAATTACAACAGAGTTGTATCATTTCACCTTTTCCAGAAAATCCACCAGATATCTACTTTTAAGCTTTTGTATCTGTCCGTATGAATGTTTAGAGGGTAATCATAAAAGTAGTTGAGAAAGATCAAGTGTCCATTTGCCAATCAAATGCCATTCTAAATTTCTGATACCTTCCTTATTAAGTCAAGATTAAGGCCATGCAAAAATGGACTTATATATTTTTCCTACTTCCAGCTACCTTCTTATGTAGGATTAATTTTGGCACTAGTTCCTCAAGAGAAGCATTAGTCAGCCCTTACCCAATTCTACTAGTGGAGAAATGCCTGATTAACAATGCTGTTCTTGGAATAGATCCAGTATCTGATTAGGCTCAGGAATATCTTCATCTCTGCCTGCATTTATTAGTCCTAAATACTGTGATCTTCACCTTTTAAACAGACAGCTGTAGCACCTCCATGTAATATATGTTAAAAAATTAAAAAAAAGGCAAAACCAAAAAAAGGCACAAACAAAATACTTTGATGCTCAGATGCAATTGATGGCCAAAGGAAGTGTGTGACAAACCCTCTTAATTCAGATTCTTTTGTACAGAAAACTTTTACCGCACTTTTCTGAGAAGAAAATTAGTTGAGAAATTTAAACTGAAGTACAGCCTTAGCTGTATAAGTTTGAAAGGGATCAGTAACAGAAGAATTAACAGAACATTTTTCTTTTTAAATTTATACGTATATTTAATGATCTCTGAAAAACAGATTATTGCCTTTTTCTTATCACAGGCTCTTTAGATCATCTCATCCAACCCTGTTGCTGAAGCAGGGTCAGCCAGAGCAGGTTGCCCAGAACCAAGTCCAACTGGGTTTTGAATATCTCTACAGATGGAGACTCCAAAACCTCTCTGGTAAACGTGTTCAAATGTTTGAACACACTCAGAGTAAAAAAAGTATTTCCTTGTGTTCAGGTGAAATTTCCTTCACCCATTGTCTCTTGTCCTATCAGTGAGAACCACTGAGGAGAACCTGGCTCCTTGCTCTCCCTTCCCTCCAATGAAGTATTTTAAAATGAAGATCCATTTGGGCCGTCTATTCCTGAGGCTGAACAGTCCCAGCTCCCCCAGCCTTTCCTCATAGGAGAGATGTTCTTGTCCCTTCATTGTCTTTCTTGCCCTGTGCTGGACTCTGTATGTTTTCCCTCATGTCTGATCAAAGAGTTCTGGAAACCTTGCAGATACCTTCTAGAAACCTTCTACTAGATACGTACTACTACAGAAATTATTGAGGTCCTGTTCTGAGGCATTTTAAGAAAAAGAAATATCAAATAACTTTATAATTCTGAACAAAGCATTTCTGTTCTTACTTTTGTTAGAAATCTAGAGTAATTATTGGACTTCAGTAGCTGTCTCCAGATGTAAATGGAACTCGAATTTTATGTATGCTCTGTGTAAAGCTAGTTGCAAAAAAAGAAGCATAAACTAAACTTTTCATTTAAAATAGCTGAAGCAGCAAAATTTTTTCCATAGGCCATAGGGGATATTTCAAAACAGAGAGACTGAATTTTGTTTCCAGTTACATTAGACTAAATCCTACATGTCATGTTTTTATGTGCAGAGTAATTGCTGGGTAGTCTTTGAAGCAAGAAGTGTGGTTCCTGCAAGTCTAGTTTTATCCTACCTGAGGATGCTATTGGTAATAGTAGTGTCTTAGTCTTCTGTAGTCAGAACTTACCTACTGTAGAAGGAAAGTTTGTCCCTCTCTGCTCCCCTGACACCAAGGTATTAATGTATGTAAACAAGTCCCTGACAAGACTGATTAGCCTGTGATCAAGTTTTGCTTAACAGACTGGGCAATTCATGTTGCCTGAGAAGACAGCAGCAGCTTGTGATAAAGTGACACCTACTACCTAGCACCTCTGTGTGCTGCCTAAACATAAACAGCAATAACTAGAGTGTGTCTATCCTGTGGAATGGAGGGGTGGTGTAGCTGGTTGCTATCTCCATCATACTAGTCCTGTAGGCAGACCCAAAGGCCAGTTGTTTCTCCAACAGATTCTTCAGGTTACCAAAGCCATCTGAGTGAAAATGTTAGAGATCAGCCAGTAAAACAAGGAGATAACAGGTTAGATGTGAATGAGACCTCCTGAATTTGTCCTGAGACTGTTCTTAGCTTTGGTCCAGATGCGACTATGAGCAGGAAGTTTTAGAAGGGATGCTTTTCAAATAGTTATATGACAGAACATGTGGGACTGATGATGTCTCTGGTATGCCCCTTCCCAAGTGTTTTGTGCACGTGTGCATAGATGTGTGCATATGCACCCCCATAATCAGAGCATTTGATGCCACTAAAATTGTAAATACATTAAAAGTTGAGAGTCTGTGGACAGAAGAGCAGCTGTGATTCAGCTTCATGGTTACACATCAGTCAGTCCACAGTCATACAATATGCACCTCTCCTTGATGCCAAAGTGTCTGTAGTCATATTCAGCCAATTACATTTCCTTACTGTAAAACATTCTTCTACCTTAAAAAAACCCAGGAAAACAAACACCCCCCCCCTTTCACTCACTATTCCTAAAAAGGACAGAAGTTAAAAAAAACCACTGATGACAAACTGTTACTCTTTTCTTTCACCTACATACAGATTAAAGTCTCACATAGCTGATCATGTCATCCACATTTCCTTGCATTATTTCGGCAATTATTTACTCATGTATGTGTTAGTGTCTATAAAACACTAAGAGTTTCTCTGGCCTCTCAGTAAGAAGCTCACAATGAAAGAGTGGAGAGGCTGAGGTACAGAAAACCATACGGGGAGGGGGGCCTTTCAGATTTTACACAAGTGACTAAACCATAGTATGGTAGAAACTAGTGGAAAATACACAGCCTGGAGAGAGAAAGGGACTTGTAGTTGAGTTCAGGGAGGCCAGCTGGTGAAGGAAGTTATGCGGGGAAAAAGCCTGAAATGCTTATACATAAACAAGATACTTGAATTATGGGAGAGATCAAGTAAAGGATAATGGGAAGCCAGCATAAGTTGGGAGAAAGGTGAGTATGTTGCAGCAGTGCCTGAGGAGTCAGCACAGCAATGCAGAGAATAAAATTACATGAACAGATTGATGGGAAAGAAAGAAGATCTTTCTTGGTGATATTTTCTATTTATATGTCAGTAGCACAGGTGGTATTTCCCATGATGTGTAAGGAGAGGAGTATGTGGAATTTTGAGATGTTTTTGAGGTAAAAGCATTAGAGCTTTGCTGAGATGTGACAGAGTTCTTTTCTAAAGTTAAAAAATCTGAGAGTACAGTTTAATGACTCAAAGATTCTAAACAAAGATCTATTAAATGTTAGACATTATGTGCAATTGGAGCAGTGATCAATATTTCCTATGTAATATTCAAATACCTGCCAATCAACTGTTTAGTGTGAGGTCCAGTTTTTTAAGCATTTCAGGCACTCCAAAGTATGAAGAGCCATCTGAGAGAAAATAGTCCTGTGGGGGATTTCTCAGGGTGGGGGAACTAGCTACAATAAGGACTGTGAAACAAGCTGGTCACACTTAACATTGCAGTAGAAAGCATGGTTCACGGGAGATTTCTGGTTGTAGAATACAATATCCATTACCCTTTTGTACCTCTGAAAATCCATCATGCTTCTGATAAATCTTCACCATCCTCATCATGAAAAGAACTTCTATATTCCAAACTGAATTAGAACTTCTCACCCAACAAATTCAGGATCTCACAAGCAAACCCTCCGAATAATTAGAGCTAAAATAAAAATTTTGTGATGGAAAGCCAAGAGAAACACCTGCCTGGCACACTCCAGCTGTTGCACCTAATATGCATTCTCTGTGCTTAACACTTTCTTATTGATTTTCAATTTGCAAATCTTTTCTGTTGTACTTTTAGATTTAATTATTAGCACCTGCCTGGTAATAGACTGAAGCAGCATGAATGTGGCATGCTGTCCGTTTTGAGGATTCAGGTTGGTAAGACCTCTGTAGGAAAGCAATAAATGGGAAATGGTAATACACAGCAGTAGAAACTTAGTACCTCCTGCAATAACAATTATTATTTGTGTTTAAAAATAAATCTGAAAGAAACCATTCATTGTGCGGTCTTGTTAGATGCTTCCCACAATAAATCTAGCAATGGAAAAGCCTCTTTGGCAGATTTCATCTGCCGTAAGATTTATCTGGCAGTGAATTAGACATCTCTAAGGCCACTCTTTGTTTTTCTTTGCCATACATTGCTCTCCCTTTACAATCCACTTTGTCTCATCCAAAATTCCCAGTAATGTCAGTGGAAATACCACAAGAGAAGGGTTGTAGAATCTGATTCCTCAGGCAAGTGCCTGAGTGTATATCTGCACCTATCCCTTAACAGATCTGTTTGAAGCAGGTCTGAGTTTGGGAGACATCACTGGGACAATGAACATCTCTTCACACTGGCCACTGCTGCTCTCCCAGCAAGGAACTTGCTGTAGCTAAGAGCAGCCTAGCACCAGTGAGCTCAGTGCTGCTGTGGCTGTGCTGCTGGTCACTCTCCAGGGTGCCAGTGGTAAAAGGATCTTTCACAACATCTCCTAAGTATAGAGAGCTCCTACAAGCTGTTAACAAACCTAAACACAGTGAATTACAGAAGATCACATCTCACAAGATTTGACCTTAGATTTGACTTTTGACACATATCTAGCAACTCAATTCTGACCTTAAAACTTTGTCAAGTATTTAATGGGACGTGGCTTGCACAGTGTAAAATCTGCCTTTAAAAACATATGCCAAATCAGTTCCCCCTTGGTGTGCTGGAGCACACAGGCCCTGTGGCAGCTGAAGAACAGCAGAGCAGCAAACAGCTCCTGAAAGAACCATTCCTCAGTGGAGTGTCAGTCCTTTTACTTTGAAATATCCAAATGCACGTATCTGTGGAAAGTTGCTGAGTTCCCTTGAGTTAGCCAGCTTCTGCTTTTGAAGGTGTTGGTGAAGATCTCTCTGCCTGTATTCCCGGTCCTGCTGAGGATGAGCTCTTTGTGATTTGCTAGAGAAAGGTACTAACTGCAAGACACATGGTGGCACCTTTTTGTGGATCTTTTGTAAATCTTTTTCTTTCTTTCTACTACCTGGGAGTGCCAGGTGTTCCACTCATCAAATGCTCTTGATTCCCTGTGTGCAAACCTGCTGAAAGTCATGGGGTTCTTCTGGAATAAATATGAGGAGAATTTGCCTCTGAGTTTCAACCCTATCAGATCCATAAAGTCTACTTAAAAGTTACAATAAAATGAGGGTTCTGAATCTCTTTAAAGGTGCAGTGTGAAAAATCAAAAAATTGAGAAGCACCAGGTATACCCAGATACTATCCCAGTCGGTGAAGCACACAGCAGTCACATCTGCAGAGCTTCTCTGAGGGACGGAGTGCCTGAAATAAATCCCCAGGTACAGTCTTTCCATTTCTGTTCTAAAAAAAACCCAGCTTACCCTTGGAGACCTTATTTTGTTCCATAGTACAAACTTTTAGGAAGTAGTAAACAGTTTCCGTTTCAAAGAGCTTGCATTCTAAGCTCCTGATCTTTCCAATGCCTACAAGTTTGTTTAACTTTTTTTCTCTGAATTAAGTTCAGTTTAAGTCCATGAGATTATACACATACATAAAGCTATCCCTAAACTTTTGTCGTATGAGAGCAAAGATAAAGATAGGGCGTGAGATAGGAAGTATTTGTTATCCACATCTCGAGGATGAGGAACTGAAGCACAGCAGAAAAATGAGATCCTGATCCTCCACAGAGTGTAAATGTGCTTAATTCTTCAGCATGAGTAATTTCCACCAGGTTTGCCATGCCCTCCGGACTGAAGCATAAGGTCTGGATTTCAGTGACTGTCTCTGCCACCGATTCTACGTAAGTAACTTAAGTTTTGGTCCGGCGCTTAAATTCAAGTGCATAAAAAGCGCGGGACGCGTTTTGCACGGGATGCGAAAGACTTGGTTGAAGTAAAGCAGGATGATCTGACCCCTTAGCTCTGGAGCGTTACAGGTGGATGTCTGCAGCTGACGGCCTGTGACTCCCGGCCGTATCGCTGTGCCTGGTCGCTGCCTGCCGTGCGGCGACACCCGAGTCCCGGCGCCGTATGAGCCCGGCCCCGGGAGCGCCCGTGGGGCGGCGCGGAGCCTGGCCTCTCTCCGGCGCTTCCAGCTGCGCGCAGCCAGCGGGGCGCCCCGCTAACAGGTACCTCGGCAGGTAAATGCTCCTCCGCCCCGGGGGCCGCCGCTCGCCCGCCGCCGCCGCAGACACCGGCACCGGTGGGGCGGGAGCGTGCGCGGGTGCGGAGCGGGCGGCGGCCGCGCGGGGCGGAGGGCGGGTGGGCGAGCGGCAGCGGCGGGGGAGGGACCGGGCGCGGAGCCGCCGCCCGCGGGGCAGCTCCGGCACATGGAGCGGCGCCAGCCGCGCCGCGACAGCTGCCGCCCGCCCCGGCCCCGGCGTAGCAGGTACCGCGGGGCGGGGGGTCCCGGGCGGGCACCAGCCCCAGCCCCCGGGGCGAGCGGGCGGTCAGCCCCGGGCGGCTGAGGTGCGCGGGTGAGGAGGGGCCGTGCGGAGCCGGTGCTGCCGCGGAGAAGTTGCCGGGCGCGTTAAGTGGGAGACTGCGGAGCCCGGTCATCCCATCCCATCCAATCCCATCCCTTTCTCCCCCTTCTCTCCGTCCCACACGCTTTTTTATTTTATTTTATTTTTTAAAATTTAAAACGTTGTGCCGAACATACAGCTCGGGTGTAATCCAGGCGTTTTAGAGTGCTTCCTTAAAATTTCAGAGATGAGTAGCCATAAGGAGCTGGCCGAGAAGGGGTGTTCATTGATTCAGATGCGGATTGGTCTCTCTTCTCCTCGAGTCAGCTACAGCACTTCGGTTCATTCAAAGCCCGCGTTCCAAGTGCTTGCGCCCGTAGTTTGCAGAGGGGAGGCAGGTACGGAGGTCGTAAAAACTATTAGGAAATTGTAAAATTAGCAGCCCCAGTGCGCTTGAGGGGAACGGCATTAGAGAAGTTGCTGACTTCCGAATAGCGGTGGCACCAGAAGTTTTCCTCCTTGCCATACGGTCTGTCACAGCTGGAGAGTTTTTTTCACCCTGCTCCGCAAAGTTACCCTCTCTGTGAAGGGACGGTTTCGCTCTGCTGTCGTTGCTAAAGAAGATGCGCTTAGTTAGAAACTCTGTGTGTGAAGAAATGCGTTCCCACTGCAGCAGTCAGTTCTAAGGAAACTTTTAATTTTGTGCTTCAAGAAACCTGATTACTTCTTGGATTACTTTTCTACCTTGGTTTAGAAGGTATGGTAACGCTGCCAGATATTGTGCAAAGCATTCTGCTTCCAAAATTGTTAAAAGTTATTAGTACTGTGTCAGAAAATATTGTAGTGTATGATTACAAATTATCTCCAAAAAGTGATGTTTGGTGGGATGCAAGAATTTTTAGACTGGTATGGCCATTGGTTTAAACTATGTAAATTGCTGTAGAGGAATAGAATGTTGTTTCTTTTTACTTTTTCTTTCTTTCTTTTTCTTTTCCTTCTTTTTTCCTTTCACTGAGTCTTACACATGTAAGTGCAAGAAGTGTTTTCAAGGACTTTGTGTGAAGATTAGGATTTAGAGCTTCTTGACTACTTATTTTACTTTCCAATATCTGGATGCTACCAAGGTTACATCGATATACATTTATTGTCCAGATGTCCAAACCCTACCTAAATTAAATAAACCAGGTATATAATCCTGATTGTATTTTGTGCAGTCACATTAACAACCCATTTCTAGACTTTAATAATTTTGTTTTAAAATTCAAAACTGCAATGCATTGTAAGGTCCAAATCCTTTAAAAGACACACTTTGATAGTTTCAGCTGACTGCTCACATCAGTTGTAACTCACATGAATGCTGCAATACCAGGGAGTATGACTGCTATTAAACATTGTAAATTATCGTTGAAATGTAAAGAAAAAGAATATTAGTACACTGCATTTAGAAATAAGTACTAAAATTCCTTTCAAGTACTTGGAAATACTTTCTCTGAATCAGCTACACAGGGGCATGTTCTGAGTGGCTTGTTGCACTGCTCTCTCACCTTGCTAGTGAATTGCATAGTTTAAGGTGTTTAAAGCCTTAGTGAAGTAGAAAAATGAAGGATGGGATGCCTTTAGCTTCTGAATTTTCCAAACAAAATTTTTACACTTAGGTAACTTTGTTTATTCTTTGTTCTCTTCTCTACTGAGGGAAAATGTAAGTCCAAAAAGTGAGAATGGATTTGTCCACGTTACCATGAAAATGCCCCGTTTGTGGGTTAATATAAGAGTAGATACAGTAGTTGGTACTATTTCTCTTTTCTAAAAGGTTTCTTTGCTCCCATGAAGAGATTTCTTTCTAATACTGGCATGCTCTGCTTTGATTTTAATTCGTAAGTGTTGGTGAAAAAACTGAATAAAAAGCACTGGACATACTGCTTAGACTGCCTTATACTCCCACCCCCTCAATACTTAGCAAAACTCTACCAAGTTTTAGTTTGATGGCTGTATGCCTTACTCCTTTATCAAAGCCTTTGAAACTGAAGCCTGTGGACATGAGAAACCAAGTGCAGACCATGTGCAAGACCAAGAACTCTTAAAACAGTACATGTCCTTATGATAGCTGTCTGTAGCAGAACTGTGGGGGGGAAGTGTCCAAAATACTGCAGAGCTCTGCACTTTATGTAGTTCATGTTTCTATTGTCCCAGACTTGCTTTCAGCCTTAAAGATTTTCAAGATTTTCTCACAAATCTTAATATTGGTGACTATCCATGTGCTTTTTTCCTTTTTTTTTTTTTTTTGGGGGGGGGGATAAAATAGGTAAAACTCAGAACATGATATACTGCAAGTTTATGAAAAAAAATAGAAATAGAAATTATATCCCTAATTATAAGGTAAATTTAAGATAAAAGCCAAGGAGAAATCAGGTATCCACTGAGAGAGAAGATTGGCCAGACTAAAGTCAATGGAAGTCCAGTGCTGGACATCTACAGCACCCAGGATTTCAAACCTAATGCACTGATCCTTGCAAGGGTCCTCTACCTACTGGATATGGCTTCCAGGGGAAATGACAGGAACACAGAAGCATAATGTGAAATTGTACTGACTGTCCTAATTCAGTCAGGGAGGAGTGATGGACTCTAGTATTTGAAGAGGAATCACTAATATCTCTGGGCCAATGTAATGATGGGAAGACAGGGCAGCGGACTCTTTTCTCTTTGCCCTTCATGCTCCCAGTAACTGGAGAAGCTTAGGCACTGATCCTATGTGCCTCCTTTATCCCAGCTGAGTATTTCTCAGGGTGGCTGCTTAACTACAAGTGACCAAAGTGACTTGGTTCATTTTTAGTAGGTCCCATACTCATAAGTTGCACTAGAGAGACAAGATTGTCGTATACGTCTGACTTTCCACCCCAGCTCCCAGCTGCCAGTACTCCCTCCAGAAATGATCTTGTTGCTTGTTTCCCTATATAAACATGAACAACACCTTTCTCATTTGTGTTGCATGCAGTGTGCCATTAAAAAATGCAATAGTCTCCATCTCGGCATTACTGCAGCAGTTTTCCTTTCCCTTGTGGACCTTAATACCAAAAACCTGGTCTGCTTGCCGCTTCCACTGCATAGCAATGCAGAACTGTAACTGGATAACCAATCCACAGAGTTTTAAAACAATGCAAAGCTTCTTTCTCATCATTAAAATTGGATAACTCCAAAATGAAGCCAAAAACATTTCCAGACATATTTTATTTGAGCTTAGGTACTTCTTACACTAACGCCACAATTCTGCAGAAAACAAGGAAATGGGTCCAGTCTGTATTTCAGCAACAGAAAACAAGGGCATAATGAATCGTATGCTGTTCTGGCAGATCATTTTTGGCGATGTACTCTTAAAAAGTCCAGAGGATATCAAAAGTCATGGATCACAGCCTAATTGTGTGGCTCTTTGTCAGGAAAACTTCCATTGAAGCCTTCTGGGACTTTTTTTTCTCCTGTTTTATGTGCAAGAAGAGCTGGGTCCATAGTAATTTTTGTTTTTTAGTCAAGATTCACATATGTACTTGATTACATTTTGACCAGTCATTACTTTCTACTATTATTAAAAGTAATAGAATTAGACCAAAAAAAAAAAAATCATAGTAAAATAGTAAAATTTAGTGTAGCAATAATGGGAACTTTGGAAAATATTGTCATCCTTATGAGAGTAAGGCAGGATGCACTGCTGGCTCCCCTGGAATTTCCCTCCCAAGTGACAAACACCACTTTTCTAGCAAGTATAAAATTACTCAGAGAGGAAGAATACTGGGAATACATTATGCCAGTTGAGAAATGGAAGATAAGGACTCTCATCAGTTTTTCTGGGACTATGATTCTTTGGGAAGCCTTTTAAAATGCGTGCAACTCAATGCAAGAGTCAAAAGAGGAAAGACCTGTTCCTCACTGGTATTTTTTCTATAGTCCAAAGATTATTTCCCCCCCCCCCCAACACTGGAGTGGAAGAGTGTTCACAGATGCATGTGAATGCCATCTGAAGCAAGGCAGACAGCCCCAGTCTTGTCAGCTTTTTGGCATTTTTTTTAAACAGGAGTATATTTTAAATACCTTCCACTCATCCAAAGTAGCTGCAGGAGTTTTCTCTCTCCAATGACTATCCAGCAAAGTGGACTGACTACAGCTGGGAAACTCACTGCTTCCGAAGTCAACTGTGGCTTCTTGTCCCTATGTCTGTAATCTATACATAAACCTAACTACAACTTGGAGTCAACAAGAGTTTCATTTGCTGCCTAAATTTAAACAGAATTATGTGTACCCCTTAAGGTATGGTGGAATGCATCTTTATTAAAACCTCAACAACTTCTGCCTCACCCTTCTCCTTCAGAACACAGCTTCCTCCATGCTTTAAGCTGGTGTACAAGAAGAGATTGCAGGGGGTTTGCCCTAAGCAGGTTACTTCCAACACTGTGGTGGCTGCAAAAGTAGGTCCTAGTTCTGAAAGGATACATGCATGTTCTTAGCTTTGTTTGTACCATTGCAAATTCTTGGGGATAGGACCATGCAGGTTTGGGAGCATGCTCATGCTTCCTGTATAAATGCTCCCAAAGGCCGGTCAGACTGCAGGCTTGGATGAGCAGTCACACTGAAATCATCGTGTTTTTTAAGCGTTGGGAACTGTCCACTTATCTTGCTTATTTTGCTTATTTCATGTGAAAGATTTACATTTCTTCTTCTGATCCCACTTGCCCTAGCTTTCTTGGTGAAAGAGAAACTTGCTCTGTAAGAGAGATCAGATTCCCCACTGAATTGCTTCATTTTTCTGCTTGCTTCAACTCACTGAGAACAGCAGAGCAATCGTAGTATAAACCTGGAATTGACCATAGTGGATTGGACTCAAAATATTTGCAAAAGCAGAGTGAGTTAACTGTAATATATAGTGTGGAGGAACTTGCTAATTTGTTTTAATTTTAGGAGTTATTTTTAGGTTTATTTAAGGGGAAAAAAAATCACACCAATCTCTAATATGTTTATTCGGGCTGGTAATGTCATTTAATAGTCCGTAACAGCCTGAACAGTTTGAAGGGACATTAGGAAGCAATTCTGTGATCATGAAGGAGAGTTACTGAAACCTTCTATAATTTGGACAAATTGACTACTGATATATTGTAGAGTATACTTGGCAATAACAATTCTCAACATAAAGAGATGCTTTTATGTTTTCTCTGTTGCATATTTAGATACACTGTGGTGAGGACACCCTACGCTTTTTAAATCAGATAAATAGCTAGATAGATACAAAAAGTACAATTCATCTGCTGTTTGCCTCCCGTTGAGTGAGAGCTCTGAAAGAATATCCAAGAGCTCTATTTGGCCACTTGAGAATATGCTGTGTTCTTAGATTGAGTGCCTTAATTTATACCCCTCACCTTTTATAGTCAGTTTATTTATAAGATGGAAGTGTGTGCATTTTCTTTGTCCTGGTGAATTTAGTCCACATTTCTGCTTGATTTTTAGTGAATAAAGGTGACAGGGTTTAATGAGTTATTAAAACTTGCCCTTAATTAGGAAAATTACCCTCATATTTTTCTCATATTGTGGAAACTATTTATAATGACTCTGGTTGCAATTCAAAAACTTGAAGGAAGAACCTTTTTCATATTTGCAATGATATCAAGTCCAGTAATTTGCACATAAAGTCAATAAAAGAATGGATTCTTTTATTATCTCTTTTAGCAATGAATTGTTACATAAATATAGTTCAAGCCCAGAAAATGCTAGGAAGGGCACATATGGAAAATACATACATGATACAGGATGCACTTTTTATCATTTGTCAGTGATGTGAAAAAGAATTCCCAAAGAACTGAGAATTATGTAGGATCTTTGAGACAACTTTTTTTACACCCTCACAATTGTTCCCTAACATGGAAATTAATTTTACATGTGCCAGACATTTAAATGTTTCACATCTGCACTGTTAGCAGAGTTCTTTTCTTAATCTTGTGTGTTGAATTACAGTGCTTCCTTCATTTTGCAGACAGGAGCTCTCCATTGAAATTTCACTGTATGCTCATAATTGTATTGTCAATTCGTGTAGTTAACCAGCATTTACACTAGGCAGGAATAGAGAAATGACTGAATAAACTAAACATCTCCCTAGACTATGTAGAAAATGCTGAATACAGAATTAATGCAGAGGGAAAGAAATTGATCCACTTAGTTTTAACCTTTTTTTCTGTTTTAATGCAGTCCTTTAAAAGACCTGGAGGTGTTTGTTTGGTTTTTTGAACAGAAATGGGAGGACATTGAAGTGCTCAATACTACTCTCAGTTTTCAGAAAGGACCACCCCTCATCTTAGTAGTTATTATTTACATTGAGCTGTGTGATGAGGCGGAAATTAAAAATAGAATTAAAATGGTTCTAAAGTAGAGTCATTCACAGAGATTGTGAGGTGTAGCATATTAAATTACAATAATAAAGCTAATTATCAGCTGCTTGCTGAGATATTGAATGCTTTTAATTAAAACTAGTTTGTAGAATTCTAGCAGTTTTCTTCAAGTATTTGAAGATTGGTTATACAATACAGATTACCTTTTTTCCATGTTTAACAGTCTTCCTGTTGCATGTTCAGTCATATTTAGCACATTTGAACATGAAGTTACAAGTCTGTTTATACATATATTAGCTCTTCCATTTAAAATGAAGCTAAAAGTTAAATCCTTTTACAAAGGTGCCTTTATTCACCTCTCCTTTTGGTTGTTGCCCCATATTCCTTGACTTCCTTGGATACAAGAGGCTTGGTTCGGTTAGGTTGAGACCGTCTGGTGCAATTAGAAATGCAGCTGTACTATCATTCTGCAGGCAGAGGCAACTCCCAGCTTAAACCCCAAAAGACTGATGACACATACATGATGATGCCATTCCTAACCTGTTTTTAATGTGCAAATTCTCCTGTCAGGTATCTTAAGGGCTATAGGAGTTTAACGTGTTTTTCAGGCTGCAACCTCCTTTTCCTTTATTCACTTATTTCTTAAACTTCTCTTTATGTGTCTTGGGTGGTTGAATGTAGGACCCATTTTAAGAGCTTTGCTTCAATTTAGGTTTTAAAGCAGGTTGAGCTTTTATGGTTTTGGTTGCTGGTTTGGAGTCTTAGTTTGCTAAAGCTGCAGGCTATGTGCTGGGCAGCCGGTAAGACATGTCAGAGACCACGAAGAGAGACGTGCTCACACACCAGCACTCCATTAGAGCCAGCTGCTCTAGTGACCAGTGTGAGTGGTCCCTTTCCTGCAGAGGGGCTGCTTACAGAAGTGGGGGTTGCACAGTCAGGCGTTTCCCCAAGGTGACTGCGGAAGTAAGGCTGGGGTTTACCTCTTTGCTTGTTTATCACAGTTAACCCAGAGCTGCCACCACTGAGGAATGCATGTTCCCCTCACTTTTTGTATTTGCAAAAGCACCTGCAGAGCACCAGGTCCCTTGTAGAAAGTTTATTTCCCCTCCTCTCAAGACTTTGTGAGTGCTTATTTTCTGCTTTGAGGTTTCATTAAAGTGTACTTGCCCTTGTGGGCTGCACTCAAGACAGAAGTGTTCCTTCAGGGACCTTTCTGTCTGCTCAGCATGGCTACAACTATGAACTGTCAGGAAATGTGCAGTTTGTTTTGGTGTACATTTGTGAAATCCTTGCAGCACCAGAGGTAGGGCTCTCTGTAGATGAGAGGACAGCTCTGAGTTTAGGTGTGCTGGTGTAAGACCAAAGTGGCTCCACAAATATCAGCATTTGTGATTTCATTTCCTTACCCTAAGTGAGGTTCCATTGTGCTGAGTGTGGAGCACATCTTGTCCCAGAGAAGTCAGTACATACATAGCTCAGGAAACACAGAAGAGACAAAAGGATAGCTCGTCTTTGGCCTTGGATTAGGTCATTCTGTTGAATCACATCAGTGGCCCAATCTTGCTATCTTTTAGTATCCTAAGAGAACAGGGTTGTAGGAGGACAGACATACTTACACATGCTTTATTTCAATTCATGAAGCACTGTATAAATGCTAAGCATTCATTTCTTGAGAAGGAGGTTTACTTTTGAATTTGCTGGGAGATGAAATAATAAACCAAGATTTGCAAATAATTAATTTGCTGTATTCTGAAAGATTAGAAAATCTTGACCTTACAATGGCTTCTTCCTGTTTACACCTGGAATTCTAAAAGGTCCTAAATCTGCTTCTGGTTGTAATTGACATTAGGAATAAATGGAGAAGTATTTCGAGTGATTCATGGGGTGTATTTTGATATATTATTAAAACATAGCATGAGTTATATTGTATAGAAAGTTGCAAGGAGGGAAGTCCGTGACAGGTAAAATTTCTTCTGGGCAAATGCTGACTAATTTTAATCCAAATTTTTGTGTGAGCGTGGTTACTTAGATGCTTCCTCATTTAAAAAAAAAAAAAAAAAATCAACATAACTTTTCAGGGGTGTGTATGTTGATTATTAAGGAATTTAAGGTTGCAATATTTGATTCTTTTTCAAAAGGATTGTAGTAGCTTCATCTCCGAATCTGGTATTCACAGTCTGAAAAGGAAAGCATACAGGTTAGAGTTCCTTATCTGAACAGCCTTGAAGAAATAGTTTTATCTATTTTGAAAGGAATTTTATCTATTTTGTAGCTCTCGTAATAAGGAGCCAAACTTTGAAGCTATTTAGATTCCTAAATAGAAGAATTATTTGTTATCACCTAGGTGCTAATCCTTGTCCTGCTATAAATGAGTGAGAGAGGTTCAGAATTTGAGAGCAAGGTTTTTTCAGTCAGGTGCCCACCAAGCTTTTGATTTCTAACTTCGGGCTCCCAAATTAGCTGATAACCTGAAGAGATGTGACTGCATTGAAGACAATGAAGCCATACACACTTCTTATGCTAGTGAAGAATTTGATCCATAAGTAAAACTTTAACAATGAAAAATTACAAAACATCTTTTTGACAAGAAAAAGATGTCAGAAACATTTCTAAAA